>NC_044559.1:58512722-59118005 GCF_007565055.1 Rhinopithecus roxellana | reverse complement strand
AAATTTTGCTTTTATCACTGATAACATTTTTCTTTTTACTAGAAAGGAAACATGATCATTCACATCACGTTAGGCGAAGTGAATTGTATGAATGCAGATCACATCAGAAGAGGTGGTGCATAAATATTTGAGGTGATGGATATCCCAATTGCCCTGATTTACTCAGTACACATTTTATATATGTATCGAAATATTACGCATACTCCCAAAATACGTACAACTGTGGTATATCAAGACTATCTTAAGAAGAAGAGGCTATGTAAGGTAGCCATTGAGACATTGAGAGCACAGACTCTAGTAACAGACTGCCTCTGTGTGAATCCTGGTTCTGCTGCTTACTAGCTATATGACTTTGGGCATCCTTTCTGTGCTTGCAGTGCCTCATTTGGAAAAATAGATAAAATTACATATATATCAGAGTTTTTAAAAGCAGTAAGTCTATTAAGTATGTAAACTGTTTGGAATCATACAAGGTATTATATATGTAAAATAACCATTATCATCAGGCAGTATTAGAACTGTATCTTCTCACATTTCTCATAGGGCCATATTCGTATATTACACATTTATAAAGATAAATTTTCATCTCAAGCTTTTTATAAATGTAGAAATACATTATTTTTTTTTAAAAAAAGACAATAATAGAGTATTCTATAAATGTTTTTGGCTTACTTTGATTACTGATAGCAAGAAAAGCAGCATGAGTTAATAGGAGTGATTGTGCTAATTGCACTTATGAAAGGCTTAATAAGGTAAAAATTACATATTGGATTTTCAAGAAGCCTAAAAATGGTCCCATGGTTTATTATTAATAAAAATATATTATAACAAGTTCTGAGATATCCTTATGCATGTGAGAGAGAGTCAGTTAGAGTGATTGTGCTCCTGGGGACATTCTGAAATCACAGCAACAAAAGAAATTTGATTGTGTTTTTTATAAAACATACATTGTATAGTGTTTTTTATAAAACATACATTGTATGTTTTCAACTTTTATAAAAAGTTGAAAACATACAGTGTATAAACAGCAAGATACAATAAGTGAAGCCATAATCTACCGTCAAAAAATTCGGGATATTATTTTTATAAGTCAGAATAAAAGTTTTAAACTTTAAAATTATATTCTGAGGAACAATGAATTGAAAGAGATGGGCATTATAATCACCTTGAGTTAATAGAGGATCATTTAGCTAAGAGGTTGAAAATAGCTTTTCCCCCTGAATTTTGTAGGTCCATTCATGCACTGGTGAGTTTTTTCCCCCAACTTTGTCTTCTTATTTTAAATGTTCCTGTAATAAACATAGGTCCTACAGATTAAGTTTTTAATGTTTCTACTCTGTTCAAAGTAGAGTTCTATTTTCTGAAAATTGATTGGTAATTGGTAATTTGTCTTTGTATAGCAATTTGTATGATTTAAGTAAGAATTTACACATAATTGTTTTAAGAATATATAACAATTTTTATAAATCAGTCTATCAAAAATATGCTTTAAGTAAGAATATATAAGTTGTATAACTATACATTTATTTCTACCTAATAATAGAAAGAAATGGGAAAAAGTCAGTTTTTTTATATTCAACATATTGTTTAAGTAGCTGGCTATTTTACATTGGACAAACTTAGCCTCTTTCTAAAAGATCCAGCAAATTTATATGACACCAAGCACACAGACAAGATATGAAAAGTCGTGGAAAAAATAACAATAAAGATTACACATGAAGGGGTGCTTACCTAATTTTGCTGCTACATTTAGATACCAGACTCTGTGGTCTCTACCTGGTACCCTTGTGACAACACTTGAAGAATTTTGTCTCTTTGTATGTGCATGTGTGTGTGTGATAAAGTGTGCATACAATTTGTGAAGAGTGTGGCTTCCAGACTGTATATTGCTAAGTACAGGTTCATGCACTTATGTAATGATCCATTGAGGATCTATGTTAGCTGTGTAGTCAGTCTCCAGTTCCTCACCAAACACCTGGGATAAACTTTAACCAATATGAATGAGGAAAGCGTTCTGATCTGAACTGGATTCAATTTTCTTCCTATTGAGTACCCTACATAGTTGTGTTGAATTTGCTCTCAGTCATTGTTATTAAGGCCTTATTAGAGGCCGAATGTGCCTAGTCTTTGTTTATGGATTTGTTTAAAGTAAGTGCTTTTAGTATAGATTGTTGAAAAATCAATTTGTCAGGACCGCTTGCTTCCTTCCAATGAAGTTTGAAAAACTCTGGCTGTCTACTTTCTTCCCACAAGACTGGCTACATGAAATTTCAGCTCCAGCTCTTGGTCTTTAAGCTATCTCTTCTGTTTTCTCCTCTCTAATGTGCATTCTCTACAAACTGGAGGATAATTTACAACTTAAAGTATGATTTGGTGAAAAAGGTCATTTTCTTCTTAAAGTCAGCACTCGAAAGATATTCTCCTGCCTCTCGAATAAAGCAACTAAGGAATACTACTGCTTAATCAATTCTCTCTTGCCCTACTATGTAACTTAGGGTAGACATTTTGAGGCAGAGAAACTAAGGAAGGCTATGCTAACCTTTAAGCGAATTAAAATGTAGTCAGCTTTTAACTTTCCAGATGCACAAGTTACATAAAATGAATGAAAGAAATTAGGATTCTCACAACTTTGTTCCCACCAGTGAGATATTGTATAAATATCATATATAAAGCAAACAAATATGTGTTGGTAGGAACACATTTTTGAAAAGTCTAGATCTAGGTGCTGACTTCATATACTTCTATTTCATGTACTTATGTTTTAATATTTTTGATGCTGGCTCCTATTCCCATCGTCCATTTGTATCAGTTGCAAAAATAAAATGAGAAGGGAGTAAAGTTCAATGAGAAATGGATAGCAAAATTAACAATAGATGAAAACTTCTTCAACTTTATAAAGAACATCTACAAAGAAATCTATAGTTAATATTATACTTCATGGCGAGAAAATAGAAGCTTTCACATTAAGATCAAGAAAAAGCCAGGATGACCCCTCTCACCACTCTTTTCCAACATTTTACTGGAAGTCTAAGCTAATACAAAGCTGTGATCTAAATGTTTGCATTCCTTCAAAATGTATATGAGAAATCCCAATTTTCAAGGTGATGACATTAAAAGTTGGAGCCTTTCAGAAGTGATTAGGTCATGAGGGTAGAGCCTAATGGGTGGGATTAGTGCCCTTATAAAAGAGGCACAAGGGAGCTCATTTACCCCTTCCATTATGTGAGGACACAGTAAAAAAGACAATCATCCACGAACCAAATTGTCAGCCCTCACCAGACACTGAATCTGCTGGCGCCTTGATCTTGAACTTCTCAGCCTCTACAAATGTGAGAAATAAATTTCTATTGTTAAGAAGCTACTTAGTTTTGCTTACGGTATTTTTATAGCATCCTGAATGACTAAGACATACAAGAAGACAAACAAAATGAAATAAAAAAATACAGATTAGGAAGGAAGAAATAAAACTGTCTTTGTTCATAGATAAGTCTTTTCTGCGGAAAAAATCTCAGAGTCTGCAAACCAGCTCTCTTAACTAATAAGTGATTATAGCAAGGTGACAGAATACACAGTTAATATACAAAAGTAAGTTACTTTCCTATATACAAGCAATGAACAAATTAATTTTGAGATTAGAAACACAATCATATTTATATTGACACCAAAATTTAAAAAAAAAAAAAAAAAACCTTAGATAGATGTAAGTCTAAAAAAAAATGAGCAAAGCCTACATGAGGAAAACTACAAAACTCTCATGAAATAAATCAAAAATGAACTAAGTAAGTGGAGAGCTGTTCTGTGTTCATAGATAAGAAGACTCATTAATCCAAATATAAATCCTAGAAAGTTATTTTGTGGATATGGCAAACCAATTCTAAAGTTTATATGGGGAGAGAAAATATTCATAATAGCTAACACAATATGGAAAGAGAACAAAGTTAGACTGACACTACCTAACTTCAAGATTTACTATAAAGCTACAGTAATCAAGACAGTGTGATATTGACAAAATAATAAGTAGAACAATGGAACACAATACAGAGCCCAGAATAGACCCATATTAATAGAGCCAACTGATCTTTTTGACAAAAAAGCAAAGATGATAAACGGAGAAAAACTTTTCAACAAATAGTTACAGAGCAGCTAGGCATCTACAGGCAAAAATGTGAACTCAGACACAGATCTTACACCCTTCATAGAAAGTAACTCAAAATGGATCATAGACTTAAATGTAAAATTGAAAACTGTTAAATGCCTAGAAGATAACAGGAAAAAAAATCTAGATAACCTTAGGTATGGTGATGTTATTTTTGTTACAACACCAAAGGCACAATCCATGCACAAAGTGATTGATCAGCTAGACTCCATAGAATTAAAAAAAAAAAAAAACTTCCGTGAAAAATATTAAGAAAATGAAAAGACAATTCATAGTGAAAATCTTTGCAAGGTAGGTACATATCTGAAAATGGAGTGGTATCCAAAATATAATATGAACTCTTAAAAAATCAGTAAGAAAACAAATGACCCAGCTGAAACGTGGGCAAATGATCTGAAGACACCAAAGAAGATATACAGATGCCAAGTAAGTATGTGAAAAAATTCAATATCATATTTCATTAGGGAACTGTAAATTTTAAAAGCAATGAGATACCACTATACACTGATTAGAATGGTGAAATCCCAACCATCTTCAATGCAAATGCTGGTGAGGCTATGGAGCAACAGAAACTTTCATTCATTACTAGTGGGAATGCAAAATGGTATAGCTGCTTTAGAAGACACATTGGTGGTTTCTTATAAAACTACACATATTCTTAGGATGAGCTACTATTTGCATTTTTTTGTTTTACCCAAATAAGTGGAAAATTATCTCCACAAAAAACCTGTACATAAATGTTTATAGCAGTTTTTATAATTGCCAAAGTCTAGAAGCAACCGAGATGTCCTTCTGTGAATGGGTGGATAAACAAACTGTGGTACATCTAGACAATGAATATTTTTCAGTGTTAAAAACTCATGAAAAGACAGAGAAATTTTAAGTGTGTGATGAAGAAAGAAGCGATAAAAGCCAATCTTAAAAGACTACATAACAAGTGATTCCAACTTTATGACATTCTAAAAAAAACCCCAAAACTATGGGGATGGTAAAAAGATCAGTGGTTATCAGAGGTTGGGAGAAAGAACAGTTGAACAGGTGGAGCACAAGTTTTTAGAGCAGTGAAACGGTTCTGTAAGATAAAGTTATGGCAGACACATGTCATTATATGTTTGTCAAAACCCAGTGAATTTACAAGAGTATTAGTGAAGCTTAATACAAACGATGAACTTTGGGTTGTAATGCTGTGTCAATGTTGGCTCATTAATTGTAACAAATGTTACAGTGATGGGGAAGTGGCTGTGAGTTTGTAGAGGCTGGGTATGTAAGGAAACTCTACCTTCTATTAATTTTTGCTGAGAACTTAGAACTACTCTAAAACAATAAAGTATATTAACATTTTAAAATATGATAGCCATTTGTGTTTCAGTTAGCTTTTGCTGTGTATCAAATTGTCGTAATCTTAATGGCTTAAAACAATTGTTTTAGTGAATATCATGACAAATCATTCTGGAAATATAAGTAAAATGAGCAAGGAAGCAAAGATAATGACTAATTGATGCACACTATTAAAACCAAAAAGTTAATCTAATTAGGTCTGCCAAACTCAGCCTTCCTTGATTGCATTGAGTGGCTTGCTTTTTGGTGTTTTGTTTTTCTTCCATGAAGCTGATGGCTCCTGTAGCTGAAGGCTACACTGCTGAGTTCTGTAATATAACCTTCACGGGCCATCTCATAGATAACATTTATAAGTTACTATAGTAGCAGTTGCTTCAGTTGCTTTTCAGGAACTTGGGGCAGCGTCTGTCCAGTTCAAGCTGGTTGAGGCCCTCAACCCTTCAGTTGAACCTGTGCAAATGTGAGAGATTTTTTTTCTTGATGTCAGAGGGCCAAAAACTCCACCCTTAGACCATCCTAACACAGACAACTTCTAAACATATGTTCTGTGAAATGGCATGAATCCCTATTATGCTTGTAATAGATCACTGATTATTTAATTTCTATCTACTACCAATCATGTTTTTTCCCCACACAATAGACCACACACTTCTAACCCACAAATATTCCTAAGCCTTATTTTGGGGGAGGCAGATTTTAAAAATATATATCTATTTAGGGGGTACAAGTCAGGTTTCTTACATGCATATGTTGTGTACTGGTATAGTCTGGGCTGTTAGTGTACCTATCACCCGAATAGTGAACATTGTCTCCAGTAGATATTTTTCAACCCTCACCTGCCTTCTACCCTTTTTGAGACCTGTTCTGCCTCCTCACTTGGCTACTTTGTGAATAAACCCTTCCTTTTTTGCAAGACTCATTGTCTCATTGATTGGCTTGTTACATGTAGGAAGAAGAGACCTGGTTCTATAACACTATGAAAGGATAATCAAATGTTTACGTGTGAACGAATAAAATATACATTGTCTGCTTAACTTTCCCTAGGTTTATAGGTGCACAATCAGAAATGCTCTGACTTTTAAAAAGTCATTCACAAATAGGCTTTTATTTCAAAAGCAGTAAAAGAAATTTAGTACTTTCTTGGATTTCCAATACCCTGTATATGTTCTAGTGATTATAGTGATTAAAACAATTTGCCTAATACTTAGATTGTGCTTGCTTTACTAGTTACTAGGTATAAAGATTTGGGTAGATTATCCAATAATTCTATGTTTCCGTAGCCACAGTATAATGGAGAAAGTAGTGAATAAACTATATCATAGAATTGTGGGAATCAGATGATATAATGAATGCAAAGCTGTGCTTATCACACTATCTAGGACTTGGTAAGGTCATCATAAAACTAAGCTCTTGTACTTATTAAGAATGAACATACTCTGCTGTTGTCATTTTATTCTTTCTCTTTTAAAATTAAATAAATTATTTCTGTTAAAATACAGACTTTATTTGCAGTAGATAGTAATTCTTCCATTGCAGAGTTTTATTTGATTTCCACATATCTCAGAAATGTACTATTCAAAAAAATAGGATTTCAAACTTTTCAATCATATATAGATTTCTGATAGCAATAATTGGATTATTATGTGGGATGCCATTTTATTTTTTCCTCATTTTATTTTCTTCCTCAAAGGGTGGAAAAATACTGTTAACAATGCTGCCAAATTGCCTCTTGATACTTGATTTATATTCATCATAGGAAACTATTCAGGTTATACCTTTAAAGCTATTTGCAAAAAGCCAATAAGTCCTCCCTAAGAATTTAATAGTATTATAGCCCCAAAAGACATTGTAGGTAATTAAAAATAATCTTTGTATTATAGAGCAATTTTTGATTTACAGAAATATTAAGCAGATAATACAGATAATTTCCAATACTCCATATCCTGTTTCCATTTTCAAGGGTTATGCTACATTAGTATAGTACAAGTGACTCAATATTGATACATCATTAACTACAATCTGTTACTTTTTCAGATTTTCTTAGTTTTCACCTAATGTCCCTTTTATGTCAGCATTCAATTCGCGATATCACATTATATTTTGTCATGACTCTTTAGGCTTCTTGTGACTGTGAGAGTTTCTTATTTTCCTTTTTTTTACTTCCCACAGCCTTAACAGTTTTAAGGAGCATTTAGCACGTGTTTTGTAAAATGTGTTTCAATAGGGACTTGTGTTTTTTCTCCTGATTGTACTTAACATCAGTTTTTGAGAGGAAAGCAATACAAATTGCCATTCTCATCACATCATATTAAAGATATATAATATCAATATGACTTGTCACTGTTGGTGCTGATTTTGAATATTTGGCTGAGGTAGTATTTGTCAGGTTTTTCCCTATAAAATTATTCTTCCCCCAATCCCTTTTTATTCAGTACTCTTTGGACAGGAGTCATCATGTTCAGTCAACTTGAAAAGGGGTAGAAAGTTGTGCTCCACTTCCTTGAGAACTGACTGTCTATATAGATCCTTTTGAAAATTTTGCACAGGAGATTGGTCTATTCTGTCCCATGTATTTATTCTAAAATGTACTTATGTCAGTATAAATCATGAATATTCATTTTACACTTTGACTTGGAATTTAATGCTACCATATTTTGTTGATCAGAATGTTCCAGAGGCAACCTTCGAAATAACCAAATATTTTTAATATGTATATATGTGTGTTTTCTCCTCAAGCACTTATTTACTTTGTGGCGTTACAAAATGCTCCAATCTCATCTTGCATATTTCATGCTCCAATTGTGGAATCAATCATTTCTTCAACGATTCATTTTATTTGAAAATTGTTG
Organism: Rhinopithecus roxellana; assembly: GCF_007565055.1. Classification (NCBI taxonomy): domain Eukaryota; kingdom Metazoa; phylum Chordata; class Mammalia; order Primates; family Cercopithecidae; genus Rhinopithecus; species Rhinopithecus roxellana. Next base: position 59,109,662 of record NC_044559.1, on the reverse strand, counting down.
TAGAAATCAAAATCTGGGTTCAAGTCACTAAGCAATTTGATTCTGTTGAAATATTTATATATAATATGTGATAGAGAAGTCTCAAATTGCATTTTTTCTCATTTTTTAAATAATAGACTTTACATTTGAGTAGAGTTTTAGATTTATAGAAAAATTGCAAAGATGGTACAGAGAGCTCCCATATCCCTTCAAATCCTGCATACCATTTCCTTTATTAACATCTTGCAGTAGGAAAGTATATTGGGTATAATTAATGAAATAATATTAAAATATTACTATTAATTAAAGTCTATAGTTAATTCAGATTTCCTTAGTTTTTTTTTTGTTTGTTTGTTTGTTTTACCTAATGTCTTTTTTTCTATTCCACTTAACATATAATCTACCTTCAACAAATTTTTAAGTGCACAATACTGTTAACTAGAGGCTCAATGTTGGAAAGCAGATCTCTAGAATTTATTCATCGCACATAATCGAACTTTATACCTGTTGAACACCAACTCCCCATTTTCCCCCTCTCCTGCTTTCCTAGAAATCACCATTCTACTCTGTTTCTATGAGTTCAATGATGTTATTTACCTCACATAAGTGGAATCATAAGCTGTTTGTCCTTCTATGGCTAGGTTATTTCACTTAGCGTAATGTCTTTTATGTTCATCTATGTTGTTCCATATGGCAGGATTTCCTTTTTCTTAAAAATATGGACAGTATTTTATTGTATGCTTTTACTACAGTGTCTTTATCCTTTCATTAATTGATGTGCATATAGGTGTTGCCATATCGGGACTGTTGTAAAAAGTGCTAGAGTGAACATGGGAGTGCAGACATCTTCAGGACCCTGAGGTTAATTTTTTGGATAGAGACCCAGAGGTGGGATTGCTGGATCTTAAGTATGTACTTTAAGGAACAATAAAAAAATAATAATCTAAGCCCAATGTTAGGAGAAGCAAGGATGTAAAGATTAGAAAAGGTGTAAATGAAATAGAGAATAGAAAAACAATAGAAAAAATTAAAAAGACTGAGATGGGTTCTAGAAAAGATAAACATAACTGACAAATATTTAGCAAGACTAAGAAAAAGAGAAGACTCAAAATAAAAAATGAGAGAGGAGACATTACAACTAATGTCACAGAAACTTATAAAAAAGGGATTTAAGAAATTACTATTAAAAATTACATGCTAAGCAACTGAGTAATCTGGAAAAGTGAATGCATTTTTAGAAACATACAACTTATCAAATTATAAAAAATAGGTAGCTTAACATATTTATAGCTAGGATATTGAAGCTATCATCAAAATCCTGTCACCAAAACACCCAGGAATTCACTAGTGAATTCTACCAAAAATTTAAATGTCTGCAATTCTTCTCAAACTTCTATTTTTTAAAAAAGAGTATTCTCTTTTTTAAATAGTACACTCTCAAACTCATTTTACAAGGCCAGCATTTTACTGGTACCAGAGCCAGGTAGATAACGCAGGAGGAAAAATATACACGCTTAATATCCCTGATGAATATGGATGCAAAAGTACTCAACAAATTACTGGCAAACCAAATTGAACAACACATTAAAAGAATTACACACCATCATGATCAAGTGGAATTTATCTATGGAATGTAAGGATGGTCCAACATATTAAATCAATGGCTATTTTACCACATTAAGAGAATAAAGAAAAAAAATGATAATTTAAATAGATTTAGAAAAAGCATTTGAGAAAATTTAATATTTCTTCATTATTAAAAGCTCTCAACAAACTTGATAAAATAGGAATGTAACTCAAAATAACAAAGTCCATATATGACAATCTATGGCCAGCATTATGCTCAATGGTATAAAAACTGAAAACTTTTTCTTAAAAATTATAAATAGGGCAATGATGCCACTCTCAACACTTTTATTCAACATAGTACTGAAAGTCTTAGAGAAAACAATTAGGCGAGAAAAAAATGTGACATTCACCTTAGAAAAGAAGTAGTACAAATATATTTTTCCAATAACATTATTTTATATAGAGAGAACTCTAAAAACTCCACAAAATAAACTGTTAGAACTAATACATAAAGTCAGTAAGGGGGCAGAATACAAAATAAAAATGAGTTATGTTTCCATTCATTAGAAACATACTGTTGAAAAGGAAATTAATAAAACAATCCAGTATAATGTTGGCTATGGGTTTATCATAGATGGCCTTTATTACCTTGAGACATGTCCCTTCAATGCTAATTTTGCTGAGGGATTTTATCATAAAGGGATGATGGATTTTTTTCAAATGTATTTTCTGCATCTATTGAGATGATCATATGGTTTTTATCTTAAATTCTGTTTAAGTGATGTATCACATTTATTGACTTGTGGATATTAAACCATACTTGCATTCTTGATATGAAACCCACCTGGTCATCACATATTATCATTTTGATGTTCTGTTGGATTCAGCAAGCTATTATTTTGTTGTGGATTTTTGCATCCATATTCATCAGGAATATTGGTCTGTATCTATGTATTTTTGCATTTATGTTCATCAGGGAAGTTGGTCTATAGTTTTCTTTTTTTGTTATGTCCTTTTCCCTTTAGGTAGTAGGGTGATACTGGTTTCATAGAATGATTTAGGGAGGATTACCTCTTTATCTTTCAGAATAGTTTTAGTAGTATTGGTACCAATTCTTTAAATCTCTGGTAGAATTCAGCTGTGAATATATCTAGTCCCAGACTCTTTTGTTGTTGTTGGCAATTTTTTATTACTGTTTCAACCTTGCTAGTTGTTATTGATATGTTCAGAGTTTCTATTTCTTCCTGATTTAATTTACGAGGGTTGTATATTTCCAGAAATTTATACTCCCCTCTAGATTTTCTACTTCATATGTGCAAAGGTGTTCATAGCGGCCTTGAACGATCTTTTGTATTTTTGTGGCATCAGTTGTAATATCTCCTGTTTCATTTCTAATTGAGCTTATTTAGATCTTCCCTCTTCTTATCTTGGTTAATCTCACTAGTGGTCTATCAATTTTGTTTATCTTTTCAAAGAACCAAATTTTTGTTTAATTAATCTTTTGTGTTTTCTTTTGTTTATATTTCATTTAGTTCAGTTCTGATCTTTGTTATTTCTTTTCTTCTGCTAGGGTTTGGTTTGGTTTTCTCTTGTTTCTCTAGTCTCTTGATGTGTGAACGTAGATTGTGTATTTGTGCTTTTTCAGATATTTTGACGTAGGCATTTACTGCTGTAATCTTTCCTCTTAGCGCCACATTTGCAGTATCTCAGAGGTTTTGATAGGTTGTGTCATTATTATTATTCAGCATTTTCCTTGAGAACTGAAACAAGACAAGGATGTTCACTTTTACCCTTTCTATTCAACACAGTACTGGAAGACCTAGCCAGAGCAATCAGAAAAGAGAAAGAAGTAAAGGGCACCCAAATTAGTGAAGAGGAAGTCAAATTGTTACTGTTTGTCAATGATGTGATCATATACAGATTAGTCCTAAAGACTAATCCCAAAAGCTCATAGATATGATAAATGAATTCAGTAAAGTTTCAGTATACAAAATTAATGTACACAAATTAGTAGCACTTCTATACACCAACAACGACCCAGCTGAGAAACAAATCAAGAACTCAGTCCCTTTTACAACAGCTACAAAATATATATATAATCAGGAGGTGAAAGATCTTTACAAGAAAAAATACAAAACACTGCTGAAAGAATTAATCAATGGCACAAACAAAATGAAAACACATCCCATTCTCACGAGTGTATAGAAAAAATTTGTGAAAATGATCATACTGCCAAAAGTAATATACAGATTCAATGTAGTTCTCAAAATCCTAGCATCATTCTTCACAGAACTAGAAGAAAACAACTGTAAAATTCATAGAGAACCAAAAAAGAGACCACATAGCCAAGGTAAGGCTAAGCAAAAAGAACAAATCTGGAGGCATTGCATTACCTGACTTCAAACTATACTGCAAGACTATAGTTACCAAAACAGCATGGTACTGGTAGAAAAATAGGCATGTAGACCAATGAAATGGAATAGAGAACCCAGAAATAAAACCAAATACTTACAGCCAACTGATCTTCAACAAAGCAAACAAAAACGTAAAGTGAAGAAAGCACCATTTTCAAAAAAAGGTGCTGGGGTAATTGACAAGCCACAGGTAGGAGAATGAAACTGGATCCCCATCTTTCACCATATACAAAAAATCAACTCAAGATGAACCAAAGACTTAAATCTAAGGCCTGAAACCCTAAAAATCCTACAAGATAACATCAGAAAAACTCTTCTAGACATTGGCTTAAGCAAAGAGTTTATGACTTAAGAACCTAAAAGCAAATGCAACAAAAACAAAAATAAACACATGAAACCTAAGTAAACTAGAAAGCTTCTGGACAGAAAAAGAAACACTCGGCAGAGTAAACACACAACCCACAGTGTGGGAGAAAATCTTCCCAAATTATATATCCAACAAAGGACTGATATTCAGAATCTACAAGGAACTCAAATCGGCAAGAAAAGAACAAATAATCCCATCAAAAAGGGGGTAAATGACATGGTTGTTAGATGATTCTCGAAAGATGACATACAAATGGCCAACAAATGTGAAAAGATGCTCAATATCACTAATTATCAGGGAAATGCAAATTAAAACCACAATGAGATATACCACCCTACTCCTGCAAGAATAGCCAGTATTTAAAAAAACAAAAAATAGTAGATGTTGCTGTGATGTGGTGAAAAGGGAAAACTTTTACACTGCTGGTGGGAATGTAAATTTGTACAATCATGATGGGAAACAATAGGGAAATTCTTTAAAGAACTAAAAGTAGAATTACCATTGATCAAGCAGTCTCACTACTGGGTATGCATCCAGTGGAAAAGAAGTCATTATATCAAAGATACTTGCACAGGCATTTTTATAGCAGAACACAGATATTTATAGCTATATATATCTATATATAATATGTAGATGTATATAGATATGTGTAGCTATAAACATCCACATATATTTTATTATATAAACATCTATATATGTTTATAAACATAAACATATATATATATAGAGAGAGAGAGAGAGAGAGAGCAGCACACAGATGTTTATAGCCATATATACACACAACATGGAAAACTACTCAGCCACTAAAAGGAATGAAATAATGATATTTCCAGCAACCTGGATGGAGTTGAAGGTCATTATTCTAAGTGAAGTAATTCAGGAATGATAAACCAAATATCACATGTTCTCACTTGTTAGCAGGAGCTAAGATATGAGGACACAAAGTCATAAGAATGATATAATGGATTATGGGGACTCAAGAGGAAGAGTGGTGGTAGGTGAGGGATAAATGACTACACATTGGGTACAGTGTACACTCCTTGGTTGACAGATGCACCAAAATCTTAGGAATTTCCACTAAAGTATTTATTCATGTAACAAACACCACCTGTTCCCTCAAAAACTAGAGACATAAAATTAAAAATAAATCAGAAAAGAAAAACCATATTATTCCAAAAATGGAGAAAACATGTTTGATAAAATGCGTTGCACATTTAGAATATTTAGCAAACCAGGGATAGAAGGAAATTTTATTTACCAGTAAAGAACATCTATACTAAAACAACAAACAAAAAAAGGCCAGGATTTGCCTTACAAGCATTATTTAAGAACATGGTGATTTTGGAACTCAAGCATCATTATTTTTCAAAATCTGTTAGTTGACTAAATTTTTGCCAGGTTAAGAACCACTGCTGAAGAGGTACTTAATAAATATTTATTGTATTGAAAAAAGGAATCTAATAAAGCAATCTTATTTACATTAGCATAAAAAGAATAAAATACTCAGAACTCAAACACAACTCAAAATGAATTAAAGACTTAAAAATAAGTGTTGAAGCTATAAATCTTTTTAAAGAAAACAGGGAAAAATCATCACATTGGTTTTGAAAATTATTTTATGAATATGACAGCGAAAACACTAGTAACAAAGCAAAAATAGACAAATGGGACTATATCAAACTAAAATGCTTCTGCATGGCAAAGGAAATGTTAGAAAAGCAGTGTATAGAATGAGAGAAAATATTTGTAAGTCATTTATTAGATAAGGGGTCAATTTCTAAAATAAGCTAGGGACTTCTAAATCAATAGCAAAAGCAAAAAAAAAAAAAAAAAAAAAACATACAATTACCTGTTTAAAAATGGGCAAAGGATTTGAATAGCTATTTCTCCAAAGAAGACATACAAATAACAGATAAATGAAAAGGTGCTCAATATCACCAATTACCAGGGAAGTGAAAATCAAAATTACAATCACATATCTGCTCACACCTGTTAGTATGACTACTACAAAAAATAAAACAACAACAACAGCAAAAGAAAACAAAAGATAGTGAGCATCAATGAAGACGTGGAAAATTGGAACTATTTTACATTAATAGGGGTGCAAAATGGGGCAGAGGATGAGAAAAACAAAGGAGGCTCCTCAAAAACCTAAAAATAGAATTGCTCTTTGTTCTAGCAGTCATGCCTCAAAGTATTTATCAAAATATTGACACCAGGATCTCAAGTAAATATTAGTATCCGATGTTCATTGCAGCAATGCTCACAATAGCAAAGATGTAGAAATAACTTAGCTGTCCATCAATGGAATGGATAAAGAAAGTGTTGTATAAACATACAATGGAATATTATTCAGCTTTATGAAAGAAGGAAACTCTACAGTATGCCACGATGTGGACGAACCTTGAGAACTTTATGCAAAGAGAAATAAGCTAGTAACAGAAAGATAAATACTTATTATTCCACTTAAATCAGGTATCTAAAGTAATCAAACTCATGGAAACAAAGAGGAGAATGTTGGTCACTAAAGGATGGGTGGAGCAGGGAGGAAATTGCTAGTCATAGGGCATAAAGTTTCCATTGTGCAAGATGAATAGATTCTAGATATCTGCTTTTCAACATTGTGCCTAGAGTTAATAATACTGAATTGCACACTTAAAAATTTGTTAAGAGAACAGATCTCATGTTAAGTGTGTAAGAACACTTAACATTACCACATTACATTAAAATAAAATGTAAAAATAATTTTAAATATAACTAGATCCAAATGCTTTGCTTCAGGTAAGAATGTACCATACTAAAGTATCATGAGCAGATAGTTATTTTAAAATTGTTTTCTTTAATGTAAGTTATAAGTATTACATGATTATAATATGTGAAAAATAATTTCAAATATTTTAATATTTTAAACACTAAATTATTTTATCCTCCTTTCACCAGTTCTTCTAAAATCCTCTCAAGCTTGTGAGCACTGATGCTTGTCTAACTGGCTTATCTGATGAGGTGACCTGAACTTACATTCCTGATGTTTATGAGCAGCTAGTCACCTTGCCTTTCTCAGTTTATGGCTTATTCACCTCTTATGCAATTTGGATTGGTGATCTGAAGAGTTGCTCAAGTAATTGCCAGGTTGCAGTCATATTATTATCTACCCCATTTTTAATAGAAGCACTACTTTATCCAGATGATCTTTTTTTGTTTGTTTTTCTGGACTCTTGGCACAAGAAGTTTAAAGTGACCAAGCTACAGCCATAGTCTGACATTTAATGGGACCCTTTCTGTGTCTCTTGGAAGCATTTTTCCTTATACTGTATGAACCTATAGGAAACAGGACTTCAAAACTGACAAAACCTCAATATGGGTGAACAGGAAGTACAAATTCTCCAAATAGGTCAATGGTAATGATGGAAAGTGAGGTGACTCCTAATTTATTTATTGGTTTAAGAACAATGTTTTTTAATTATTGGGGTTACAAATCCACACGTGAGCCATTGATTTAGAGAAGCTTCCTTACAGGTATCCTATACAAGCTGACACCGCTGCTATACGTTCCACAGGTGATTATATAGTTCTATCAGCTTGGCAATTTCTGGTTAATGAGACATTAAGAGAAATGGTGACTTAATGGACCAATTTCATACCTTCTTTGCTGCAAGTATATCTCTAATTTTATTGGAGAAACATTCTTAAAACCCTTGTATAGTGTAATAAGACATCTATAGGTGAGAGAAACACACTGAAATTTAAAACGCGTGTCTACTGCTGTTAAAATAAATGACTACCCTTTCCGGGGAGAAAAGTGTCCATTAAAGTAAACTCACTGCCAAGGGTCTGGTTGGTCTTCAGAAGAATATTACCATATCAAGGGATCAGAATTGATTTTCATTAACATTATGTTAAACATTTGCCTGCAGGAGAAAGTAGATCAGCCTTAGCTAGTGTGACTCCAAGCTATTGGATCCATTAATTACTTCCATTTCTGTCACTATAGGGACACTGTTCATGTGCCAATTATGCTTGTACTATGATGCTGAGGTGAGCAGATGGCTAACTTCAACCTGCCCAGGTGTTTTTGTCTCCTTGGCTATTCATTCTTTATTCTGCAGTGGACAAACTGACTAGCATTAACACAGGACATACAAACACATATTTACGTTTCATGCCCACTCTCACAGATTCATCTTCAAGCTTCCCTTTTCTTCAACCCAGACTTCCTTGTCTTTGATATTTTAATTATTCTCCTTCCAAGCCTCTGACCAATGAGCCATGTCATGTACGTATTCTAATTCCGTGCCCCCTTATTTTTCACATTAAATGGATAAGCACACGCATTGCTTGAGGAAATGCCCAATGGAAGGATTTTTCCTTTAGGACTACCCCTGAGTGAGGCTGTAGTGCAACCACAACCCAGGTACCCAGTCATACCCAACTATTATCCCAATCTATCTATGAACAAAACCTGGCATTTTGTGCTCCCCCATTAGCTAACGATAAAAAACTTCTCACATGGTCATAATTGAGAGCTGGAGAATAGGTACTGATGTAATGTCATTAGATCACATGGAGATCTGGAGATACCTGCTTGTTTTTATTCCTGGATATATTACTTAATATCTTACAACTCAGTGATGCTGGGACTGGCCAACATTAAGACATAGTGGGTCTGGCAGAACCCAGCTTATAGTAGGCAATTTCAGTCACATTGTCACTTGATTTCTCCATCTCTACCAGGATCCAATAGCTCACAAAAGGCTGCTCTTTGAAAAATGTTTAACTCTTTGATACAAATATCACAGACTAGCTACAGGACTATAGGTATCTATGTTATGATGCTCTGATTGGACTTGTCATGAATTCCAGAGTGGTTTCTTATCTGTTTGCCTATTGGTTTATTTTTACAACAGATACCATGAGTTTGAAAACAAATGTGGCCCAGGTGGCAAAAGTGTTTGTACCACAGCCTAGAACTGCAGCAAAATCTTTTACTATTTTGGTCCCCATTTAAATCTGACAGGCTTAAAAAAGCAATTACTCTGTGTATGGATCAGATTAACATTCCCACTAATATCCTACTTTAAGTATTTAAAGAAGACTGCAAGATTGCTATGATTTGAATGTGTCCCTGAAAAGTTCATGTGTTGGAAACTTAATCCCTAATGGAACAGTGTTTGTTTAGAGGTATAGTCAAATAAGATACTTGGGTCATGAGGGCACAGTCCTCATGAATGGATTAATATTGTTATTGCAAGAGTAAGTTATAAAATGCCTGGTCCCTGGTTCTTCTCTTTATCTTGCACTCTTGCACACACTCCTCCACTTTCCACCTTTGACCATGGGGATGACTCTTGTCAGATGACAGTACCATGCTCTTGGACTTCCCAGCCTTCAGAACCATGAGCCAAACAAAGCTCTGTTCTTTATCAATTACCCAGAGTGTGATATCCTGTTATACCACAGAAAATGAACTAAGACAAAGATATTGTGCTCTCTTGTTAATAGTGAGGGTTGTGAGATTCAATATTTTATGTATTACCATGAAGAGGATATACTAGCATGTCCTGAAAAACTCTACTCTAAATATGTCACTTACATGGTGGGACAATGAATTTTTGTAAGGTTTGTCTTTTCCCTTCTGAAATGCATGTGTCTTACCAAGGCCTCTGATATAGTTTGGCAGTGTCACCACCCAAATCTCATCTTGAATTGCAGCTCCCATAATTCCCACATGCTGTGGGAGGGACCCAGTGGGAGGTAATTGAATCATGGGGGTGGGTTCCTCCTGTGCTGTTCTCATGATCGTGAATAAGTCTTATGAGATCTACTGGTTTTATAAAGGGGAGTTCCTCTGCATACACTCTCTTGCCTGCCACCATTTAAAATGTGACTTTGCTCCTCCTTCACTTTCCACATGATTGTGAGCCCTCCCCAGCTATGTGGAACTGTGAGTCAATTAAACCTCTTTCCTTTGTAAATTACCCAGTCTCAGGTATATCTTTATCAGCAGTGCAAGAACAGACTAATACAGTAAATTGGTACTGGGTAGTGAGGCACTGCTGTAAAGACACCCAAAAAATGTGGAAGCGACTTTGGAACTGAGTAACAAGCGGAGGTTGGAACGGTTTGGAGGGCTTAGAAGACAGGAAGATGTGGGAAAGTTTGGAACTTCCTAGAGACTTGTTGAATGGCTTTGGCCAACATGCTGATAGTAATATGGACAATGAAGTCCAGTCTGAGGTGGCCTCAGATGGAGATAAGGAACTTTTTGAGAACTGAAACAAAGGTGACTCTTGTTATGCTTTAGCAAAGAGACTGGTGGCATTTTGCCCCTGCCCTAGAGATCTATGGAACTTTGAACTTGAGAGAGATGATTGAGGGTATCTGGCAGAAGAAATTTCTAAGCAGCAAAGCATTCAAGAGGTGATTTGGGTGCTGTTACAAGCATTCGGTTTTATGTATCACAAAAATATGGTTTGGAATTGGAACTTATGTTTAAAAGGGAAGTGGAGCATAAACATTTGGAAAATGTACAGCTTGATGATGTGATAGAGAAGCAAAACCCATTTTCTGACAAGAAATTCAAGTTGGCTGCAGAAATTTGCATGAGTAATGAGGAGCCAAATGTTAATCCCCATGACAATGGGGAAAATGTCTCCAGGGTATGTCAGAAGTCTTCATGGCAGCCCTTCCCATCACAGACCCAGAGTCCTAGGAGGAGAAAATGGTTTTGTGGGCCAAACCCAGGACCTTGCTGCTTTGTGCAGTCTCAGGACTTGGTGCCCTGCATCCCAGCCATGGCTAAAAGGGGCAAATGTATAGCTCAGGCACCCTTCAGAGGGTGCAAGCCCCAAGCCTTGGTGGCTTACACATGATGTTGAACCTGCGTGTGCACAGAAGTCAAGAATTGAGGTTTGCGAACCTCCACCTTGATTTCAGAGTATGTATGGAAATGCCTGAAAGTCCAGGCAGAGATGTGCTGCAGGGTCAGAGCCCTCATGGAGAACCTCTACTAGGGCAATGTGGAAGGGAAAGTTGATAACAGCCCCCACACAGAGTCCTCTCTGGGGCACTGCCTAGCGAAGCTATGAGAAGAAGGCCACCATACTCCAGACCCAGAATGTTAGATCCACTGACAACTTGCACTGTGCACCTGGAAAAGCCACAGACACTCAACACCAGCCTATGAAAGTAGCTAGGAGGGGGTGCTGTACCCTGCAAGCCACATGGGTGAAACTGTCCAAGGCCATGGGGACCTGCCTCTTGCACCACTATGACCTGAATGTGAGACATGAAGTCAAAGGAGATTATTTTGGAGCTTTAAGATTCAATTGCTGTCTTGTGGGATTTCAGACTGGCATGGGGCCTGTGGCCCCTTTGTTTAGGCCATTTTTTCCCATTTGGAATGGCTGTATTTACCCAATACCTGTACCCTCATTTTATTTAGGAAGCACCTAACTTGCTTTTGATTTTACAGACTCATAGGCAGGAGGGACTTGCGTTGTCTCAGATAAGACTTTGAACTTGGACTTTTGGGTTAATGTTGAAATGAGTTAAGACTTTGAGGGATTGTTGGGAAGGCATAATTAGTTTTGAGATGTGAGGACATGAGATTTTAGAGGTGCCAGGGGCAGAATGATATGGTTTGGCTGTGTCCCCACCCAAATCTCATCTTGAATTGTAGCTCCCATAATTTCCACATGTCATGGAAAGGACTGGGTGGGAAGTCATTGAATTATGGGGCAGGTCATTCCTGTGGTATTCTCATGATAGCGAATGAGTCTCATGAGATCTAATGGTTTCATGAAGGGGAGTTTTCCTATACATGCTCTCTTGCCTGCCACCATGTTAGACATGACTTACCTCTTCTTTTACTTTCTGCTGTGATTGTGAGGTCTCCCCAGGCATGTGAAACTGTGAGTCAATTAAACTTCTTTCCCTTATAAATTACCCAGTCTCAGTGTGTCTTTATTAGCAGCATGAGAACAGATTAATATAGCCTCCAATATATTTTTCACTTATTGCCAATGTGATTTGATTACCATGATGTTATACTTTTATTGAACTGGCTTTAGTATTGTGTTACATGGCCAGAAGGTCCAGATCCTTTTAGTTCCTGTTGTTACAGAGGTTGAAAAGTAACAAAGGCCTAGGAAATTACCATCAATATATACTTTTATCCATTCCAAGTGAAAGCAAACTGTTTCTTTTTAAATTTATGGTAACAGTGGTGCAGCATTTCCTAGATCAATAGCCACCTGTCTTTTGATCTAGGCAGTCTTCATATGTTTCAGCAAAGTTCTTGTATAAGCATATGCTGCTATAGGGTTTACTACATGTGAAAGACCACTGTTAACCTCCAGGATCTGTCTGGCTTTTGTGAGAACTAGACTAATGCATTAATAATATGATTAGGATCACTATCCCTACATTTTTCAGGTTTTAAAGTATAGTGCTAAGCTGCAGATTTTTCCAAGATAGATTTTCTTTTCTTCTTTTTTTTTTTTTCCATCTTAGCTGCAAAGTTTTTTTTTTCCATCTTAGCTGCAAAGTTTTCCAATTGACTTTTCCCATCGTCATATCTGTTACCTAACCAGTCAAGTAACCAAACAGCAAGAGATTATGACCGTTTATTGGGCTAGCTTTCCTCAACCATGTGATCATATAATCATCATTTCTTTTGCTTATATAGATTGAAAATTTCCCTTTTTTTTCCAGATGTAATCTTGCCCATAGAGATGCCATGTTCTAGTAACTACCTCTAGAGTTCTATGTGGGTCTAGTGTCCCTGATAACTATTCTAATCATGATAGATTTATAATAATTGTATATAGCTTTCTTCTTATCATTAAACACCTGGACATTCTTATTTCTTAAATATCATCCTTTCAGTTATTCACCAAACCCATTTCTATATGCTTTCTCCTAATTGTAGTTCTGACCTAGGCACCACTGAGCTGCTGCTTTTTTTTTTTTTTTTTTTTTTTTTTCTTTTCTTTTCTTTTCTTTTCTTTTCTTTTTGAGATGGAGTCTCGCTCTGTTACCCAGGCTGAAGTGCAGTGAAACAATTTCGGCTCACTGCAAGCTATGCCTCCTGGGTTCACGCCATTCCCCTGCCTCAGCCTCCCAAGTAGCTGGGACTACAGGCGCCCACCACCATGCCCGGCTAATTTTATTGTATGTTTTTAATAGAGACAGGGTTTCACTGTGTTAACCAGGATGGTCTCGATCTCCTGACCCCATGATCTGCCTGCCTCAGCCTCCCAAAGTTCTGGGATTACAGTTGAGCTTCTGCACCCGGCCACCACTGAGCTTCTTAATGTGCCTTTCTCACAAGCACCTTCCTTGTTGTTTGGTAAACAAAGTATTAGACAAGCCCTCTTGTGAATAATAGTTACCATAGGTGGCATATCTATTCTACTATATACTTTTTGTGAATTTTTAATTAGTTTCTTCCACTGTCTCCCATGGTAACTCTTGCATCATTACTTTACTTGATGAATCTCTGCTTTCTCCAAGCTTTTGAAAACCATCACAGCAGACTTTCTGTATTGTATTTTACTATTTCCTTATTCTATTCCTCTTATCTTATAGCCTCATTTTTCCCTCTATTTTTCATTTGTCTTTATGTGATTAATTATGAGAAAATTTTTATATCTTTCTTGTGATTTATAATTTTTTCTTCCATGGTGTTTGGTTTAATGGTGAATCTTTTTATTAAGTTTTGTTAAATTTCAAAATATTAATTTTTATTTTTAGAAGTTTATATTTTTTAACCTGTATTCATTATTTTGATAGCATTTTACAGCTTGACGATTAATTTATTCCATCTTTTATTTACTACAAATACATATACTTTATAAAATAAAATACAAGTGTATTTTGATTAAAGGGAAAACAGATTTTCAGAAGTTACTGTGAAACAGCAATGCCTAAAAATTAATTTTTATCCAGGCTTTTTGTTTTTTGTGGAAGGCCCGTTGAGTAGTTTCCAATGCTGCCAGAATTACAAATCATTATTTTTTTTTAGTTCTTTTTATTTGCGTTGATTCTATAGGTGAAAAAAATATTTTATGTTTATTAATTCACATTGTTCTCACGTCTAGTGAGGCAGTACTTTTTTCATATATTTATTGACCATTTTCACTTCATCTTCTGTTGGGTGTCTATGTAGATCTTGTATCATTTCCAAAGTGAATTGTTTATCTTTCCCTCACCAATTTCTGGACACCTTTTTTTCTGTATTCATAATATGACTTTCCCTTCTCATATGCATAAATTTTTTCTCAACCATTATTTATTTATTTCTTTTTTGTATGAAGTATATTCAAAAAGAAAATACGGATAACCAGATATATATTAAGAAACTTTTCCAGAAATAGGCCATACATTCTTATATGGTACAGCTAAAACCCCTATGGGCTTTCTACTGTTCTGAGAGTTCTCCAGCCTCCCCTTCCCTCCCACACACACATTGACTGCCCAGTGGGTAGGGATAAGTCAAAGTGCAGACCTTTTCCCCAAAGTCACACTGAAGATTTCTTTGAAAATCTTTTAATTCCCCTATTCTGGAGAGTTTTGTTCAGCCAGAAAATGAGATATATTGTCTCTTCATCTATGTTTTGAATTCTCTTTCTTGTTCCCTGGGTGAGTCTTTCAGAGCTTATGCTTTTGAAATACAGGAGGAAAATGTTGTCTTTATTGATTTCTATGTTTGGTTCTTTCATTTTCTTAAAAAAATAGCTGTAAAGATAAAAAAAATACTATTTCTTATATGGGGATATAATGGTGTGACATGAAGTGTATACATGGGAAAGACATAGCAAAATCCATCAAAATAGAATTCTAATTAATATGGAATAACAAATATTATATAATGGGATATGCAATTTAATATATGTAGATACCAAAAATGTTTTAAAAATCACAACCATTTCTAATAAAATATTGAACTAAGTCTAAGGCCAAGAGAAAACTTTGTAGAAAATAATGACCTGTATCAAACTATTAAAATGAAAAATAGGCAAGTATTGTACTATTTCCATTGATATTTAGCATTGTTTAGAAAGTTCTAGATTCTATAATTGAAAGAATATACAAATATTGGAAAAAAGAGGCAAAAATAGCTCCATGTTTATATATCTAAAAACATCTGAAGAGACTATTTAATTCATGATAGAGTGACTTCCCTTTCCATCTAATCATATGCTAATTAGTGAATTATGTTTCGTGAAACTCTGTACTTCCAAACATTTGCATATCTTTTACCCTCTTTTTAAGCTGTCTTATTGCCTCTCTTCCTTGTCTTTATTCTACCACTTCATAGATGCAATAATTATCAAAGTGTCTTTCCTTAGGCTTCTTTTTTTCACTTGCTACCATATCCCACAAGAATCACATTCTGTCCCATTCTGTCTTATAAGTTAAGTTTTTCCTCTTTCATATGAATAAAACTCATGTACCCACCAAGACCTCACTGAGAACTCTACATCCACCAATATATTTCTAGAGAAAGTAAGCCTAAAAGGAAAAATACTAGAATATGGTAGCCGCCACAGTAAAAAAATAAACAGCAAATTTTACAGAAAATGATTACTTACAAGTACTTCTCTTACAATAAAAAGCAAGGCAAGTTGCTATTTAATGATGTTTGGACATCTTTAGATGAGAAGAAAATAGAAATAGAAATATAAGTACAATAGCCTGGAGGACATCCTTCATCCTGGCGAACTTCCTTGTGTGATAAGCACCTTAACCTCAACAGGAACGAGGCTGCACACCTCCAGTTTTCTGAAAAACTTACCTCTGCTCATTGCTCTGACTGCCATTATTCAAATAAGATCATTCTAGACATTCAGGTTTGAAGTCATCTTTGAATTCCTCTCCCTTTTCAAATCCTTTTTATTCTATCTCTGTGATGTTGCAAAGCTTACTGCCCTTCTCACCATTCCACTGACATTTGCTTGTTTCAGATTCTCTTTACCTTGTACTTTTTAAAACAAATTCAAATGTCTACGGCATTCTGAACATATTTTGCCATACTTATCTTATTGCTATATTTATTTTTTTAAAAGTGATATAGTTTGGATATTCATCCCCTCCAATTTTCATGCTGAAATGTGATCCCCACTCTGGGAGGTAAGGCCTAGTGGGAGATTTAAATCATGGGGTGGATCCTTTATGAATGACTTAAGCTCATCACCTTGATGATGAGCGAGTTCTTACTCTGTTAGTTCATGTGTTAGTTCATCTGTTAGTTCTTACTCTGTTAGTTCATGCGTGATGATGAGTGAGTTCTTACTCTGTCAGTTTGTTACTCCTTGAAACAAATGTCTCCTTGTTTAAAGGAGTCTGGCACCTCCTCCTCTCCCTTGCTTCCTCTCTCATGCTGTGACATATTGGGTCTCTTTTTGCTTTCAACCATAGTTGTAAGTTTCTTGAGGCCCTCACCAAAGCATGCCTGCACTATGCTTCCTGTACAGTCCACAGAACTATGAGCCAAAATAAACCTCTTTTCTTTATAAATTGCCCAGTCTCAGGTATTTATTTATGGTAACAAAACTGGGCTAATACAAAATGTTGCATTAATAGCATCTGCCACAATAAAGAAGGAAAACAAAACCTGAAATGGATATCTATCACTGCCTAAAAACTTAGCCTGCCAATTTAGGCCAAAACAGAGGTCAATCCATCCCTACACCTTGCTGCCACTTTTCTCACACTCCAAGTTCTAAAGATGTTGAGCTTCTTGTAGTTGTCCCAACAAGTCCTCTTCATTTCTCAACATGGAGAGTTGATTTACAAGTACCCTCCATCTCGAATCTCTTTCTTCTTCATCACTACATATTAAAACTCACCCATTATTTAAGGTACAGTTTAAATGCCATCTCCTTAATGTAACACTCCAGCAGAAACAGTCGCTCCTTTCTCTGAACTCTGTTATATTTTATCTTCGCAATTCCTATGGCATTCATTTTCTTTATTTTACATCACAGTGACTTTCACCATTCTTTCTTTACCTGATTTGAACTTAAAGTTTGGAACCAGAACTATGATTTGAACTTTTTTTTGTCTCCATATCATCAAGTAGAGTGCTTTCAGGGAGTAGAAAATGATTACTTATTTAACAATTGAATACTTTATATGAAATTGACCAATTAAGATTAAATTCACCCGTTGGCTAAATTTCTACAAAGGAGACTAGGTAGAAATAGCTTTAAGTGCTTATGGTTTAAAGAAAAGACTATTTTTTGGCTTATGTTTGAGTTTTTAGCTGTGAGTTTTATTGATACTTTTGGATGAAACTCCATTAGGCAGCCAAACACACCTTTGGAAGCTTTTGGAGATAGAAATGTTCTCAGACTTGCTTTTTAATGGTGAATGTAGCACTTAAGGTTTTTAAAATAACGAGAAACAAAGAAAATGAACTCCTGGGGACATGTCCAGGGAATTGTTCAGCATGTCATAATCCTCATTTTTTCTACATTACAGTCAATCCATTAATGGGAACCCCTCTCCTTGGAACTTAGGTGAAAAAACTTGAAGAAGAAGACACCACCTCACTTCCACCAAAAGTAGAAAAATCCAGACTCTCCAACAAAGAAGCCCATGTAAGGGAGGACACACTAAAATTTGATCTTTGATTTAAGAAAAAGTAAATCAATATCTATAGAGATTAAGAAGAAAGCCATTTTTAGAACGAATGTTTCTTCTAAAATAACATTTTTTTTTTCTTTTTTGGAATACTATTCTGGCCAGGTGTAGAATGGATCTCGAATACTCACAATAAACAGGCTATGAAGTAGGAATTGTTTTCATTATTTTATAAATGAGAACTTTGGCAGCTTGGGATTATTATTTAGTGGTAATAGCTATAGTTACTGTTTATTATTATTATTTAACTATTTATACCTGTGGTAAATGTGTCAGATTTCTCCAGAGTTACAAAACCAATATACCATTCAGATATAGAGATGCAATAGCCTAACCAAGTTAACATGTATAACTTACTATCATAACAACCATACAATTTATGGTCAAAACTGGGAAATTTGGGGAACAAAAATATTCTTCATTAATAATTATGCCAAGACTTTAGATATAAACAGACAACTTCTTGGGTAAATCAGAACTATTGGTCATTCTATTCATAGCTCAAACAAATAGTTTCCTTATCACCATACACATTCTAAGTATCCAGCTTTCAATATTTACCTCAAAAATCAATATATTTTAGAGTGTTCTAAGTTAATAAAGCAAGTAGTATTTATATGATTTTCTCTGTTGTATGTGCTGAGTTAGCTAGAAGTTAATTTGTATTTTATTTTTCAAGGAATCAAATGATAAAGTAATTTTTCACTATCACCACACACATGTCAAAGAACATTGCTGTAGAGACCTCTAAATAATATGGTTGTCCAGATAAATTTTCTGGCATTTATCTAGTCTTTTCAATTCATACATAATAAGTGTACATATTTATGGACTGCATGTGATATTTTCATAGATTGCATACAGTGTGTAATGACTGAATCAGGGTAATTGGGATCCATCACTTCAAACATTATTTGTCTTGGGAAGATATCAGATCATTTCTACTAACCACGTTGACATGTATATTAAATTATTGTTATCTATATTCACACTACTGTGCTATTAAACACTAGAATGTATTCTTTCTATCTGATTGTATTGCTGTACCCAATAAGCAACTTCTCTTCTTCCCCTCTTTCCTCCTACCCTTTCCAAACTCTGGTAACCACCATTTTACTCTCTACATCTATGAGATTAACTTTTTCATCTCCCACATATGAGTTAAAAATGCAATATTTGACTTTCTATGCCTGCCTTATTTTACTTAACAGAATGTCCTCCATTTCATCTATGTTGTTGGAAATGACAGGATTTTATTCTTTTATAGCTTAATTTCCATTGTGTGTCTATATCCCATTTTCTTATTAGTTTGTTAATGAATACTTAGGTTCACTCCTTGGCTAAGGAGCCATATCTCAGCTATTGTGAATAGGGCTGCAATAAATAGGGTAGTGCAGATATCTCTTCTATATACTGATTTCCTTTCTTGTGGAAATTACCCAACATTGGGATTTCTGCATCATAAAGTATTTCTATTTTTAGATTTTAGATTTTGAAGAAACTCCATATTCTTTTTCATAGTGGCTGTAATAATTTATATTCCCAGCAACACTGTACAGGAGTTCTCTTTGATTCACATCCTCACTACCAAAAAGCTGGTAGAACTGATAAATAAATTCAATAGTTTTGCAAGATACAAAATCAAATTGCAAAAATTAGTAACATTTTGGTGTTATTTTTAAAAATTTTTATTTTTGTAATGTGTGCTCTACTATGACTATTCTAAATAAAAATAATTCTACATTTTAAACAAAATATTCATTAATATTTACCTTTCTGATGAGATATTTGATTGCATGAATTGTTTTAACTTTCTGCTTTTATCATTGTAAGAACACTTAACATGAGCTGTACCCTTTTAACAGATTTTTAAGTGTATCATACAATATTATTAATTATAGACAAATTATTGTACAACAGATTTCAAGAAATTCATTTTGCATAATTGAATTAAATCTTTATACCCATTTATTAGTAGCTCATTTTCCCTTCCTTCTGCTCCAGTAACAGCCTATCTGCTTTCTCCTTCTATGAGTTTGACTACTTTAGATACCTCATCTAAGTAAATCAGGATTCCTTGTCTTCCTGTGACTAGCTTATTTTATTTAGTGTAATGTGGTCATATTTTATCTATGTTGTTGTATATAGAAGGATTATCTTTTTTTTTAAGGCTGAATAGAAGAATTTTCTTATATTAAGGCTGAATAATATTATATGTATATACTTAATTTTTTATTCATGTGTCAATTGATATTTAGGTGGTTTCCATATCTTGGTTATTGTAAATAGTGCTTCAATTAGCATTGGAGTGCAAATATCTTTTCGAGACTCTGAGAACAATTCTTTTTTTTGTAAATACCCAACAAGTGGGATTGGTGGGTTATGTGGTGGTTCCATTTTTAATTTTGAGAAACCTCCATAAGGTTTTATGTAACAGATGTACCATTTTTGCATTCCAACTAGTAGTGTACAAGGGTCTCAATTTCTCCACACCTTGTTGACACCTGTCTTTTGATTTGTTGGTAATAGGGATTCTAACAGCTGCGAAGTGATAGCTCATTGTGTTTTTGACTTGCACTTCCCTAATTACTAGTGAGGTCGAGCATCATTTCATATACTGCTTGGCCATTTGTGCATATATTTTGAAGAAAAGTGTATTAAAAATTTTAGCCTGCTTTTTAACTTGGGTTGTTAATTTTTTTTTTTTTTGTTATTGAGTTATACAAGTTATTTATGTGTTTGGAAATTAACTTTTTATCAGGTATATAGTATACAAATATTTTCTCCCATTCTGTAGGTTGCCTTTTCACTTTGTTAATTGTTTTATTTGCTGTGTGGAAGCCTTTTAGTTTGATGCAGTCCCCCTATTTTTGCTTATGTTGTCTGTGCTTTTAATGTCTTATTCATAAAATTATTACCAAGACCATTGTCCTGAAGGTTTTCTCTGATGTTTTTATAATGTCTCTGATGTAAAGCTCTTTAAAGAGCTTTACAGTTTCAGGTCTTATGTTTAAGTCCTTAATCCACTTTGAGTTGCTTTTATGTACACTATAAAATAAGGGTCATTTTCTTCTTTTGCATGTGGATATCCAGTTTTCCTAGCTCCATTTGTTGAAGTGACTATCCTTTCTTCAGAATGTATACTTGGCAACTTTGTTGAAGATCAGTTTACTATATATGTGTGGATTTATTTCCAGGCTCTCTATTCTGTTCCACTGGTCTGTATATCTGTGTTTATGCCAGGACCATATTGCTTTGATTACTGTAGCTTTGTAATATATTTTAAAATCAGGAAATGTGATATCTCTAGCTTTGTTTTTTGTTCTCAAGATTGTTTTGGCTGTTGGGAATTCACTTGGATTCTACATAAATTTGAAAATTGTATTTCTATTACAATAAACATGGATATTTTTAGTAAATATCCACTGAATATAGATCTTCTTAGACACTCTACATTTCATGATTCAGTCTAGGAAGGTTGTATGTTTCTAGGAAGTTATCCACATCATCTAGGTCATCTAATTTTTTGACTTTTAGCACTAATATAATTTCGAATGGTTCTTTTTTTATTGCTATGGCATAAATTATAAAACCTCCTCTTTCATACTTGATTTTATTTAAGTCATCTCTTTTTTTTTCTTAGTCTTGGTAATGGTTGAAAAATGCCTATTTTGTTTATGCTTTCAAGAACCAACTCCCCAATTTCACCGATACTGTTTTTCTATTTTCCATTTTGTTCATTTTTTCTGTATTCTTAAGTATTCCTCTCCTTCTACTAACTTTGGATTTTTTTAAGCAATTCTTTGAAGGATAAAGTTAGGTTGTTTAAAATCTTTCCTCTTTTTAAAATATAGGCCTGTATCACTGTAAACTTCCCAGTTAGTACTGTTTTTTCTATATGTCATTAGTTTGAGTATGTTGTTTTTTTATTTTCATTTGTCTCAAGATAATTTCTAATTTTCATTTTTTTTTTTTAATTTTATGACCCACTGGTTGCTCAAATGTGTTTTGTTTTATTTTCACATGTTTGTGAATTTCCCGGGTTCTCTATTGCTATTGATTTTTAGTTTTGTTGCATTGTGGTCAGAAAAGGCATTTGGTATCAATTACATCTACTGGAATTTTTCTCTATTCAGTTTTTTAATGTTGGCTTTGTATATTCAGGTCCTCTAATATTGGGTAAAAAATATATCTATAATTACTGTATCTAACTGGAAAATTGACCTTATTATTATTATATAATGTCCTTTGTCTTTTGTGACAGATTTTCACTTAAAGTATATATATTTTTAAATATAGCCAATCCTGCTGTCTGTTACAATTTGAACGGAATATCTTTTTACATCCCTTCACTTCTATCATATATGTCATTAAATTTAAAGTGAGTCTCTTGTTGATATAGTATAGCTCTGTGTCCCCACCCAAATCTCATGTTGAATTATAATTCCCAACTTTGGGAGAGGGACCTGATGGGAGGTGATTGGACCATGGGGACAGAGTTCCCCCTTGCTGTTCTCATGATAGTGAGTGAATTCTCATGAGATCTGGTTGTTTAAAAGTGTAAAGCACTTCCCCCTTTCTCTCTCTCTCCTGCTCTGCCATGGTAAGAAGTGCTTGCCTCCCCTTTGTCTTTTGTCATGATTGTAAGTTTCCTGAGACCTCCCAGCCATGATTCCTGTATAGTCTGCAGAACTGTGAGTCAATTGAACCTCTTTTCTTCATAAATTACCCAGTCTCAGGTAATTCTTTATAGAAGTGTGAGAACAGTCTAATACACTTGTAGACAGCATATATTTGAATCTTGTTTTGTTTATCTGTTAAGCCACTCTTATGTCCTTTGAAAGAGTTTAGTCCATTTACATTTAAAGTAATTATTGATAGAAAAGGGCTTAACTACTGTAATTTTGTTTATCATTTGCTCGGTGTTGTCTAGTTCTTTGCAACTATTTCTCTTTTGCTGTCTTCCCCTGCATTTTATTATTTTTTATTACAGTGCATTGATCCCTTTATCTTTTTTTATGTTGTAAGTCTTTTTCTGTGGGTAGTTTTTGTGGTTACTATTGGACTTAAATAAACCAACTTATAAGAGTCCATTATAAGCTGATAAATGCTTAATTTTTTTCACATACAAAAATTCTACATTTCTACTTCCTCTCCCTTAACACTTTGTTATTGATGTTACTGTTTGCAGCTTTTGTACTGTGCTTTCATTAACATATTTTATAGTTATGTTTATGTATCTTTGTTATATTTATGTAGTCATGTCTTTGTATCTTTTATACTAGAATTTAAAATCATTTTCTCATCAACATTACAATATTACACTATTCTGTATGTGTTTTGATATTTACCTATACCAGTCAGTTCATGTTACTGTTTAGCATCAGTTTCTTTCAACTTCAAGGACTCTCTTTAGATTTTCTCATAAGCCAGGACTAGTGGTGATGAACACACTCAGAATTTGTTTCACAAGGAGGTTTTTTTACTTACTGTTTTTTGAAGAAAAATTTTGCCGCAGATAGTATTTTTGACATTTATTTATATCTCATTAGTGCTTTGAAAATATCATCATACTCCCTTCTGGCATGCCACTTACTGCTTTCAAAATTCTTTTTTTGTCTTTGACTTTTGCCAGTTTGATTATAATTTTTCTAGGTATGGATTTTTTTGGATTTTCCTTATTTGGGGCTTGTTAAGCTTCTAGACATGGATGTCCATTTTCTTCCCCAGATTTTGGAAGTTTTCATCTATCACATATTTAATATTCTTTCCTCCCCTTTATCTCTCTCTTCTGGGATTTCCATAAGGCAAGTATTTGTCTACTTGGAATGAAATCTGAGGTGTTTTAATATTTGTTTGAATTTTCAGTGTTTGCTGAGATAAATAAATCTATATTTTTAAAGCCAATGGAGTGGGTGTATGATGAAAGATAATGTAGGGATGGAAAGACTAGTTAGCAGTCTGCAGTGAATAATGGTCATAATAAAATGATTGTTGAAATGATAATTTTGTGGAATATTTACAAGTGGCATATTTTTCTCTTGCAAAAATCTCTACAGGGAAAGGGCTGCATTGAGCATAACAGAACTATAATTACTAGTGTGATTGATAAATCAAAGCTTCTTGGGGCAAGTACTATGGCTGATAGTGACAACTCATGCCTTGCATTTGGATTGTATTCCTTCTCCTTAAGTGAACTGTGGGAGGCTGCATATTTTCTAAACATCTTTCTGATTTGCATACTTGCTAAGGAATTTTATTCTCTTCCATGATAATTCTGTATTTGCACTAATATAATTAACTATTCTATGAATTAACTTACCCCTCCTTTACAGTAAACTAGGAATAGAAGGGGACATCTTCAATGTGGGAAAAAATATTTACAAAAAATACTATAGCTAACATTATGCTTAATGGCAAGAAACTGTCATTAGAAACAAGGTAAGGATGTCTCCTCTTATCACTTCTTTTCAGCATCATACTGGAAATCCTAGCTACTGGAATAAAATAAAATAAGATACTGACATGGAAAGAAGAAACAAAACTGTCTTTGTCCACAGATGACATAATTTTAATATAGAAAATCCAAAAGAGTCAACAAAGGAAGTCTTGAAAGAAATAACCCTAGGGTTAATATACAAAAGTCACTTGTTTTTCTATATAGCAGCAATAAAAAAGTGCAATTTGAAATCAGAAAGCAAAATCATTTACGTTAGCACCAAAAATTATAATACGTAGGTAAACATTTTTTAAAAGTACAAGATTTTTATGAAGAAAACTAAAAAGTGCTAATAAAAAATTAAAGAATAATAATATAAATGGAGAGTTTTCCATGCTCAATACTGTCTTTGATACTAAATACTAAGGGCAAGATGCAGTTCTTGCCCTCCGATTTAACACAAAAACAATCACAATGCTAAGGTTTGTTTTATTTATTTATATTTCTGTCAATATTAACAACCTGATTTTAAGTTATTCAGAGATAAAAAGACTCAAAACATGTAACATAATTTTGAAGGAAAAAAAAGCTGGAAGACTGATACTATACAAATTTAAAACTTATAATAACATTATCATAGGACAAAAGAATACACAAATAGATCAATGCAACAAAATGGTCCCAAAAGAGATCCATATAAATATAGTAAACTGATTTTTCACAACTAAGCAAAGACAGTACAATGAAGCAAAGATAGTCTTTCCCACAAATAGTGCTGGAAATCTTTATGCAAAAAAAAAAAAAAAAAAAATGGAATCTGGATAAAGACTGTATTTTTCACACACAAAAAAGTCAAAATGGATTATAGAAGTAGACAAAAAATTCATTAAAATTAAAAATTTATCTCAGGAGAATGAAAGAACAAGCCCCAGATTGAGAAAATAATTGCAAAATAACAACTCATTTAAGAACCTTTATCCAAAATAGACAAATAATTTGAGACTCATCAATAAGAAAATGAACAACTTGATTAAAAAGTAGGCCAAGACCTTAACGGACACCTCACTAAAGAAGAAAAACAGATGGCAAGTAAACATATGAAAAGATATTTTACATCATGTCATCATAGAAATATAAATTAAAACAATGAGATACCACCACACAATAATTAAAATGGACAAATCCAGAACCTTGACAACACTCTGACCATATGATTCAGCAATTGTAGTTTTTGGTATTTACCCAAATGAGTTGAAAATTTTTTTCTACACAAAAACTGCACACAGATATTTACAGCACCCTTATTCTTAATTGCCACAACTTGGAAGCAATCAAGATGGTTGAACTCAGCAATCAACATGAAGGACTCAGTAGGTTAGTGGATGAATAGATTGTTATACATTCAGACAATGGACTATTTTTCAACAACAGAAGGAGATAAAGTGTCAAGTCATGAAAAGACATGGAAGAACCTTAAATGTATACTATTAATAAAAGAAGCCAATCTTAAAACTATACATACTGTATGCTTCCAACTATATAATGTTCTGCAAAAGACAAAACTCTGGGGACAATAAAAAGATCGGTGACTTCCAGAAGTTAGGGGATAGGGAAGGATAAATGGGAAGAGCACAGAAGACATTTAGGCTAGTGAAACTTCGTGCATGATAGAGTTGTAGGAGACACATGTGATTTGAAATTTGTCCAAAGCCATGGAATACACTTGTTCAAAGTCAAGAGCGAACCTGAATATAAACTGTGGCCTTTGGGGAATAATAATATGTCAATATAGTTTCATCAATTTTAACTGATGTACCACTTTGGAGGATAATGTTGATAGTGGAGTAGGCTGTGCAAGTGTGGTGGCAGGAGGTTTATGGTAAATCTAAATAAAGTCTATTTTATTTTAAAAGCATAATTTCTACTCAATTTTAAGGAGCTTACCCTTTCTTATCAACTATGATGGCTAATATTGAATGTCAAGTTGATTGGTTTGAAGGATGTAAAGTATTGACCCTGGGTGTGTCTCTGAGGGTATTGCCAAAGGATATTACTATTTGAGGCAGCTGGCTGGGTAAGGCAGACCCACCCTTAATCTGAATGGGCACCATCTAATCAGCTGCTAGCAAATACAAAGCAGGCCAAGAAAAAAAAAAAAAAAAAAGGCTGGACTGGCCTAGCCTCCCAGCCTACATCTTTCTCCCATGCTGGATACATGGAGAGAAAGATACATCCTGCCCTTGAACACAGGACTCCAGGTTCTTCCGTTTGGGACTCGGACTGGCTCTCCTTTCTCCTCAGTCCCAGAGCCTGGGGAGGACAGAATGATTTTTGTGGACCAGGCCAGGGTTCCGTTGCTCTGTTCAGCTTGGGATGTTGCTCCCTTCATCTAGGCTGCTCCAGCTCCAGCCTTGGCTCAAAAGGCTCAAGGTACAGCCCAGGTTGCAATTTTGAATGATGTAAACTGTAACCCTTGGTGGCTTTGATGTAGTATGAAAGCTGCAGGTTCTCAGAGTAGAGGAGGCATGACAGCTTCCACCTAGATTTCAGAGGATGTATGATATGGTTTGGCTCTGTATCCTCACCCAAATCTCATGTCAAACTCTACTTTCCAATGTTGGGGGAGTGACCTGGTGGGAGGTGATTGGATCATGGGGGTGAATGTCCCCCCTTGCCATCCACATGGTAGTGAGTTCTCATGAGATCTGATGGTTTAAAAGTGTGTGGCACTTCCACCCTTGCTCTCTGTCTCTCCTGCTGCCATGTGAAGAAGGTGCTTACTTCCTTTTTGACTTCTGGCATGATTTGAAGTCACCCAAGGCCTCCCAGTCATGCTTCCTGTTAAGCCTGAAGAGCTGTTAAACCTCTTTTCTTCATAAATTACCCATTCTTAGGTAGTTCTTTTTAGCAGTGTGAGAATGAACTAATATATTGTATGAGAAAGCCTGGGTGCTTGGGCAGAGCCCCTGCAGAGAGCCTCTACTAGGGCAGAACCAGGGGGGAATTGTGGGGTTGAAGTCTTCCTACAGAGTTCTCACTCAGGCACTGCCTAAAGGAGCTATGGGAACAGGATCATTGTGTTTTAGAATCCAAAATGGTAGGTAGATCAACTAGGAGGTTTCATCCCTGAGCTTAGAAAAGTGGCAGACTCTCAATTCCAACCCAAGAGATCAGCTACCTGAACTGTGCCTAGGAAAGTCCACAGTGGTGGGGCTGTGCAAGGCCTTGGGCGCCCACCCCTCACACACGGATGCTAGATGTAGAGTCAAAGGAGATTATTTTAGAACTCTAAGATTTAATGACTGCCCTGTTGGGTTTCAGTCTTGTGTGGGGCCTGTAGCCCCTTCCTTTTGGACAGTTTGTCTCTCTTGGAGTGGACATGTTTACCTAATTCCTGTGCTCCTATTTTATCTTAGTAGTAAATAATTGATTTTTATTTCATAGGCTCAAAGGTGGAAGGAGAGAAGTCTCAGATGAGATTTAAGACTTTGGACTTAATGCTGGAATGAGTTAAGACTTTGGAAGACTGTTAGGAAGAGACGATCATATTTTGCAGTATGAGAAGGATATGAAACTTGGGGGTTCAGGGATGAAGTAATATAGTTTGGATATTTGTCCGCTCCAAATCTCATGTCAAAATGCAGTTCCCAGTGTTGGAGACAGGACCTGATGGGACATGCTTCTATCATGGGGGCATATCACTCATGAATGGCTTAGCACCATCGCCTTGGTGAAGAGTGAGTTCACACCAGATCTGGTTGTCTAAAAGTGTACAGTACCTCCCCCACCTCACTTGCTCTCGCTCTTGCCATGTGAGATACCTGTTCCTCCTTTGCCTTCTACCACGATTGTAAGCTTCCTGGGGCCTCTCCAGAAGTCGATGCCAGTACCACACTTCTTGTACTGTCTGCAGAACTGCGAGCCAATTAAACCTCTTTTCTTTATAAATTATCCAGCCTCAGGTATTTCCGTACAGCAACACAATAATGTCCCAATTTAGCTAGTAAGATACTATTCCTGAGTTTGTCTGTGAGGGTGTTTCTGTAATAGGTTAATATTAATTGGTGAACTGAGTAGAGCAGATGGGTTTCCCAAGATGGGTCTGCATCATGCAATTAGTTCAGGGCCTGAATAGAGCAAAAACAAAAAATAAATGAAGAGCAGTTTGTTCTTTCTGCTTGTGCTGACATCTTCTTGACTTCAATGCTTCTGATTCTCAAGCTTTTGGACTCAGATGGATACTTACACAACTGGTCCTCTGATTCTCAGGCCTTTGGACTTGGGCTTAATTATACTACCAGCTTATTGGTTTTCTAGCTTACAGATGGCAGAATGTGAGACTTAGTCTCCATAACTTCATGAGCCAATTCACATAATTAATATTCATATGTGTGTGTGTACCTATGTCTATATATCTCCTATTGGTTCTGTTTCTCTGGAAAACCCTGACTAATACAGAGGTATGTAGTACATGGCCAAGGAATATTGGAGGAATTAATTAATAAAAGCATATATTCATAAATTATAGTAGCTACACATGATACAAAGGCATAAGTGTTTTAATTAACGTGATGTCATTGAAAAATACATGTCTCTTTTTTTAGGTAGAGCTTGTAACATTTACTAGACAAATTTAATTTCCTAATCATTAATCATTTCCTTAATCAAACTTGGTTATTGCCATGAGTGGTTTCTTATCTACTTTCTCCAACTTTCTGGCATTAGGACCATGACTGCATTAGTCACTTTTTAGATCCCCATATTTATGCAAATGCAGTTTTTATTGCTCTTTCATCCCATCTCAATCAGATTCCTTCCACAAGCCCAAATATAATTGGAATCCTTATGAACAATTTAGAAATTCTAAGCTTATACTTGTGAACTTTTGGCTTTTTTCACACACGTCCCAATTTGCTCTGCCTTTACATAGCCGTCAAATATTTAGACTAGCCTGACTAGCCATGGAAGCATGCTGTAACTGATTGTAAATATATATATATATATTTGAGGAAAGAAGGAGACTGTGAATTTTTTTAAAGGTTTTTATCTAAGGGTTGTCTCTACCCAGCCTATCTTCACCCCCCCCCCTTTTTTTTTTAACTAATACACTATTTCTCTGTTTTTCTAGGATGGAAATAATAATATATTAAACAGAATATATTGCTGGCCGGGCGCGGTAGCTCAAGCCTGTAATCCCAGCACTTTGGGAGGCCGAGACGGGCGGATCACGAGGTCAGGAGATCAAGACCATCCTGGCTAACACTGTGAAACCCCGTCTCTACTAAAAAAAATACAAAAAACTAGCCGGGCGAGGTGGCGGGCGCCTGTAGTCCCAGCTACTCCGGAGGCTGAGGCAGGAGAATGGCGTAAACCCGGGAGGCGGAGCTTGCAGTGAGCTGAGATCCGGCCACTGCACTCCAGCCCGGGTGACAGAGCGAGACTCCGTCTCAAAAAAAAAAAAAAAAAAAAAAAAAAAAAAAAAAAAAAAAGAATATATTGCTATAAGCAACAATGTTGGAGTAGGCAGAATGTGTGGGTTTTGATTTTCCTCTCTACTTATTATTTCTATATGCATTAAGTATTTCACTTCCTCTTTATGGACTCAAATTATCACTTCTGCAAAATGTTACATTACTTGACTTAAACTAGAGATGGATACTAGAATATATTTTGAGTGGCCACTTAGCTCCTGGATCTATAATCTTAGCTTAGCAGAGTGTTGTCGTAGCAAAATAGTTACTCCTGAAAACATGAAGTACCAACACTTACATCCATTTAGAATTTATAGAGTCAAGTACTCACTGAAATATCAAAATAGATACTTCTTTTCATAGGAGGAGGATAGTAAAGAAAGGGGATTTGTACATGTTTCCACTCTACATCCATCCAGCCCTGTCAGTCCATTCCGTAGTTCACTATTTAATAATGGTTACAATGGAAAATAGTATTTGAAAAATTTAACAAAGACATGTATATTAAATTATTCAGTTTTCAGATTTACTTCTTTCCCAAATTACACATTCTCTTGCATAAATAATACATGAAAACAGCAAGTGAATTTTCAACTATTTTACTCTCTGCTTTTAACGGTACCTCAAATAATTGTGAAATACAGATCTCAGAACTAGAGG
Source organism: Rhinopithecus roxellana (assembly GCF_007565055.1). NCBI lineage: Eukaryota > Metazoa > Chordata > Mammalia > Primates > Cercopithecidae > Rhinopithecus > Rhinopithecus roxellana. The sequence continues at coordinate 59,079,116 of NC_044559.1, read as the reverse complement.
AGAGTCTCCAGAGACCTGTTTCTTCCAGGTGACTGATTTAAGTTTGCAGCAGCTCTAAGGGATGTCAGTGTCTAATGACCGGTGGCCTCTTGAAAAGTTGCGAGTTGCGGTTTTTATTCCATCCTCTGAAAAACGGTCAACAGATGCAGAATTGAGCAATATTTGTTACTATTTCAAGGAAAAGACCAATTGGAAATGGATTATAAGAGGATAAAAAAGTCAGGCATTTTAACTTTACATTTCACAGCATGGCTTTGGAAAACCAGCAAAGCACATGACTTATTAGACCTGGATTCAAGTACTGGCTGTGTCAATAATTACCAGTGTGACTTTGAACTTTAATTTCCAACTCCTAATAAATGAGTTGATTGCAGTGAATGAAATGTAAGTTCCTTTTTTTCAGTTATAAAGTTAATATATACAAATCACTGTAAAACTTGAAAACAGAAGTATTAAAAATCTAAAATTACTAATAAGAGTACAGCTATTTTTCATGTTATTAAAAATATAATTGTGTGATTTGATTCATATATAGAAAGCATAATTGATTTTTTTCACAGGTATTGATTATAATTTAACTTTTATTGTTTTAAAATTACAAAAGACTGTGATGAAAATCTTTTCATATTTATGTTAGTCCATTTCTTTTATTATTCAGTAATAGGAAAATATTAGATCAAAGGATACCGCTAAATTAGAATGAACATTTGAAAAAATCTTAAATTCGCAGCTAAGATTGTCAGTTTTCATGAAGATTCAGAAGATGTGGAAGGATTGGGAAAGACCAATTTATGGCCAAGAAAGCTCTAAATTTAGTCTTTTCTGAGGATAATCAACTAGAGTGCTCTGCACAAAGTTCATCCTCAGCAAGACCCTATTTTATTAAAAAATAAAAGAAAAAAATCTGAAGGAGAGAAAAAATCTTAATGGTGAGGTTACAAAAAACTGTATATATTACATTGAGCTCTCAGGCTTGTTTCTCTAAACTGGCTCTTTGTGGTACCTGCAGGCATTTTCAATAATTGTTGTAAATTATTTCTGGTATATCCAATGTCAGGGAAACATTTTGCTGAGGAGTAATTTTGATTGTGTATTTGAGAGACAAAAAGCATTGCAACGTTTTTGTTCTGGCTGCATACTTTTGGGTTCAACTTTTAAAGCATCATGTCTGTCAGTCTACCTTACAATCGGTTATTTAACTGTCATATTAGGGAAGGTAAGTGTGCATTCTCCAAATTTGTCACTAGATGGAAGAAGAGAACTTTCATTAGCTTCTAGTATAGGCATTTTACGTGGTAAAATTTCAATATAGGTAGCAATTAGATTCCATTAGAGAAATGGATTTGGTGAGATTCTATTGTAGCTGCTTGCAGCCACTGGCAAATTTTGTTTGTCTTCAAAATGTTTAGAACATCCCTCAATGAATGGAGCTAGAGAAATTTGTAGCGCCTTCTCTCTATGGTTGCAAGGTTATGCTGAGGAGTGGCCATTGCTGTTGAACAAGTTTATCAGTCTGGAGGTCTTGCGGATATACATCAGTCCATCCATCTTTGGCCCTGGATCTTTTGTGGGTAGCTCTCTTCCATTCCTCTGAGCAGATTGTAGCTTGATCAGGAGCATAGTCAAACTGACAACACTTCCTTCTCAAAGATACAGATTAAATTTTGCACTGGTATGTGCCTATCTCTTTAAGATTGTAAATTTGTTTTTTTGTAACCCCCAGTCATTTGACTATTTCATAGTGTTTAAACCTGTCTTTCAGCTGCTCATATCTAGACACCGTGACCCTTTCTGTCTTGATGTCCCTCCAATATCTTTGATCAGATTTAAAAAATATTGTGTACATAATCTAGTTTTTCTCTTAATGAAAGGATTTATGGAAATTACACAGACTGCCATGGCCATATGACTCTAATTTGTTCAAATATGCCTTGCATATACACACATCTTTGTATACCAAGTAGGTTGTAATTATATGTTGCATCAATTTTAGCATTGAATACTTAACAATATATACTATTATGTATTGTAATATTATGTAATGCATCTTTTGAATTTTCTAACATATTAAATTCAATACTTTTAAAAATTTGTTTTCTTCTATTTTGTTATTTTATAGTGATCAGAACGCAACATGAGAACTGCAATCTTGACAAACATTAAGTTTACATTATTGTTGACTATAGGGATGTTATACAGCAGATTGCTAAATATTTTTATATTTATTAATTTTTTATTTGTATTTATATTTTATTTATTTAATTTTAATTTATTTATATTTATCTTGTTTGACTAAAACTTAATACCTATTTTCTTTGACAATCATGATTCCACATTTTGATTCTATGAATTTGACTAACTTAAATTCTTCATGTAAATGCTGTCATGCAGTGCTCGTCTTTCTTTATATGTGTTTTTATCTCACTTAACATAATGTGTTCCAAGTTCATCCATGCTGTCACATATTGCAGAATTTCCTTCCTTTTAAAGGCAGAATAGTATTTCATTAGTTGTACATATCACATTTTCTTTATCCATTCAGATACCAATGAACATCTAAATTGTTTCCACATCTTAGCTATTGTGAATAGTGCTTCAGTGAATGTTGAAGTGCTAATATCTCTTTGAGATTCTTATTCCAGGTTTTTTTTGGAGAAGCATCTAGAAGTAAGATGACTGGTTATAGGGTAGTTCTATTTTTAATTTTTTAAGAAACCTCCATGCTGTTTTGCATAGTGGCTTCACAATTTGACATCGGCATCAACCATGTAAAAGGAATCTAATTTCTCCAAATCCTTGCCAATATTTGTTATCTTTTAGGTTTTTTGATAATATCCATCCTAACAGATATGAGGAGATATCTGATTGTAACTTTCATTTTTATTTCTCTAAAGATTAGTGATGTTGAGCAATTTTTCGTGTACCTGTTGGTCATTTGTATTTCTTCTTTGTGTGTGTGTGAGACAAGGTCTTATTCTGTCACCCAGGCTGGAGTGCAGTAGTGCAATCATAGCTCACTGCAGCCTCAACATCCTGGGCTCAAGTGACTCTCCCTTCTCAGTCTCCAGAGTAGCTGGGACTATAGGCATGTGCCACTATGCCTGGCTAATTTTTTTATTTTTTGTAGAGACAAGGTCTTGCTATGTTGCCTAGGCTGATCTTGAACTCCTGGCCTCAAGCAATCCTCCCACCTTGGCCTCTCAAAATGCTGGAATTACAGGCATGAACCTGTGCCCAGGCATGTATGTCCTCTTTGAAAAAATATCCATTTCAGTACTTCGTCTATTTTTAGTGACCTAAATTTTGTGGGATTTTTTTAGTGGTTTTGATATTGAGTTATAGAAGTTTCTTAGGTATTTTGAAAAGTAGTCCCATATCTGATAATATGGTCAGAAATATGTTCTCACATTCGATAAGTTTTCTTTTCTCTCTCTTGATTTGTTTTCTTTGCTATGAAGAAACTTTTTAGTTTCATATAGTCCTCTTTGTCTATTTTTGCTTCAGATACTTGGGCTTTTGGTGTTATATCCATAAAATCATTGCCAAGACTAATATGATAAAACATCTCCCCTATGTTTTCTTTAATATGTTTACAGTGTCAGATTTTACACTGAAGTTTCTAATTTACTTTGAGCTTTTTGTGTATGGTAAATATTTATCCCTGCTCTCTTTTTGTTACCATTTGGATAGAATATATTTTCCCATCTCTTCACTTTTACCCTATGTGTGGTTTTAAATCTACAGTGAGTGTTTTTGTGAATAGTATATTTGGGTCTTTTTAAAAACATTATTCAGCTGCACGTCTTTTGATTGCAGTATTTAGTCTATTGAAATTTAAATTAATTATTGGTAGTGATATAGCTATGATTACCATTGTAACTGTTTAATGAGTCTCTTTTAGTACCTTGTTTCCTTTATTGCTGTCTCTCTTTGTGTGTTGTTGTTTTTGTACTAATATGCTTTCATCCTTTTTTATTTTGTGTAACTTGTAGAGGATTTTGTTGTGGCTACCTGTGGGTTATATAAAATACCTCATAGTTATAAGAGCCTATTTTAAGCTGATAAGAACTTAAGTTCAATTGAATACAAAGCTCTGCATTTTCTCTTTCCCCACACACATTTAATGCTATTGTCATCTCAATTTATACCTATTCTTATTTTGTATGATTTAATATATTTTTACTTAATATATTTGTAATACTTTTTAAACCTTTATACTAGAGTTAAAAGTGATTTACTTGACACTATAGTATATAGTATTCTGTATTAATCTACATATTTACCTTTAACAATGAATTTTATAGTTTCTTATGTTATTGTGGTGCTATTTAGCATTTTTTCTTTTTAAGTTGAAGAACTTCCATTAGCATTTCTTGTAAGCAGGTCTAGCAGTTATGAACTCCCTCAGATTTCGTTTGATGGAGAAGTTCTTTATATTTTCTTAATTTTTGAAAGACAATTTTATACTCTAGATTAACTTTTTTTTTTTTCTTTCATCACTTTGAATAAAATATCTTATGTACTCTGGCCGGTGAGTTTTCTGCTAAACTTTCTACTAAGAGTTTTATGGAGATATAAGTGACAAATTGGTTTTCTCTTACTGCTTTAAAAATTCTATATTTTATCTTTTGCCAGTTTGATTTTAATATGTCTTCATTTGGACTCATTTTATTTGATGTACTTTGGGTTTTGGGATTTGGATGTCCATTGCCTTTCCAGATTTAGGATGTTTTCAGCTGTTATTTATTTGAATAATCTTTCTTGTTTTTTCTTTCTCTTTTATTTTGCGCTTCCATAATGCATTTACTGGTCTGCTTGATTGGTCTCATCATTCTCTTAAAATTTCTCCACCCTTTTTAGTTATTTTATTTTTAATTTTTACTCTCTTAAATGAATTATTTGCAGTTACCTGTCTTTGAGTTTGCTGACCCTTTTTTCTGCCTAACCCAATCTTCTCTTAAACGCCTCTAGTAAATGTTTCAGTTCAGATATTGAATTCTTTGGCCCCATGATTTTAGTTTGGTACTTTTTAATATTTTCTATCTCTATGAAAATTCTCATTTTTTTCATGTATTGTTTTTTGGACCTCAGTGAGCATCTTTCTGAGAGCTGATTTTCAGTTATCTGTCAGGTAAATCATACAACTCAATTTCATTAGATTGGTTTCTGAAATTTTATCCTGTTCTTTTGTTTGGAACATGTTTGCCTAGTTGGTCCTTTCTCTTGTCTGTCTGTGTTGGTGTCTGTGCATTAAACAAAGCAGTCTTCTTTCCCAGTCTCTACAGACTGGCCATATACAGGAGAAGATGCCATCTATCAGCTTAACCAGAGATCCCAGGAGCCTCTATCAACAATTTCCCATCCCAAAGAGAAACACATCACTGTGGCTTTTGTCTTCTCACTCTGTGTTGAGTTGGGGGTGGGGAGGAAGCTATGATGTTTACCAAAAATAGACCTTTGACAAGTCTAACACAACCACATCATAGGCTGTCAAAGTTCAGGACTAGTGGGACAAACGCTGATTCTTTGGACACCCCTGGAGATTTCGAAGTGATGGACACATGAATCAACTCTTTTTTGCCCCAGTAGTGATTTTTTTATCTGCTCATTCTGTGCTGAGCTATTTTTTTTAACCTGCTCATTCTGTGCCAAGTAATCATTGGCCTTTGTAGTATTTTTGTTTGTTTGTTTGTTTGTTTGTTTGTTTGTTTCTATTTCATTTAGTTCTTCTCTTATCTTGGACATTTCTTTTCTTCTGCTGGGTTTGAGTTTGGTTTGTTCTTGTTTCTCTAGTTCCTTGAGGTGTGACCTTAGATTGTGTGTTTGTGCTCTTTAAGACTTTTTGATGTAGGCATTTAATCCTATGATCTTTCCTCTTAGCACTGTTGTTGCTGTAACCCAGAGGTTTTGATAGATTGTATCACTATTATCATTCAGTTCAAAAATTTTTTAAATTTCCCTCTTGATTTCATTGTTGACCCAACAATCACTCAGGAGCAGGTTATTTAAGTTTTATGTATTTGGATGGATTTGAGGATCCGTTTTAAAGTTGATCTCCAATTTTACTCCACTGTGGTCTAAAAGAGTACCTGATATTCTTTCAGTTTGTTGAGACTTCTTTTGTAGTCTACCATGTGGTCTATCTTGGAGAATGTTCCATGTGCTGATGCATAGAATGTATATTCTGCTGTTGTTGGATAGACTGTTCTATAAATATCTGTTAAGTCCATTTTTTCTAGGGTATAGTTTAACTCCATTTTTTCTTTGTTGACTTTCTGTCTTGATGACCTGTCTAGTGCTATCAGTGGAGTGTTGAAGTCCCCCACTATCATTGTGTTGTTGTCTATCTCATTTCTTACGTCTAGTAGTGATTGTTTTATAAATTTGTGAGCTCCAGTGTTAGGTGCATATATATTTAGGGTTGTGATATTTTCCTACTGGACTAGTGCTTTTATCATTATTTAATGTTCTTCTTTGTCTTTTTTAACTGCTGTTACTTTAAAGTTTTGTTTTTGATTCTATATAAGAATAGCTACTCCTGCTTGCTTTTGGCTACTATTTGCATGGAATATCTTTTTCCACCCCTTTACCTTAAGTTTATGTGAGTCCTTATGTGTAAGGTGAGTCTCTTGAAGACAGCAGATGGTTGGTGAATTCTTGTCCATTCCACCATTCTGTGTCTTTTAAGTGGAGCATTTAGGCTATTATATTCAACATTAGCATTGTGATGTGAGGTACTATTCTATTCATCATGCTATTTGTTGCCTGATACCTTGGTTTTATTTCATTGTGGTGGTATTTTTTGGGCCCTGTGAGATTTACACATCTACTAGATTTACTTATTTATGCATTTTATAGTTATGGAAAACTAAGTTGCATCAAATCCTTTGCTATCACATACATTCCATGATGAATGTCTTTTTGTCTATGCTTATCTTTATGCATACTTTTCAGTAATTTTTTAGAATTTATTTCTCAAGAGAGTTCATTGAATCATTCTGTGTATGAATTCTGAAGTTCAATAATTTCCAAAGTGGCTTTATCAATAGATTTACATGTCTACTAGCAAAACTTTGTTTTTGGCCTCTGCACACCTTAGCTAATACTTTGTGTTATACTTTTTCTAATTTTTGCCATTCTTATGGATATTGAATGCCATCTAATTGAGATGTAGTTTTCATATAATTAAATTTGATAGATATTAACCTTTTGTTGATTTAGACTTGCAGATATCTTTTTATAGTTTGTCTGTTCACTTTGTCTATTGTGTCCTTAGATTGAACTAGAATCTTTACTATTGATGTAATAACATATGTCAACATTTTGCTTTATGGTTTGTGTTTCTGTGTGTGTGTGTGTGTGTGTGTGTGTGTGTGTGTGTGTGTGTTTAAAGACAATTTTACTTAGTGAAAAATATATTATTCTACCTTCTTTTGGAAGGATTGAATGTCCTTTAATATTCAATCCTAATCATTTTATAGCCTCTATAATATTTTGATTTTTAACTAAGAGTTTCTCATTAACATATAGTTTCCAAATATATGGGGTTTATAAAAAATGTTTATTCTGATTTTTTATTTTAAAAAAGTTGTTTTTGGAAAGTATATTATTTGTGATATAAATTAGAATTCAGTGAGATTCATTTTTGAACCATTATAATCAATGTTTCCTATGTTCTAAGTTTGCTTAAAAATGTCTGTTCTCTAGTATTGAGTGGTAAATTTTGTGCATCTATTCTAGCATATGATTTGTGTTATGCTGTAATTTCTCCATATTGAATCAGCTGAGAAGAGTAGAAGACACTAGAGGGGGAAGAAAGTCCTCACGTGTTGTTGAATGAAGATGAGGATCCTGTTGGAAAGGAAATAAGAATATTTTATTCTCTATTTTTTTTTCTGTACTGAACTATGATTTACTTTTAAATAATTAAATGAAAACTTGAAGGGACATAAATCATATTATTCTTCATATTACTCCTGGTTTCATGTATATCCAGATTACTTAGATAGCAGGATTTGAAATAATGTAACCAGTGTGTCATTTTGAATTTAAGTCACCAAAACAAAATATCAGAGGAAAAGGGCACTCACAGCATATTTTATGTCAGGGGAACAATGTGTTTAGATACTTTCCTCTTTGTACAACGACATTTTAATGTAGGATACTCATATATGACATTCAGAAAAATAAGTTTTAATTTTCTTTTTTAAATTGTACTTTTTATATCCTCCAAATAACTTCAAAAGTTTTAGGGTTTCAAAAATCAAGAAGCTTCTCATCACAACACTGTAATTATACATCATCAATGTTTAGGCTTAATACTTTGGAATATCTTTCATGCCACTTTCAGTAAGATTTCACCCACTCATGCTTGTTTAGTAAGGTCAAGAATATAAGCCTGAGAACCACTGGAAGGATTCCAGAGTGGAAATTCAAAAACAGTAATTTTTCTGCAGAAATATAATTAAGTTCACAAAGGTTGTATTAGGTCAGAAGGAGAGTTGTGTTCAGTGGGACTAGAAAAGAATTAAAACGTTTACACTGAAGACAATTAGCATGGTGTGAAAATATGACACTTAATTTCCCACAAAAAAAGTGTTATTAAACCACCCCACATATGACTGTTTGTAGATGACAGTGTTTTATTATAGAATGTTAAAAGATTTAAAAATGGAATAATAATGGAGGAAGAGCTTTGGCAAAGTCGCAAGGGTGATTTATATTATACGCTGGAGTAAAAACTCCAGATAACACAATTGTTTGCTAAGTTGAATCAGTTGAGATTCAAGAAAATGGAAAATCAAAGTGAATGAAATCTACAAACCTTTTAGCTAAATGAAGTCATTCTAGAACTACTTACATTTATTTGCCTATATGTATTTTGCCTAAGACCATAATCATTATTTGAACTGATGTTTAAAATGAATGTGAGATTACATAGCCCCTCATTACGAAGTATTTACTGAATAGTTGCTATGGGCAAATATGTGTATGTGTGTTTTTTAAATATGTATGGATTTATGAAATATATTTTGTGCCCTTAAAGAGTTCACAGTTTACTATCATAGTTGTTGATCTTGTAATAAATAGTTCTGATCCCTACTATTTTAGTTCTCTTACTTCTGGGACATAGTGGAATTGCACCATTCTGGTTACAAGTGAGCAGTGGTGAGTGTGTCACTTCCAGTGACAGTCCATAAACTCCCATATAAATTTTATTATGCTTCCTCCTTGACTATATCTAGTGATATTCTAAATCTAGGGACTCCAGCAGTATAAGTCTCTAAGTGAGGACATCATCAAGCATGTCCTCTTCCAAAGGAAAATCTAATGCCTTATGTCTATCCTGATCAATGCAATAATTGTTACATTATTAACAACATTTACCTGTTTATCTGCTCAAAAATATTTACAGAGTATTCTATTAAAACCACCATACTAAGTGCACTAAATAAGAGATATAAAGTTGCTGACTTGCTAATAATGATAGACAAATAAACAATAAAGTTATATCTTCTCTGTTAGCAATCAGTATGCTGCATGGCATGTAAACATATGACCTAAGTGACTGGCTTCATGTGATTGAAAGGAAATAATCAGAAAGATGATCCTTCAGCTAAAATCTTGAATGAGGGCAGAATTCCTTCATTAGATTTAGTAAAAAGGAAGAATATAGAATAAATAGTATTGCAGACAAAAGTTGCTCCATTAGCATGTCAAGTCTTGTGAAACAACACAGGAAGTTTATGAATCTGAAAAATAGTGGTATAATTGCAAAAAGGAGAATCAAAACTTAAAAGATATTTTAAGTCATGGTAAGGAAATGTACCTCTATGCTATGAGCCATGTGGATTCTCTGAAAGATTTTAAGCAGGAACGGGTACTTTAGATACAGGATTCGGTTTGAGAAAGACCACTCCAACAGCAATAAAAATTAGAGTTTAAGTTGGGCAGCACGAGTTACAGAAGTTGTGCTGAGAATACATTATCAGATAAGAAAGTCACAGAAAGCAGAGGAGAGAGAAAATAATAGTGAGGGGAGAGCATGTAAGGATGAAGTTAAGAAGGCAAAACCCACATAAAAATGATAGTTCATTTTTATTGAGCACTTTATCTGTTTCAGGCACTGTGATAACTTCTTTACAAGAGTTTTTATACCTAATCTTTATACTAGAATTAAGCTTATGAGTTAGGTAACCTCTGTGAGGCACAGAGAGGTAAAAGAGCTGGGGGAAATTACATAACTAGAAGTTGTAGTCCAGGAATTGGGCACAGGCAATTTGACCTTAAGCCAAATTCTCTTAAACACTAGTCTATACATACTGCCCTCCCCCACAGGCATGATAAAAATTCATGGTTGATTGTGTAATAGTATTATGCAGTATTTATAAAGAGATTCAGACAGTGTGACTGTTCAAGAAAAAAAATAACTAGGAAGATTTTTAAAAGGACTTCATCAAAGAGATGGTAATTGAAATAGACCTTGACAAGTGGCTAAGATTTCAATAAGTAAAATTGGTGACAAGTTCATTCAGATGTGATTAAATGTATAAAATGAAGAACTCATGAGAAGTTTTGGTAATGAGTAAAAAGGAGTTTTGTGATGCATGGAGAAGGAAAGTATTACAATTATTAAGAAATTTTATACAGAAGCAAATAACTTATTCTTTAATAACTATGTGCTCATTGGAGTTACAAAAAATAAGCCTAGTATGGTATATTGAGATCAGATTACACAAGGCTTTAAAAGTTAATTTAATTTTGTACTTATTGAAAGTTTAGGCACTAAAAAGAAAATTCATAAATGCTATGCCTTAGTCTGATAAGTGAAAGTGGAGAAAAGAATGGTTGTCGTAGATTCAATTAGAAGTTTATTCAAGTAGATCAGACAAGATATAATTGGACCTTAAAGAGCTACTGGTGAGGTGTAAAGAAACTGAATAATTAGGGACAATAGGACATATAAACATTACTGGATGTGGGAGTTTAAAAAAAAAAAAAAAGATCTAGTAATAAGGTAAAACTTTTGTTACAGGATCCTTGGGGTGTAGCTTTTCCAGTCAGAAACCTCTGTGGCTGGTGGCACCTTTGCTCAAATCTCGCTTGGGCTCACTGGACTTGTTCTACCCACTTAGCCTGGCAGGCTGCAATTGGCTTGTGCCACTGGCCTGGATCCCACACTTACCAAGAATGAGCCAGGCACGGAGTGCTGAAGGGTGTGTAAGCGAATGAACATGGTGCCTGGCCACTGTGCACAGCCAGGCCCACTAGATGTGGTGGGGTGAGCAGCTCCAGGGACTAGAATGGATGCCAGCTCCCTGTGAGGCTGCAGCTGGACCAGGAGTGCTGCAAGCAGCTTCCACAGCACTGGGAAATGTGGTAGCACCCAGAAGCTTGGAGATGCTGGGAACTGCAAAGCCCCACAGAGGGTGTCACAGCCTGGTTAACTCCTAGGTCTGGGTTTCCCAAAGGGCTGCAGCTCTTATCTCCGTCTCTCTTCTCTCCTTGTCACCTGTAACATGGCGAGCAAGGGTCATGTTTCAGCCCTGTTTGTGTTACACCTCTTTCAGCCCTACCATTTGGCAGGTCCCAAGTTCTTGTCTTGCATCCAAGAAGAATGAGGTATGTGGACAAGTGGAGGGTAAACAAGGCAAATAGGTACTTTGTTGAGTGACAGAACAGCTCAGAGGGGACCTGCAATGGGTAGCTCCTCTCCCCAAGCAGGTCATCCCAATGAGTGTTCAGCTCTCAGCAGAAAGGAGCCTTGCAGTGGGTAGCTTCTCTCTGCAGGCAGGTTGTTATGTTGTCTTCTCAGCTCTCAGCAGAGAGGAGACCTACAGTGAGAAGCTCCTCTTCATAGTCAGTTTGTTTCTTTGTCTGCTTAGCTTTCAGCAGAGAGGAGACCCACAGTAGGGTAGTTCCTCTTCACAGGCAGGTCATCCAATCATCTGCTCAAGTCTGGCCGAGTCTGGGGTTTTTATGGGCTTCAGAGGGGAGGAAGTACATGCTTATTAGTCCATGGGCTGCCATGGGCAGGCAAGGAAAAAGCACCATAAGTTCTCACTTCAATTCCACAGCATTGCCAGCCCAGTCCCCAGGCCTCAGGCCATCCCTGGGCTAAAGGTGGGGTTTAGTGGGGACCTGCTCCTTCTGCCCAGGAGTCTGTCTGCCTCCTGATGCCATTAACCTGCTGTTCACAGTGCCCATGATATCCAGGCTGTTCATGCCAAGGGGCACCTGCAGGCCTATGGTGAACTGACCTTAGCCCCCACTTGGCCTCCCTCCCATGCTCGTCGGCGCCCAAAGTCTGGAGGGGAGCTGAGGCGGCAGGGGTCTAGCATGTCAGTGCTGCCCTGAGCATGCACACATCTGGCCATGTCATGGCAGTGTCCAGGCTCAGCCACAACTTTGCTCTGAAATCAGAGTGAGAACCAGCAGTAGAGAGAGGCCAGGCAGTGGGAGTAGGTACTTGTGAGCCTAGAGGGACGGGGGGGTTTCTGGGCCCTGAGGAGTACAGAGATGCCCGGGTCTGCATTTGTAGCTGGGTGGCTACAACTGTACCGCGGAGGATAGGGCTCCAGCTCCTCCAACTTGGTGAGGATGGGCACTTCTGCCTGTTCCTGCTCCTCTTGGCTTTGTGAAGTGCACAGCCCTGGCCAAGCCTCCTCTGCTGTAGCGAGTATCATGTCTGCAGCCACTCCAGATGGGTTGCAGCTACCATCCCTATCATATTCCTGCTGATAAAATGTACTAACAAAGAGACATTAATGGTATTCTTACCCAAAATCAATAATTTGAATTTAGTCATGAGAAATATCAAAATAATGCAATTTTAGTGATATTCTACAAAATAACTGAGCTGTTCTCTTCAAAAATGCCTAGGTCAGAGTGATATCACCAATATGACTTCACTTTCCCACAGATAAAATGAAAAAAATATTATCTAATGCCAAGCTTATCACCACCAATATCTTGGATCTCAGAACGGAGGTTTGTGAGAAGTCCTAATGCTACAAATAAGTAAAAAACTGTGACCCCTGCCCTCCATACTGTAAGGCACTGTGTGGAAAAGTCCTGGACTAATGATTTCTATACTAGGAAAAGTGACAATGGAGGCATACAGCCAGCTTCCCCATCAGCTTGCGTTTCTACACAGAAAAGCTGTTTCTGCCTTAGCATTGTAACTCCCTGTGTGGAGAGGGACCCCTGTGGACAGCTGAATGTAAATTGTGGAGATGGGGAATAGCAGCACCAGTGCAAAACTCACAGGCTGCTCTCCAACTCAGACAAAAAAGAATGCAATCAGGGAGGTTGTTTAGGTGCACTATGCAATAGAAAGCAGTCTTCACAGGCCCTCTGTGGATGAACCCCTAGACAGCCTCCCCACACATCTGGAGAAACTCTTTCTAACTCCCCTAGTTGGGACTTTTTGCAAGAGCCATGGCAACCCTTGCCTTAAGGTGTCATCCAATGTCAAAAAGAAAGCAGTGGTATAGTGTTAAAGGAATCCATAGGCACACTGCATAGAACCTTTAAACACACATATTTTGGAGAGACAGTAAAGACTGGAATAAGTAATCCTTCAGTGTGAAGACACAGAAATATATTCTTAACAGACAATAGCAAACAAGGAACCATGACCTCCCCACTGGATAAAGCAAGAAGTCAGTGACTGACCCCAATGGGCTTTCATATCAAGAATTCAAAATAGCAGTCTTGTGGAAACTCAGAGAACTTTAAAGAAACATTAAAAAGCAATTCAGAAATTATAAGGTAAATATAACAAAGAGATTGAAATATATTTTTTAAATCAAATAGAAATTCAGGAGCTGAGAAATACCTTAGATGAACCATAATATGCATCTGATGGTCTCATCAAAAAAACTAATAAAGATGAAAGAATTAGTGACCTCAATGATAGGCTATTTAAAAACACACAGACCAGGCCCAATGGCTCACACCTGTAATTGTGACACTTTGGGAGGTCAAAGCAGAAGGATCACTTGAGTCTAGTAGTTTGAGACCAGCCTGGGAAAGATAGTGAGGCCCCATTTCTACAAAAAATTTAAAAAATTGACTGGGCAGGGCATGATGGTGCATGCCTGTAGTCCCAGCTCCTTGGGAGGCTGAGGCAGGAGGATCATTTGAGCCCAGGAGATCAAAGCTGTAGTGAGCCAGGTTCATGCCACTGCATTGCATTCTAGGTGACAGAGCAAGACTTTGTCTCAAAAAAAAAAAAAAAAAAAAAAAGAAAAGAAATTATACAGTCAGAAGGAAATGAAAAAAATATTAAAAAGGAATGAGGAATGCCTGCAAATCTAGAAAATAACCTCAAATAGGCCAGTTTAAGACTCATTGGCCATCAAGGAGGGTTGAGGGAGAACAAAATGTAGATCTGATTTAAAAAAAAAATAACCTTTCAAACCCAGAGAAATATATAAATATCCAAGTACAGAAAAGTCAAAGATCACCAAACAGATCCTTCACAGATAAGACTACTCCAAGGTATATAGTAATAAAATTCTCACTGGTCAAGGACAAAGAGAGAATCCTAAGAGCAGAAAGAGAAAAGAAGCAAATGACATAAAGGGACACGAATTCATCTGGTAACAGACTTCTCACTGGAATCCAAACAGGCCAGGAGGGAGTGGGATGTCATATTCAAAGGCCTGAAGAATAAAGGAGCTGCCAGTTGAGAATATTGTCCCTCTTACTGAGGGACAATATTCAACAAAAAGAGATAAAGAGTTTCCTAGGCAATCAAAAGCTGAAAAAACTCATTAGCACCAGCATTGTATTAAAATAAATGCTAAAGATAGTTATTTAACCTGAGAAAAGATGCTAATGTGCAATTAAATATCAGAAGGTATGAAACTCACTAGTAAAACTAAGTGCACAATTTCTGAATACTACTGCAGTGAGGTAGCAATTTACATCTCTAGTATGAAGATAAAACAATTACATAAAAAAAAAAAACTACAACAATTTCTTAAGAGATAAGCAACAATGGAAATTCAGACAATAGAAAGTCAAAATATGTGTGTGGATAAATTAAGTGTAAACATTTTTAGTTTATTTTTCCTTAATGATCAAAGTAAGTTATTTTTTCAAAATAAATTCTTATGAATACAAGATTTTTTTGTAAGCCTAGTGGGAAACATAAAGCAAAACTTATAACTGATACACTAAACATAAAAAGCAAGGAACTAAAACATACTACCAAAAAAAAAATTGGTTATCCACAAAGGAAGACAGTAAAAAAAAAAGAGAGGACTTACAAAACAACCAAAAAGTAAATAACAAAATGACAGTCAAAAGTTTTTATGTAAAAATGATAATAGTGAATATAAATGGAATAAATTCTCAAAAGACATAGAATGGTTGAATGGATTTAAAATATATTCAACTATGTGCTACCTACAGGAAATTCACTTTACGTATAAAGACACTTAAAAGTGAAGGAAAGGAATAGAAAAAGATATTCCATGCCAAAAAACGTAGGAGTAACTATATTTATATCAGAAAAATAGACATCAAATAACAAACTGTAAGAGAGATAGAGAAGGTCATTATACACTGAAAAAGAGGTAAATTTGGCAAGAGGATATAACAAACGTAAATATATATGTGAGCTGTCAGAGCTGGCATGGTGGCTTACACCTGTAATCCCAGAACTTTAGGAGACCAGGACAGGAGGCTCACTTTAGCCCAGAAGTTCAAGACCAGTCTGTACAACATAGTAAGACCCCATCTCTGAAAATAATATTAAAAATTAGCTGTGTGTGGGAGCATGTGCTTGTAGTCACAGCTACTTGGAAGGGTGAGGTGGGAAGATTGTTTGAGCCCAGCAGATCAGGACCACAATAAGCTGTGATCATACCACTGTACTTCAGTCTGCACAATAGAGTAAGACCCTGTCCTAAAAGAAAGAAGAAAATAAAAAGTAAACATGTGTGCAATCAACATCAGAGCACCAAAATATATAAAGCAGATATTAATAGATCTGAAGAGAAAGTTAGACTACAATACAATAATAGCAGGGGATTCCAACAACCCACTTTCAGTGATGAACAGATCATCCAGGCAGAAAATCAACAAAGAAATATCAAAGTTAAACTATACTATACCAAATGAACCTAACTGAAACGCATAAAACATGTCATCCAACAGCTGTAGAATATATGTTCTCATCAGCACAAGAAACATTATTTGGGATAGATCATATGTTAGTCCACCTAACAAGTGAGGAAATTCAAAAAAATTGAAATTGTGCCATTTTTTTATGGCCACAATTGAATAAAAATAGAAATCAATAATGAGAGGAACTTTAGAAATAGTATAAATACATGGAAATTAAACATATTTCTGAATGACCAATGGGTCAATGAAGAAAGAAAGAAAACTTAAAAATCTGTATAAGTGAAAAATAGAAATACAACATATCAAAACCTATAGGATACCAGAAAAACAGTACAAAACAGAAAGTTCATTGCAATAAATGCCTACATCAAAAAAGTAGAAAGACTACAAATAAACAATCTAGTGATATACCTCAAGCACCTAGAAAGGCAAGAAAATAATTTCAAAATTAGAAGGGGGAAAAAAAAGATCAAAGCAGAAATAAATAAAATTGAGTCCAAAATAATGATAAAAAGATCAATGAAATGATAAGTTCAATTTTTAAGAGATTAAAAAAAAAATTTAACTAGACTATGAAAAAAAATGAGACAACCCAAATAGAATCAGCAAAAAAAAAGAGACAACTAATGCTACAGTAATACAAAAGGGGATTAGATGCTATTATGACAAATTATATGCCAATGCATTGGACAACCTAAAAGAAATGGTTAAATTCCAAACTACATATAACCTACCAAGACTGAACTATGTAAAAACAGAAAACCATGCACAAACCAATAATAAGTAATGAGATCAAAGGAGTCATACAGTTTATCAAAGAAAAGTCCAAGATCTGATGGCTTTACTGCTAAATTTTACCAAAAAAAAAAAAAAAAAAAAAAAGAAGAAACAATACCAATTCTACTTAAACTACTCAAAAATGTTGAAGAAATACTTCCAAACTCACTGTATGAGTTCAGCCATTACCCAGCTACTAAAACCTGACAAAGACAAACAAAACTAGTCAAATATTACTGAAGAGCATACATCCAAAAACCCTTAACAAAATACTAGCAAATCAAATTCAACAACACATGAAAGAGATCATTCCCATGAACAATTGGGATTTATCCCAGGAATATAAGGATGGTTCCATATACATAAATCAATAAATATGATACATTGCATTAACAGAAACAAGGACACAAGCTATATAATCATTTCAATAGATGCTGAGAAACATTCAATAAGATTCAACATTCGTTCATGATAAAGGTTATGAACAAACTGGGTAAAGAAAGATTATACCTGAAACCAATAAAAGCCATATATGACAAACCCTCAACTAACACCATGCCTAATAAAGAAAAATTGAATACCTTTCCTCTAAGATCAGGAACAAGACAAGGCTGCCCACTTTCACCACTTTTATTCAACATAGTACTGGGGATTCTCGCCAGAGTAAATAGGCAAAAGACACAAACAAAGGGCATCCAAACTGAAAAAGAAAAAGTTAGATTGTTGTTTCTAAGACCTGTGTTAGTCCATTTTCACACTGCTATAAGGAACTGCACAAGACTGGCTATAAATAGAAGAGGTTTAATTGACCCACATTTCTGCATGGCTAGGCAGGCCTCAAGAAGCTTGAGAAATCATGATGGAAGGGAAAGCAGGCATTTTCTTCACGAGGTGGCAGGATAGAGACAGAGTTAGACGAGGGTGAAGAGCCGCTAATAAAACCATCAAATATCTTGAGAACTCACTCACTATCACAAGAACAGCATGGGGGAAACTGCCCTCATGATCCAATCACCTGCCACCAGGTCCCTCTCTTGACATGTAGGGATTACAGTTTGAGATGAGATTTGAGTGGGGACACAGAGTAAAACCATATCACTACCCAAAGTGCAATGCAATCTTTAGAAAAATATCAATGACAGTCTTCCCAGAAGTGGGAAAAAAATCTTAAAATGTGTTTGAAACAACAAATATTCCAGATAGCCAAAGAAATCCTGAGCAAAAAGAATAAGCTGGAGGCACCACACTGTCTGTCTTCGAAGTATACTACAAAGCTATAATAACCCAAATAGCACAATTCCAACAGACCAATAGAACAGAATAGAAAACCATGAAATAAATCCATGCATTATAGCCAACTCATTTTCAACAAAGTTGCCAGGAATACACATTTGGGAAAGAAAAGTCTCTTCAAGAAAAAGTGCATTAAAACTAGATATCCATATGCCAAAGAATAAGACTGACTAGTCTCCTTTCTGTAACCATGTAAAAAAAAAAATTAAATACATTAAAATCAAATGTGTTAAAGACTTAAATGTAAAACCTGAAACTATGAAACTGTTAGAAGAAAACATTA
The DNA here is from genome assembly GCF_007565055.1 of Rhinopithecus roxellana. Classification (NCBI taxonomy): domain Eukaryota; kingdom Metazoa; phylum Chordata; class Mammalia; order Primates; family Cercopithecidae; genus Rhinopithecus; species Rhinopithecus roxellana. The sequence continues at coordinate 59,060,623 of NC_044559.1, read as the reverse complement.
GGAAAATGCTTTTGGCCATTTTTTTCTGGCAAGGATTTTTGTGGTACAATCTCCAAAACGTAGACAACAAAAATTTGTATAGAAAAATATATACTTCTAGAAATCAAACAATTAACAGAGTGAAGAGACAACTCATAGAATGTGAAAAAATATTTGTTAATTATACATCCTACAAGGGACTAATAACCAGAATATATAAGTAACTCAACAGCAGAATCATCATCATCTGATTAGACAATGAGGAAATGATGGGTAGACGTTTCTTTAAAAAAGACATACAAATGGATAACAATTATAAAGAAAATGCACAGCATCATTAATCATCAGGGAAATGCAAATCAAAACCACAGTGAGATATCACCTCACCTGAGTTAGAATGGCTGTTACAATAAGACAAAAAATAACTGATACTGGTGAGGATGTGGAGAAAAAGAAACTCATACACTGTTGATTTATTGAAGTAGAGCGTAGAATGGTGGTTATCAGGAGCTGGGAAGGGTATGGGAAAGGAGGATGAAAAGACATTGGTTAATGCATATAAAATATAGTTAGATAAAAGAAATAAGTTCTAATATTTGATAGCACAGTTAGGTGGCTATAGTTAACAATTTCTTGTATATTTCAACATAACTAGAGTAGAAAATTCAAAATGTTCCCAAGAAAGAAATGATAAATGCTGAGGTGATGGGTACCCCAACTACACTGATTGGATTTTCACATGTTGTATACATATATCAAAATATCACCTGTATACCAGAAATTTGTATAATTATTATGTGTCAATAAAAAAGAAGAAAAAGCCTAGGTTATGAAAGAAAAAGAAACACTGCGAAGGTATTCCAGGCTCGGAAAGGATAAAGTACCATGGCAACTAAGTACAAATATGATTCTAGATGGAACTTGCATCCAGTTATTGTTTTTAATTGTTTTTGTTATATAACATACTGAAGTAATAACTGGTAAATATAAATATGGTCTTAAGATTAGATAACATTATTCTGATTAATATGATTTATGGGTTTTGATAAAAGTACTCAGTTTGTAAGAAAATTTTCTTTGTCTTAAGAAATAGACTGATGTATTTCAGAAATAAATTTCAAACTTTGACAACATACAGAGTATGCTCTGACTAAAATGAAATTAAATTAGAAATAAGCAAAAACAAAATAAATAGAAAAGCCTCACATAGTTGCAAATTACATGTTTAGATAGCCATTGGTTTGGAATTATTTTAAACTAAATAATAATACATGACATAAAATGTTGGTGATGCTCATAGAATAGCATTAATTTAAATGAAAATTTTAAAATCAAGTCCTATTCAAAAATAAAAGTTTAAAATTAGTTATCTAAACTTCCACACTGAGGTTAAAAAAGTGAGCAAATTAAAACCAAACCAATAGAGGAGATAATAAAGGTAATAGAAGAAATGGATGAACTAAAGAACAGGTAAACAATTAAAAAAAAAATAGAGCCAGTTTTTAGTATTAAATAAAACTAAGTTCTAGAAATACTTATCAAAAACAAGTAAAATATATAAATTATCAATCTCAGGAATGAAATGAGACATCACTAAAGATCATAGAGATATAAAAGTGGTATCATACAAAAATATGCTGACACATTCAAACATTAATCGCAATGGACAAATTTCTTGAAAAATAATTATAAAACCAATAGAAAATAGAAAATTTGAAAATCCCCATATCTATTAATGTATTTAAACTTGTCAACAAATTTTTTTCATAAAGAAAACTCTAACACCAGATAGTTTGATTGGTAAGTTTTATTAAATATTTAGAATAAGAAACATTGCCAATCTTAAAAGGGGAGATGAATTACTGATAGATGCTACAACATGAATGAAACTTAAGGACATTATGTTAGGTGAAAGAATCCAATCACAAAAGACCACATATTATGATTCCATTTATATGAAAGGAGTAGGAATATCAATTGGGACAAAAAGTAGACTAGCAATTATCTAGGTCTGGGGAAGCTGAGGTGTAATGGACAGTGGCTGCTAACTAGTATGAGATTTCTTTTGGGGGTTTTGAAAGTGTTCTACAATTGTTTGTAGTGATGATTGCAAACTTTATGAATATTAGAAAGCAATCATATACTTTAAGTGTATAAATTGTATAACATGAATTATATCTAAATAATGATGCTAATAAGAAAGAATAATACATCAAAAACAATGAAGTTTTCCCCAAGAATATTTTTTTTTTTTTTTTAAAAAAGCTATTTCAAGAGTGGGTGTTGTGGTTCACACCTGTATTCCCAGCACTTTGGGAGACTGACTGGGAGAATCACTTGAGCCTAGGAGTTCAAGACAAGCCTAGGCAATACAGAAAGACCCTATTTCTACAAAAATAAAAATAGCTTGGCATGGTAGTACATGCCTGTAGTCCCAGCTACTTGGGAGACTGAAGTGGGAGGATTGCTTGTGCCTGGAAGGTTGAAGCTGCAGTGAGTCATCATGCCCCTGTACTTCAGCCTAAGAAACAGAGCAAGACCCTGTCTCAAAAATAAATAAAATTATTTCCATATATGAAAATCAATGTAATTCATAATATCACCAGAATTAAAGAAGGGATACCTTATTATATCATTAGATGTAGAGGGAAATTTATAAATTTTACCACCCATTTATTAGGAAAAAAAAGAAAGCATTGTCAGCAATGTTGGAATAGAAAGAAATTTTCTTAAATTGACAAAAGGCATATATGGAATAATTAAGAGTGTCTATTATAGGACTAAAATTGATGGCATACACGGCAGCATGTGTACATGTGTGCATACGTTTTTATTTTTTCTTCGTTTTCACCTGTTTCTTCTATACCAAGATATTGTTGTTGTATTCTCTCAAAGGGGCCACTTTCCTAATTGTATACTTTTTACCCTTTTTATTATTCTGGTCTTTATGAGAACTCTTCTGATTTCTAATCACCTGTATGTCACAAACCAGTTTGCATTATGTGCCTCTATCTGCCATCTCACACTTGTATACTCACACTTAACATGAGTTGGGGAATAGGGAATAGCTGCTATGTGCTGTTAAGAATATATGGGCCTTTTGGCATTGTGCATCTACAGGAGCTGGCACATGTGGAACCCAAGGAAGATTCTGATTCATCAGACAGAATAGGAAAATAAAACCGTACTGAAATATAGAGCAAATGCAGAATTCCAGGAGTTGGTGGGATATAAAGTATCTGTGTTCAGATGAATGAGGAGCCTGATGCAAATTTTCTATAGCAGATGCTATTGTTAGCTAATTAGAGCTAACATTTGTTGGGCACTTAACATGTACCAGCCATTGTCCAAATTCCCTTTAAACATTACTTTATTTAAACCTCATAACAAATTTATGAGTTGGTATTATTTTCTCACTTAAAAATGGAAAATGATAATCACAAAGATTAAATAACTTGGCTACTATCACATGCCTTTTAAATGGAGCAAGAATTAAAAGCAGTCAGTGTAATTACACAATTGCAACTCATCTGCCAATACTGATATGCCTGAATTAAAGGTGACAAGAGGAAACCAAAAGCTTTCCTTTCTTTGGGGCTCATAGAGTTTGGTCTTTGTATTTTCTAAAAGTTAATACTTTAAAGAGACTTCACCCATTAATATAGTTCAAGCTAGTTGGATTTCTATTACCTGCTATGCCAATTCATAAAATACTTGTACTGTGTAGTATACAGTTAGAAATAAATCTTATTTTGCATGAGAGATTTTTATATTTATTCTTACTCATAAATGATCTTACACTGAATAACTATGCACATGTTGCATGTTATTTATATAAATGAAATAAAAAGATAAATAGCAGTTCTACATTGGAGTCTATTTTTGTCCCCACTATAGCTTAATATTCCACAGTTAGTTTAACCAGAGATATTATTTCAAACGTCTTGTTAGAATTCTTAGTTGTGTTCCACACAGATTTTAATTTTATATATGCAATTGCTCAGAGAGTAGATTTTTGTAACCATTTAGTGTTTTATAGTGATTTCTCTAGAGATCTTGCTTTCTTTGTTTAATATGACCCTGATACCATTAACTTGAAATATTGTTGCTTAGTAATAAAATACATTGAATATGTCATGTATTCATACCTTATAGTATGTTTGCTGCAGGTGCCTGAGAATTTTTTTTCTCACTTTTCCACTGCTTTGCAGGAGGAAACTTCAACTGTGTTAATGTAAAAGTTATTAATTCTAGGTACACAGTTAAGCCTCCAAGATTTCAGAACCAAAGGTTTTTCAGTTTAGCTATGTCAGGTCTGTTATGTGTGTTACATACATAGCATGAACTACAGCAAAGATAATAAATAGACCCAGAATTAGTCACTTAGGAATGACTGCCAACTTTTTGCTCAAGAAAACAAGAGTGTCAGGATCCATTGTGATGTCTCTCGGAGTTCTGAGAGGCCGGGGGAAACTTGAGAGCATTTTCCATATCCAATAGACACTTAGAAGAACTGATCATTTAGGAAAGGAAATTTCAATAATTTTTATGCATAGATATTTTATAGACATTTTCTAATGTTCAACAGGACTTAAAAGTTGGGAGGTAAAATCAGTTAACCTTGCATACACTGTTTGTAATGTGAATTGAAGAACAGCAACAAAAATTCCTACTGTTCTGGGAAAAAGTAAATCAAAGAAACATGGAGTCAAGTGTCAGGGTCAGACTCTAAATTGTTCTTGCAGCTGTTAGTAGGCAGGAAGCCAAAGCCAATTATTATCTGAGTGAGAGACATATCAATCCATCAGCCACAGCATGGTGTACTGAACATTGCCTTGCAACTTTGAAATCCAGAAATAGAAGGGAAGAAAGGCCCAAGTTGACAAGTGCCAGAAATTTCCACCAATGTCCAAGATGAAGTGTTACCATTTTTCGCTTTTCTACTATTGAGAAACTGTTACCTAATCTCACCTCCCTCCATTCTTTCTTCCATATGTAAACTCATTAACTCTGAAACCCGGACTTGCTACAATATGACAAAAGTATTCCATTTTACAAAGTGTGAAGGATGTCATATACATGTACAATCTGAACCCCAAGTTGGTAGTGACATTGTGGCTTCTCCGATGGAAATTCTTATAATTCATAGAAAAACAGCATAAGAAACACAGTGTAGTTTTTATGGATCTTTGTCTTTCTTTTTTTGAAACAAAAGAAAACATGAAGTACTGATTAATGTCCTCATTTCAGAAATGCTACCCTCAGTGAACTCAACAATAAGCAGTAACTGGGTGTTTCCAGAAGATAAATATAAAATGGTCTTAGAGGGAAATAAACAACTTTTTCATTATTAAAAGCACCCTAAAGGAATTTTTGGTCTTTGAACTGAGACTGTTGTTTCATGAAGCATGAAGGATACATACTATCTGGGATCAATTTGCTTTGAAGTTAGTTTACTTCAATTGCATGTTTTATATAACTTGACCCATCATCGTAAACAAGCCTGGGTTTGAATCCCAACTCTATGACACCCAGGTGTATCTTCATCTTTGCACATAGTGAGGTATCTTGTGAACCTAGAAAACCTGAGACAGGTCCCAATAAATTTAGAAAGTTTATTTCACCAAGGTTGAGGACGCACCTGTGACACAGCCTCAGGAATTCCTGATGACATGTACCCAAGATGGTCAGGGCACAGCTTGGTTTTGTATATTTAGAGAGACAGGAGACATCTGTCAATATATGTAAGAAGTTCATTGGTTTGGTCTGGAAAGGTGAGACAACTTGAAGCAAAGGCAGGAAGACTGGAAGCAGGGAGGGAGCTTCCAGGTCACAGATAGGTGATCTACAAATGGTTACATTCCTTTGAGTTTCTGAGTAGCCTTTCCAAAGGAGGCAAATCAGATATGCATCTATTTTGAATAGAATGGGAGGCAGGTTTGGCCTAAGCAGTTTCCAGCTTGAATTTTCCTTACTGATTTTGGGAGCCTAACATACTTTCCTTTCACAACCTCATAAGGATGTTTGTGAAGCTCAGAACAATTTATGCATATAAAATAATTCAATCCATATAGCTTGGTGTTACTCGGGCTCTATAATCAGATAGACTTGGCTTTGAACCTTAGCTTCATCTTTTACGAGCTGTGTAGCCTTGAACAATTACTACATCTCTTAGAAAGTTTAGTTTATCTGTAAAGTGGGGAAAACAATTCCCTAGTCCACAGGGTTGTTCTGAAGTAACAGATGCTATCAAAACTTCTCACTGGCATGTAAAGTAGTAGTATTTAGTATTTCCTCACTCCTATATCATAGCATAGCTTTAGTAACGCTCATTCTCGCCCTAAGATGTCTTCCTCTGTCCATCCTTTCTGCACACTGACCTTCCAGAATAGTCTTAGAATAGTCTCTTTTCTTTGCTGGTTGTCTTTTCAGGAATTTGTATTAAAAGATTCCTTTATAAACAGCACACTCCTGTAATCCCAGCACTTTGGGAAGCTGTGGCCAGGTGGGTTGATTAAGCTCAAGAGTTCGAGACCAGCCAGGGCAACATGGCAAAACCCCATCTATACAAAAAAAAACAAAAATTAGCTGGGTGTGGTGATGGGCGCCTGTAGTCCTAGTTACTTGGGAGATTGAGGTGGGGAATTGCTGGAACCCAGAAGGTCGAGGCTGCAGTGAACTGAGATCATGCTAATGCCCTCCAGGCTGGGCAACAGAGGGAGACCCTGTCTCTCACACACACACACACAAGACACCTTTATGACAAATTCATCTAGTCTAAGCTCTCAGAGGCAAAATCGTGTAGCTGTTCAATATCCTTGGAACCAACCTGAGTGGAAATATTGGCTATTACAACCATGTAATGTTTGAACAAAGTAATTAAACTTTCTGCATCTCAATCTTTTTTTCTGTAAAAGGAGGGTAACATAGTCCTTTCCCTATAGGTTTTTGTTGTCAGGAAGCAAGATAATCATGAAACATTTAAGACAAATCTGATATATAGAAGTGTTAAGTAAAATTAGCTAGCCTTTTATCTAATTATGAGAAAACTCCAACTATTAGAAAGTTCTTTACATTCTTATATCCTACCTACCATAGTATCCACATTTATTTATTTATTTATGTATGTATGTATGTATGTATGTATGAGATGGAGTCTCACTCTGTCACCCAGGCTGGAGTGCAGTGGCACAATCTCAGCTCACTACAACCTCCGCCTCCCAGGTTCACGCCATTCTCCTGCCTCAGTCTCCCGAGTAGCTGGGACTACAGGCGCCCACCACCTCGCCCGGCTAATTTTCATAGTATCCACTTTTAATTATATAATTATATTCTGTGGCAATGATTATATCACTTTTGACAGGACACTCCTTCAACTGATGTGTCCTGGTAAAATTTTCATAGAATTACTGTATATTTTGCTTAACTTATGAGTAATATAAGATTTTAAAATTTTAAAATAATCCTTATTTTAGATGTTAAAGATTGGTTCCAAAAAATCTTGGATAATTTTAAAAGAAAGTGGTAGTATAAACATTTATCACCCACATAAGGAGGCTCTTCGTTTTTCCAGATTTTGCTAAAAATTCTGAAAGAGTAAGGAACATTTCATTGAGAACATGAATGCTTCAGTATCTGCTATCTCTGCACTTCAACAGCTTTGTTAGACAGTTACAGTTAAGATCATTTGGCCTTATACATTTGAGGACGATTTAGAGAAGATTTTTTTTCTGCAGTAAAATGCAAAGAAATTTTACCAACTGCTGCATATTTTCCTTTAGGTCATAGAGGCCCTAAACTGGATATAATATATCTTTTATAGTAATTTTTCAGTTTTTTCCCCAAAAAGCACATTTTTAAATGAAATTGCAATTCTAAATTGCTGAACAGCAACAACAATACAAAACAATGGCAATAAGAATGACTAAGAGGAAGGACTATACTAACGGGAACATGTTTGTTGCTGTTGTTGTTATCTCCTGAGGATTAGTTTTTTGAGTACTAGATTTTTTTTTTCTTTCATAATTTCCTTGAAGAATACTAAGAGTCTTCAGTAGTCAACTTCCCAGAGATTCTCTCTGAGTTTGTTTGCATCACCTGGTCCAAGTTCCTGTTTCTGTAAAGAACAGCTGATTTAGTGTTTATGAGAATCCAAAAAATCTAGCTCATATACCTGATGTGGGCTCCTTTGGGAGGGAATTAATTTCTAGATAAACCTGTTCTCAGGTACTAGCTCTCATGCAACCAACTGAAAATTGAAACCTGTGCAACAACTTCAAACAGTGCTCCACCCCACCTTTCTAACTTGGGACACAAGTATTTGTGATTACCATGATTATTACGTAATTTTTAAAGCTCTGGAGAATCCAGATGGCTTAAAACCTATAAAAAAAAAAAATTGTAACTATTTGTACAGAACTTATTGTGTGCCGGTCATTGTATTAATTAGTTTTATTCACTCATTTAATATGGTTTGAGGTTAGTACTTGATATGGTTTGGATCTTGACCCAGAATGCAAGAGAAAAGGAGGCTTAACAACTTCCACCTAGATTTCAGAGGATGCACAATACAGTTTGGCTATGGGTCCCCACCCAAATCTTATGTCGAATTGCAATCCCCAATGTTGGAAGTGAGGACTGGTGTGAGGTGATTGGATCACATGGGTGGATTTCTTATGAATGGTTCAGCACTATCCCCTCAGTGCTGTTCTTGTCATAGTGAGTTACTGTGAGATCTGCTTGTTTAAAATGTGTAGCACCTCTCCATTCTCTCTCATTCTTTTGCTCTGACTTCCCTTCACCTTCTGCCATAATTGTAAGTTTCCTGAGACCTCCCTAGAAGCAATAGCCACTGTTTCTTGTACACCATGCAGAACTGTAAGGCAATTAAATGTCTTTTCTTTATAAATTACCCAGTTTCAGGTATTTCTTTAGAGCAATGTGAGAAGGGACTAATACAGTACTTTTATTATTCCCCATTCCATAGGTGATACACACAGAGTGAGGGACTTCCAAAAGTCATACACACACACACACACACACACACACATACATACATTTAAACTCTATCTTAGGCATCTGATTCTTTTTAGGCTGTACCATGCCTCAAAGTGCAGCATTAGGGAAATGAATGGAGATCTTCAATGAAGTATTAGTTCTATCTTTAAATGTTCATTGTGTGTTTAACATTTGAAACTTTTTACAGTTTTTTTTTTTTTCTTTACTATGTGAGTGATTATTCTAGTTTTGTTTGGACCACATGTCCAAGACTTATTGATTATGCTGAAGTGAAGCAGTTCAGGGATCTGAATTCTACCTTGGAGTGTCTCTCTAGTACACTCACTGCCTAGAAAATCAAAGGATGTCAAATGCAAGTGCTTCTTAGAAATCACTATATGTAAAAGTAAAGACAAAAATAATTTTTGCAGGCCAGGCACAGTGTCTCACGCCTGTAATCTCAGCACTTTGGGAGGCCGAGGCAGGTGGATCACAAGGTCAAGAGATTGAGACCATCCTGGCCAACATGGTGAAACTCTGTCTACCAAAAATACAAACATTAGCTGGACATGGTGGTGCGTGCCTGTAGTCCCAGCTACTTGGGAGGCTGAGGCAGGAGAATCCCTTGAACTCAGGAGGCAGAGATTGCAGTGAGCCGAGATCATGCTACTGCACTCCAGCCCGGTGACAGAGTGAGACTGTTTAAAAAAAAAAAAAAAAAAAAAAAAAGCAAAGAATTATAAAATATTTAACTTTATCTATAAAAAATGCTGAGATCCCGTAAAGACACTTATTTTGTTGGCCATCTCTCCTAAAGTTCCATACATCAGAAAAGTACAGGAGAAATAATTTTCAAGGTGAATTAATTACAAATTTTGGGGGGCAGGTAGTGACCTTATTAAGCCATTATAACCATTTACAAAATATTTTCGTATTCAGTCATTCAACCCTTTGCTTTCCATGTTCTGTAGCCAAACAGACTACATAATTTATATTTTAGCTGATAATAACATTGCTATGTAATATTTTATATTTTCACTCATAATTAAGTAGCTGTTACTTTGAGCAATTCATTTGAATTCTTTAAGACTTTATAAAATAGAAATAATTGTTGCAACTTTTTAAAGGATTATTAAGGACATATAATGGGAAAATACATATAAAGCACATACTATCCACTAAGGCACTAAAACTAATATCCTCACTCCCATCTTTCTCTTTTAAACTTGATTGTACCTGCTCCATGCTGAATACTTTAAAGACACCGCTCCCATTCATTATATCATTCCCCTATTCAAAAAGTTTCCTTTATTCTTATGACTGAAGTTTGAATTTTTCATTCTGGCATAATAAAATTTTTAATAAATCTTGTTACCTCATGCACACGCGCACGCGTGCGCGCGCACACACATACACACACACACACTCTCACAGCCCCGTCTCCCATAAAACACCTCTTTAGGTTGCAGGCGTTTCCAAAGCATCCTCTTGTTACATACCTCTAATACACAAGCTGAAACCTTCACTTCCAGCTAAACTCTGCTTATCTTGCCTTCCCAGCTAAAGAGATTATTCCAACTACACAAGGTTCAGTGCACATACCTTTGCCCCAAGAAACATTTTATGCTTCCTAGAATGGCATATTCCTTCCTCTCTGAAACCCTGCAGTAATTTGTATGTACTTCTTTTACAGTAATTATCTTAAGTTGTCCAGCTTTTTCGTGTTTTATGTATGTTTCTGATCTCCATAACTGGAAAATGAGTTTCCTGAAGAAACATAGCCTACTCAGCTTTGAATGCTTTTTAGTGTCTATCACAATGTATGGCAAACAATAGACATGCAATAAATATTTGGTCAAATTGAACTGCAAAGCTTAGTTGGTTCATCCTCATGAAGGATGTGATAGAAGTCGCATAGCAGCATAAATTCCCCATGAATGAATTTTTCTCTGCTTATTAAGGATCATTGACTTCCACTAACAGTTGAACAGGTGGTAGGGTCATTAGACTAATTGTCTAGTTGTGGGTTCAGCTGTGTTTTTGAATGGTCAGCAATGAACTTTACTGTGGATAACTGTGTTGGAATGACTTTTGGTATTGCATGTATAGTCAAATAAATGTTCACTGAAAGTAATAGAGAGCAGATAACGACTTTACTTTTCTTATGATTTTCCATAGAATATATTGTAAGTACAGCTATTGGTAAGTCAATGTGCTAAATATAAACATCATTTACATTGTTTTGACTGTGGTAGTAGGAGAAGGTTCAAATTCAAGTAATCTGTAAAATCAATTCAATTGTCATGTTTTATTAAAAATAAATAAGTGACAAGTAAAACCCAGGAACAACCCTTGGAGGCCTTTGCAGGCTTAATGAGCCCTTTTGAATGGGAAGCATGAGGAGGCAAGGTGGTCAAATAGTAAGACCTTTGAATTTTCATTTTGAGGTTTAATGTCCTTATAATTAAATAAGTCATAGACATCAAAAAGTATTTTATACTTATTTTTGAAGAAAAAAACAGTAATAGATTGTGTTAGTAAATGTCTTATTCCATATCTTCTTGTGGTCTACAGAGTTACATTTCCAGGTTCAGACAAGCTTTCTTCTGCATTTTAAAGATTAACACACTATCATCTAGGAAACTGTGGCTTGGTTATATCAAACTGTAATTTGAGGCCAGGCACAGTGGGTCATGCCTACAATCCTAGTACTGTGGGATGCCGAGGTGGGAGAAACTCTTTAGGCCAAGAGTTTGAGACCAGCCTGGGCAACGTAACAAGACTCCCATCTCTATAATTTTTGTAAAAGCTAGACAGACAAGGTAGTGTATGCCTGTAGGACACTAAGGTGGGAGGATCACTTGACCCTAGGACTGTAAGGTTACAATGATGATGCCACTGCACTTCAGCGTGGGGACAGAGCAAGATCCTGTCTCAGACTTACACACACACACACTCAACTGTAATTAAAGTCTAAATTTTTGAAATATATGACATTATTGCTTCCTAAAATTAGAGAATTACTTTCATTTTAATGAAGATACATTTCAGTGTGTCTTTTCATAAGGTATTTGCAAGTATATCTGCACTGAACATTCTAGCATTACATAAAATGTAGGGAGGCCCTTATTCTCGATTTATCTACCAACAAAAGAATTTGCAGTTTTGAAAATATAGCCAATTCTCATTATTTGTAGATTCTATATGTGCAAATGTACTTACTAACTACATTTATTTGGAATTCCAAAATCAGTACATATGACATTTTTGCAGTTCATGGATGTGTGAGGAGTGGAGAAAAGTTTGAGTTTCCTGGCAGGCACATTCTCAGTTGTTGATGAATAAGGCAAATGTCTGGTTCTTATTTTAACTCTCACACTGTAAACGTATTCTTTTCATGGTTTGTTTTTCATATTTTTGTGATGTTGGTGATTTTGCTCTTTAAAATGTTCCCCAACTATAGTGCTTAACTGTTATCTGATATTGCTAAGTGCAAGAAGGCTGCAATGTGCCTTACAAAGAAAATCCATTTGTGTAGGCGTGAGTTATATAGCACTATTGGTTGTGAGGTCAGTGTTAATGAATGAACAATGTATGTTAAATAAAATATATTAAAAATACAAACATCAAGCAAGGTTATCCATTAATTGGTTGACAAAAATATTGTGACTATCAGCTTTTAGGGAACTAATTCTATGTTTTCCCCAAGTAAAGTGTTTTGGTATTCACTGGGTCAGTGTTCACAGTGACTGTATAGAGCACAACTACTGAGAATGATGAGAATCAATTATGTTTTATGAATTTATCTCCTACTTCTGATTACCAAGTCAGCATAAAACTAAAACTGTGCTCTACTTATCTCTGACCTTTCACTACAGTGCATTGAAGTTGTCCCTCCATTTTGCATATACAGGTAGTAGCTCATTTTATCCCATCACAACTGTAATTCCATGGATAAAGGCATTGCACTCCATTTACATATTAAAAACATTAAGGCTTGTATTCAATTATTAAAGCTTCTTAAAAAAAAGAATTGTAATATCCCATATGGATCTATAGATCTGGATGTAGAGAAACTAGTACTCTTCAGGATTGATGGATTACGAAATGCTAGCACACACATACAGATGTGTGCACACAATCATGCAGATACACATAATCACACACAAACAATGCGTTATGCAGGGTAGATAAAATCAGTCTCTTTCCTTTTAAATTGTGTATAACTACAAAAATATCTAATGTAAGCAAACCTTTCTATAATGCATAATGGAAGATCATCTCAATAAGTGTTAACTGAGAATCTACAGAATTAGTAACACTGTATTAAGCATTGTAAAGTATAAACACATTTGGACATAGACTTTGCCCTAAAGCACTTTATAGACTAGCAGCCTACATACAGTTAAAATAGCTAAAGGAAAAGGAAGCAATTCCAATCAGTATTTCTTTATGTTTGGTCATTAGGAAACACTGGGATAGGTTACTGGAGTTTTCCCTATATATTACCGTGATTTAAATTTGCTGATTTAATTAAGTGCAAAATAATTTTAAATTATAGAATTCCATAATGCGGACTGACCACTACAACTTCCCAGCAAAACCCCAGAGGTTCTTAGTTTTTTAATGCCAGAATCACATCAATGTACCACACAGTCTTTCCAGGTAAGGTTGTTCCAAACACCTAGAGACTTCCTACCATCTGTGTTTTTTATTACGCTCTATCTGAAATTGTATGCATCCTTGTTGTTACGAGCTCTCCAAGTGCTGAACACTCCATGAGATTTTTATTTTTTTCTCAGCTTCTTTGGACATGAAGTTGGCCTGCTGATGAATTTTGTATCTCTACAATTATCTAGCCAGGGGATAGATGTTAGTCTCCCTTCTTAAAGGCACATCCCTTATTCAAGTTAGTCTCCCTGTGGTGACAGGAAGATCCTCTTTCCCCCCACTATATACCCACATATTTCCTGGGAAGACAAGAGAAATGCATGGACTCATTATGTAGCAAACAATGCTCTTATTAACATTTTTTCTATGTTTTTCCATATAAAATCTAAGGTAGGGTGAAGGCTAAAAAAATACAAGAACAGTCTTGGTTACTTCCTTGCTAAACTTGTGATTTTGGCGGGGATGGGGAGGAGAGATTTATCACCTCCTATTCTTGGATTTGATTGGGAAAGTTTTACTTTTATCAAGAATCTCGGTGTCTATAGATGAGCTAAACAGCATTCTGAATGTGAATTTCTTCATTGTAAAAGTAAAATTATGATTTTTTTCCATTCTCTGCAGACTTTTTTAAGGGCAAAACTGAGTTTGGATCTGTAGTAGAGTCCTGTCATTGCAATTGCATAGAATGCGGTAAAAATAAGTTTAGACTCAAAAAAAAAAAGTGATTTAGTACATTTGAGCCATTTGGTCAACAGTTGTCATGGTCTGTTTTAGTCTGTTTTCATGCTGCTGATAAATACATATATGAGACTGGGCTATTTACAAAAGAAAGAGTTTTAATGGACTTACAGTTCTATGTGGCTGTGGAAACCTCACAATCATGGCGGAAGGCAAGGAGGAGCAAGTCATGTTTTATATGGATGGCAGCAGGAAAAGACAGCTTCTGCAGGGAAACCCTCATTTTGAAAACCATCAGATCTCATGAGACTTATTCACTATTACAAGAACAGTATGGGAAAGACTGCGTCCATGATTTAATTACCTCGCACCAGGTTCCTCCCATGAAATGTGGGAATTATGGGAGTATAATTCAAGATGTGGGGACACAGCCAAACCATATCATGATCCAACATTTCTCAAGATAATTAAGAGAATACATGTTGCATGAGAGAATTTACACACCCACAACTGTAGCAGGAGACATATCACTCTTCCCTGAGGCACATATGATGCTAAATCATGGTTTTAATCCTGACATAGTCCTGAAGGAAAAGAAGGGTAGCTAGCTACTGGTGCCTCCCTAGGCCAAAGGAGATTATATTGGTGGTGTTTGTGCAAAACTTCAAATCTTCAGCATAAGCCTAAGATACCAATTTTGCTAATAGTTAATTTATGTAATGGGTAGATGAAATCTATGATACAGACTGGTGGACTATTATACTGAAGGTTCCTCAAAGAACATACCTCCAGATGAGGCAGAAAAACGTTTCATAAGTACTAGAAGAAGGTAATCAGAGCTAGTGTGGTTATACTTATCAAAAGAAAAAAGAGAAAAAAGTTTTATTTTTATCAGGATAATTTCACTAGGCTGCTTTGGGAACTAGCTATTTTTCTTCCACTCTTAGAATAGATAGGCTTATTTTGCTTTATCTAGATGTTATCCCAGAAGTATAATAGTGTAGGATAAACTTTTCAAAAATGAAGCAATTTATGCTATTCAAAAATTCCAGTTGGCACCTTTAAGAAAATATCAATGTGGGCCGGGCGCGGTGGCTCACGCCTGTAATCCGCGCACTTTGGGAGACCGAGGTGGGCGGATCACGAGGTCAGGAGATGGAGACCATCCTGGCTAACACGGTGAAACCCCGTCTCTACAAAAAATACAAAAAATTAGCCAGGCGTGATGGCAGGCGCCTGTAGTCCCAGCTACTCGGGAGGTTGAGGCAGGAGAATGGCATGAACCCGGAGGCAGAGCTTGCAGTGAGCCGAGATCAGGCCACTGCACTCCAGCCTGGGAGACAGAGCGAGACTCTGTCTCAAAAGAAGAAAAGAAAGAAAGAAAGTATAAATGTGGAGAAAAAAATGTAACATATTCTCTTTTATGATAATGGCCTCCAGGTAATTTCAGAAGAAGTTTTTAAATTCCACAAGAATTCCTCCACTTAGGACCCTGGTTTTTAGCAAAGGTGAGAAAATCAGGCTGCGTGATTTTTATGCAGTTGAAATATGAAGGCTTTCATTTGTTAGTTTTTATTTTATTTAATCTATATGTTCCTAGTAGAATAAATATCCTTCATTTAGGAAAAATTGTGACTATGTGTCTCATTATGTAAATTGGCAAATATTTTCATTTGCTTTCCAGAGGAAAAGAAAAACTAACAAAAGTGTAGAGTCACCAGGTAGTTATTTTACTAAAGACAAGAAAACATATCACTGTATACCTCTTTTCTTTTCAAGAGTACAGAAAGTGTTTGAGGAACACTAATGTTCCTGGAAGTTTCAGGGTGATAGAAACTCAGTTACCAAGGCTCTTATCTCTGCTTGGAGGCTCCATTTTTTTACAGATCAGTGATTTCTAAAACATTTATTGTAATGAGTTGTATTTAGATTCTACTTATCCTAACTCCACAAAGCATTTTCAGGTCAGTAAAACAGATGGTTAAGCACAATTAGTTTTTTGGAAGAACTATAAATATTGTCACTTCTTTCCTCTGGTGTCTTACTGCCATGTTGTCTAAGTGTATCATAGAGGAAACTCAAAACAAAACCATTTATAGGACCTAGTTCTTCCTCTTTTTTTATCTTTGGAAAGTTGATGACTTATCACTATGTTAATATTCTCAATTTCTATTTTGCTAAGTGCACTAATTAGAAAGCAAGTTTGCATGTCTAAGTGGCTGATATTTTTTCATTGTGGACCATGTGTTTTAGTGTTAGTGAAAAACTAGGTTTATTTCAAACTTGGTAAGAGAATAATTTTGGACAAAAATTATTTTGGAAAGTAAATATTTTTCAGCCTTTTCCAAGATTACTCTGTAGGAAAAGAGATTATTAATCTGCTTGAGAAAGAGTGCTGTTCATACTGCTGTTGATTCTTCTAAAGGTTTTGCTTCCTTGGATACTACAACTAGATCAATCAATCCAATCAATGACTACTTTGCTAACAAGTGCTGTTAAAAATAATTAAAGGTATGTTCCAAGAGAAGCATAATTTATGTATCACTTCTCTTACTGAAAGTAACAGGACTTTAAAACATTATGAATTATATAGATCTGTAACAGAACATTTGTTAGTAAGTGTGATGAGCCACTTTTGTGCTGATTGCCTCACTTATCTGTGCCAAAAGCTACCTCTTTTTCTTAATAGATTCTTTGCATTCCCTTAAGGGTTCTCATTTGAGCAGAGAAAGACATTTCCCAGCATTCCTTGTATTTACGCTGAGACCAACTAACTGGGTTCTGGTCAATAGGATTTGGGCAATATTCACACTTCAAATACAAGCTTAATTTTTGAATAAAAATATTGTGGCCAGTCATTGAAAATATTTTCTGATTTTTTAACATCATTATACAATCCTCTTCAAATTTTATTGTTAGTCAATTTTAGCACAGGGTCAACAGCACTTTCATATCACAGATAACACAAGTAGGAACATGCTTGTAGGAAGCATAAATGTCAGCCACCCAAAAGTAGATATCAGAAATCATTTAAAAATATATACATTCTAAAATTTAGCATTGAACATAGGTATCTTTTTAGAGATAACAATTGGTGCTCACCTAACTCTTTCAATTACCTCTTCCTTGACATATGATATTTCCTAGTCCTCTTTGCATTTTATTTTGGAGCCAAGTGACTTGGCTCTGGCCAATGGGATTTGAGCAGGAGTAATACCCAAGCCTGTCTCTTAAAATATACCACAAGATACTTCACTTTTTCTTTTATTTTCTTTCCTCTTCATTCTTGACTATATATTCATGATGACATAGCTACAACACAGGTAGCATCTCTGTCAGTCTTGTTTACTAAGTGGCTGTGTGGAGCAAAGTACCACTCCTTCCTCCCACTGATATTCAGTGGATCCATAAGATAAGCATTAAATGAATTCTTATTTAGTTAAGCCACTGAGATTGGGGTTTAATTTCTTTCTACATCGTAGATAAGCCTATCCTGATTAACATAAAATGACAGATATTACCAATATGTCAACCCTAGTATTGAGATATAATGTGCTTCAGCATAATAAGAATTTTAGGCTGTGTGTGGTGTCTCACCCCTGTAATCCCAGCACTTTGGGAGGCTGAGGTGGGTGGATCATCTGCAGTCAGGAGTTTGAGATCAGCCTCGCTAACATGGTGAAACCCTGTTTCTACTAAAAGTACAAAAATTAGCCAGGCATGGTAGCATTTACCTGTAATCCTAGCTCAGGATTACTCGGGAGGCTGAGGCAGGAGAATCACTTGAACCCGGGAGGCAGAGGTTGAAGTGAGCTGAGATTGTGCCACTGGACTCCAGCCTGAGCAACAGAGTGAGACTCTGTCTCAAAAATTAAAAAAAAAAAAAAAAAAAAAAAAAAAAAAAAAAAAAAGAATTCTAAAGACCAGGACACAGTGGCTCAGGCTGGGCACAGTGGCTCACGTTTGTAATCCCAGCACCTTGGGAGGCTGAGGTGGGCAGATCACCTGAGGTCGGGAGTTGGAGACCAGCCTGACCAACATGGAGAAATCCCGTATCTACTAAAAATACAAAATTAGCTGGGCGTGCTGACGCATGCCTGTAATCCCAGCTACTCAGGAGGTTGAGGCAGGAGAATTGCTTGAACCTGGGAGGTGGAGGTTGCGGTGAGCCGAGATCATGCCATTGCACTCCAGCTTGGGCAACAAGAGCAAAACTCTGTCTCAAAAAAAAAAAAAAAAAAAAAAAAAGCTATGTGTAATGCTATTTTGATGAAGAAAGTATTAGGGTGACGACAGCAGAGATATTTTGAGGAAGGTGCATGCAAAAATATTCCATCTTAAGGGTATGTTAACTGGGTTTGTATTTTGCTTTAGTGACTATGCCTTTATCTTTTGAAGTACTCTCTTATGTAGTAGTAGAGGAAGACCGACACCCAGCATTAGCTGCCTTATTAGGTTGGGTTTTCTGGTTTGAGGCTTTTTTTCTAAGTATGTCTTTAATCATTAGTAGAAATGCCAAGGTTCTTCTGTTTATCATCTCTCAAGTGATTGCATAAATTTAGCCAAATGCTAAACCTCTCAGTTTCTGTTCATTATAGATCATACCCTGTTGCTTGTTTGCTTTGCTTTGCTTAGAAATGGCTTGGAGAATTCATGGATTTCATGGGGCAAGTAAATCACCAGAAATTGTATGCAATATTTTGGTTTATATTTACATTTTCATATTGAGTGGTTCTGGAACTTTCATCACAGGAGCTAATCAGAATAAGCAGTCGTTGTGAATTACGTCTTTTGCTACATATGGACCATAATCTCAGTGAGTCAGGAAAATTGTCTCAACACCAATGAGTTGAAGCAAGCACACATAGCAGCCTCCTGAAATGAACTATAAATTTATGGAGATACAAAAGTAAAAGAGCAATGAATATGTGATCAAATATTTCTAATGTAACTGAAAGTGGTTGTGATGAACATGTTGGAGAGTGAATTTATTAGAAACCTAGTCCTTTTTTTTTTTTTTTTTTTTTTTTTTGAGACAGGGTCTTGCTCTGTCACCCAGGCTGCAGTGCAGAGGCACAGTCGTAGCTCCCCATAGCCTTGAACTCCTGGGCTCAAGTGATCCTCTCACCTCACCCTCCCCTGTAGTTGGGACTACAGGTTGTGACACCATGTCTGCCTAATTTTTTGATTTTTTTTTTTTTTTTTTTTTGGTAGAGGCGGGGTTTCACCATGTTTCCCAGGCATCACCTTCTGAAAGTGTTGGGATTATAGGCGTCAGCCACTTCACCCAGGCCCTAGTAAAATTTTGAAATAAGAAGTAAGCTATATCTATGAACAAGATGTCTGTATTAACTTATTTTTTCTGCATTATATCTAAGTATTATTAATATAATGTGATATACTAAGATAGCCCAGAGAAAAAACACATGTTGAGGCATAAACTCATTTACAAAAAATAAACTTCTGTAAGACTGACATAATGATGCCTATCATATTTCAATAGAAACTTATATCATTTTAGGAGATTTAGTGGTTCTAGATAGATGTAAGTTTTTCATCATTACCGACCAAAACATTTTATTTATATTTAAATTGTGATGGGTTTTGACTTATTTGTGTTCTTATCTACTATATTGCAAACATCAAAAGATGTTGAAAAGAGTTATGATGTACTGAATGTCTGTGTTCCCTTCAAATTCATTGGTTGAAGACCTAATCCCCAACATGATTGCATTAGGAGGTAGAGCCTTCGGTAGGGAATTAGGTTTAGATGGAGTCCTGAGACTGAAGGCCCCATGATGGAATTAGTGCCCTTATAAGAAAGGGGAGGAAATACCAGAGATTCTTCTCTCAGAGAGAACACAGATTCTGCAAATCTAGAAGAGGGTCCATGTTTGAAAGAGCCAGTATCTTTAACTTTGGCTTTCTAGACTCCAGTCTGTGAGAAATACATGTTTGTTATGTAAGCCAGCATGTCTATAGTATTCTGGTATAGTAGCCCAGACTGACTGTTGGTATTTCCCATAATCAAATGCACACTTGTTTTTCCACTCAACCAGGAAGTAGAGTCTCGTTGTTCTGAAAGGGCATAACGTTTGAGTTAATGACAATTCTCTCCTACTCATCATCCCCCACCTGTCCTGGTAAGACCCTCTTCCTTAGGTACTCAGCCTATCCTATTATTTACAAGTGAGGTGCCATATTTGGCTATGAAAATCAGAAATTGAAATACAGTTTTGTAATTAAGTGCAAATAGCACAGTTCTTGCATATTATAAAATGTTTATAACTTTAGTATATTTACTTTAATAAATGTGTATTATTACTTATGAGTAGATTTTTGCTCACTATAGGAAAACAAAGAGAGAGACATATTATACCCCAAGAAGATGAATAAATAAGAGTGGGAGGAAATAATTATATAAGTAGCTAGAGTTCCTGGCAGGGGTAAAATATGACCCCAAAGAAAATATAAAGTTCTTTAAATTTCAAATTAGTAGTGATATACACTGAATGATTTTTGTCTCCCTAAAATTATATGTTGAAACTTAATCCCCAATATTATGGTATTTGGAGGTGGGGCCTTTGTGAGGTGATTAGGTCATGAGAGCAGTGCACTCATGAATGAGATTAATGTTCTTATAAAATAGGCCTTAGAGAGTTTCCTCACCTCCTGCCATCATGCGAGATACAGTGAGAAGATGGCCATCTATGAACCAGGGAGCTGGCCCTCAACAGACATGAAATGTGTTGCCACTTTGATCTTGAATCTCCTAGCATCCACAACTTGTAAGGAATAAATCTCTGTTATTCATAAGCTAACTGGTTGACATGGTTGGCTCTATGTTTCCACGCAAATCTAATGTCAAATTATAATCCCCACATGTTGGAGAAGGGCCCTTGTGGGAGGTGACTGAATAATGGGGTTGGGCTTCTCCTTTGCTCTCCTGATGATAGCCATGATAGTGAATGAGTTCTCATGAGATCTGGTGGTTTAAAAGTGTACTGTGCTTCCCCCATCACTCTCTTTCTCCTGTGGCTATGTGAAGACATGCTTGCTTCTCCTTCACCTTTCTACCATGATTATAAGTTTCCTGAAGCCTCCACAGTTATGCTTCCTATACAGCCTGAAGAACTGTGAGCCAACTAAACATCTTTTCTTTATAAATTACCCCGTTTCAGGTAGTTCTTTATAGCAATGTGAGAACAGAGTAACACAGAAAATTGGTAACAGAGAAGTAGGGCATTGCTATAAAGACAACTGGAAATGTGGAAGTGATTTTGGAACTGGTAATGGGTGGAGGTTGGAGCAGTTTGTAGGGCTCAGAAGAAGACAGGAATATGACGGAAAGTTTAAAACTTCCTAGGGACTGGCTGAATGGTTGTTACCAAAAGACTGAGAGTAATATGGACAATGAAGTCCAGGCTGAGGGAGTCTCAGATGGAGATAAGAAACTTACTGAGAAGTGGAGTAAAGGTCATTCTTGTTATGCTTTAGCAAAGAGACTGGCAGCACTCTGCCCCTGCTCTAGGGATCTGTTGAACTTTGAACTTGAGAAAGGTGATTTAGGATATCTGGCAGAAGAAACTTCTAAGTAACAAAGTGTTCACCAAGATGTTGCCTGGCTGCTTCTAAAAGCCTATGCTCATTTGCATAAACAAGGAAAAGACCTGAAACTGAAACTTATATTTAAAAGGGAATCAACATAATAGTTTGGAAAATTTGCAGAATGACCATATGGTAGAAAAGAAAACCCCATTTTCTGGGGAGGGATTCAAGTGGGCTACAGATATTTGCATAAGTAAAGAGCTGAATATGAATAGCCAAGACAATGGGGAAAATTCCTCTAGAGCATTTCAGAGACCATTGTGGTTGCCCCTCGCATCACAGGCCTAGAGTCCTAGGAAAAAATAATGGTTTTGTGGGTCAGGCCCGGGCCCCATTGCTCTGTGCAGCCTTAGGATATGGTACCCTGTGTGCCAGCCACCCTAGCAACAGCCAGGGCTAAAGGGCCAAGGTATAGCTTGAGCTGTTGCTTCAGAGGGTGCAAGCCCCAAACCTTGGCAACTTTCACATAGTGTTAAGCTGTGGGTGAACAGAGTACCTAAATTTCAGAGGATGTATAGAAACACCTGGATGTCCAGGCAGAAGTCTGCTACAGGGGCAGAGCCTTCATGGAGAACCTCTACTGGGGTAGTGCAGAGAGGAAATAAGGAATTGGACCTCCCACACAGAGTCCCCACTGAGGCACTGTTTAGTGGAGCTGTAAGAAGGGGGCCACCATCCTCCAGACCCAGAATGTTAGATGCGCCAACAACTTGCACCATGTGCCTGGAAAAGCTGCAGGCACTCAGCACCAGCTTGTGAAAGCACCCATGGGGGGCTGTACCCTGCAGAGCCACAAAAGCAGAGCTGTCCAAGACCTTGGAAGCTCACCCCTTGTGTCAATGTGGTCTGTAGGTAAGACATGAAGTCAGAGATTATTTTGAAGCTTTAAGGTGTAGTGACTTCACTGCTGGGTTTCGGACTTTCATGGGGCCTGTAGCCCCTTTGTTTGGCTGATTTTTTCCCTTGTGGAACCGGAGCCAATGCCTGTACCCCCACTGTATCTTCAAAGTAATTAAATTATTTTTCTATTTTACAGGCTCATAGGTAAAGGGACTTGTGTTTTCTCAGATGAGACTTTGGACTTGGACTTTTGAGTTAATGCTGAAATGACTTAAGACTTTGGAGGACTGTTGGGAAGGCATAATTTTGTTTTGAAATGTGAGAAGGACATGAGATTTGGGAGGGGCCAAGGCAGAAAGGTATGGATTGACTTTCTATCCCCACTCATATCTCATGTCGAATTGTAATCCCCACGTGTTTGAGGAGGAGCTTAGTGGGAGGTGATTGAACTCTGTGGGCAGACTTCTCCCTTGCTGTTCTTATGACAGCAAATTAGTTCCCATGAGATCTTCTTGATTAAAAGTGTGTAGCACTTTCTCCTTTGCTATCTGTCTTACCATGTGAAGAGGTACTTGCTTTCCCTTTGCCCTTTCGACTTAATTGTAAGTTTCTTGAAACCTCTCTAGCCATGTGCCTCCTGTGCAGCCTGTAGAACTGTGAGCCAAATCTCTTTTCTTTATCAATTACTCAGTTTCAGGTAGTTCTTTATCGCAGTGTGTGAATGAACTAACACTCTATTCTGTGGTAATTTGTTATAGTAGCCTAAACAGACTAAGAGAAGTATTAATTTACTCTAATGATAAGGACAAGGGAAGGTTTCTTAGAGAATGGTGTAGGGTTTATTGGGCAGCACTACTAGAATTGAAATCTAAGAACTTTTGAAAAAGGCAAGTAGGGTTTGAGCTCCTACTTGCACTCCTATCTCCACACTTTCTGTAGGCTTCTCACTATAAGTATAATAGGGAGTCATGACAAAGTGCATATCTTATGTCTTGTCTTAGGTGTAAATTAAATAGTAGGAGGAAAGTCTGAGGGGTATCTAGTCAGCCATCTATGATCATAGCAGTGGTTACTGTATGAACTGTTTGATTTGCTAAATACTCTTTCTACTTTTCAAGGTAAATTTAATTTGGTATTAACCACAGAAGTAGAAATTGAGATCCATACTATTGGGAGGTTTCTCAAAAGAGCCATGAGGATGTGGCCTCCTGAATTTGATAATAAAAATCCCACACTTAGAAGTCTCCAGTAAAAGGGGATTGGGGACCAGATACAAAGTTACAGTTACAAGGAAATAGTGCTGGTGTTCTGTTGCATAGTAGGGTGACTATAGTTAACCATAATGTATACTTCAAAATTGCCAGAAAAAAAGGACTTGAATGTTCTTACCACAAAGAAATAATCATCGTTTGACATGATGGATATGCTAATTACCCTAATTTGATCATTATGCCATATGTACATGTACCAAAATGTCACATTGTACTCCATAAGTGTGTGTAATTATTATATGTCAATATAAATAAAACATTAAAAAATTGAAAAAATCTCAAATAAGAGCAATTAAAAAATAATAGCCATTAATTTTCATTGATTTAGTGTTGTGTGAAGAAAGAGAAATGAACACAGTGACTTAAATTAACTCATTTAATTTTCAACTATCTTTTTATGTAGATGCTACTATTATCCCTATTTTATGGAAGAGGAAACTAAGGCAACAAGTAATGTTTGTGGCCATACTAGCAAGGGGTTAATACTTAAGAAGGGTACCCAAAGTCTGACAGCTGCTCTTAGGTATAGGATTGGAAACTAAGCACTCTGACTTTTAGCTCCATCAACACAATTTATTAAATGCCCACACATTTTTGGAATAATGGCCTTTAATTTGTTTATACTGAGTATTACAATGTAGAAATTTTCAGTGGATCCTCATTAATCCAAATGCACAAATTTCTGCAAGGATGTTTAAAAAGAGAGATGACAGTTTTATGAATGAGAAGTGACACCTATTAGCTAACTTCTTACAATTCAGTTATAGTTGGAAATAAACCAACAGCATATTTGAGTTATTAACAGAGACAATTCATTTGGATCATATTCCCATCTTAATGGGGCTCAAATTATCCTGAGGTGTGAATAAATCATCTCACATACTAAAAATGGTTCTTGAATAAGCCAGATTCTTTTTCAGTTCAGAACTTCTTAAAAGTGAAGAACAGAGAGTTAACAGAAAATTATCTGTTAGCTTCCGAATAATATGAAACATATGGCACCTAGAAATACCAAACTGATTTGAAAACTTGGCAATAAAAGGAAAAATAAACATAAATTTGTGTGGTAATAAAAAAATGCTGATTGATTTTTTGAATGTTAATCCTGAGTTCAGAGCGTCAGGTAAATCTGGATTATATGCCAGAAGCTGAAATTCAAGCGGGTTGTCAATCTGTTGAGGTTTGGGGTCAGAGATCAGAATTTGGTACAACTGAAGTGCTGGACTCTGCAGAGCAGGAGAAGAGACAGGAAGAGCTATGCAGATAGGATCACTATACATTTATGCATGAGCTTTTCATAAGTCCTTGACCAAATTCTAGACTCAACATTTGCACAGTAATAGCACCTGGGCTATACTGAGAATAGGTGCTTCAGTGTTGAGAGGAAAAATAGAGATACTAGAGGTGAATCAATGCTGAGGAACGTTGGTGGCTATACTAGCAAGGGATTAGTGACATTAGGTAATATCCTGGGAAGCTACCTCAAACACCAGAGACACATTGATTTAAAAGTACTAGGCATACCCTAGGGCAAGTTTCTCAGTCTTAGCACTATTCGTATTTTGGCCTAGGTAATTCTTTGTTGTGGGCTCTTACCCACTAGGTGCCAGTAGAGCTTTCCCTATTTGTGGCAGCCAGAAATGTCTCCAAACATTGCCAACTCACCTCTGGTTGAGACAACTGCCTTAGACTAACACAAAGTCTAAAACCAAGTACAGACAACATCTGTAAGGGAAACAGAAGTGGGCAATTGAGTCCTGCTAAGAGGGGATTGGGAAATACTTTGTGCTCTCCACAAAGCTGCAATAAGAAAACTTAAAATTGATCTTACAAAAGGTCTAGGAGATCAGCCAGTAATCAAAGTCCATACTGCAATAAAATTAGCATTCTTCGGAAGAAAGATAATAGAATCCACAATCTCTGTACTATCTTGGGGCCCGTGCCGGGGGTGGTGGAGAATGAACAGACACAAGAGACAAAGACAAACAGAGAACATGGCGGCCGCGCCCAGAGCCTCCGCCTCACTTTATTTATACTCCATAAACCCCACGTCAGCAAAAATAACACAATGCAAAACAAACTTTCTGCACCCAGATGTAACCTTCTGCTTAGTTCCTTGTCTCTAAGCTCTTTCTTATTTTGTCTGCCTTCTTGGCGCCTACTAGAGTTCATTAAAAGTTCAACTAGAGATACTGTCCTTGACTACTGGAGTTCATTGAAAGTGCAACTAGCTAGAGATACTGTCCTTGAGCCTTATCTATTCTTAGCATATTATTTTCAATGGCCCCTGCAATACTATGTCATCATAATATCCAGTAGATAAACGAAGAGTGCTTAACATGAGAATAAACATGAAAACAACATATTGCTAAAGAAAAAACTGTCAAAAGAATTCAGCCAACAAATGACTCAGATATTGATAAAATAGATATTTTAAAGTAGCTGTTACATATAGGGTCAAAAATTATTAATTTATTCATCTTCAAGGCATAGTAAATGTTGCAACATTCAATCAAATTTAGAGGTGTCAAAGGAAATTATACAAAATTTGGTCTTAGAGAGTGGAAAAATAGAAAATTACAGCAAAGATATAGGAAGTATCAAACAGAACCTAATAGAAATTCTATATGTTAAAAGTTGAATAACTTTTTAAATCACTGCTTATAAGCATACTGATGATGGAGACTGGGCATGGCTGAAGATTTAGTCAACATGAAGACAGGAGAAAGAAATCAACCCATCTGAAAAAGAGAGAAAATAAAGAAACTGTAGGTATCTAGTGACAATATCCAATGGTTTAACCTAACTGTATTTGAAATACTAGAATAATATAAATATGAGAATGGGAAAAATAATGAATAAGATTTCTCAAGATCTGGTAAAAATTTATTCACTTACTGTCCCAGAATCCTTCGTTAACCAAAATCGGGATATATTAAAACACACACACACATACACACACCCATATACACAAACTCCCCTAAACATATTACATTATGGAGTAACTAGCAACAAGACAAGCCATGCTTTAGAGACTTAGCACTTCATGATAATAAAGGTGCTATACTTGCTTTGGAATATCTGTACTGCATTTCATGTGATAGAGAAATTAATATCAATTGTATTTAAGTAACTCTTTAAGTAGACAGATCTCCTTTTTTTTTTTTTTTTTTTTTTTTTTTTTTTTTTTTTTTTTTTGAGACGGAGTCTTACTCTGTTGCCCAAGCTGGAGTGCAATGGCACGATCTTGGCTCATTGCAACCTCCACCTCCCAGGTTCAAGCGATTCTCCTGCCTCAGCCTCCTGAGTAGCTGGGATTACAGGCGTCTGCCACAACGCCTGGCTATTTTTTTTTTTTTTTTTTTGTATTTTTAGTAGAGACAGGGTTTCACTATGTTGGCCAGTCTAGTCTCGAACTCCTGACCTCGTGATCCACCCGCCTCAGCCTCCCAAAGTGCTGGGATAACAGGCGTGAGCCACCATGCCTGGCCTGAAACAATATAAGTATTGGATAGATACAGATATTTAGGAATTAAAACCAGAGTTTTGCAATCGATCATCTGACTGTAGAGGAGAAAGGAGGATTAAGTGTAATACTTTATCTTAAGAAAACTGGAAAGTTGATTATATTAACAAGAATGGAATAAATTTTGAGGAAACTGATGAAATCTTACTGAAATATATTGAATTTGAGATTCTTAAGGATATTTAGGTGGTGAGGTAGAGTCAACATGGATATAAGCCTATAGTAATAAAACGATTGGCAAAGGTAAACGCTGACAGTTTAGCCTTTGTAAAACTTTAAAATTCTTTACATAAAAAATTAACCTAATGTGCCTTCCACTTCTTATTTATCAGAATTGACCTTTCAGTTCACTGAACATATCTAGTATGAGTGAATCAATGTGATGAGGGCCCACGTTTAGTCCAGAATGCCTAAGTAGGCAAACAGAAAGTGACAAGTCTGAGACCCACCAGGTGGAGATCATTGGTGAACTCTGGGCAATTCAAACTAGAAGTGTAAGTATATACACTGGTACTGAGCCAGTAAGTATAAATGTATTGAGAATAGTGGGATCCTAGTTGCCAGGTTTCTCGCTTTCAAAGAAGAGCCTTACAAATGTAGAAATCGAGACAGAATAAATGCTGCAACATTCAATCAAATTTAGAGGTATCAAAGTGAACTTCTAGTTGTTTGATTGATAGATTAATAGAGAAAGATGGATAGACGGTTGATAGAGATAAGGGTATGTCTGTGTTCATGTACAAATATGTGTTTTTACTAAATCTGTCCACTGAAAAGACCTAGAATCCATGATACCCCAGTAAGAAAAAGCACAACTAGCACCCAGATCTCGTTTTATAAATATCACTCAATGCTAAAAGAAACCAGGGCTTCTTCACAAAATGGCTGATTCAGGGACAAGGGAGAAGAAAATACAAGATAAGCATGGAACTTTTTATTGTGACAGAAAGTGAGGAAGTATCTAAAAGAATAATCAGGTAATAAGAAGATGAATAAATGAAAAGTAGACCACATAGTGGAAAACGTTTAGAAACAAATGTGAAATAAGAAAGTGTGGGTCTGATTTTGGTATAAGACAATTCTGAGTCCCAGTCTTGAAAGCATTGAATAGTATATAGAGAGGCACTTTATATAAAGTTGGACTCTATGACTCATAATGAAGATATACGATATATAAATATGTCCAGACATAATGTAATTAGTAAGGGTGATTTAATGGTTGAAATTTAATGGGTGAACAATAAAAACTTCCAGTACACAATTTCTTAGATTGTTGATGAAATATCTTTATAATGTGATCATTTTAGCCTTTATTTTATTTCTATATTTGAAAATTTTAGCCCATATTTGGCTGAAAGAACATGTCAACAATTTCATAAAGAGCTATTAAACCAAAAATTTTTTTAGTTACAGAAAAATAAAGACCATAAAACTTAAGGGTACATTTACTGAAAACAAAATCTTGAGAAACAAAAAGGGAATTTATATTAAAATTTCAGAATATCCAGAAAATAAAAATAAAACTCTGTGCATGTATGTAGATATGTGTGTGTTGTATGTGTATTTGTGATATGGATAGGTGCATGTAAATATTGGATTTTAAACTATATTAATTTTTAGTTGAGAACTAAAAGAGTAGTTTAAATAGATTTGTTATTCAACAAAAATTAAAATGAATAGTTGTTTTAGACCAGTCATAGAGAAATTATAATTTAAATTTCAATTCAAATAA
Source organism: Rhinopithecus roxellana (assembly GCF_007565055.1). Classification (NCBI taxonomy): domain Eukaryota; kingdom Metazoa; phylum Chordata; class Mammalia; order Primates; family Cercopithecidae; genus Rhinopithecus; species Rhinopithecus roxellana. The sequence continues at coordinate 59,031,321 of NC_044559.1, read as the reverse complement.
ATTTTATAATTTTATAATGTATTTGTTTCAAGTCATTGTAAACTCTGAAACCAAAGAATGGCCTCAAATGAATTCTGCAATTTCAACCCACTCACTTATCTTTTATCATGTTCCAAAATTTATTTGAATGATTTTCACCAGCAGGCAGCTTTAATGGAAATCAAGTAGCTTCCTAATAGAATGCTAAGGTCTTTCCATGAGATTTAAGCCATTGTTGTTGTTCATTTAATTAGGGAAAAACCTGTATAAAAATGTGTTAAATGCAATTATTTTTACAGATAAACATCTTTTCTGTTGTGTGATTGCATTGGGAACATGATTAATTTAGTACATCTATCTTTTATTTTTCCCAGGTTCTTCTGTGGTATCATGATATTATATACCCTTTTATTTCTCTACCTAATAATTATCTAATGAGAGATATTTAACTAGAGGAATTTTTTTTTTTTAATTTAAAATAGTGAACCCAAGCCCCCTGGCAATATATATGTATAAAGCAAGTAGATTTTATTACAAGCCTTATTTACAGAACTAATAATTTTACTTTTCACTCACATTAGTCTATATACAATTATTTATTCATAAACTTGTGTAATTTTTTTTGCTGTGAGAAAAATACAGTTAGAATAACATTATCTGGAGTTGGAAGGCTGTTTAACATAGATTGATACAATTGTGTATCCAAGGGAGAAATTTCTCATACAGTGTCGGACAAAGCACTATTCTATTTCTGACTAATTACTTCCGTGAGGGAGAGAACTGAATAGGTCAAAGAAATCAATCTTATTGAAAAACTAAAGTATTCAAAAATCAAACCCAATATTTATCTGAAATATTATTTTTATAACTTTCTCCTACTTGTTTGTTTTGAATATACTGTTATGCGTTCAAAGACAGCAATTACATGCTTGGAGGCCCATCATACACCACCTAAGGGCTCTTTATTTAGCCTATTGTAGGTCTCTCCAATGTTCTCTTCACTACTGTTCAATTCTCTCTCAGTCAACTTCATCTTTTGTCTCAGTAAAGGGCAGGAAACAATCAAGACTGTAAGCTGCCATGCTGATAGTAACAAGGCATTTCACAAAAAGGCATTATGAAGATTAGTGTTACTATTCCCTAAGGCAGGGATTCTTCCATGCAGCAGTTTCAGTGAGATATGTACTAAAACTTGACTTAATGACACTGACCTTAGAAGATAAAACATCTTTGAATTACTCAAGAAATTCTCAAGAGCACATGTGTTGTGTTTTTGATAGGCAAACTGTATCTTTCCTCTATTGATTTTTTTTGTTGTTGTTACTACACAAACAACTGTTAAACTCCTCTTAGGCATTTTCCTGAGTAGTAACTAGTGAGAAATACTTCTTGTTTAATTTTTGTAGATTTTCTACTTATGATATCACTACTATGAAGAGAGGTTCTCACTTCTGGGGCATCTTTGAGTGGATTTAGTTTTAGCTGGAGCATACGCTTCATATGATTGAACTTTTACCATGATCTAAGCTCACTTTATTCTTCTGGTTGTGGTTCACAGTCTTGTCTTTCAAATTAGGTCTGTTTTTCTCAATTCCTTCTGTATTGAAACATACACTTTCTAGTATATGCTCTAATATTATTTCATATTAACTATACATATCACACAAAATAGCCCATAAACACCATGTGTTTTCTCTAAAAATATATTTTATCAAACACATTACCTATTTTTATAACTAAAGCTATAATTTTCTCTATTTCAACATAATGAATTACCTCCTGACCTTTACTACTCATTCACACCTCACTAATCAACTGTGTAAACTTGGAGAAAACAATTTATCTTACCAGTAAAGTGTTGAGGTATATTTGAGGTATATATTGGATAGATCATAGCTATTATTTATTTGTTTTTATCAATCCAGTCTTCTCTTTTTCTTTGCCTTACTCATCAATTGAATCTTCACAAGTCATATATATTCACAAGTCATATATATATATAAAATCCTTTCTAAAATATAAATATAATTATTTTTTTTTTACTATTTTGTCTTTTTTGGTAATTTGGAATTTATTTCAGCCAATTATACAGTTATTTTGCAGTACAATTTTTAACAGAAGTAATCGTTCTCAGTTTTGAATTATCCATAAGTTTCACAGACATGCCTTTGATGTCTTTATCCAAATCGACTAAAGAATTGTTAACACCTCGGGGCCCTTGACAAAACGTTATATCTTCACTCGTAGCTCAATACTCTCCCAGTGCCCCTAAGATAACAATAGGTGTCCATTATATATGCTCCCAGTGCAGCCTTTAACTGCCCCTTAGTAACTTTTTTAAATTGTAATTGATGGTTTGCTTGTCCATTTCTTTAAAAAGTTAAAAAATGAATTGAGAACGGGACCCTTGTTCACCATCACCACCTCTGCGTCTAGCAGGCATACAAATGACATTCAATACACAGTTGTTGAATGGATGCATCAGTTGACATTTTCTACTTCTATTGCCCTTGTCCCAGGGTGGTACTAATCTACTAATGAACACTATTTTTCAGTCACTATTATACCAGGGTGAGATACCGTAGACTAGTGAAACTGATGCTCTTATGTCAGAAAATATTAGAATGAATAATTGAATGAACAATGTCTGAAAATATAGCAAACAAACTGCATAAATTGCTAATTTGACCAACAACAATGCTTTTGTTGTATAGGAAATATAACTATGGCATATTTAATTATTACTATACAATTCATGAAAAGAGGCCAATATAGCCATGTATATACGTAGAATAAAATACAGACTTAATATCTATCATAGATGAATAGTTTGACTTTTAAATAAAAGATAATAAATGGATTTATGCTAAGTCTAGGTCTCCAGGAGGTATTGAATATAGTAGTCAGCTAGGGATGGGATTATGTCAGAAAATGACAGAAAGCCCTAGCTGACATGATTTGCTCTTCCCTAAGCTAACTGAAGAAAGCCCTCCCAGGGTTATATGGGAAATGATAAATTTGATTTCCTTTCATCCCCACAGCAGCAGCGGGAATATTTTTCTGGCTTATATCTCCCAGGGTTATGAATCCTATGAAAATAAAAGAGAGCTTCAGGTATCCTGTATAAGTTGGTTATTATATGGCAAATACATTCTCTTTGTAAAAAGCTAAAAATCAATGGGTAGAATATTTTGATACATAAGTATGCATTTCATTTCAGGCATTTTAAAAGAATTTGTGGCTGGGCACAGTGGCTCACGCCTGTAATCCCAGCACCTTGGGAGCCTGAAGGGGTAGATTACCTGAGGTCAGGAGTTTAAGACCAACCTGGCCAACATGGTGAAACTCCGTCTCTACTAAAAATACAAAAATTAGCTGAGCGTGGTGGTGGGCACCTGTAATCTTAGCTGCTCAGGAAGCTAAGGCAGAAGAATTGCTTGAACCTGGGAGATGGAGGTTGCAGTGAGTCAGGACTGTGCCACTACACTCCAGCCTGGGTTGCAAAGCAAGACTCCATCTCAAAAAAGAAAAAGAAAAGAAAAATAAAAGGACATATCTTCCTTTGCATTTGCCATGTCATTGTAATATCTGGTTAACAATTATTGGTTTCTCCAAAAATGTGTCTTCAGTATAAGCATGACTTTATGGACTGTGTGTAAGGCGGTCTAAAATGATCCACACAATTTAGTGCCTGTCTCCTCCAATGTCCACACCCTGCATAATCTCCAAGACTAATCTCCAAGTTCATGAATTTTACTTCCATGTTAGTTTATTTTATGTGGCATAGTTGACTTTAAGAAAGGGAGGACCTCTAGGTGAGGATAACCTAATCCCCACGAGCTCCTTAAAATAATTTTCTCTAGCTGGTAGCTGAAAGTGTCGGAGACTATTCAAAATTCAAAAAGTGAGAAGGACTAAATGTGTTTTGCTGACTTGAAGATCAAATGGTTCACATGGAAAGGACCTGCAAATGGTCTGTAAGAACTGAGAGAAATGGCCAACCCATAACCAGCAAGAAAATCCTGATCACGAGGAACTAGATCGTGCCTAAAGTATGAATGAGATTGGAAACAGAGTTCTTTCCACAGCCTCCAGGAAAGAAGTTAGTATTGGTTTCAACTTTGTGACATCCTGCTGAGAGAACCTAGTCCTGCCATGCCATGTTTCTAACCTACAGAAACTGTGAGATAATTAATTTGTGTCGTTTTAAGTCACTGAGTTTGTGGTAATGCAGCAATAAAAGACGAATACAGGCTGGATCAGGAAATACTTGGGTCTTAAGAATAAAGGTTTTCATTAAAATTAGTCAATGAATTGTGGATATTATTCTTTTTGACAAGAATATAGACACACATACATTGTTAGGTGATGTTTCTCTTTGAATTAAAAAAAGTTTTCAAAATGTTAATCATTGCCACAGTGGAGGTTGCTTTAAGGCTCTTTACAAACTGTTTTGACAGATTCTAAGAATCTGCATTTCATTCATTTATTTATGTCCTGCTATTAAAATCCTGAAAAACATCTAGAAGATGAGCAAATCATAAATGCAAACAATGCTTAAGTGTTTCTGGTGTGTTCACTTGCTACCAGAAGAATCTACAGTACTGTTGCAGTAGTAATACATCCTCAGTGAAAAGATTGAAAAAGTTTGTCCAACTTTTGAAGTAGTGAGATTAAATAAAGTTATTTGGTGGTGAAGGTCTTTTTTTCTTATATTCCCAGACACCAAGATGCTAGGAGGCTTCCACGCGTGCCTTCATTTTTTATTTGCCTTTTTCAGACACTAGAGGAATGTATTGCTTCGTCCCTCTGACTGATTCCCTTGGCAAGCCTCTTCCTCACTTGAAACTCTATTCTATTTCTTCTTTTGTCTCTTGCTTTAATACTACCCTTATACAGCAGCAATGAGCAGGATAAGTTCCATTCCTCTCTCTGTCACTCAGAGTTCTGCTTGGGTTCATGTAACAACTAGTATAAAAAAGTTACAAATATAGACAGTTCTCAGCCGGGCGCGGTGGCTCACGCCTGTAATCCCAGCACTTTGGGAGGCCGAGGCGGGCGGATCATGAGGTCAGGAGATCCAGACCGTCTTGGCGAACACGGTAAAAGCCCGTCTCTACTAAAAATACAAAAAATTAGCTGGGCGCGGTGGCGGGCGCCTGTAGTCCCAGCTTCTAGGCAGGCTGAGGCAGGAGAATGGCCTGAATGCCGGAGGCGGAGCTTGCAGTGAGCCGAGATTGCGCCACTGCACTCCAGCCTGGGCCACAGAGCCAGACTCCGTCTCAAAAAAAAAAAAAAAAAAATGTGTATGTTTATGTGTGTATATACACACACACACACACACACACACACATAGACAGTTCTCATATTTAGCTGAAAGACAAGAGATTTGAATTGTAATGTTTCCTTTTGCAATACTGCTTCAGAGAGAGCATCTTTTTATAAACTGTAGTCCTGAACAAAGGAAATTAGTTTATAGAATTGGCTTTTCCATTAGCTGGATAGTTCGGGTAAGTCATGTGTAATCTCTGGTCCCTTACAGCCTATATTTTTGCGAGTTTCTTACTCTTCTAATCTTTGGTGAAGATAAAAATGGTCTTTTGCTAGTTAGAATAACTCCAGGTTTTTCATAATTTGAAATTCCCAGGCAGCAGAGTCTGAGATAGAGATTAGCTGGACTATGGAAGAGCCATTTAAGAACAAAGGTAAATATATAACCATCAGGTGTTTGTTTGATGTGAATCTTAATTGAGTAGGTCTTTGACAGGAGATGTTATAACTAATTTAAATGTTCTATCTTATTGGAAAACAGTAAGGGCTCGTTATTATTTTCATTCTCATTCACTCCAGTGCATTTAAATAGACTTTCTTGCTCTTCAAGTTCAGTGGGTCCATGTAAAAAGGAGTACACTAAATAAAATTAATATTTAAACATAATTTCAAAGAGACAAAACCAAGAGGATTTTATCTGTACAAAAGATTCATAGAACTTGCAAGAAAAGTGTTTAAGTATGTGTCATATCACAGCCATATGAAAGAATACAACACAAATAAATTCTCTGATAATTTAATGAGGTATCTTAATTATTTAAAAATTTGCAAAGACTTAATGTAAAAACAAGCACTTACATAAACATAGACACTTTGTCTAATTTTGAATTAACCAAAATCCATTGTTGGGGAAATTGAATGTGAAACAACATTGCTTAGAGAGAGGTAGAAAAATACATAAGAGATTTGAAGATAAATCACGAGAAAGAACAGAGGAAAAAAGTGACATGAAAGCATGCAGCTAATAATAAAAAATTATCTTCAGTCCCCAAATTTCCAGCTTCCAATGCTCTTGTTTCCCAAAGGCCTGACTTTATAAACTACCTCTTGAATTCACTGAGATTTTCTCATCACATCAGTAGCTTTTCCCCCTGACTTGAGTATATATCTCTACATTGCAAGAAAGAGCAAAAGAGCAATTTTATCCACTTCAAAATGCTGTTTAAAGATCACTTGAAATATTGTATATACAAAAAATGTGAAAGGTTTAGTGGTATGTGAAATAAAATAATGTATTAAAACGAGAACATTCCTTTTGAGTGCCTTTGAGTTCTATTAACCATTAAATAAAATACCTCTCCGCTGCTAGTAAAGAGAATATTTTGAGAATGGCTGAGTCTGAGTTTGGGTTATCCTTCATCTTATCCTTAGAACCATTTCTCTATAGTTTATAAAATGGGGCAGTGTTTGGGGTTGTCAAATAACTCATGTTTCTATATGGTCTCTAAAATAATCTTTCTCATGACCTCTTTGACTTTTGCCAAAATAACCTGCATGGCCATATAAACCTATGTAAGTGATAATCATTATCACAGAGACAAGAGTGTTGCATTTGATCCCAGAGAGTAAAAGAGGTTACTGAAATATATTTATAGGTGTACTTTTATGTGGAGAGAATAAGCATCTGCAAGGGGAAGGTAAACATTAATCTCATTAAACTTCTAGAGACTACAGAATGGTTCACTTAATTCATCCAACAGTAACTGTTGAGGGTAAATTTTGTTTATCCTACCAGACAATATTGAGTGAACACAACAGATAAGATTCTTACTCTTGTTATGCTTGTATTCTTTTGGAGGTGGCAGACAATGAATACGGTTAAGAGCTGAGAAGAAAATAGATCAAGTGCTTGAGCTAATAATGGGTAGATGCTGTGATTCAGAATATTCATCAGAAACAAAAGGCATGATGTCTCTAAATAGGGTAATAATAGATTACCCTTTGAGAAAGAGATAGTGGAGATGAGATATAAAAGATGAAAAAGTGCAACCACGAGAAGGTCTTCTGAGAGCATTTAAGTCAGAAGAGCAAGTACAAAAAATTGAGGAGAAAAGGATATTAGCATATTTGAAGATAAAAAATTAAATTTGGAATATACTTTTCTCCTGGAGATGTGGGTTGAACATGGCTTAAATGTGGGTGAAAAACAAATCTTTAACTGGAAAGGACATATCCAGCTGCTAGTTGAATAAAATTTATAGTTTCAATAGCGATTTTGACTTCTCAAGATTTCTCTGATATGGAAATATTTTCCCAAGTACATCTTAATGCATTTCACTGTTGTTGTGCTTTTGCTCAGGCGTATTAATTTGCAGTACTGCTGTAAGTTGTGTCATATTGATAAGAATCAGTCACATATTTCTTTATTCTCAATTGACTCTGCCACTTGCCATGGATGGGATCTTCTGACTACGTATAATCTCAGTTTTGAATTTGTCACAAAATACATTTTAAATTAGCAAGTGGGAGCAATAAAACATTACAATGGTAATGTCCTAATGGTCATTTTAAAATCTTATTAAATGTGACTATGTCTGTGTGTTTATGAGAAAATATTCCCTCCATGTAAACATTGTCCTCTATTAGATTCTAACTTTAACTATATATATTATTTTTTGAAATATATACGAATACAGCTAACCAAGGAGGTGAAAAATTTCTACAAGCAGAACTACAAAACACTGCTGAAAAAAATCATAAACTACACAAATAAATTTAAAAAATGCCATGCTCATGAATTGGAGGGACCAATATTGTTAAAATGCCCATACTGTCTGAAAGCAATTTACATATTCAGTGCTATTTCTATTGAACTACCAATGCCATTTTTCACATAATTAGAAAAAAAATTATCTGAAATTCATATGAAACCATAAAAGAGCCTAAATAGCCAAAGAAATCCTAAGCAAAAAGAACAAATCTGTAGGTGTCACACTACCCAACTTCAAATGATACTATACTATAACACTACAGTAACCAAGACAATATGGTACTGGTACAAAAAGATACACAAGGATCAATGGAAAACAATAGAAAAATCAGAAGTAAAGCCACATGGCCTCAGCTACGGATCTTCAACACCAGTACAAATAAGCAATGAGGAAAGGAAATGGTAAATGGTACTGGGATAACTGGCTAGCCATATGCAGAAGAATAAAACTGGACTCCTGCATTTCACAATATGCAAAAACTAACTCAAGTTGGATTACATGTAATACTTAAATGTAAGACCTCAAACTATAAAAATCCAAGAATAAAACCAAGGAAATAACCTTCTTAATATCAGCCTTCACAAATAGTTTTTGGCTAAATCCCTAAAAGCAGTTGTAACAACAACAACAACAATGGACAAGTGGAACCTAATTAAGCTAAAGAGCTTCTGCACAGCAAAAGAAACTACTAACAGAGTATACAAACAGCCTACAGAATGGGAGAAAATATTTGCAAAGTATGCACCTGACAAAGGCTAATATCCAGAATCTATAAGAGCTTAAATCAATAAGCAAAAGTCAAATAACTACATTAATAAATGGGCAAAAAACATAAGCAGACACTTCTCAAAAGAAGACATACAAGTGGCCAAGAAACATGAAAAAATGCTCATCATCACTTATCAGAGAAATGCAAATCAAAACCTCAATGAGACACTGTCTCACATCAGTCAAAATGGCTATGTATTAAAAAGTGAAAAAAATAACATACTGGTGAGGCTGCAGAGAAAAGGGAATGCTTATACACACTTAATGGGAATGAAAATTAGTTCAGCCACTGTGAAAAGCAGTTTGGAGAGTTCTCATATAACTTAAAACACCATTCAAACCAGCAATTTCACTACTGGGTACATACCCTAATAAAAATAAATTATTTTACCAAAAAACCGCAAGCACTTGAATGTTCATCGCCATGCTATTCACAATAGCAAAAACATGGAACCAACATTGGTGCTCATCAATGGTGGACTGGATTTTAAAAATGTGGTACATATATATTGTAGAATAGTAAACAGCTATAAAAACGGTGAAATATCATGTCTTTTGCAGCAATGTGGATGGAATTGGAGGCCATAATCCTAAGTCAACTAACACAGGAATGAAAAACCAAAAACTACCTGTTCTCACTTAAACGTGGGAGCTAAACATTGGGTACACATGGACATAAAGATGGGAAAAATAGACAAATGGAAACTACTAGATGGGGGAGAAAGGAGAGGAGCATAGGTTGAAAAACTACCTCTTGGGTACCATGTTCACTACCTAGGTAATGGGATCCATACCTCAAACCTCAGCAGCACACAATACACCCGTGTAACAAATGTGTCTTTGTACCACCTAATTCTAAATAAAAGTTGAAGAAAACATGTATATTATTTTAAAACTTAGATTTTACTGTCATCCTGTCTCCAACAGAAAATAAAATGCTTCTCTAGACAAACATAGCCACAACTGCAAAAGGAAAAAAAAAAAAAAAGATGTCAATGGAAGGTTTTGTGGGTTTTCTTGTTTCCCCTGAAGGCTTACAGAGTATGATGGGAAACACTTCTTTCCCAGCATCATTTTTCTTTTCGTTTGGTAGGCAATCACTTTATCTACTTTGGAGCTGAAAAGGTATAAATTTTACACACATGCGAAAACAGACACATACACATGTTAATATTGGTATTTGGCATACAAAATCTCCATCAAGGTTGTGGGTAATTAAAATTAAGCAGATAGTCATCCACAACATTTATAATGTTTACATTTTATTTATTAAATTGAACTATAAAATTTAATAGTAAAACATAGGCACAAAACTGTAAAACTGAGAGTAAACTATTAGGTAGGCCTTTAAAATGAGCCCATTAAAGTTAATGTGTATACATAGAAAATATAACTATCAAATTGTCTATAGATCTTTCTTTGGCATAAATATTTTTTAAGACTGCCTGTATATTTCTAGGAAGATCTGGCAGCAGATGGAGTCAACCATTTCAAATCTGTAATTATTCAGAAACAGCATAATTGGATGGGTGCCAGGGGAATAATAGCCCAGTGCCATATATAACTCAGGAAGCCTTGAGCTGGGTACTATGATTCAGAAACAAGTGGGGAATTTAGAAATTTAAGTAGGTAAATCACGAGTGAGACTTAAATACAGTTATTCCCCCTTAACTGCAGGCGATATATTCTAAGACCTCACCCCCAGTGGAAGCCCTGAAACTTACAGAAAGTACTAAACCCTATATATATTATGGCTTTTCCTATACATACATTCCTATGATATACTTTATAAAGTATGCTTAGTATGAGATGAACAACAACTATTGATAAAATAGAACAGTTATAACAATACATTATAAAAAGTAAATGCTGTTTCTTTCTCGAAATATATTATTGTACACACCCTTCTTGTGATGGTGTGAAATAATTGCCTATTGATGACATGAAGTGAAATAAATGATATTTGCATGGTAATGTAGCTTTAGGCTATTGTCTAACTATGGTCAGAATGAACATCATATGCTTTGGAAAATCCTGGATCATGGAGTGATGATGTCAATGATTGGATGTCATGAGCAGACAATGTAATGGCTAATGGGCTGGCAGCAGATGGTGTCAACCATTTCAAGTTCATGATTATTCAGAAACAGTTGGTAGCATAGACATCAAGGATATGCTAGACAAAGGGGTGATTCATGCCTCAGGCAAAGTGTGACATCATACTCCTTGGAATTGTATGCAACTTAAAATCTATTAATTGTTTATTTCTGGATTTTTCTATATAATAATTTTGGACCATGGTTGACTGCAGGTAACTGAAACCATGGAAAGAGAAATCTTGAATAAGAGAGGACTACTGTATTATTTCATATGCATTCTTACATCCTTTGAGACTCTCCTAAGGTTGCTAATCTTTGCTGTTTTTTGATAGTCTCTTTCTCATAGATTTCCAAATGAATGAAAATTTTTAAAAAGCCATTATTATATTTTACTGAATGCATTGTAACGGATGTGTTTTCATCTGTGTGATTAGACTACATCTTAATACCTTAAATAATTTCTTATTGTGAAATATGACACTGTTTTAAGAGTTATTAAGAAATTATTTTAGGCAGATACAGAGGAAAAGGGGTCCTCGGGAAGTTTTTGTTTCTTTTAAAGCAGCTCCAGAAATGTTTCTTGTCTAGCAGGAAAGCCCACACTCTTAGAACTGGACTGGCAGCTTTGATATGCAAATGCCAGCCATTAGAAACTGGGTTCACCCAAACATGGCAATCCCCGCTGTTTTCTTCATGGCTCCGACATTTGCCTGGCAACATGGCTGCACCCACATATCCCCACGTGTGTAGAACATCATGGCACCCTGCATTTGCAAATTAAAAGGCTATGCTGTGAGGGCCAGTTTGTTCATGGGTCAAATCGATACCCTAAACCCTATGAAAAGCAGACACGGCCTACTTCAGCCCCCTTATATAACTGAGTCTGATCACGTGACAACTTTACTGCTAGCATAACCAGCAGCTGAGAAAGCTAACACACTAAACCTATCTACAACCAGAGTCTACATCACTCCACTGCCACCTCTACCAGATCAGATGCTGGTGTCCATAGCAGGGAGACCTGAAAACTAATCATATCACTGCACTCTTTGCAGACATTCCCCAGCACCATCTCAGAGCCCGGTAGCTCCACTGGGTGGCTAGACCCAGAAGAGCAATAACAATCACTGCAGTCTGGCTGTCAGGAAGCCCCATCCCTAGGAGAAGGGGGAGAGTACCACATCAAGGAATCACCCCATGAGACAAAAGAATCTGAACAGACGGCTTCGAGTTGCAGACCTTTCTCCAGGTTTGTAGTTTCTCAAGTAGGGAAACAATTGCAGTGCTGGGCATAGTAGGAAAAGTCTGCACCTGTACACCAACAGGCAGGCAGCCCCTGTGATCATGAAGGGCCTTGGAGAAGGGGTCCTTGTCCCTGCTGGTACTCATTGCAGATACAGCTGGGGCTTCCCCCACAGGAATGCAACACGAAGGCACCTACGGACAGCCTTTCTGGAACAATCCAGGATGAGTGCAGCCCCACAAGAGGAGCACCCCTCCTTCTGATTTAGGCCTGCGTGAGAGGCAGAGTCACATTTCTTCCTTACTTGGAACATCAATATTCCTATAGATGAAAAGAGGTGCCTGTCTGATCTAGGACAGGAGTGAGGCTGCTGGATGAATAACGTTCCTGCTGACCTGGCAGGGGAGCTGAGGTAGCTTCCAGTCTTTACCCTGATAAAACCTCAGCAAAACTAATTGAGAGTTCCCCCAGCTACCCTCGTCAAGGCTGCGACCTTGACCCACAACTGGCGGGTATTACAACTACCCACCTGCCTTAGCTGCAACCAGTGCCTACCGAGAAATATCTCTCCAATTGGTCTGAATCCTGAATTATCAACTCAGTAAATAAAACACGAGGAAAGAATTAAATAAATAAATAAAGTGCACACCATGAGAGAAAGAGATAAGCTTCAAGAGATTCCTGTTGTTCCAGCACCATAGGAGACAGTCAACTCACCCATACACCAAAAATACGATGACTACCACACAATCAAGGAAAGTCATCAAACAAAGACTCTAATTAAGAACTCATACAGAGTCTTCACCCCTACCAGCACGAAGAATCAAATCATTCTAAAATAAACATTAAAGACTGATACTTAAGAGGGAAAGAATTTAAATTTTAAAAAAGTCCCATATAAAATAAATTCAAGAACAATTTTTAGAAATATTCTACCCAAATGAGAATGAACCAGAAAAGTAGTTCTGGAAATATGACCAATGAGGATATATAACACCCCCAAAAGATTACAGTAGCTCTCCAGCAATGGATCGAAACCAAGACAAAATCTATAAATTGACAGATAAAGAATTCAGAAGGTTGATTATTAAACTACACAAGGAGATACCAGAGAAAGGTGAAAATTGACTTAAACTCAAAAAGTAATATAGAATATTGATAAAAAAAATTTCTAGAGAAATAGATATCATAAAAGGCAATTACAATTTCTGGAAATGAAAGACACACTTAGGGTGTCTTGCTAGAGATCTAGACATCCAAATATAAGAAGCTCAAAGGACTCCTGGGTTCTTCACCCAGGCTGGAATGCAATGGTGTGATCTCGGCTTACTGCAACCTCTGCCTCCTAGCTTCAAGTGATTCTTCTGCCTCAGCTTCCCCAGTAGCTGGGATTACAGCCTGGCTAATTTTTGTAATTTTGGTAGAGACAGGGTTTCACCATGTTGGCCAGGCTGGTCTTGAACTCCTGACCACATGTGATCCACCCACCTCTGCCTCCCAGAAGTCCTTTGAGCTTCTTATATTTGGATGTTTAGATCTCTAGTGAGACTCTGTCTTAAAAAAAAAAAAAAAAGAAAAAAGAAAAAAGGACTCCTGGGAAATTCATTGCAAAAAGATTATCACCTAGGGGCAGAGATGCATCAGGTTATCTAAAGTCAAGATTAAGGAAGAAGTCTTAAGAGCTGTGAGACAAAAGCATCAGGTAATAGAAACAGGAAACCTATTAAATCAACAGCAGCTTTCTCAGCAAAACCCTTGCAAGCCAGAGGTGATTGGCATCCTATATTTTGCCGCCTCAAACAAAATAATTGTCAGCCAATAATTTGGCATCCAGCAAAACTCAGCTTCATAATTGAAGGAGGGATAAAATCTTTTTCAGACAAACAAATGCAGAGAGAATTTGCCACTACCAAACCACACTATAAGAAATGCTAAAAAGAGTTCTAAGTCTTGAAACAAAACCTTGAAATGCACCAAAGTAGAACCTCCTTAAAACATGAATCTCCCAGAGCCCATAAAACCATAACACAATGGAAAAACAGAGGTATTTGGACAATAACTAACATGATGAATAGAACAGTATCACAAATCTCATGGCTAATGTTGAATGTAAATGGCCTACTGCTCCAATTAAAAGAAACAGATTGGCAGAATAGATAAAAATCCACCAACCAAGTATCTGCTGCCTTCAAGAGACTCAACTAACAAATAAGGATTCACATAAACTTAATGTAAAAGGTAGAAAAAAGTATTTCACAAAAATAGAAACCAAAAGCAAGCAGGAGTAGCTATTCTTATATCAGAAAACAGACTTTAAAGCAAGAACAGTTAACATTATATAATGATGAAAGGACTTGTCTAACAGGAAAATATCACAATTCTAAATATATATATACCTTAACATTGGAGCTCCCACATTTATGAAACAATTACTAATAAATGTAAGAAATGAGATTGATAGTAACACAATAATAGTGGAGGAATTTAATACTCCACCCAGAGCACTAGATAGATTATCAATACAGAAAGACAACAAAGAAACAATGGAGTAAAACTGTACCCTAGAAAAAACGGACAACACATATGGACAGAATATTCTACCAAACAACTACAGAATATACAGTCTTTTCATTAGCATGTGGAACATTCTCCAAGATAGTCTATTTGATAGGTCACAAAACAAGTCTCAATATATTTAGGAAAATTGAAATTATATCAAGTATTCTCTTAGACCACAGTGGAATAAAATTGGAAATCAACTCTGAAAGGAACCCTCAAAACCATGCAAATGCAAATACATGGGAACTAACCTGCTCCTGAATGGCTGTTGGGTCAGCAATGAAATCAAGATGGAAATTTTAAAAAAATTTGAACTGAATGATAATAGTGACACACCTATCAGAACCTCTGGGACACAGCAAAAATGGTGCTAAGAGGAAATTTCATAGCATTAATTGCCTTCATCAAGAAGTCTGAAAGATCACAAATAGATGATCCAAGGTCCAGCTCAAGGAACAAGAGAAACAAGAACAAACCAAAACCAAGCAGCAGCAGAAACAACAACAACAACAACAAAGATCAGAACATAACTAAATGAAATTGAAACACCAGCACAATACACAAGATAAATGAAACAAAAACCTGGTTCTTTGAAAGGATAAACAAAATTGATAGACCACTAGCGAGATTAACCTAGAAGAGAAGAGAGAATATATAAATAAGCTCGATTAGAAACAAAACAGGAGATATTAAAACCAATAACACAGAAATACAAATAATCATGCAAAGCTACAATGATCACTTTAACACGTAAAAACTAGAAAATCTAGAAGAGAAGTATAAATACCTGGAAACATACAATCCTCCTAGCTTAAACTAGGAAGAAATAGAAACTCTCAACAGACCAATAATAAGTAGTGAGATTGAAATCACAATTTTAAAATTGCCAAAAAATGAAGTCCATAACGGTAAATTCACAGCTGATTTCTCTCAGACATTTAAAGAAAAATTGATGCCAGTACTACTAAAACTATTCCAAAAGATTGAGAAAGAGGGAATCCTTCCTAAGTCATTCTATAAAGCCTATATCATCCAAATTTCAAAAGAGGAAATGACACAACAACAACAAAAAGTACAGACAAATATCCCTGATAAATGGAGATGATGCAAAAATCCTCCACAAAATGCTGGTTAACTGAATCCAACAGCATGTCAGAAAGAAAATCCACCATGATCAAGTGGATTTCATACCAGGAATGCAGGAATGGTTTAACATACACAAGTCAATAAAGGTGACACATCATATAAACAGAATTGAAAACGGAAATCATATGCTCACTTCAATAGATTCAGAAAAAGCATTGGATAGAATCCAACATCCCTTTATGATTAAAACTCTCAGCAAGACTAGTATAAGGGACATACCTCAAAGTAATAAAATCCATCTGTGACAAACACATAGCCAGCATCATACTGAAAGGGGAAATGTTGAAATCATCCCCTCTGAGAACGGGAGCAGGACAAGAATATACACTTTTACCACTTTTATTCAGCATAGTATTAGAAGTCCTAACCAGAGCAATCAGATGAGAGAAAGAAATAATAAAGGAGATTGAAATTGGAAAAGAGGAAGACAAAATGTCACTGTTCACCAATGATGTGATTGTATACCTAGAAAATCCTACAGACTCGTCTAAAGCTCCTAGACCTGATAAATGAATTGGTGAAGTTCCAGGATACAAAATCAATGTACACGAATCAGTAGCAATGCTATATGCCAAAAACAACAAAGCTGAGAATCAAATCAAGAACTCAATCCCTTTTATAGCAACTGAAAAAAGAAAAAAAAAAAAAAACACTTAGTAGTATACTTAGCCAATCAGGTGAAAGATCTCTACAAGGAAAACTACAAAACATTGCTGAAAGAAATAATCAATGACACAAACAAATAGAAATACATTCTATGCTTATGGATGGGTAGAACTAATATTGTGAAAATGACCATACTGCCAAAAGCAATCTACAGATTCAATGCAATTCCCATCAAAATACTACCATCAATTTCACAGAAATAGAAAAAATAATCCTAAAATTCATCTGGAATAAAAAAGAGCTTGCATAGCCTAAGCAAAAATGAAACCGGAACACATCACATTACCTGACTTCAAACTATACTACAAGGCTATAGCTACCAAAACACCACAGTACTGGTAGAAAAATAAGCAGGGGCTGGGCACAGTGGCTCAAGCCTGTAATCCCAGCACTTGTGAGGCTGGGGTAGGCAGATCACGAGGTCAGGAGATCGAGATCATCCTGACTAACACGGTGAAACCCCGTCTCTACTAAAAATACAAAAAAATTAGCTGGACGCGGTGGCAGGTGCCTGTAGTCCCAGCTACTCAGGAGGCTGAGGCAGGAGAATGTCATGAACCTGGGAGGCAGAGCTTGCAGTGAGCCGAGATCACGCCACTGCACTCCAGCCTGGGCGACAGAGCAAGACTCCATCTCAGAAAAATAAATAAATAAATAAGCAGGTATATCAATAGAACGTAATAGAGAACTTGGAAATAAAGCCAAACACTTAGAGCCAACTGATCTTTGACAAAGCATACAAAAATATAAAACGGGGAAAGGACACCCTATTCAACAAGTGGTGCTGGGATAATTGCCAAGCCACATGTAAAAGAATGAAACTGGATCCTCATCTCTCACCTTATACAAAAATCAACTCAAGATAGATCAAAGACCTGAAACCATAAAAATTCTAGAAGATAACATCGGAGGAACTCTTCTATACACAGACTTAGGCAAAGAGTTTATGACCAAGAACCCAAAAGTAAATGCAGTAAAAACAAATGGGATCTAATTAAACTAAAATGCTCCCATACGGCAAAAGAAATAATCAGCAGAGTAAACAGATAACCCACAGAGTGGGAGAAAATATCTCCAAATGTTGCATCTGACAAAGGACTATAATCCAGAATCTACAAGGAACTCAAATCAACAAGAAAAAACAAATAATCCCATCAAAAAGTGGTCAAAGAACATTGACAGATAATCATTAAAAGAAGATTTACAAATGGCTAACAAACATATGAAAAACTGTTTCACATCACTAATTATCAGGGAAATTCAAATGAAACCAAAATGAGATACTACCTTACTCCTTCAAAAAATGGCCATAATGTAAAAATCAAGAAATAGTAGATGTTAGCTTGGATATGGTGAAAGAAGAACACTTTTACAGTGCTGGTGAGAATGTGAACTAGTACAACCACTGTGGAAAACAGTATGAAGATTTCTTAAAGAACTAAAAGTGGAACTATCATTTGATCCAGCAGTCCCACTACTGGGTATCTACCCAAAGGAAAAGACCATTATATAAAAAAGACACTGTACACGCATGATTATAGCAGCACAATTTGCAATTGCAAAAACATGGAACCAGCCTAAATGCCCATCAATCAATGAGTGGATAAAGAAAATGTGGTACATATACACCACAGAATACTACTCAGTCATAAAAAGAAACAAAATAATGACATTTGTAGCAACTTGTCTGCAGTTGGAGACCAGTCTTCTAAGTGGGGTAACTCAGGAATGGAAAACCAAATATTGTATGTTCTCATTTATAAGTGGAAGCTAAGCTATGAGGTTGCAAAGACATAAGAATGATTCAATAGGGACTTTGGGGACTCAGGGGGAAGGGATAAAAGCCTACACATTGGGTACAGTGTACACTGCTTGGATGACAGGTGAACCAAAATCTCAAAAATCAACACTAAAGAACTTATCCATATAACCAAAAACAATTTGTTTCCAAAACTCTTAAAATTAAAAAAAAAAAAAAAAATGGATGAAGACAAGTATGGAGACCTTTATCATGATCCACTTCTGCTTAATGAATGTTAAATATACTTTCCTTTAAAAATAAAAATAAAGTATACAATTCAGCAGTTTTTCAGCATATTCACATAGTTTGTCAGCCATCATCACTGTCTCATTACAGAACCTTTAGATCACCAAAAAATAGATGCAAAAACCAACCACATACTTATTAGCAGTCATTCTCCGCACAACCTCTTCCCACAGCCCCTGGCAACCACTAATCAGCTCTCTGTCCAAGAGTTTGTCCATGCTAGACAATTCACATAAATCATATAGTTTATGGAAAGTGATTGATTATTTTATTTTTCTCTTACATAATCACATTTTAATGAACATATCTGCTACTGGTTCTGCCACCGTTTAAAAAATCAAAAATTGAATATCCCTTCCATAGGGAACTTACAAGTATTTTGGGGGTGTTTTCACTACTTCTGTTGATGATTTCTCTTTTGATCCATTTCTTATTTGTTCAAATGTAGTTTGTGTTAGAATTAGACAGCTTTTTCTTACCCTTAGTGGCCACTTCTTTTAATTTTTATTTATGA
The DNA here is from genome assembly GCF_007565055.1 of Rhinopithecus roxellana. Taxonomy (NCBI): domain Eukaryota; kingdom Metazoa; phylum Chordata; class Mammalia; order Primates; family Cercopithecidae; genus Rhinopithecus; species Rhinopithecus roxellana. Next base: position 59,012,258 of record NC_044559.1, on the reverse strand, counting down.
TCAAAGATAAAACTCAAAAGCCAACCATTAATAATCCACTTTGATCATTATCCTCTTAGGAACTCCCAGTTGATCCCTCCTTGAGGCCAGTACTTGCCTCAGCTCTCTAGGAACTGTGACTTGCCAAATTCCGCTTTGTTCTGGAAATAACTGCCTTTTGCTTTCTGTCCTCTGGCTTCACACCTTAAGCTAGGAAAGATCTAGCTTAAAGTCTTTCCTCTTATCTGACATCTTATTCATTCATTCATTCATTCATTCATACATTCATTCATTCATTCATTTTTTTGAGGTGCAGTCTCACTAAGTCACCCAGGCTGGAGTGCAGCAGCTTGATCTCCACTCACTGCAAACTCCGCCTCCTGAGTTTATGCCATTCTCCTGCCTCAGCCTCCCGAGTAGCTGGACTACAGGCACCTGTCACCACACCTGGCTAATTTTTTGTATTTATAGTAGAGACGGGGTTTCACTGTGTTAGCCAGGATGGTCTCGATCTCCTGACCTCGTGATCTGCCTGTCTCAGCCTCCCAAAGTGCTGGGATTACAGGCGTGAGCCACTGCACCCGGCCCAGTCTGACATCTTAATGCTACATTGTCTTGCTCCTGCATTACCAACATAGCTTTGCCCCATAAGATACCCTGATGTCTCTACATGCATAAAAGCCAACCCTAGTTAATGCTGACCTGTCTGTTGCTGTGTACCTACCTGACTCTCAATAACTGCCTATTCCTTCGGATTTCTAACCTAGAATATCCACCACTCAAGTTGCTTATTAAACACAATTTTGATTGCCTTGGCTTTATACAGAATTTAAACATTTAAATAAAAAATAATCCACTTTTATCTTAGACACCACTCTTTGTGTATATAGCTCAAAAAAATCCAGTTTTCTATTTTTATTAGAATTTGTCATTTCAAATTTCTGCACCCAATTATCACCATTTTCCCACACTGAATGATCTTCCTACACTATTTGTCATCAGCATGTATTCAGTTAAGTTCATTTTCATCTCAAGTTTTTCAGTTGTTTCACTTCATAACTAGACTCTCAGTGTGGTGTATACTCTAATTATTTCATTTCTTAGTTCCATAATGGTATTCGTGTTCCACATCCACCACACTTTATTTCTGATCTTATTTCAACTATTTCAATAGATTCATTTGATAAGTTTTTCTCTTTTTTTCAGTATTTCTCATACTTTATTCTTCCTTAAGTTTTTTTTTTCTTCAAATTTAGTTTTCTGATTTTATTGATATTGAATTCTGTTTAATACTCACAATTTTAGGATAAAATTTTAGTTGATAGAATTTATTACTATCTAACTTTAAAAAAAAGGTAGGCAATTCTAAATTTATCATGATTTCATAGCACACTTGCTATATCCCAGGAAATTTGCCAGGTGCTAGGGATAAAGACATGAGTTATAGACTTTGTGCTCAAGTAGCTAGCACAGGAATTGGGCAACTAAACAAATTCTAATATATCTTTTTGAGTTAAAATAGAGGTATGTACATTACATTTATTTTCTATTGCTGCCATTTTGTTATATATATATTACCTGCCATATTTATTTTATGTACTTATTACACATATTACCACATTTATAGAGGTTTAAAATAACATAAATTTATTATCTTACAGTTCTGTAGGTCAGAAATTCACTGAATCTCATTGAACAAAATTAAGGTTATGTCAGTGCTGTGCTCATTTCTGTAGCTTTTAGAGGAGAGCTTGTTTCTTTTCTCATCCAGCAAGGATGAGCAGAATGTAGTTCCATGTGGTTATAGGACTGAGCCATGATTTCCTTTTCAGCTCTCAGCTGGGAGCTGGTTTCTCTCTCTCCAGTCCTTGTACAAGGACCACTACATCTCAAAATTAGCCACAAGACATCAAATTCTTCTCTGGCTAAAATGTCTCTTGCCATTCTTCTACAGTCACATCTTTTTCTTTCTCTGACTGCACCAGAAAAAGCTTCTTCAGTTTTTTTAAGTCTCTCAGATTGGCCCAGATAGATGATCCACTATAAACTCCACCTCTCAATTCTATTCTTAATCACATCTGCAAAGTACCTTTTGCCATGTAAGATAACATATTCACAGGCTCCAGGGATTGGGCAGTGGACACCTATTATTCCGCCCACCGCATACAGAATGCTACAGAAACACAGAAGAATGTTTAATGCAATGCAAGAAAGTAAACTTGTAATGGAATATCTTAAACTCTTCAAGGGCATGGGCTGAATCTGCTTTGTTCACTGCTTGTATCATCTACCCTAGCACTGTGGGCCTTGTAGGTTCAAAGTAAATATTCTATGAATAGGTTAATAAATGAAGTTGCGCACTTCTCCAGACAATGTGAATCAGGTAACCAACAATATAAGAGGTGATAGACAGCATGACCATTTAGGGAACTGTAAAGAGCTTAGCATGATAAGACTGGAGAAGCTAGTCACTGGTATTAAGGAGTTTGAACTATATAGGTGATTAAATGCCACAAAATGATTACAAGAGAAAAAGTAATATTTATAGAAAAAATAATTCCAGCTGAAGTAAATAAATCGATTGAGTCGGTGGAGGGAGGATGTATATAAAACTAAAAGTTGGGATACCCTTAGTTGACAAAATTGAAACACCTGTAATCAAATGCACTGGGTGCATTAAAATCTAATATACTTTTAGATTTTCAGTCTCTCTGAGAGAAAAAGAAATGAAAGTGTCATCTGCTGCCATCTTTGAATGACTGTCGTGTTGCTGTGATATGGCTCCCTAGTGGGAAAAGTAAAGACAATAATGAGAAAAAGATAAGTCACTGACATACGAGTGAATTTAAGAATGAAATGTCACTCAGAACTATTCTTGGTATTCTGTAAGCAACATAACTGCAGAATAAATACAGAAAGAAAAGACAGTAGACTTGGTATGGGGTGGTCATACATTCTAGCTTGCTTTAAAACTCCTGTTTTAGAAATACTATCCAGTATCCTCACTACATGTTTTTTTGTTCTCAAAAGTTTTCCAATCTGGGTGATAAATTACTCTCATTATACAGAATCACATTTCAAAAAAAAAAAAAAAAAAAAAAAAAAAGAGAACACGATACAATTACTTTTAAGACAACAGCTCAGATTATTACTATTTTTTTCTGTACTCTCAGACTTAATGGTTGAGTAGAAAGTAACAATTTTTAAAAATAACTAAGCTGCTTTATCTTCAGATCATGCAATGGTACTAACTTTGGGTGCTCCCAAAGAGAGTAGTCCAAATTGTTTACATCCAGTTTTAAGCATTGGTTTGGTTATAATAGCTGTTAAAAACTTTTTCTTCAGCTTATATCTATATATGATTAGAAGTTAATCTCATTTTACTAGTGTTATTCATTTATACAAAATATCACAGATATAAATAATAGAGCTAGTCAATATAATTTGTTGTAATTTAAAATAAATAACTACTTTTTTAGAAAGAAAAAAAGACTAGACAGTGAAACCTGATAGAAAAAAAATCTAGAATTAAAATTGAGCAGATCTTTATTACAATCCTGGGTTGACTCACACTAGCTCTATAATTATGTACAAATTATTTAACTTGTAGGGCCCTCATTTTTTCACAGGCTGAAGAAAAAAGCCATTTCTCCCTCACAGAGCTGTTATGAGAAATAAGAGATTATTATGCAAGTTTCTTATCTTAAAAGGTTTCACTGAATTTCTGGTTTCCTGGGGCAGATACCTTTCTGTTAGGTATTGTGTTACAGGTATGTTTCATATTTAATTCAATTGAATGTTCAATGCACTCTTCAATAATCTGACACCAAACAAGAGGTTGGAGAAGATGCGGTGTCATTTGAAAGTAAAGAACAGTTCTTGCTTTTTCTTTCTGCATTTCAGCATAGAGGAGCTCAGTTTCCTATCTTCTCTGTGCTCAAATACCTTCAAGTCAGTCATTAAGAGCCAGAATTGTGGCCAAAGCCATGGATGCCTTTCTTTCTACAGTTGAGTAGGAATACCCTTTCCTTTCTCCTGAGCATTAACGAGACTAAAATGGTTGAACCTATGCACCCACTTTATCCATGTGTAATAAGCTAGCAGAGTCTTTCTCACAGTGTGATAAAATGGGCCCATTACCCAGACTCTCTCAGTCTTGGTTGTGAACTTCGGGAGAAACGCAAATCCTTCTGGAGCTAAGTACCTGGAGATGCTCCAGCAGAAGGGCCTCTAGATTAAGAGACCACAAAATATTTCTAGTTTTATCATACATTTTCATTTTTTAAACTTGAGAAATTTAGAATGGTAAAATTATAAGAAGGATTTTTTTTTTTTTCCAAAATAGGGGGAAAATGTATCAAAAGAGGAATAGAAAACACCCAACTTTAGTTTTCTTGATCCCTTGTCCCACCCTCAGAACACTTTATTTTCTAATGACTCTTGTCTATAATTGAATTGAAACCTAACATACAAGTGGATTTAAGAATTAAATTTCACTCAGAACTACTCTTGGTGTTCTATAAGCAACGGAATTGCAGAATGAATAAATAAGGGGTAGACAGTAGGTTTGGCATAGGGTGATCACACATTCTACTCTGCTCCACTAGCTCTGTTTCTCTTACTTCTGTAACATAACAGAAACGAAATTCAACCTAAAAAAGTGTAATTTATAAATGGCCACTGTCAACATGGCCTGACTTTAAAAGCATTCACTTGTATTTAGAACTTATTTTGTTCATTTGAGATGATTTTACTTGATGAAATATTAAGAATACAAATATAAAACTCTTATCAATAGAATACCTTTCACTGCAAAAAAGAAAACTTGAGTTCAACCAAAAGGATCTTTAGCATTTTATTCAGCACACACCTGTTAGACATGCACTCTGTTTCCATATTGAAAGGCTACAGATGAATTCAGCTGATGGGGCCAGTGCTGGTATTGCTGAGGCTCAAAGCAATGTCTCTTGTGGGCACAGTCCATGACATTAACAATCGTGTAAACCAAGCTCTTGGTGAAATTCCACAAGCACCCAAATTTAAATAAATTTTCTAAAATAATGAAATGTATCAATTTGCTTCATCTGAGATATCAGACTTATGTAAATGATATTTGTCCTAACCCATTCTCATTTTATGAGTATAATTTGTAATTAGCCATAGACTAATATAATACAAATTTTAAAATAGATCAATATAATCTTTTTAGCATATGCAATATCATACAATTCACAAAAATCAAGCATGGCACCTAATACAGAATCTAGAATAGAAACAATCTTCAGTAGATGCTAATGCTGTATAAAGCACCATGATTTTTATACACAAAGAAAATGCAGAGAACTACATGCTTTTCCTGTGTGAAACCAAAGCTCCAGATGTTTAGGATCATCAAAAACACTGAATTGCTTAAAAGGCTGCAGAACTGTATTTTTACTTCACTTTTCATTTTAATAGTTTTATGAGGGTGGTAAAAACTTGGGTCCCTGAGAATTGTAGTGCTAAATATAAACTATTTTTCTTATGTCCTATGCTGAAAGTGGGTCTGAAATGTCTGATTAATTGCTCCCGTAAAAGAAGAACAGATAGAGGAGAAAGAAACCCCAGAATGGCACTCTCTGGTACACAGTTTTATATACATCACATATCTTGATACTTTCCTTTCTTTGCTTAAAATGCTAAATAACTTCCCTTTAGAGAGAAAACTGAAAGAAAAGTTACTTTTAAGATCTGGATATTAAACTAATGTTTACCTAGAAAGTCCTACATCAGCATCTTTTCCCAATCCCCAAAAATCTGACCACTCCTGTATTTGTTCCAAAAGTATATATTTATCAAGAACTTATGCTTTGCAAATAATGGTATTAGCAGTGTAGGATTTCTTTTTTTTTTTTTTTTTTTTTTTAGAGAGAGAATTTAAGGCCAATAGACAAGAGCTAGGGAATGAGAAAAGACCATCCGTGAGTAGTAAAAGGGATAATAGTGTCTTCCTCGTTCTTCAAAGGAGCAAGATTTCCAGCTAAGGTGGCCAGGGAAATGGCTGGGATAAAGTGGAATATATACTACATCTGGAGTTTATACTACTAGTGATTCTGGACTCCATTCATCTGAGGTGGTGTCAGACATTGATAATTTTTTAAGATCCCTAAGTGATTCTAATAAGAAATTAAGAATGATTAATCTAGAGAGAAGAAAAATAGGAAGAGAGAGGGATGAGAAAGGGAGGTAAAAGAAGAGGATGACAGGGGAGGAAGAAGAGGAGAGGGGAAGGAGAAGAGGGGAGGAAGGTGGAGAGTATTTAGCCCACAGAAGAGACGGGTATGAACCAAAACATAAGGTCAGGGATGTGTAAGACAAGGTAAATAAAATCATCAGAAGCAACTTTTTGGCTGGATTCAAAAGGCATGGTTTATACTGTAAAGTTGAACCGGATTTCCTAAGATTGATTGTGATTGTTCAGATACATTTATTTTGTCTAATAAGTAACTAGGTAAATATTTGAGGTTTCTAGAGGGGGTACAAGAAAACCCTTGGAGTATTAGTTATCAAATATGTGTGCGTAACATCCATTTGTGGAGCTTATTTAAAAATATGGACCATTACTCAAGAGATCCCTACTGAGTATTCTGGGGTGAGGCCCAGTGTCTGCATTTGACGCATGTCCCTCAGCTGATGCAGGTGTTACATGGATCAATCTATTCCAATGCAACAATAGTTTTTGCAGAGAATGAGATGTCTGATGATGACCATTATTAATTATGCATAAATCAAAATATTTATGGAGTACTGCTGTATGTTGGGCACTATTTGATATACTGAGGATAAAAGCACCTCATAAGGTCAAGGACCTTACCCCTAAAAACTGTCTAAAATGGGGAGACATGTAATCAAGTAACAACAATAATAGTTACTATTTATTATTAGTGTTAATAGGTAATATTTGTTGGGGTGCATATGTGTATGGTACTAGGCAAAATCCCTTTATGTACATTAATTTTGCTTTAAAATTTTTTTATCACTTCAACCCTCTAAAAAATCATTTTTATCACTTTTCTTCACTAAGAAGGTAAGAGTCTGACCTTCATTACTAAACAAATTATGATGCCACCAAGTGAGGTGTGGAGAAGAAAAAAATAATTTTATTGTTGCAAAGGATAATTTTACAATTTCTGGAAGTTCATGCATTTACAGTTCCATGAAGTTTTAGAGCTACAGATTTAGAAATAAAATTTAAAAACTAGTGTCAATTAAAAACTCCCATCATCTCATCTAGGGTAGCTCTATCCATACCATCATGACTCTGCTTGTTACAGCACGTAAGTAAGTTAAAAATGAATTCTTACATAAGCTGGTCAAAGCATTCTTTCGGCTCTCATAATTGTTGAAATTTACTTTTTCTTATATGTATATATTTTTACAAAATTCGTATTCTTGTATAAATCAAGGCTTTGTCTCATGCAACATGATTAGTGCTGGAGTCCTGTATTCAGTATGTGGTAAAGAAATATTTAAATATTGACAAGAACTTTAGTTTGACACTTCTACAGATGACAAATATATTATTGGTGTTAAAAAATGCTATCAAATCATTTCAGATAATAACAAGTGTTAATGTTATGGTATACGTCTGATTTTTTATACTTTCTTTTACTAATAGTTGACAAATTTGTTTTTTAATCTATCCTGAGTAACGTTACTCTCATTTCTTTGAAATCCAGATAAGTACAAACATAATAATATATGTTTTATAAATTAAACTGTATACAAAAATCTAAATTATGTCACAAATTGGGTGAATTTAACCAACAGCTCTTGCCTTTAAGAAGAATATCACAGATAAAAAAGGTCATACAATGATTTATTTTTAAAAACATTAAACATTTGAGTAAGCAAACAGAAATTCTCATTCTATGCAAATGAATCATCTTTCTGACATAGGAATAACTTCCAGCAAAATTAACCAAGCAACATCTCATACTTCCCATGCCATGCTAAAAGGACAGCAGACAAAGTAGATCTGGAAAAACTAAATTGCTCTTATAATTAATTCCATTATCACTTATTAATCACTGATTAATTAAAATCATTAATTACTAAATTAATTGTTAAATTATTAAAACTTTGAGGAAAAAGTCATCTTTCCACTCCATCCCAAAGCATGTAGATAATTTCCTTATTTGTCTTGACCTGGCAGAATCTTAGTTTGTCAATTTTTAGGGCAAATGTCATTTTGCTTTTAACAGTATTAAGATGGTAATAGTGTAAGCAACAACTCTTTAACCACTCACTCCTTACTGGCATCTCAACTTTTCCGAGTGCCTTCCCATAGCAGTTAAAAATGCATAAGGTCCAATTTCCCTTTTGTTAAATAAAGGGTTGTCACATCAAGGTTATTAAAACTATTATGAGCATTACAAGTTTTATTCTGCTTGCTCATACCTGGGAATATATAAAAATTCTGTCATTCTTTAGTGAAATACGAGCCATTTCTATATTTCCACATTAGAAAATTACATTCATTGAGGACTTCTGGGAAGTCATTGTTAGAAGCGAACATTCCAGGAATCCTTTTGTCTGTATTTCCATTAAAATACATATTAATCATAGTAACAACTACCATTGCTGAAATGCTTACTGTGTACCTAGCATTGTGATAGATTCTTAGCCTCCATTACTTACTCTTTATAATAAACCATTGACATGATGAAATTGAAACTCATGGAGATTGAATGCCCGAAGACACATAGCTGGAATCTGGGAGACCTGGGATATTAACTTAATTGTGTGTGATTCCGAAGTCCATGTTCTTAACTATTATTCTATCTTGTAACTCTTGAATAAACAGAAGTAAAAAAAAAAAAAAAAAAAAAAAAAACTTTTCAACAGTTATGTCAATAAGAACCAATCATATTCAAAATTCTACTTTCCATTTATAAAAATGCAATGTCAATAAACAGATAATTTTAAAACATTGCATAAAATGAGTTTATTAATTATATTATTAAGGAACAGATTTTAGACCATTTACCCTGTTTAAAAAGGGTAAGTCTGAAAACACACAAATGATGAGGAGAAGTCTACCAACATCTAGTCTCCCTTTTCACTGTATGCAAACAGATAACAGAGGTAGACTTCTGCCTACCCTACATTGTTCAGGCAGCAGGAAGAAGAAGAGACGCTTCTGCCTAGACACTTGGCAGAATGCAACTGCCCCTAGAAATTCACCCCACTGGCGTCTGACTTCAAGTTCAAATAAACAATATCATATTTCTGGTACTGAAATAAGTCACCAAGTAGCCTTTTACATTCCTGTATGTATGTTGTGAAATGTAATTAGGGTAACAAATGATCTTGTCTTTAGTTAAAATTTTGATGTTTTTAATTATCAATTTTGGACATTCATTTTTATTTGTATAAAATACGGCAATGAGATTATTTAACTGCTTAATTTTCTTTGTTGCCTTTAAATTTATGCCCAAGGTAAGTGTCTCATTCACTTCACTCTAGCACCGGCCCTGAAATTTATCATCCATATCATTACATTTCTGAGAGTAAAAAGTAGTGATGGTAATAATGGGACAATAGAAGTAAGCTGGGGTTTTCCAGGAGGAACATGGGGAAAATGAGATGCAGGGCCTCCCTGAATATACTATGCCTAGTGAGAAAAACTAATTCAATTTCCTCACAGTGGGAGAAAAAAAAATGAATAGGAAATAAAAATTATTATTTAAAGGTGCCAAAACTCTATGAGAAGCCATCAAAAATTTCACCCTAAATATGTCTCTAATAAGTGTCCTAATAATTTTAGGAGACGAGTAGAAAACAAAACCCAGGACTGTTTATCCTGCCCATTTCGTTCCTTTTAGCAAAGACCCAATGTTAAGAGTAATCTTGTGGTCCCCAACATTTTAATGTACATTTTTGCACTACAGAGAACAGAAGAATAGCTTGATAAATAATCCAGGGAAAATAGCCTTCACTTAAGCTTGAAGTCTGATAATGTAATGAAAATAAACAGAGTATGTTATTTATCTAGAAACAGGCATGTTGAATCTCTTTTTATTAAAAAAGAAGTTTCAGAGAAGAAAATAGCACTAGAGAACTTGAACCTTTTAATAATTGTTTGCTCGAAAAAAGAGGAATGGTCAGTGTTCTAAAAATCTACATGGAATTCTTTCCTCAGAAATAGATTTGCTTCTGGAAACTGAGTAAGCTTTTAGAAACGTGTATTTCAGTTCTGCAATGGTTTAAAGAGGGTATACCTTCGATGAAACAAAAGCAGGCCAAGATGAAAAATAGGTATAAGAAGAAATTGTGGAAAAATTAAATATTTGTATATCATATTAAATATCCATGTAATAATCCTAATTGAATATAATGACTTTTAAAACAGCTCTTTAGAGGAGTAATATATTTTTTTTGAGGATAAAGCATAGATGAAAGATAGAAAAATACTTAGCAATATTGAGGTCTCTGATTTGGTTTCTTCCCATTTCTGCATTTGAATTCCTTAGGACATTCATATACCCATGAGAAATTTCCATTTGATTAAAATTTTTCAAGACACTTTCCTCTCAGTTACATGTAAGAGTTGAAATTATAAATGGACACTGCATATGTGGAGTAAAATGTGTACTTTTCTAACAGAATAGTGCGAGAGAGTTAAAATTACCCTCCATCTGGTTTTCTAAAATTTATCAAAAATAGCCTTTATATGGAACCACAGGCTCAAACCAAATGATAAACTTGGATCATTATTCATTCATTTTTGTAACTCTTAGTTGAGCAGTTAAACATAGCTTAAAGGGAATTGGTCCTGGTCTTTTTTAGTGAAATTTGGAGTGTTTTGTTAACTAATGATCTTGGAATATTTTGTATCCTGTGAGAATCAGGTTGTGTTGGAGGACAGAGTAGAAAGCAAGAAGACTAATGAGTCTCGTCTATCTGGACTTTTAATCAGTAGAGCTTATATTGTCCTTCTCCCTATACATCATAGATAGGGAGCTAAAATACAAAGACAAGATAAATTCTACCATGCTTTTATTAGAAAATTTTCTGAAAAAAATACTGAGAATTCGATTTGAGGAAAAATCTACTCCATACATCTGAAAGCTGATTAAGATTTCTAAATTTTCTCTCAAAGTGTCTTACACAGTGTCAACTTTATGCAGACTTAAGTTTCCAGGATTACTACATTTGGGAAATTGTGTAAGCAACAGTTATTTAGCTGTAGAAGTATGGCTAGAGAAAAAGATATCAATTAGAATAAATAGTGAGAGGACGAGTAAGGTAAGGAATTGTATTTCATGAGACATTCCTAGTTATTGGCATATCACTGATCTGGAGCTAAGAATACTTGTATCATGTTACAATATAAACAATGACTTTGAAAAAATTAATATTAAAATGCTTGTGTAGACAAAAATAACATTCAACAACTTCCTTAGAAATTAAATTGAGGGCTGGTGCTAGCCAAGCCCTGAAGAAGCTATTTGAATTACTTCGTAGTATAAAGACTGCATTAATGTTATTCAGTGACTCAAGACAGAATCTGGCTTTTCAGATTCTGTTATCTTTCTAAGAATGTAGGATTATGTTAGGTTTGTCTAGAGTAGGCTGCCATTCTAACCAATGTACCCTAAATTTCAGTCATTCATGTAGCCATCATTTCATATCATCTATTACATTCTGTTACTTAGTTCATGAAATATTTGAATCAACTTATTTTATTTACTTAGGTACTTTATTATTAAAGGGAGATAGTATATCAATATATAAATTATTGTTTTGATATATTTTACTATAATGTAAAAAGATAGCTATTAATATTAAAAATTATCTGTGCTACAACAAAAATCAGCTCATTTTGACCATTGCTATATATATCACATTTCACAAAATGCAATATACTCAGAAGTTAATGCCCATAAAAATATTTGCTACATCTAAAAAGTCATGACAATGTAAGATATTAAGATTATGCAAAAGTAGACATTTGTGAAATTTTGTAAGCAAGTTATTTAGCTTCAGAAGTATGACCAGAGGAAAGGACAGCATTTAAAATAAATGGTGAGAGTATTAGTAATGTAAAGAATTGGATTTTTATGACACATTCTTAGTAAATATTGCAATTTACAATGTTAACTTTTAATCAGTATTTAAGTAACTCTCCAGATTTTTGATTTGCTTGTCTGTGAACTAGTAATAGTCTTATGAATATCATTTAGTTATAATGATAACTATATGCAAATTGGTTGTACTAAACATGGCTGTTCACAGGACATGATTTTATAAATATTTTATTAGTGGTTCATTAATGAAACATTTTCAAAATTATCTCAAGCTCTGCTTTGATAGTTCTAAGAACTTCTTTAACTAAAACAGGATTATTAACAGATCAGGACATATTAGCCTATCATTTAATAGGAAAAAAATATATTCATGTATAGTGACTTCAATAAGAAAACAAGCATAATTTTTCTATCCAGATATAAACTTAATGCTACATCAGAACACTTATATGGATGCCACCTTATGCTTCAAGATACAGAGTAAAGGAGGCATAGAAGGATGGTCTTAACGGTCTTCTCTAACGTGAGACATATAAGATTGTAAGTTCACCAAATAATTAAGTTACTATGCATTTCACATATATTCAACTTTAAAATAATACTTTGGTTATATGAATATAACAAAAATAATCACTAAATTACATTAAAAATGAAATCGGGGCCTTGTTATTTTAAAAAAAGTAGAAAGTGATGTTAAAATTTGAGGCTGATTTCTTTGCTGAGACTGAGTACATGTGAAAAAGGAAAAATATTGCTTAGCTATCAGTTACTTTGTACAGCAGGAAGGGATAAAAGACTATTTACAAATAAATTAAAATAATCTCTACTTCAAGAATAGGATAGAATTATAATTTTTATTAGATGGAAATCACTATTTTTGGAAATGAGATTATGTGTCCACTTGAAAAATCAACACCACTTAAAAGAAGTAGCTAGTCACAGTATTTTCCCCTTCATGGGTGAAATTATAAATTTATTACAAATATTAACCCAGACTAGAAGAGTAAAACAAAATAAAAAAGTGATAAAAAATGATTCTATATCGATTGAACACAGGTAATCTTACCTATGTCAGAAACCCACAAATACACCGTAAGAAAAGTTAAAATACCATAAAAATACTTTGATATAAAAAAGAGAATAAGTAACAGATACCATACCATTTTATGAAATCTTTAGGCAGTCTAGAGATGTGTAATTTTAAATTTATATTCTCATTGGCTTCATTTAAACTATACAGGAAAGAAGCTGCTTGCTTTCTTACAGTTATATTTTTATCTGCAATCTTGATACATTTTGTTCACTTCTCAGCAGTCTGTATAACTTCAGAAAATTAACTGAAAAAAAATACATGAGAGAATCAGGATATGAGAAATCTAAGAAAGTTACATGAGTTTTCTGTTGCCTTCTATATAGCCATGGAAATTAGTCAGAATGCAAATAACGATTTAGGTTTATTTATTGAGTCATTCTACTTGACTAACCTGTTTTTCCTAAATATTTTATGCCTGTGTGGAAAAATAAGAATAATTCTGTATTATTTTCATCACTATGTTTTTACTCTTTATTATTATTTTATTCAATGTTACTTTCTTACATATTTAATTTTAAAACGTTTCCATTTTCTTGTATTTGATATTATATTATTTGGGAATTATCCCAAGATCACATACTATTTTTATTCTTTGTTAAGAGAAAAAAACCATCTTTAGAGATCAGAAACTTTGTTTTTACTTCCAGAGTTTCTAAACAAATATAAGCAAAATAAAATGTTGTTTCTTTTTATTTTTGTTCCTTATAAGAGTAACTTAGAAGATGGATAGTAGTTCTACATCCAACTTAAAAGTATTAACTTTAGAATATATATACAATTATATGATAGAGTCAGAGATAGCTTACAATTCATACATTTATAAACTATTTAAAAGCACTGACTAGGTGAAAGACACTATATGTTTCATATAAACAATACAGTGATGAAGCAGACACACACTATCCTTAACAAGCTTACCAGCAAGTATGGTAGATAAAAATAAACAATAAATGAGCAATAAAACAATAAATGAACAATAGCACCATTGCAAGTCTGCTCAAAGTAGGTGTAAAATGGTAAGCTATCTAAATCTGAGGAGAAAAATCAAGTGTGACAGGAAGAGTTGTATTTTTCACTTGATAAGGGTACACCTTTGTCCTAAGTGGCACCAGGAGAGGGTGAGGAAAATTTTAGGACACTGTTATAGTTTGGCTCTGTGTTCTCACCTAAATTTCATGTCAAATTATAATCCCCAGTGTTGGAAGTGGGGTTGGCAGGAAGTTGATTGGATCATGGGGATGGTTTCTAATGGTTTAGCAGCATAGTACTGTCTCATGATAGAGTTTTCATGAGATCTAGTTGTTTAAAAATGTATAGCACCTCTCCATTCACTCTCTCTTCCTCCTGCACCCACCATATAATACTTACTTGCTTCCCCTTTGCCTTCTGCCAAGATTGTAAAGTCCATGAGGCCTCTGCAGAAGCAGAAGGCTGTATAGCTCACAGAATCATGAGCTGATTAAAACCTCTTTTATTTATGAATTAGCCAATCTCAGGTATGTCTTTATAGCAGTGCAAGAATGAACTAATACAGAAAATTAATACCAGGAAGTGGGGCCTTGCTAGAAAGAAACCTGAAAATGTGGAAGCAACTTTGGAACTGGGTAATGCACAAAGGTTGGAACAGTTTGGAAGGCTCAGAAGAAGGCAGGAAGATGAGGGAAAGTTTAGAACTTCTTAGAGACTTGTTGAATGGTTGTGAACAAAATGCTGATAGTGATATGGACAGTGAAGTCCAGGCTGAGCTGGTCTCTGGTAAAGATGAGGAACTTATTGGAAACTGGAATAAAGGTCAGTCTTGTTGTGCTTTAACAAAGAGACTGGCAGCATTGTGTCCCTGCTCTAGGGATCTTTGGAACTTTGAACTTGAGAGTGATAATTTACAATATCTGACAGAAGAAATTTCTAAGCAGCAACACATTCAAGGGGTGGCCTGGCTGCTTCTAACAGCATATGGCCATATGTGTGATCAAAGGGATATACTGACACTGGAACTTATATTTAAAAGGAAAGCAAAGCATGAAAGTTTAGAAAAATTGTAGACCATGTGGTAGAAAAGAAAAGGCCATTTTCTGGGGAGAAATTCAACCTGGCTGCAGAAATTTGCGTAAGTAAAAATAAGCCAAATGTTAAAGACCAAGAAAATGAGGAAAATGCCTTGAAGGCATTTCAGAGAACTTTGTGGCAGCCCCTCCCATCACAGGCCTGGAGATCTAAGAGGAAAGAATGGTTTTGTGGGTTGGGCAAGGCCTTGCTGTTCCGTGCAACCTTGGGACGCTGCTCCCAGTGCCCTGACTGCTCCAGCTCCAGTCATGGCTAGAAGGGCCCCAGATATGTCTCAGGTTTCTCCTCCAGAGGGTGCCAGCCATAAGCCTTGGGGACTTCTATGTGGTGTTAAGCCTGTAGGTACACAGAGGGCTTGGGACCTGACACCTAGATTTCAGAGGATGTATGGAAAGGCCTGAATGTCCAGGCAGAAGTCAGCTGCAGGAGCAGAACTAGGGCAGTGCAGATGGGAAACGTGGGATTGGAGCCCCCACACAGAGTGCCCACTGGGGCAATGCCTAGTGAAGCTATGAGAAGAGGGCCACTGTAATATGTTTCTTGATCATTTGGATGTCTATCTCTGTATCTGTTTCAGAAGGTGACAATCACAGTATATTTTAAGATTAAAATCATTAAACACATGTTTTTCAATCAATTAAACTTATAAAGAAAGCATATATTATCACTTACAATATTCAACCTTTTATATATTTACCTATCAATTTGGAAGTATCTCTGAGGTCAACTATATTTGATAGTCCTAGACATATTTTTGAAAAAAAATGCATTGTATCTTTTTATATTCCTTTTGAAATTATTTTTGTTTGAAAGAACAATTTTTTATATAACAATCGATGTTCACAAGAGGCTGCATTACCATGTTGAAATCCAAAGGTCAGACATCTGTGAAAATTGCATAATTTGCTAAAAACCAAAAAGCTGGGGAAATTTGTTCTGCATTATGTCAATATAAATTGTAGATCAAATATGATTTGGATTGATAATGGTAGAAATGAATTGTGTTCCATTTAGCATCTAAAATATGAAAGTTGGTTATGCTGTGAATTGTATGTTGACTAATGTTAAGCTAGCCAACAATTTTCTTGGTATTCTTATCTTTTATATGTGTCTCTTGAATTTCAGATGATCTAATTTTTATACCTTCAAGGAAAGAACTAAATATTTTTTTACATTCGTTATAGCTAGTGATTACTTATTTATATATTCATTTTTTCTGTAAATATATTTGCTTTGTGAGTCAACCAATCTACTTCAAATATAATTTTAAGTAATTTATCCTTACTATGTGGTTATGCATTAGGGAATATATTTGAAGTAATCTGGGTATTGAGAAGTATTTTAGAAGAGGAGACTGACAATTCATTTTTTTCCTTGGAATCAAGAACATTCACATAAATAAAAATTACAGCTATCATTTATTCAGGGCCTCCTTTGTGCCAAACACTTTATGTACATATATGCTTAGCCTCACTAAGTAGTTGCAAAAATTCACTAAACTGTCTTCATTTGCAATGAGCATTTTATAATGAAAGTTTAATAAAATTTTTTCTACAGAAGTTCATTTTGAGAAAAAAGAAAATGGTCTAAAGTAATATTTTTGTTGCTACCATAATCAGTTTTGGTCTATATACTTTCCCAATGCATGAGCATCTAAAGCATTGCAACTGATTCATTTTCATATTATCCAAATATTTTAACACAAAATCTACTTATCAAGAATTGTGAAGGTCAAGTGTGGGAGGAGGGAGAGAAATGGAAAAAAAAAAAAAAAAAACTATTGAGTTCTAGGCTTAGTACCTGGGTGACAAAATAATATGTACATCAAACCTACATGACAAGATTTTATATAATAAACCTGTACATGTATCCCTGTACATAAAATACAAGTCAAAAAATTATTTGTTAAAACCTAACTCTAATATACCTGCTGCAACATAAAATACAGCTCTTGAAGATTTGAATGAATTCACAATCAATATCCTAAGAGTTAGTTTTCTCTGAAGTAATAGTGATATAATATACAGGAGTCAAACATAGTTTCAGTGGATAATATTAAATAATTAATTGAATGTTTCCCTTGGGTGAATACTAATCAAAGATTTAGTCCCTAACTACAGTAAAATGACAGCTCTCAAATTATTTATGTATTCTCAAATTAGAAAGATCTCAGAATACATTAAAATATGTGACTTCTAAGTATGGCATTTGTACATGGAAAATCTCATAAAACATAGTCACTTCTACCCTTTCTGATATCCTTTAAAAAGTGATTGTTGCCGGGCGCGGTGTCTCAAGTCTGTAATCCCAGCACTTTGGGAGGCCGAGACGGGCGGATCACGAGGTCAGGAGTTCGAGACCATCCTGGCTAACACGGTGAAACCCCGTCTCTACTAAAAAATACAAAAAAAAAAAACTAGCCGGGCGAGGTGGCAGGCGCCTGTAGTCCCAGCTACTCGGGAGGCTGAGGCAGGAGAATGGCGTAAACCCGGGAGGCGGAGCTTGCCGTGAGCTGAGATCCGGCCACTGCACTCCAGCCTAGGCGACAGAGCGAGACTCCGTCTCAAAAAAAAAAAAAAAAAAAAAAAAAAGTGATTGTTTTCTTATAATTAGTGTCATAGAAAAGTCTGAAATAAATTTAGTCATATTTTGTATTTATAATATAATCTATGCTGTTAAAAGAATTATATGTAATTACATACTACATATGTATAAAATATGTGAGATTGTATATATTTGTTTTGCTTTTTTCTCATTTCCATAGATGGAGCAATAATTAGGACCTTCCACTCCCTACCATAAGCATCTTCTATCTCATCTTGAAAATAAGGGTCTTGATATTTCAGTTAAAAATAAAAAACAAACAAACAAACAGAAATGCTTTATGTTTTGATCTTGTTACATCTGTCCAAGACAACTCATTCAATGAAAAAAAATAGAAACAATTTTGTTAATGTCTCTTTATGCTTGGGAGCTTCTGGGAAGTATTTCCCCAGGCTTTGGTAAGTGGTCTGTGGAGAACATAGCAAGAAATCAATGTTATGAAAACAGCTAGCATCAGTCTCTGTCTCTCACTCTTTTTCTCTGACTCTATTTTTTGTTTTAACATTTTTAGTAAAAATTAGTTACATATATTTAAGTTGTATAACATAATGTTTTGATCTATGTATACATAATGAAATGATGACTATATCTAAGCCAATTAATGTAGACATAATCTCACATAGTTATCTTACCTAAATATGTTCTGTTAGCAAATTTTCAGTATAAAATATAATATTATGGCCTATCACAGTGGTCCCCAACATTTTTGACATCAAGGACTGGTTCCCTGTAAGACAGTTTTTCCACAGAATAGGGGCGTGGGGTGGGAGGATGGTTTCAGGATGATTCAAGCACATTACATTTATTGTATACTTTATTTCTTTTATTATTATATTGTAATAGATAATGAAATAATTATACAACTCACCACAATGTAGAATCAGTGGGATCCCTAAGCTTGTTTTCCTGCAACTAGACAGTCCCATCTGGGGATGATGAGAGACAGTGACACCTGAAGCGTGTTGCCTATGTTTAGCCTACTCTGTAATCTCATTTTGGTTGCTGTGACTGCAGAAAACCCTGCTTCACAAAGATAGAATGTTGGAAATGCAAGCAGGCTTTCCAGTCCTTTTTTGGCAATCTCAGGAGACTCCACCTTGACTTTAATCCAAAACGTTTGGAGATTTGAAGTTGTCTCGAACATACTTTTAAGGCCACTGTCATTTGCGATCTCAAGCTGTTGATCCTCTTCTAACACAGACGAAGTTGACTCACCTGGTTTATTCACAAATGGGTCATGGATCCATTCCTTGCTAGTTTGGGGGGTCTTTTGTGGTTGGGAAGTAATGCTCAAACTCTTTGGAAAATTGAGATAGGTGATTATGCACAATGGGAGAAAGGAGGCCCTGGCTAAGTCTCTTTCAAAATCTCTGCTAATGTTTGAAACATGTCAGAAATTCCAGTGTTCACTCCTCACCCCCATAATTCCAGCTGGGCTTTGAATGCAGCCACTTTATCTGCCAACTTGAACACAGTCAGCATTCTCCCCTGAAGTGACAGATTGAGTTTATTCAGCTTGTTGAATATGTCACATAACTAAGCAAGTTTTGCAACTGATTCTGTATCACTGAAACTTGCTGCCAGTGATGACTGTTTATCTAAAAGAAATCTCTGGAATGGCTCTCATAATTCAAAAACTCTGGCCAGTGATCTACCTTTAGAAAGCCATTTCACTTCAGTGTATGAGAGGACGTGTGTGCTCTACGTCCGTCTTCTCACCAAGCTGCACAAACTGATGTGAGTTAAGGACATGTACTTTAATGTGGTTGATCATTTTAATCACATCCTGCAAAAGCGTTAAGTTCAAGTGACATTTTTCAGCTAGCCAGCAGTTCTCTATGGATGACACAGTACGAGACTCACCTTCAGAAGCCACTTCTTTGACTCAAGTAGTAAAACCAGAAAGCTGTCCAGTCATGACAGTCACTTCCTCCATGCATATATCAACACAAAATGACCAGTTCTGTTTTCCTGATAAGTAATTATTTAAAGACTTGAATAGTTCTGCAGCTGTGGTATGGTTGGAAGCAAAAGTGCACATCCTCGTGTGTATCCTCCTGAAAAATATATTGCACAGAAATAACATTTTTCCTTGTCAACATCAGTAGACCCATCAACCTGGATTGTGGATTGTGTACCATGGTGACTTATTAATCTTCTCTTAACAATTTTGCCTCAGTATCATCTGTTACTTTATCAATTTGTCTAGTTATGATGCTAGGGGAAAGAGGAACATGTACCACTTTTTGAACTGCTGCCTCTCTTAAAAGTTTATGACAAATGTTCTTAGCAGCAGGCAGGATCAACTCTTCAACAATAGTAAAGGACTTCTTAGCTTTAGCAATACAGTTAGCCACTAAAAAGGATGCTCTCAGTGCAGACACATTTGATAAAGTGGTGGCCATCAATAACAGTTTCTGTTCTTTATGTTCATGTGTTTTCTTTTGAAAAACTCCAACAGTTTGTCTTTTAATGCAGGGTGCTTGGTCTCCACATAATGAAACAATTTTAAAGGTTTCATGGCTTCATTGGATAGCTTGCCACCACATATTATACAAAGTGGGCTTGGAGAATGTGAATCACCTGTTGCAGGGAACCCATAATTTAAGTAGGATTCTTTTAAATGAAGCTTTTTATTGTTGTTGGCAGTCTAAAAATCCTCCACTTTCCCATCATTGGGTCTTTACACCTTTTCAAAGAAACTCTCCAGTGACTTTTTTTTCACTCATTTTGGCTAGGTTTAGCTTACAGGCTTACCAGACTGTGACTGGGAGAGGTGCACAATGCAGGAAAGAGGCGCTGATGGAAGTGGTAAATGAAATAATGGGTGGGCCACATATGGATTGAAATAAGTGTGTCTGATTCTGACTTAAAGACTGCCACTAGATGTAGCTGTACAATTGAAGTAAATCAACTCACTTGCCACTACAAAGTCTGCCCTGAGATGCAGCTTAATAGTCAGTTGCTACTTACTGATAGGTTCTTGATATGAGTCTTCAAGAAATTAACTCAGTGCAGTCAAACTTCTCTGCTAAGGTGAACCCATATTTGCCACCACTCCCCAGTGCTAGCATCACTAGCTCATCTCCACCTCAGATCATCAGGCATTAGATTCTCGTAAGGAGCATGCAACCTAGAACTCTTGCATGCCAGTCCATAATAGGGTTTGGGCTCCTATAAGAATCTAATGCAGCAGCTGATCTGACAGGATGAGAAGCACAGGCTGTAATGTGAGTGACAGGGAACAGATGTAAATCCAGATGAAGCTTTGCTCACTCACCCCCCTGCTCACCTCTTCTTGTGTGGCCCAGTTCCTACCACAGGACACAGACTGATACAGGTCTGTGGCTAAAGGGTTGGGGACCCCTGACCTGTAGTCCTCATGCTGTACATTAGATCTCCAGAATTATTTATCCCACATAACTGCAACTTTTTACCCTATGACCTCACTAGTTCTCTTTTTCTCCCCACCCTGCTTCCACTGCCTCTAGTAACCACAGTTCTAACATGTCCAGCTATTTGTTTTTTCCTCATGGAGACAGGGTTGTGTCATGTTGCCTAGGCTGGTCTTGAACTCAAACTCATAGCAATATGCCCACCTCGACTCCTGAAGTGCTAGGATTACAGATGTTAGCCACTGCACCTGGCCAATACCATGCTTGCTTTATCTACTCATCCATCAACAGACACTTAGGTACTTTCCATATCTTGACTATTGTGAATAATGCTGCATTAACATGGAAATTCCTATATCTTTCAAGGAGATGATTTAATTTTCTTTGGGTATAAATCCAGAAGAAAGATTGCTGGTTCTAGTTTTAAGTTTTGAGATGTCTTCATACAGTTTTTCACAATAGCTTTACCAGTCTATTCCCACCGACAGTGTACAAGGATTTCCCTCTCTTTACACCCTTACCAACACTTGTTTTTCTTGTCTTTTTGATAATAACCATCCTAACAGGTATAAGGTGATCTCTCATTATGATTTTCACTTGCATTTCCCTTATGATTCATGACATGGAGGACCTTTTCATATACCTATTGGACATATTTGTGTCTCTTTGGAAAAATGTCAATTCAAATCCTTTGCCCATGTTCAAATCAACTTATTATTTGCTATGAAGTTGTGTGAGTTTCCTATATATTTTGGACATTAGCCCCCATTCAGATCTATGATTCACAAATATTTTCTCCCAATTCACAGACTGCCTTATTTTGTTGTTTGTTTCCTTTGAAGTGCATAAGCTTTTTAGTTTGATGTAGTCCCTCTTGTTTATTTTTGCTTTTGTTACCTATGGTTTTGGTATCCTATTCAAAAAATTATTGCCAAGGCCAATGTTAAAGAGCTTTTCCCCTGTGCTTTTTTCTAAGAGTTTTACAGTCTCAGGTGTTATATGTGGGTAATTAGTGCATTTTGAATTTATTTTTTTGTGTGTGATTTAAGATAGGGTCCTCTTTCACTTTTTCTTATGGATATGCAGTTTTTCTAAAACAGTTTACTGAAGTGACTATCATTACCCATTGTGTCTTCTGGATGCTCTTGTTAAAAATTATTTGGTTGTATATGCTTGGGTTTGTTTCTGGGCTATCTACTCTGTTCCATTGTTCTATGAATTTGTTTTTATGCCAGTATCATACTCTTTGATTGCTATAGCTGTAACTTATAATTTTGAAATCAGGAAGTGTGATGTTTGTTTTCCTTCTCAGGATTACTTTAGCTATTCAGAATGTTTTGTGGGTTCACAAGAATTTTAGATTTGCTTCTTCTTTTTTTTTCTTTTCTGTCACCCAGGGTTGGAGGGTGGTGGCATGATCATGGCTCACTGCAGCCTTGACCTCCTGGGCTCAGGTGATCCTTCCACCTCAACCTCCTGGGTAGCTGGCACTAGAGGTGTACCAAAACATCCAGTTATTTGTGTGTGTGTGTGTGTGTGTGTGTGTGTGTATGTGTGTGTTTTATTTTTTTGTAGAGATGGGGTTTTACCATGTTGCCCAGCCTGCAGAATTGTTTTATCTTTCTATTTGTGTAAAATTGACATTGGAACTTTGTTAGGGATTGCATTGAATTTGCGTATATGTAATTTATTGTTTTTCCTCTTGCATTCTTTCTTGCCTTAATTCCCTCCTACTATTTTTCTCATTCATTCGATTTCAACCACATAATTATTGCACTTACAAGGTTTTCAAACATAGATGAAACTTTTTTGTTTTATGTAACTATGCTAAATCATTGCATGTGTTCAGTTGAAGTCTACTCTTTGTTCTTCAATATAAGAAAAATATAACAATATGTTAAATTTCAACTGATTTAAAATTGTTTATCACCTACCTAACAAAGCTTTGGTAACAGAGAATACAAATTGTTGATAGTAGGGAGTATGCTCTACTGCTGAAATTCTTTTATATGTTAAGTTATCCAATCTTAACAATTCATCACAAAAAGCCTCTGATGGGCTTTCATTCCATAATATTGTTTCTGCTGCAAACATGGACATGTTTGATAAATACAGATTTTTCTTAGGCACTAATGTTTGAAGTTAATATATACACACACAATCATGTACTTGTTAGCATCCCTAAGAAACAGATAAGTAAAATACATTTCAGTGTATTTTTTGTATGTTAGTTTCTTTCAGGTAAAAAAAAATTACCTTCTCTGGTTTCTGTCTCCCTCCTCCAGTTCCCTCACACTGATGCAGGCTCATTTTGAAGAATTTGATGTGTGAGGTACATTTCATCTTACCTGCCCTTTCTTGTGTGTTTATCAGCTTTTAATTTAAAAAAAAAAAAAAAAAAAAAAAAAGCTGAGCACGGTGGCTCATGCCTGTAATCCCAGCACTTTGGGAGGCTGAGGTGGGTGGATCACCTGAGGTCAGGAGTTCGAGCCCAGCCTGGTTAATATGGTGAAACCCTGTGTCTACTAAAAATACAAAAATTAGCTGGGTGTGAGGGCAGGCACCTGTAATCCCAGCTACTCGGGAGGTTGAGGCAGGAGAATCGCTTGAACCCGGGAGGTGGAGGTTACAATGAGCCAAGATTGTACCATTGCACTCCAGCTTGGGCAACAAGAGTAAAACTCTGTCTGAAAAAAAAAAAAAAGTTTTCCAGAAACAGTAAAATATTTACTATAATTAGCTGATCAATGAGACTTGCTACCCTTGTCACTCTCCTAGGTCCCATGCCATCATTCAAATTCCAGTTTATTCCAGAGGAATCACATGAAAGACAGTCAAGAGAGAGGAGAGGATCTAGTTTCTGTAGCCCTTGGCTTCCCCTACTTCTGTGTTGCAGGTTAAATCTTCTGCTCTCCCTCTTGCACTCTAATATCAGGTCACATCAAATCCTAATAAGCCTTTTGTTCCAAAAACCACAAAGTCATGCAAGTAGAAAGCATGTGTTTATCATCCTACTGCTCTCAATTTTCTGGAATAGTTAAATAATATGCTTATATTTCATCTCAATATTTGTGTATAATCACAATCTGAGTTTTAAGGTTGAAAATCTTGCTACTCAAAAGTGATCTACTGAGCATTGACACTGATATATAGTCACTGGATAAAATACAGAATATCCAGTTAAATTATAAATTCAGATAAAAATATGTTTTAGTAGATGTATTGACATTGGGGCATACGCATACAAAACAAGTATACAAGTGTTTATCTATAACCCAAATTTAACTAGGCTGCCTGCATCTATAGTTGTTAAATATGCCATCCTACGTTGGCACCAGTTGGGGAATTTTAGAAATGCAGGATCTTAGGCTTCTTCTCAAATCTAATAATTTAGAATCTGAAATTCAAAAAGAATCAAAAGTAATTAATATACACATTAAAGTCCGAAAAGCACTAAGAATGCCAGTCGACCATTTGACTTATTTCTCACATATTCATCTTTCTCTCTTCTAGGCACGGAGTGTTGAGTACTAACTAGAGTTAGCATATGCGATATTGTTGACATGCTGCTATAATAGCTGTTCGTCAAATGACTCATTTGTCCACAAAATCTGAAAAATCAGTTAAATTTGTGTCTACCCTCTTGTACTAATACTGTGACTTCCTATGCAAATCTAGTTGACCGTTTTGTTTTTTAATTGTCATTGTCCAGTTACTGATTGTAACTAATCTGCTACCTTGCCCTGTACTGAAGTGATAAAATAATATCAAATACAATTTACTAAATACTATCTATCAAGAATTTCATGATGCTTTATATACATATTTTTCATTTTATTGTAACATTGCAATGAAATATAAATGTCTCCTTTTTATGGGGAAACAAGCTGAGGCTCAAACAGGGTAGGAAACTATCTCCCAGTTCCATGAGAGGAAAGTGAATGTCAGGGCTGGGACAAAATCTGTTTCTTCAGGTTTCCACCACCACACCACTGTGTTAGGCTACACATCATAGCAGCTGGCCTGTAATCACTGCTCCTTCTTCTCCTTGTCTCTTAATTTTTTATAGTATTGAATTTAAAAGAAAAGTTGGATTAAACTGCATATCTTCTTGAATTGCAGTCTTTGCAAAGAATCAGTGCTAACTTTGTTGAAAATTAATTTGTTTTATAAGACTGATATGTTACAATTAAAATAAGTCTGCATAGTTCTAATTAAAATTCAATGACATCAGTGAAAAAATAAATTGTAAATGGTAGGAGTGATTTATTGGCTCTAAAATGCAATTAATTTTGGTGAAAGATGTTTTCCTCTTTTGTCTGTTTTTCTTTTTCTTTTCTTTTTTTTTTTTTTTTTTTTTTTTTGAGGCGGAGTCTCGCTCTGTCGCCCAGGCTGGAGTACTGTGGCCGAATCTCAGCTCACTGCAAGCTCCGCCTCCCGGGTTCACGCCATTCTCCTGCCTCAGCCTCCCGAGTAGCTGGGACTACAGGCGCCCGCCACGTCGCCTGGCTAGTTTTTTGTATCTTTTAGTAGAGACGGGGTTTCACCGTGTTAGCCAGGATGGTCTCGATCTCCTGACCTCGTGATCCGCCCGTCTCGGCCTCCCAAAGTGCTGGGATTACAGGCTTGAGCCACCGC
The DNA here is from genome assembly GCF_007565055.1 of Rhinopithecus roxellana. Taxonomy (NCBI): domain Eukaryota; kingdom Metazoa; phylum Chordata; class Mammalia; order Primates; family Cercopithecidae; genus Rhinopithecus; species Rhinopithecus roxellana. The sequence continues at coordinate 58,986,414 of NC_044559.1, read as the reverse complement.
GCCCGGCCTTGTCTGTTTTTCTTTTAGCATAAAACCTCTGTTTCTTTTTTAGCATAAACCCATATGTGCTTTTATGTTCCTTAGTACAGAGCCTGGAGATAATTGTGCCATCCCTCCCTGGAAGCACTGGCTTAAGAGGGAGCAAAGGACAGCAGGGAAAGGTCATACTTGTTCTAAATGAATTGGATCTGAAGAGGTAACTTCGGACACTATGTTGGCTGTGTAGAGAAAATAATTCTGACACTTTAAATCATACTATATAGTTAACAATTTACCACATGCACAACATTAGTATCAGGTGGACATGAATTTGCTCACCTAATTTGCTGATAGCCCTTGTGTTATTGTTGTTGTTATAACAATTTAAATAACTTAGTTCAAGTGAAGAATAAGCGCAACATCGATGCTTGTCCATAATCTCTCTTCCAATACACAACGTCCTTTGCTTTAGCTTTGCTTGCAATCGCTCCATTCCTAAACCTAACAGACACTACCAATGTGTGTGTAACTAATTCTTTTTCACATATTTTAGATGAAACCAAACATCCTTTTCCCCAGGTTCTTTTACAAGGCTTTACTGTATAAACAGGTACTCTTGCTTGGCCATCACCTTGTTCCAGGAAAGGGGTTCTGATCCAGACCCCAAGAGAGGGTTCTTAGATCTTGCTCAAGAAACAATTCAGGGTAAGTCCGTAAAGTGAAAGCAAGTTTATTAAGAAAGTAGAGGAATGAAAGAAGTTACTCCATAAAAAAAGCAGCACCGAGGGCTGCTGGTTGCCCAAATTTATGGTTATTTCCTTATTTCCTGATTATATGCTAAACAAGGGGTGGATTATTCATACCTCCCCCTTTTATACCATATAGGGTAACTTCATAACAGAGGTCACTCTCGTTGCCATCTTGGTTTTGGTTGGTGTTAGCTGGTGGGTTTTGTCTTTATTACCCATATCTTGTGTTGACCTCCTGTCTCATTCTGTAACTTAGAATGCCTTAACTGTCTGGGAATGCAGCCCAGTAGGTCTTAGTTTTATTTTACTCAGCTCCTATTCAAGATGGAATTCTCTGGTTCACACACCTCTGACAACCTGACCAAATTTTTCTCTTCTCAACTCACAATTTCTATATTTCTAGCTAAAACCAATTTGCAATTGTGGAGGAAAAAGTAGACCATTATGTAAAAGTAAAGTTTTGGGTAAATTCAGGTTAATAAATTGATGAGAATACATGAGATCAAGAAAAGTTATGGAAATGAGGAATAATTCAGAGGTACTGATCTGTAGAAAATAGTTTAAGGGAGGGATATTTTATTAGTACTTCTTCCCCATGATCCAAATTTGTAACATTGAATGACCTCACTCATCTCAACATTTACCAGTTATGGATTCATTTGAGTTAACAAAGACCCATTTACATAAGTGATCAATATTTCCAGTCTGCCTGGGACAGCCCTGGGTTAGCCTGTTGTCCTGGCATAGTTATTAAGAGTGTCTCTTTTGCCTGTAAAATTGTTGTGGTTTGGAAAAATTATTCTATATTAACTCTAAATTTAAGGATCACAACAATAACTGGATGTATAAAAAGGTACCATTACATATTTGTTCAGAGGCACCACTTTCACCACTTTTCTAATGACTCTTAACTGGAATCAGATGCAACAAAAGAAATGAAATTATTGGTGGCTGTTGGGCAAGCTGATATTGACTATTGCTAAGTAGAGCAGGAGGATATGTCACAGAGAGCACTTGGAGGAATACAAGAGCAATTGAAAATAACATTGAAAGAGGAGTTTAGTTAATCAGTATACTGACGACAAACTTTGTATATTTAAGAAAAGATTGATTTTACTCAAAATAACATGGAAGATATTTTCTTTTTTCTTGCTTTATATTTTTTTTCTGTTCACTTTTATTCTTCTATTCTTTTCCTCATAGTTTTCCTCTTTCTTCTTTTCCTCTTTCTCTTCTTTCCTTTTGAAACTATAAACCAAAGCTAAAATTCCAAGGCTCCCCACTCATCTAAATGGACTTCCTCTTCAGTGAGGGCTCTTGAAACTTAACCTGAAAGACTGGTTCATGCCGCGAAGCAAAATGAGGGTCAGATATGCCTCATTATACCTCTCTAGCATTAACATCAGCAAACTTTAGGTCTGATAAGAAACATTTTACACCCTGTTCTCTCTGAGGACTGCCAGCTAAAAGTTCCACCTGTATGATGAAACTTTGGTCTCCACCACCTCTTATGGCAACCCAAACATTCCTTTCTGTTGATCCCAGGGCTTTAGAGAAACTCCACCAATTGTCAACCAGAAAATATTTAAATTTACCGATAGCCTGGTAGCACAACCCACACCCTACCCCCTGCTTCGGGTTGTCCCTCCTTTCTGGACCAAATCAATGTATTTCTTAATCTACTTGATTGATGTCTCATGACTCCCTAAAACGCATTAAACCAAGCTGCACCTCAACCACCTTGGGCACGTTGTCAGGAATTCCTGAGACTGTGTCATGGGCACGCATCCTCAACCTTGCCAAAATAAACTTTCTAAATTAACTGAGACCTGTCTCAGGCTTTCTAGGTTTACAAAACTCATGCCCCTATAATCAGAACTCAAAACTTACTTCATATTTAAGGGCTTAATGTTTCCAGCACTCTAGAGGTTTAGCAGGATTTTACGAGTTCTCTTGAGAATAGAACCACAATCAGTATCTACGCTTCCACAAGAAAAGATTTTGAGTTCTAAAGAAATGGACTATGAAAAAAAAAATCTAGTAAGTCAACCATCTGTAAGTGGCCTCCTGCCTGTGATATATTAATACCATTTGTATGCAAGAAAGGAAAGGAAAACAATGTCCACATTACTCAGGTAACCTAAGAATATGGTCACATGTGTGCTTGTTTGTCGTGATACTGATGCCACGATATTGGTATATTAATAACATCCAATACCGTTATCAGATAATTTCTATTTCCTGAAGTGAGACACTTCCCTAAGAAAAAAGGTTTTACAATCTGCCCTTGTATTTAAGTATTGCCAGATTCTTTGGGCAAAGATAGAACTGGTGAATTTGACAACTTACCAATGCTAAGCCATATGTTTATAAGAAAGACAGATAAATGTATTAGAATGGATTTGCTTATTTAATATCCCCTACTAGATTGGAACTCCATAATGGTGTAGACTAGATACATCTTGCGTACCTCCTTACAGAGTGTTTAACATTGTGCATGGTGCCTAATATGTGCTGAATAAATTTGTATTGAATGAATACATACATCATTTTAGACGAATAATGTGGAAAAAATAAATATATTAATAAAATAATCCTAATTATGCCAAATAAGAAACATCAGGAACTAAATTGGATGGATAGTGATATTTTCTTTTCTCTAAAATAATATAAGGTGATAGAAGTTACCTTTGGATAATTTTATTAGGATGATTTTTGTATTAGTTTTATTATATATTTTCTCATTCATTGTAATCTTTATATTTATCCATAGTTGTCAAGTATGAGTATCTGTTAAAATCACAATTTTAACAATCATAAAATATTAGGTCTAGCAAGTTTTTATTGTATGAGTCATGTCTGTTTTATCCGTGGAGTACTTGGATTAAGCACTATGTTCATAGCCCTAAAAAAATTGAAGTCAAATAATCAGGATGTTTTTATGTAGGTTATAATATATGCTTAGCAATTTACTAGGCTGTATTAGTTAAAATTACATTTGTTTATGAACCAAGCAGAACCTCCAAAAATAGATCCTTAATTAAAAGTTTACTCCTCTGTCATGGAAAATAAATAAACAAGTAGACAGCCAATGGCTACTGTCAGGAAAGCAGGCTTCTTCTATCTTGTTGCTCCGTTTATAAGGTCTCCAGATAGTTCAACATGGATGATACAGTTTCAGACAATCAGTGATATTCTAAATAGTTTATGGAAGAATATTTATTGAAAAAATTCCTTTCATTTTAAGGAATTTTCCTGGAAAAAAGTTATAATTTGTTCATAAATACCTTATTGGCTAGTACTTAATCATATGGTTACAACTTGTTACAAGAGATATTAAGAAATACTTTATATTAGAAGCAATGCACTCAGCTAAAAGCCAGTTTGTCTATTGAGAAAGATACTGAAATGATATTAAAACAGTTTATTTCATATGAGATGTGGTAGAAAGAAACAAAACAAACAAAAGCAGCAATTCCTAATCCTGTAGAGAGCCTCAAGTTTATTGACTATGATTTAGGGTTCAACCAGAAAACACAAGGATTAAACCTTGTGAAAGAAAATATAGGAGACCTAGATATTCATGAAAGAAAAGGGCAACCTGGATAGAAAGAGAGAAAACATAACACATGCAAAGTATACAAATTCCTTGAATGAACTAACAGAAAATTGAGAGAATAAATGAACATTCAATTTTGTTATTTGTTTTGAGAACAGCTCAGAGCCACACAATATGGTGAGGGAGTTACTTTAACATTTATAACTTAGCATTATAATTTCATATACTACTGCACTATACTTTGGGGGGCTTTGTGCAACTATGTGTATCAATTTTCATTAATAAACATATTTTTTGAAGTTTGTACTCCTATCTCTCTCAAAAGAGATAGAGGTAGAATATTTCTAGTATCTTAGAGACGTTGTGAGCCATCAGTTAGCCAGGCGCGTGGCTCAAGCCTGTAATCACAGCACTTTGGGAGGCCGAGACGGGCGGATCACGAGGTCAGGAGATCAAGACCATCCTGGCTAACACGGTGAAACCCCGTCTCTACTAAAAAAATACAAAAAAACTAGCCGGCGAGGTGGCGGGTGCCTGTAGTCCCAGCTACTCGGGAGGCTGAGGCAGGAGAATGGTGTAAATATGGGAGGCGGAGCTAGCAGTGAGCTGAGATCCGGCCACTGCACTCGAGCCTGGGCGACAGAGTGAGACTCCGTCTCAAAAAACAAAAAAAGAAAAAAAGAAAATCCTTCTTTCCCTAAATGCAACAATATTTCCAAAACTTACAGGTATTTCTACTTAGATAAGGCCAACCTCCCACTATGCAGTAAGATAATAATGAAGAAGTAACTTTAAAACCAACACTCATTAATCTTTGTGCTGTATCCATGAGGGAGGTAACTACTGCATAAATTATACATTACATGCAAGGAGAGAGCTCACAAACTAAATAAATTGAAGTATTAGAAACAAAATTGGGACAGGAAAGCTTCTTTGTCCTTTAGTCTCTAGCCATTTTTTTAGGGAAGGAAGGAAGACTATAAGCGTTTCACTAGATAAACAGCAAATGCAGAGATTGCAAAAATGAGACACTGCATCTAGTGTTTTTCATTTTGAAAATGTCTGCAATTGCTTAAGAATTCCCTTAGGTAACCATCTATGCTTCTTTATGTTGATGACATTATTCTTTACAGATGACTGACGATTACTGCTAATTAAAGTATCAAGCACTGACTTCCTTTTCTGAACTTTGGAATGATTTAAGGTATTTCTTTAAGTATTAAGAAGAAACTTATTTTTGCAGGGAGGTGAAAATTAAATGTCTGAAATACCTGTTTGGGATTGCATTGCTGGAGGGCAAACTTTCTAGCTGGCAATTTATTCTCCATGTTTAGGGTTCTATGTTCGTTCCACCAATTTTAAAATGTGTTTCGTACAGCATTATCTATAAATGGTGCTGACCTTATGAAGGATAAATGCTAACATAATGGAAGAAAAGAAAAGAAAAATTGAATTCTCAGTTGCTAGAGACTAAAGTGCTTCAAAATAATCACTGAGCCTCTTAGAAACTTGAGCCTGCAGAAATAAAGCGGTTCATCCACAACCATGGCGTGTGAGTGGGAGAGGGCAAGGCCAATGCTCACTCTTTGTTTCCTTTTACGAATGATAGGGCCTGGATCTGTTTAAGAAGACACTGATAAGATAATCAAAGTCATCACCAGAGGCATTGCTTCTGCATTTCATAGAAGCAGATTGTGAATGGGCTAGAAGCAGGTGATTCTGTCTTCTGCTGTTTGAGTTCTGAAGTCTTTTCTGTCTTATCTTCACTCTGCTTTTACACTTTTGCTTCTGACTATATTGTATTAGAAATAACGTAGAGTCAACATATAAACCAGGTTTATGAATAGAATGCCATCACACATAAAATAATGGAGATAATCATGAACAATTAAGCTTATGACACCCATTGAGTGTTATGTTATTTTTGTGACCATCTTAATCTGTAATACCTTCTTTTAGCTAAACAGTGCTATTTTAACATACCTCTTTCTGCCACAAGCATCCTCATATTCCACTATTCTCCCCTACTCTATTCTTATTATTATATTCTTATTTATATTTTCACTTGCTCTAAAAAACATTATTAAGTTTCAAATGTTTTGTGAACATGTTATAAAATACATGTATATTTATTGAATGTGACATTCTTAAGGGAAGGTCCCTTTTTTAATCCATCTTTTTAAAATTAACTCACCTGAATTGATTCTGATCAATATATGTTTAAACATCTTGTATTTATCTTTTCAAATGATCCTTTATTTTCATGTACTACATAGACAGATGTTACCATAAAATCACACATAAAATCTGTTTTTATTATTATGGAATAAATCTCTTACATTATCAGAAATGTAGTTCCATTGGTTAAACAATTTTGCCAACTTGCAACAAATAATGACAAATGTCAATGTTCCAAAAATTAAAATATCCATATTAGATCTTAATCTTTTTTTCTTTGTTCATTTTCAAATCAATTTGCTTATTATTCTGCACACCTAAAAATGTTCATTGGGAAAAAATAAGGTAGTTCCCAATGTATTAAACTATAATTCATATAGATTTTTAAAAATTTGTGATTTAAAACATGCTTTTTAAAAATAGGTATTTGTGGAAATAAATGCATGTACATATCACACATCTCGAATTTTTCTTTGCTTCTTTCCAACTGAGAGTGTGTGGTTAAAAAGAATAGAAGATGAAAGAGAGAAAAATTGACAGCACAGATCATGTTTTCAATATTAATATGGTATATGACCTATCAGTTAACCGGATTTTTAAAAATCTCATATCTCTCCATGTTTCGTTTTTTTTGGACAAGACAATGAGATAAATCATTAAAATAATCTGTAATAAGAAACAACTTATTTTCTATAGGAAAAACCTACAACAACAAAATGTTGTTAAAAAAGAGCAAAAATGATATTATCTATTACCAATTACTTATGAAAATGTGATTTCTGGGTATCTGAATGGGAAATGATGGATAATTCAAAGCTATACCATTATGTTCTTTTCCAAAAAGATAAAATATAAACTTAAAAATCATCATAAATTACTGCCTTAATCACAGTTCAGTAGCAGTTCAGTAAAATGAATTATTATCTTAGATTATGCACAACTAGGGAAGTACGCATACTGGTTTTTACCTCCTCCTTTCAACAGGTTGTACACATATTTATGCTCAGAATAAAACATTGACATAGGGCTCCATTTAATCTGAAGAACATAATGTAAAAAAAATCTGAATTGTTGTTGGTTGTGTAAGTGATAAAGCAATGGGAGCTAATACTAAGTACCATGCATGATTTATTATTAAAAATACTTCATCTGATTCTCATAAAATTTCCATAAATATTTAATTGGATACCATTATAATTACTTTATATATATGAGTACTTAAAATTCAAGTAAATTAAACAACTTGCGCAAAGTTAATAGCTGTAAAAGATGGGAACCCAGCAGGTCCCCACATGTGTTTGTGCAGGTTTTAATATGTACTGGTGTGTTGTGTTACATGGATGGTTAGCTCCATCCAACCCATACTCCTCTTCCTCAGCTGGACTCTTTTGGTAGAGCCTTCACTCAAGGGGAACGTCTTTGCCTAATTTGTACAAAGACAATCCGGACCCAGGCTTGAACATTAATATGTATGATTCCAAAATTAATTTATGGTATAATCATGTATTTTGACATACCAAGTAAAGAGGATTGAGTTGTTTTTCCAAGTATTTGTGAATATTTTAGAAGTCATATTCTCAAATGATTTATTTAGTAAAATGTCTTGAATTACCCCATCTCAGACGAAAGAGAACAGGACAGTTAAAAAGAGAGACTTACATGGAATGTTCCTCAAAAGTCTGTGTCCATGACATCCAATAACTATTCTTGATTTAAATAAAATGTTCAGTAATCCAGGAAAAAAACAAAAAACAAAACAAAACTGAAAACAAGCCTCAGAGTGAGGTATCTAAGGAAGTTTTGCATCACTAAGAGGCAGCAGAGACAGAGAAGGCCAAAAGTAGTAGATAACAAGAAATAGCAAAATTTTGGAAGAAGAAAGCAGGTGGAACTGTACCAACTGATTTATCAAAACACGGGAGCTAAAACCTAAGTGGACTTGGGGAAGCCAGTAAAAGATACTAGACTGGTGAAGAGTTATAGGAGACATACCTTGCACCTCAAGAAAATCAGATCTCTAGACACCTTCCCAGAATCCATGCCATCCAATAACTGTCTTCTTCAATGCCGGCAGAATTTTACTGTCTGAAGTCCTGGGCTCAAGGACGTTGAGTTGAGCTATGCTTCTGAATGAAGGATCTTGGGAACAGGATGATTCACTTATGGCAACAAGAGTGAGATACCCAGTGCTCTTGCCTGCTTGGATTTCTTATTGCTGGCTGCTAGATTTATTACTCCTGACCTCGTTTTCTCAACCCCTGCAGAAGCTTAGAGAATTTCTCTGTGGAGAGACTGAACTAAATTCCCACCAATGCTAACGTTTGATGGTTTTCAACAAAACGGCCAACTCCCTACTTTGTCATCCTGTGGTAGTATCTATCAATGGAGGAGCCGCATCCTACAGAGAAAGTCCAATCATATTCTTTAGGGTTCTGTTCTTTAAATGTAAATGTTTAAACAGGGATTATCAGATATATGGATGTAACTCATGTGGCGTATACGAGGATTAACTACTCAAGATCCATTCAATCTTCATTTCCCTTCCCTTTGTATAACGTAGAGGTTTCCCAGGATCCTTGTGGCTCAGGTCGTGTGATCCTATTTTACTCAGAATTTTCTGGATAAAGCTTCTATAATTTTATTTTTCTCAACCAATATCTCCTTCAGTACGTTAACTCCAACGTTTTTATTTTTTTCTGTCTTCTTGCTCATAATGCAGACATAATACCTGTAGATTCTGCAGCTATCCTGATACTGTTGGAAGGAAGCCAAATAATAAGGTGGCTCAGAAGTATAACAAAGGAGTTTGGTATAGTAACTGCAATTGTCCTTGTTTTTTGTTAAGGTGAGGATAGGGGGTGGTATATTTTTAAGACAGTTTGGCATGATAGATTTTTTTTCCTGATATTTCATTATAAAAGTTTAAACATAGAGCCAATTAAAAAAAATTACAATGATTGTGCACATCTACTACCTGGATTTTATCATTCATACTTTATTATAATTGATTTATCACACATCTAGCCATTCCTCTAGCCATCTAATTTTTGATGCTTTTTAAAGCTAATTGCAGATCTCAGAACATGAGATCTCAATATTAATTTACAGCATTTTGCCTTTGATGTAAAATTTACGTAAAAGAATATGGCTAAATCTTGTGTATTTGCTGAGTTTAAATAGATATATACATCTGTGTAACCAAAATCTTTATGAATATGTAAAATGTATCACCCAAGACATTTCCCACAAGCCTCTTTCCAGTAAATCTCTGTTGACCCTCTTTCCACCAGAGACTAGCTCTTTTTTTTTTTTTTTTTTTTTTTTTTTTGAGGCGGAGTCTCACTCTGTGGCCCGGGCTGGAGTGCAGTGGCCGGATCTCAGCTCACTGCAAGCTCCGCCTCCCGGGTTTACGCCATTCTCCTGCCTCAGCCTCCCGAGTAGCTGGGACTACAGGTGCCCACCACCTCGCCCGGCTAGTTTTTTGTATTTTTTAGTAGAGACGGGGTTTCACTGTGTTAGCCAGGATGGTCTCAATCTCCTGACTTCGTGATCCGCCCGTCTCGGCCTCCCAAAGTGCTGTGATTACAGGCTTGAGCCACCACGCCCGGCCAAGAGACTAGCTCTTCTGAGTTTTTCCAGAAATTAGTTTCTCCAGCCTAGAATTTTATATAATTGGCCAGTACATATGTACTCTTTTGTAGATGGCTTTAATTTAATTTAACACAGTTTGCATTTCTGGCCAGAAGTGGTGGCTCACACCTGTAATCCCAGCACTTTGGGAGGCTGAGGCAGGAGGATCGCTTCAGCTCACCAGTTCAAGACCACCATCCTGGCCAACATGGTGAAACCCTGTCTCTACAACAAATACAAAAAATTAGCTGGGCGTGGTGGTGTGTGCCTGTAGTCTCCGCTACTCGGGAGGCTGTGGGAGGATGGCTTGAGCCTGAGAGGTGGAGATTACAGTGAGCTAAGATCATGCCATTGCACTCCAGCCTGGGCAATAGAGCCAAACTTTGTCTCAAAAATGAAAAAAGGAGAACATATATATATATATATATATATATATTTACATAATATATGTGTGTGTGTATATATATTGTTATAGATTCTTTTATCTGGTGTTTAATATTTCCCACTTTTATTGAATTTTTATTTTTTTAATGTTAAGTTGTATGAGTTATTTATATATCCTGGTTACAAGTCCTTCATCAGATGCGTATTTTCTGAACATTTTTTTTAAGTTTGTGACTTCCCTGTTTTTTTCTTAATGGTGTCTTTTGATAAGCAGAAGTTTTTACTTTTGATAAACTATAACCTGCAGAATTTTTCTTACTTTATGATTTTTTAAAATGCTCTAAGGAATGTTTGCCTACCCCCTACTTATGAATATTTGCTTTAATATTTTCCTTTACACACTTTATGATTTTGGCTTTTATGTTTAAATCTATAATACATCCCACAAAAATCTTTGTGTATTAAATGAGGTAGGAATTAATGTTTATTTTCTTATTATTTATATCGAATTATTCCAGAACAGGTTATGGAAAAGACTGCACTTTTCCCAATGGATTGATTTGGTAAAATACCAAATAACTGTAAAAGTATGGGACTATTTTTGAGCTTTCCAGTCTGCACCAAGATCTTCTTGCCAAACTGTTTACCAGTGTGTACACTGTCTTCACTTAATGAATTTATAGGAAGTTTTGATATCAGGTAGTATAAGCCATTTTTTCCCTTTTTTCAAAATTCCTTTAGATATTCTAGGTTATTTGCATTTTGTATAAAGTTTAAAAATTGCTGGTCAGTTTCTACTAAAAGTCCTGTTTGTAATGTAATTGATATTCCGTTGAATATTTAGGGACACTTTGTAGAGAATTGTCATTTAAAAAAACAGTTTTCTAAGCCATGAATAAGGTATATTTCTCCATATACTTAAGTCTCAGTTTATTTTTTCAGCAATAGTTTGTAGTTAATGTAGAATTCTGGTAAATTTTATATTTTATTTCAAAAATTATATACTTTATAGATTCTATCATAATTTGAACTTTTAAATATATATTTTTTATTTTTTATTGCCAGCATACAAATATACAATTGTGTTTTTTGGCATGTCATCCTTATACACTGGAACTCTTGAGAGAACTAGTCCACCATGGGCTCTGAACTTCCCCGCACATTTTTGTTGAGTGTACCAAGAATACAAGACCCTGACCATTCTCTACCTCAGCCATTTCTTAGCATTACATTTGCAGCAAGCTGCTGTTGTCAAGAGTAATAAATTCTTTGTCTGTGACCCAGGAGTCTTGGGCCTTCTGCCAAAGAGAAAAAAAAAAAAAAGTGACAGGCTAACTTGTTAGCTTGTAAGTAGAATAAAATCCAAGACCCTTCACAGTTCTTGGCAACTCCATTGCTAAACTCCCTTATTAATTGTAACAGTTGCTTTTTAGATTCCTTGGGATTTTCTATATAAACAGTCATGCCATCTGATAGTCTTTTTCTTTTTACATTTATTATTTAAAATTGACAAATAAAATTGTGTATACTTATTGTGCACAACATGATCAAAACAAGTGTTAATGAGGATGTGGAGAAAAGGAAACTCTAATAAAGATTTAGTTCTTCCTTTCAAATCTTTAAGACTTTACCTTATTTTATTGTGATACCAATAGCTAGACCTTTAGTAAAATGTTCACTAGAAATGACTAGAGTAAATAACCTTGCTTTTTCCCAATCCTAGATAAAAATCATTAAATATTTAGCTATTAAACGTGATACCAGAAGTAGATTTTTTGAACATGCCCTTTACTAGAGTGAAGGTGTTTCCTTCTCTTCCTAGTTTGGTGACAGTTTTGACTATGAATAGTTATAGAATTAAAAAAAATTGTCTAAAACTCTTATAATTATCATATATTCTTTCTCCTTTACTCTATAAATATAATGGATTATGTTTGAATGCTCAATGTGTCTCCTAATTTGTCTTCTTGGAATAAGCTTTAGCTGTCATAGTATATTGCTTTATTATTATTATTATTCCAGTATATATTGCTCCTAACTAGCCACTTTGGCCATATATATGAAAAGATGCTGTCAAACTATTATCGAATGTAAACCTGTCTTTGGCTCAGGGTGGCAGCATTATATCGTGGCTTAAAACTTGGGCACTAAAGTTAGGCTACATCGTTTCAAAATTGCTTCTAACATTTATTAATATGAATTTTCACCTTTTGAGAAGTTATTTAACCAGCCTTAGTTTAACCATCTCTGAAATTGTTTTGGGGAATAATAACAGTATTGTTGTCATACAACTGTGAGAATCAAGTGGGAAAATATGAATAAAAAGCTGATAAATGAGAGCTTATCATTATTTAAGCAACATGTATTAAACATCTGACCTGATTGTTACAACTGGAATAATCAGATCAAGTCAGCTACCTTAGTACATGAAATAATTACTATCTTATTACCCAAATTAACTGATTGTTTAATAAAACAGAATCAGTTGTAAATTTTTGATTCAGTTTCTGTAATAAAACAGAATCAGTTACAAATTTTTTATTCAGTTTCTGTAAAGTTTCAGCTTGATATTATGTAATATTGAAATTTTGGTAGTTTACTTTTTAAAAGTAACAGACTAGCTTTTTTTTTTACATTTTTCACCAGATGTTCTTTTACCAGAAAGAAGGCAAGAGTCTGGGAAAAATTTCCTCTGTCCTTTCATATTTCTAGAGGAAGTATGAGAAGAACTTTGTTAAAACAAAACATGTCAAGGGTAAAGGATGTGGACTCTAAAATAATAAGTCTGAGTCAAAGAGAGACTATAGAAGGAAAAAAATAATGTCTAGTGCTAGAAAGTAGAATAGAAATGGGCTTAGGAATATGCCCCCTCGGTTTGCTCTTCCTTCTGATACACTGAAAATAGCCCTCTCCCTGCAATTTTAAGACACTTTCTTAAGACACTGTTATCAGGAAGCTTTGAAGTAAATGGAGATATGAACTGGCTCTGGGAGAAATACAAATGATCAATAAAATTGTGAAATGATTCCCAACCTAACTAATAACCCATGGGATATGAATTAAAATAGCCATTCAATAACTTGGGTGTTGGTCAGAAGATAATAATTTTAAAGTGCATTGTGTTTGATTTGTTATTTTAAACCAACAAATAGCTCTCTCTTTACATTCTATGACATAAACGAGTCAGATTCCTTACATCAAAAAATCCTTAAAAATAAAATCACACCAATAAAAACATCATAGTGTCAGTAAACTCGAGGTACTATTTTGGTCTGATGTAAAGTTACCTGAGAATCTATTTCTTATAATGATTTTAAGGAAAAACTATTATTCAGTATAGTATTTTTCATAAAAGAATTATGAAGTAGATGAAGGTTGACAATTTTATGCTTAAGAAAAATGTTTCCAATATACAATGTAATTTGGAAAATGATAGCATGTGAAAAAAAAAAAAGTCTCACGTTTATCTTTTTACTCTATGCGTACTTTTCCATACTTGTTTCTTTGTTCACTTGTAAAATACTAGCTGCCTCTAGGTGAAATTCAACAGCTTTTGAATAGTAATAACCAAATCAACTTAGAACTTAGCTTGAGTTGTGAAAGGTACATATAGTTGGTTTTGAGGAGGAAAGACTCATATAGACAAAACACAGTGAGCCCCCCAGAAATTAGGCCAAAGCAATAGTAGCAACCTGAAATCACAGCATGATATTGAGTGCAATGAATAGATGAAAAGGAGCTTGAGGCTTAAAAGTAATCTTTCATAGTTTCCCTGCTTTCATGTTGGTGTTTTGGTTCATTACTTAGAAAATAAAGATACAAAGGCCTAGAGAGTTAGATCATAATTAGAAAAGAGTCACTGGCTTGCAAGGACATTTGTTAGGAGAAAGAAATATTTTTCTCACAATAATCCCATAATTTAGTTCAGATGCTCCACATCCAAATTGGGTGGATGTTGTGGGAAATTAGGCAGTTTGTAAGTCACGATCTATCCACCTGGCACTAGCAAATCAAAACAAGCATTACCCTGTGATCTACAATAGACACCAACCATGGTTAAGTGTCCTAAAAGATATATGACATTGTGACCTGAAAATTCCAGGGAAGCACAGTGGTAGCTGATGTAGACCTTAGATTCTGGTTTGGAATCATATAGTTCATAAGAGACTGTTCATAAGTTTTACGGCTAAACATTGTCTTTATCTTGGATATTTCTCTTTAAATTTTGGTTTGAATAAAATATTATCTTAAATTTTTATATAATCTTAAAACAATAAAATTTTAAAACTAAAAATGAAAGTCCAGAAATTATCCTTAGCATGAATACAATGTTCAGATATTCACAGGATTGGAAAAAATTCACTCTAAGTTGTATTCTGTCAAGCAAATGTTGGGGGCCTAAAACAATCATTTTCAAAGCAGTTTTATAACTATTTAGGTTTTAATTATGTTTAACTATGGCCTCAAAATAAGAGTGACAGGAAAAGAGATTAAAATAAAATAAATGCCCACTATTTGTCATATATAGTGCAAAACACTTTAAAAATACTGGTTGATTTCATTCTTCAAGATAAACCTGCACATCTTCCTTATCTTCATTTGAAAATGAGAAAAAATATTTTTGAGCAAATAAGTAGCCCAAGGTCATAATTCCAGAGTGTACATTCTTTGCAGTGGGACATGAAAGGTGACATGGCAAATCTGCTTTTCACTATTCTCTGTGTCAAATTATTTTGTTTTTGACTTGAAGTATGCCTTACTTAGACAAAGCTAGTCTTTAATAACCAGAAATGCATTTTCTATTTTGTCTTTTTCAAAACCTTGTTTGAAAATTTTCTCTAGAAAGTATGCCCAATTATATTAATGGAAAAAATTAAAAAAGGAAAAACAAAGACAAAACAAATTAACAAATTATCCGTGTACTTGGAATTATATATCACGGGTGTTATAAATTATATGTTATTTAGTACAATGAATTGTAATACTGTCTGAATTAATTCACAGCATCAGGACAGGGAACATGAATTAGTATAATTATTTCCTATTGATTGTTTCCCATTCACACACTCTACACTGTATACATTGAGAAAATAATGGTGAAGTCATACAATATTAAAACATTTGGCCTGGCTTGAAGTACACGCAGAAGTTACTTATTAGAATTGTGTATTTTAAAGTTTATTTAAATGCCCACCTGTAGCCAAATACTCCCTTTGTAAAATATATTATTGCTTAAACCTCTTGAGTGTTGAGATGACTATAAAAATACATGCAGACATCACACTGTGGGGAAAACACTATTCTGGAGTATAGATTCAGGGAAGATAAAAATGAAGAGGAAGAAGGGAAAAGGGAAGAAGAAGCAGAAACAGTAGCAAAAAACATTCAAATCTGTGAAATTTTATTTAAAGCCAAGTACAGTGACAGTTGGTGATTGCAAGAAAAGTGACATTTTACTTTCAATAAAGACAACATTTTACCACGGTAAACTCCTTAGTTTTAACTCTACTCTGACGGTAAAATAGAAGAAAGAAACTTTGCCTTAAATCTAGATTTGGTACTTACTTGCTGTGTGACTTTTCTTAGGTTATGTAACCTTCCTGAGCCGCAGGTTCGTTGGTCTGTTTTTCCCCATTTAAATAGAAGAGAATATAGGCTGCCTCACAGATGTTCTGGCACAACTAAATAAGAGAACATATGTAAAACACCTAGCAAATCCGTGGACATCAATAAATATTTCTTCCAATGAAAGTTTTAAATAGATGTCTGGTTCAGGCAGAAATTACTCTAGTTTGTCTTCTTAGAAAACATGGACCACAGTTTTTTGTTTACTGTTAGTATTTTTTAAACAATAGAACAGTTCTTCCCTTCAAACCAGGATCAGACTTTCTTGCAAATTCGTTGAGAAAAAAACACAAACGAAAATACATTTAAATGTGTGTCAGCCAACTTTTAAACCCTATCGGTGTGAACATCGTCTACACTGTTATATCCTTTCTCCTAACTCTATTTATCTAATTGAAATAAGATTTTGGGCTCCTCTCTTTTTAGCAAAATGAGAGTATTGGATCAAGCTCTCTGATTAAAAAAAATATTTCTGAGAGTGTATCTGACCCATTTCCAAGTGTTCCAAGAAACTTATCTGGAGAAAGAAAGGCTTCCTAGTTCTCAGTCCCACCAGGATCCCAAAGATCCACATAATTCTTGAGGACTCATATTAATGGTTTTCTTAATGTCTGATACAGCAAGATACTAAGTATTCCCTAAACATTCCCACACCAGGCAGGCTTTGAAGCATTGCATTGAGTGGGTCGGGGTAGTATGCCAAAATCAATGACTTCCAAATTCAAGCAGAAAACTATTATAAACTGACACAACCACTTTAGTAATTAAATTGTTGGAGCCTTATGACATTTAATTTTGGCATTCCGATGAGATAGAACAAACTTGATACATCCCCTTTCATTTCTAATTTGATAAGAAGGTAGACTAAGACATATTTTCTAAAAAACAAATTATTAGAGTAGCTTTGAATTTTAAAATAATCTCCCTGCATTAAAATTTTCCTGCATTAATTATTAACTGGTAAGTGCTTGTATGAAATCATAAAAATATATTTTAAAGATGATTGCTTAGTCTATTTTATTTCCTTTTAATTGTGCAAATTAGTCAGGCTTTCCTGGATGGCTGTGATTTAATATTTCATAATGGCACAACACAGCATGACTATTTATCTAAGAGTTTCAAGTAGTCATTGACATTCAATCCAACACCCTGAATTTGGGAACACTTCCATATAAGTTGCACAAAAAATAAGATTATCCTTGAACCTCATCCTGGGGACTTAATTAGAAACTTAGGAACAATTATAATAAAAAAACTGTCACCCCAAAATCAAAACAAAATAAACTACTGTACTAAAGTTAACTTGTAGAATTAGCTAATTAATGCATTAAACATTATCTGTAAATAGTGCAAAAAAAAGCATGGAAATAAATATTCTAACAGCTGGACTCTTTAGTGGAAGTTTAGTAGAATAGGGACAATGTCAGAAAGACTCTAGCATTAGAGAAATGTCTCTGGGTCTTTGGCTAGGTTCACAAAGAATTTGATATTAGAGACCATTTTATATCATTTCTCTAATTTGTTTATACAAATTTTAATTAATATGCATAGATATATACATATTTAAATAATATTTAATATAATTAATGCATAATAGTATAGTTAATATATGTTTTAATTAATAAGTAGATTTTAATTAATTTGCTGTACACAGTTTTTTAACATACCAAGCTTGTAGTACAGTGAGAGGTTAGGGTTAACTTGTCTAAAACTAATGCCAACAAGTTGGACTCCTGTAGTGGGAACTGACCTTCTACAAATCTCCCTGCAAATTTGCTATGGATGAGTGCTTAGGTTATCAGTCCTAGCGGTCCGCTGAGATAGACAGGTTCATCGTTTGTCAGAGTGGTAAAAGCCAGGCTTAATCCCTAGCCCATTCACACTATGGGGGTGGGGGGCTGTCTCCTCCTCCACTAAAGACACTGAAAAGATGAATTATTTCTGGATCACATAATGGTTGAATTTTTAGAATATTATCAACCATAAACAGGGTCTTTGCTTCCCTCATCATAAAATTCTAAACCCTATTTTTTATTTCCTGTCTATTTTCTAGAATCCAGTCTTCAATACTGCTAGATCTTGGTCCACTATCCCAGAAAATGAGAAACAACAAGATAAACAGGTACCTGCTCTTCCTTCCATAAATTGCCCATACACACACACACACACACACACACACACACACACACACACACAAAATGCTACTCTAAGATTAATATTATAATTAGTTCTTATTTGCTCAATCTCCAGTTTTTCTCAAGAAGATAATTTTGTGATTGTCATGAAGTCTTGAGTAAAGGAAGTCACACAGGTGATCCTAGTATTTGATCTATATCTACATCTACATTGATATCCATATGTGTCATAGCATGTATCTCTTATATGTTTATCAGTGTAAGCCTATGTCTTCTTATAAGTCTCTACATCAATTTCCATACCATCTTGATTCACGTGAGAATACAGGCCCTACTTAGTGAATTACATGAGTCTTACCATGCAATATTTTTAACCCACCATTTCACACAATGTCTCTTATAGAAGTTTTTGCAAAAATAATTTCTAACTTGAGGTGGTGCATATTATACTGTGAGTTGATTCCCTTTACTCTTATGTGCAATACATAAGTCCTAGGTCTTTTGGTCAGTGCATTAAAGCACTCTTTGTTTTTAACTCAAAATGTTACATTCAAATTGTCTCTCACAGAAAAAAGTAGTATTGAAAATTGTAAAATGTCCATCAGAGCTTTAGTACTTCTTTTTTAATTGATGTGTCATTATAAACATATATTATCTTTTTTAGATATAAAAGTTATATCCAATTTTCTTCCTTTGACCAGAATTGATGGGAATGGATAAAGGGATTCTGTGCATCTCAATATATATATACCTAGATGAGGAAGTCAGGCCAAGGTCAAAAATTTATAAAGAGGGAAAGTGGACAAAATCTAGTGAATTGTCACACGGAGTTGAGGGAGTTATTTTTTAAAAGGCACAAGAAATAAGAGTAATGCTTTTGCAACTTGTTCATATACTCTGCCTTGTAGCAACTCCTGTCATCTCACTTTTTTGCTTGGCCTTCTTTAATTTTTAATCTTTACTGAACTTAGAGCAAACATGACCTATATGTCAATAATGCTGTATGTTTTAGATTGGATAGAAGAAGCTCTGATTATTGTGTAATGTTATTAGCAACAATGTATATTTGTGTTGTACTTTAGCCTTTCTAAAACTTTAATTTTCATTATTGTATTATCATCATCTTCAAGAAATACATTGACTATGAATTTTTACCCCCTTTTAAAGATATTAAACACTAGCTTTAGTAGTGATAAAAGGCAGACAACATATTGTGTCTTATTTTTCCAGTCCTTAAACAGTTATAATGAATCCAGGCTTTGAATAACTTTTGTGTCTAGATGATAATTTACAGTTCAGAGGTCAAATGTTATTTTACAAGAATAAATGAGCTGTATGTTGCTGTGAAATAACATGAATTTATTGAAAATATATTTATTTCACAAATTACAAGTTTTATAGTGTTCCATTTGATTAAGAGAACTATTAAATCTAGGACTATAGAAATGTATTTTAATGGAACACTTTATTCTAATGTTTTGGCTGTTTCTATTTGCTTACAAATGGCATTTCTGAAATGATAGATTAAGATTTTTAAAATCTTTTGAAAATAGAAACATGATTAAAACCTCTACTCCGGCCATGAGACTTTATTATTTTCATATATGTGTGTATATGGATGGATATATACACATATACATGTACACACATTTTTTAATTGTATATGACAAATATACTGGGTAAGAAATTTAGCTATTCATGTGCTCATGCACTTTTTCTGCCTGCTATTTTACCACTTCTGGAAATCATGTAATATATTAAAGTAAAACACAATTGTGTCCTGTCCTAAGAACTTTTCTTCTTTGCTAACTTACTTTTAGATAATTACTTATGACTTCTGATTGCTTCAGCTGTAAGTTCTGTTTTTCGGAAGACACTTTTGATTCTTGTTTTGTCTCTGGAAGGGGCATGCAATCGGGAGGTGTAAAATGAAGCTACATCCTTCTGTACTTTGTTGATAAGGAGCTCTAAAGGACTTCTACCAAGCTTCATAAAATTGAAACATTAGTTTAGTTAAACAGAACAAACAACTTTTAACTGCCACATGGTGACAATTCACTTTTTAAAAAGGGAAGACATAGCTATTTCAATACCTTTTTTAAAAAAATAGACAAAAACTATGGGCAAATTTTGAAACCTGTAAAGCTATGATGGCCCAGCAATTATTGTGAGGATTTTAAAGCTATTGATACTTTTCCCAAAATGGATATTGGATAAGAAATAGAGTCTTCAAGTAGCATATTCTTTAATGTATTTTCGTTTACTTCTTCACTGAGAATTATCAAAGTACTTTGATGTATGTCCTCAAGGCTTCTTGATTGTAATAGGAGAATAAATATTTTGAAGAGTGAGAAAAACAACTAAAAATTTCTGATTTCTCATACACTAAAAAAAAGTTTTTTTAAATGACAGCAAATTTTAAAATCATTTTCATATTTAAAATTGCCATTATCCTATAACATGACCTGAATAAATGCATCTAGAAATATTTAACTATGTGCTTTGAACTTTTCTTTCTACTGGAGCTTTTGTTCCTTACTTTTGCATGCAAAAACAAAAACAAAATCTGTCCGCCATGGCACTCAGGCTCATATATGTACGCTGTTTTATGTAGCTGGAAAACACTTTCTGCAATGTAGCTGAACTCAGAGAGTAGAAAAAAAGATCTTTGTACCACAATGAAGTGAAATTGTATTTAAAAGCCTAAAAGAGAAAAATGAAGATTTTAATCAATAGTCAATACATATGTCTTTGATGTATATTTACCATCATTCTATAAGTATTATCCCCAGTTTTGGCTTAAAATGAGGCAAATACAAGGGTCATTTAAGGCATGGGAGTTATTACTTCCAGGTGTGATTTGCGTATTATGGCATCTTAAAGATAAAATCTACAAATAATACTGATCAGAACTACAGATCTCTTGACAATTATTTAAATAGCCTCGATTATTATAGTTGAGGAATTCAATTTTCAAGGGGCTTATAAAAATAATGATTGACTGTGAATTGGGAATATAATTTAGTCTGCTTGCCTTTTATACAAAACTAGGTTTCAAAAGCCAAAATAATTTTGCTGCCTCCTTCCAAATTTTAGCCAAAATGACGTGAGAAGTGGGAAACTGGGAGAGAAGTTGCATTAACATTGGACATTGGGGCTCTGGCGAGAGTATTTCACTTTCAGAAATTCTGGGAAACATCTACCATGTATAACAGATTGTGTAGCTTCCAAGTTCCAAAATACTTGTTACAAATAATCTCTCCAAAGAATGAAGTGGCTTTGTCAAAAGTAATTACAAATTACTTTTAATGAAATCCTAAATAAGAAGAAATTACAAATACATCAGACATTTATTTTGCCTATATGTATTTTCTACCTATGCACAAGAGTTATGTGTAACACAAATCTAAGTAAGACTAAAAGATCCCCTTAAGTACTTTCAGAATAAAAGTTTCAAATAATAAGAAAATGTATTTCATGGTTTAATTGGCATATTTAAACTCCTCCTCATTCATTCTCCTTTTTAATTTAATTTAATTTATTTTATTTTACTTTAGGTTCTGGGATAAATGTGCAGAACGTACAGGTTTGTCACATAGATATACATGTGCCATGGTGGTTTGCTGCACTTATCAATCTGTCATCTAGGTTTTAAGCTGCACATGCATTAGGTATTTGTCCTAATGCTCTCCATCCCCTTTCCTCCCACGCTGCAACACGCCTCAGTGTGTAATGTTCCCCTCCCTGTGTCCATGTGTTCTCATTGTTCAACTCCCGCTTATGAGTGAGTCATTCTCCTTTTTAATTCTAAATCACATATAGATTTGTTTCAGAAATCTGTAATGCAACAACTTAAAATTAGTGCTATTCATAAAATGTAGGGACTTCTCCCAAAGTCACAGAGCACAGCATGAGGAGTTAGAATTTGAACTCAGGCTGTTTGAAGGAAGAGATCTTAACAATAATATTTATACTAGCTCTTGTTTTGAAATGAAATAATAAAAATTAAATTCAGAGAAATTTTGAAAACTTTCTTATTTAATACTCTTATTTTATATGTAACAAAGTAACTTTTTTATTATTACTTTTCATAATGTAGAGCACTAACAAAAAGAGCCTCCATTATGTGAGCCAGTCCTGAATGAAATAATACATATATGAAAGCAGACACTCTTGGGTAAAACATGGAATAATAATGGGGCCAGCTGTCAGAAAGTAGGAGATACAGTGGCAGCAGAATTAATGCAAAAAAGAATGTCAGGAAATAAGAAAACACACAAAACTACAAATGTGAGAAACCAGTTACAACTACAGTAGTCCCATAAAATCAGCTGTATTTTTTTAGCATTAAGAAATCCTTTTAGTTACTTCCCATTACATTACTAGATACCTGAGGAAAACCCAGAATATAAAGGTAAGGCGATCAGGTAATTATCTTTAGAACCATAGTAAGAAACAGAACTTAATTTTATGTGACAAAAGATAATAAGACAAATCCTGACAATGGACTGATGAAATAATGATATTGAGACTACAGTGCCATCAGCAATGGGGGAAATAGCTTCCAACTACCACTTCACCGCCTGACCACATTGATCCACCTTAGCCTCCATTTTACCTCTAAGATGCCATGAGCCACTGGGCAAGATATACATTTATTTAACAAATGATGGTATAGCTTAAAAGTTATAAACTTTAGCATTCAAAACAAGTGAAAATATCGCTTCCAGTTATCTCAGTTCCTAAATGAGAAATCCAGGCCAACCATATGCAGAAAAGGATTATCTTTGAAGAGTATCTATACCATACTTTTTCCCAAAACAAAAATCAATATTGTTCAAAATCTGGGAAGTGTCACACAGAAGTGGGGTAGCTTCTAACAGTTACCAGGAATTGCCAGGAAGTTCCTTATTACAAAAGTGTACTTTGATGTTAGTTTTCTAGAAATTTTCTTTAGGTGGCAACATGCAACTAACATCAAATAAATTAATTTAGAGTCTGGAGAGGAGATTTCTGCTGCCAGCATGTATCTTCTAAAAGCAAGTCACTTCTCTTATAAAATGTTTAGGTACATGTACACACAGACACACACACACACACACACACACACACACACACACAACTTAGCTTCCTAACTAAAGTTGCTTCTGCAGTTTCTTCAAGTTCAAATTCATTTATTATTATCTGTGTCAGGAGTCATTTTTGTTGACACAGTTTTGTGCTTTTTAAATCTTTGAATACTGCTGAGAGTGAAAGATGGAGAAACAATAATATATGGGCAATTATGTCTAATCTGGTCACAACTGCTCATGTGTACAGTGATGCTAACTCATGATTATTTTTTCTATTTTACTCAGCAAGGAAGTAGAAAATGAAATTCGAATTGAGACCTATCTCTTATTCGGTTGAATGCTAGGAAAGAAAACTACCAAATCATTAAATAGTGTGGTATGAGTACAGTATTTGGGTAAATTGTGAGCACAAAGAGGTGGAATAAAGATGAAGTAATTCTGTTGAATTTCAAACTTAGCTGTTTTAAAAGGACAACCATGTTTTCAGAAAACTACAGAAAGTAGGTTATTCTGAACAAAGCTCTGAATAAACTAAAATTGTACTATAAAATTTCCTTCTCTTTGCAATTCTTCTCAAGATGTCCAGTGCTGTTGACTTTCTTTCTCACTCCTCTGCTGATGCCTGCTTCCTTACATGGGTCTGATTTGGTCTGCCTAACTCCTCATGACACTGGCCTTTCATTTTTGTTTTTATATTAACATTTATTTAGTGTTAACTGTATGTCAGGAATATAGTAAAAGTGATATGTGACATATGTCCCTACTTTGTAATAGATCTATTATTTGGAATGCCAGGATTATTTAGAATTCTAGGAATTACTGGTGTTTGTAGTGTCTAGGCTCACAAGGTCGGTGGGTTTTTCTCCCCGTGTGTGGAGATGAGAGACTGTAGAAATAAAGACACAAGACAAAGAGATAAAGAAAAGACAGCTGGGTCTGGGGGACCACTACCACAAAGACGCGGAGACTGGTAGTGACCACGAATGCCTGACTGCGCTGTTATTTATTGGATACAAGGCAAAGGGGAAGGGTAAGGAGTGTGTGTCATCTCCAGTGATTGACAAGGTCACGTGAGTCATGTGTCCACTGGACAGGGGACCCTTCCCTGCCTGGCAGCCAAGGCAGAGAGAGAGGGAGAGAGAGAGAGACAGCTTACGCTATTATTTCTGCATATCAGAGACGTTTAGTACTCTCACTGATTTTGCTACTGTTATCTAAAAGGCAGAGCCAGGTGTACAGGATGGAACATGAAAGCAGACTAGGAGCGTGACCACTGAAGCGCGACATCACAGGGAAACGGTTAGGCCTCCAGATAACCGTGGGCAGGCCTGACTGATGTCAGGCCCTCCACAAGAGGTGGAGGAGTAGAGTCTTCTCTAAACTCCCCAGGGGAAAGGGGGACTCCCTTTCCCATTCTGCTAAGTAGCGGGTGTTTTTCCTTGGCACTGACGCTACTGTTAGACCAGTCTGCTTAGCAATGGACATCTTCCCAGACGCTGGCATTACTGCTAGACCAAGGAGCCCTCTGGTGGCCCTGCCCAGGCATAACAGAAGGCTCACGCTCTTGTCTTCTGGTCACTTCTCACTATGTCCCCTCAGCTCCTATCTCTGTATGGCCTGGTGTTTCCTGGGTTATGATTATAGAGTGAGGATTATTATAATATTGGAATAAAGAGTAATTGCTACAAACTAATGATTAATGATAGTCATATAAAATCATATCTATGATCTATATCTAGTATAACTATTCTTTTTTTTATATATTATATTGGAACGGCTCGTGCCCTCGGTCTCTTGCCTCGGCACCTGGGTGGCTTGCCGCCCACAGTGTTAAAGTTATTTAACTTCTTTAAGGTGTCAGAACAGGTAAGTAATAGTGCCTGATATTTGAATCAAGTTCTTTTTAATTCTGAACTTATATATTTTTGAAAGCTATACAGTCTTTCTCACGTGTACAGTGGTGTTAAATCATAATTATGTATCTCGCGCTCTCTTCTTGACCTTCTTCTTTTTTTCTTCCCTCTCCTTCTCCCTTTCTCTGTCTCCTTTTGAGCTCCTCCTCCTCCTCCTTTCTTGTTAATCTTTATCATTTCTCTGTCACTAAATGCTTGATTTTTCTGCTTGCCAACCCAGTAATTTAAAAGATCTGCCTAATAGCACAAAAGGGTTGACTATACTTTCTAGATTCACATTTCTTCTGTTCACAAGGCAAACTAGACTGAGACTAAAATTGCTTAGTCCTAATTCCAAGTTCCTTGAAAAAGAGCTTAATTGTTTGGAGATGGTAAACTCATTCTACAGGTGATGTTTTTCTTTTTTTTTGTTGTTGTTTTTGTTTTTTGTTTTCTTTTTTGTTTGCCTTTCTCTGGTGATTTGAGCCTATCATGTGACATGTATTTCTCTTCCAACTATTCATTCAAGACATTTCAGTTTATAAATTTTTGCATAAATGAGCAGCATAGAAAGTCCTGAACACAAATCTTTCTGTCTATGCCAAATCCTAATACATGGGGCCAAGCCCCCCTACCCCCACCTGGTTTATTTCAGGTCTCTCTCCTACTTTTATCTCTGTATATATTTGGAATTGCCATCTCTCCTCATGAGCTTCAGGGCCATCAGTGAGTAGAAAAGTCATATATTTCACAACTGCCACCTATAAATTCTGATACAGGTAACAGTCTCGTGGAGATCTGCTTAATTGGAAGTAGTATATTGGAAGATGGGAATATCTGACTCTGATCATAACTCAACCTCTAGGCCTTAGTTCTCACAGCTTAGAATGATTAAATTCAGGTTCCTATGGTTCTATTTAACTCTAACATTCCATGTATAATATATACGTCACATGTATTTGCTAAGTTCATCATCTTCTTGTTTCCTTAACAATTGACCTAATTCCATCCCAAACACTTATGGGAATATCTCAATTTGACATAAGAAAATATTCTACTAACTTTTATCAAACACCTAAATAAAAATTAACACATAAGTCCTCAACATGGTTGATAGGTTTTTGGAAACTTTGACTTTAAGTAAAATGATGTATAGCAGATCCTCAAATGCAGTCATTTTCTAAGAAATTAGCTTTGTTATTTATTTCCCTTGAAGTCACAGTTACCAAGAACCTATTGATGACCTTAATTGAGGACTTATTATATTACAAAACATATCCATAATGAAGGAAGTATATTGTAAAGTAGATAATAAAAGTTAATAATCAAATTCAGTTAAGTGTGTTCACAAAATTTGAACAATTTACACTTCATTTTTATACAGTCTGGCAGGGCACACACACACCAACCCCCCATATTATTTTTATTCTCCAGAATATTCAGCAATTTACTCTTACGCTCGTTTCTATCACTTTCTAGCTGTGCTCTAAACATATAATTACTGGACTAAGTAGTTCTCTTATTTCTCAAAGCTAGCCTTCACATAGAACATTTACTTTATATTGGACTCAAGCAGAAAAGCTTATCTGACTCACATGCACAGAATTCTTCTCTCTACCACTTACTTTGAGAACCCCACAAACTGTGAAGCTGCCTATCTCTCTATTTTACAATGAAACCATGTTTTAGAGCTTTCGCTTGGTCCACTGAAAGAGAAACAAACTCTACTTTCCTTCGCTGAAGATAGCCATCCTTCAGGTTTCTACAACCTCACAGACATCTCTTGGCTCTCTTTATTGTTGGCTGCCAAGACCTGAGGTTAAAGATGAAGACAGTTATATCATGGAGAATTTTAGTTTTTGCATAAGGTTAACACAATTTACAGAGAATTCAATGTTATTATTGAGTTCATTTTAAAGTAGTAAATTTACGCTATACTTATATATGTTATTGGAATCCCGTCTTCACAATGTGTAGGAGAAGAGATGAAACACCTGTTAGAAAACTAAGATGCTTATACACAGAAATTTACAAAAAATGGCAGTATAAAGTTATGGTAAAATGTGTTTATTTTGATGGAAAATGCTGTGAGAATTCACAGAAAGGAAAGACAATTTAGTGGGGGCAAATAGTTTTAAAAAAATAATTAATATATTTAAAATATTAGCCTCTGTTTTATATAAATCATGGAATTTTTTGCAAGTTTTTGGCAAAATCATAAAATTCCTTTTAAAGACTAAGTGTCCGAACTTTCTTTACAGGGATAATTATAATTGCTGGTATCAAATGTTCACCCTTTCCAAACAGCTATATGACAGTAATTTATGCTTTACTTTCATATTTAGGAACTAGATTCTTGTTCTTTGTTAGGTCCATAACTTTCATGTTTCCAGGATTGTTCCAGCCTAGTATTTTATAAAATATTCATAATTTAATTTGATTTAGTTAACTGAATACTGGGCTAATCACTGCCTTTAAAATGCTATTTCACCATCAAGTACATTAAAGAGACTACTGGAGAATGAAGAGTGGTCTCTGGATTGACTCTCAATTGTTATGATATCTATGGGGTTTTAGTTCTATGTCAGCTTCATTTTTGAAGCCTAAGAGGAAAGTAATAGAAATTCAATTACATGGCTAACCCACTCAGGTTAAAAATATTTATCAGAGATAATGGAGAA
Source organism: Rhinopithecus roxellana (assembly GCF_007565055.1). NCBI lineage: Eukaryota > Metazoa > Chordata > Mammalia > Primates > Cercopithecidae > Rhinopithecus > Rhinopithecus roxellana. The sequence continues at coordinate 58,958,530 of NC_044559.1, read as the reverse complement.
TAGAGATGGGCATGATTGACCTTCCTGGAGGGTACTACTGGTCAGGCTCTATTTAAAGTATGAATCTAGCCATCAACCATCTGCTCTCCTGATCTTTGTATAGACCACAGAATCTAAACCAGTCTCTTCACAGGAAAAAAAAAATAGCTCAATGGATGTTATATTGTCACAATTGTTTTTACTTTTGCTTTAAATTGAAAAGAGATGGGTAGAACCATTTATCAGCTCATTAAATTATAAGATAGGGGTGACAGTTGACAGAGAAGCATCACATCAATAGCCAAAAAGTAACATCAAGTAGATGTGGACACCTACACATTAGGACAGATATGAATGTGAAGAAAACTGCGGCTTGGATCCTGTCAGCCTGCATTTAAGTTAATTCTCTAGATCCTCTGTGCACTGCTTGAGACACCTCATTCTTTTTACGGTTTAGAGGCACGCTGTCTAATATGGTAGACACTAGCTACATGTAGCTATTAAGCACTTGAAATGTGGCTAGTGCATCTTAGAAACATATACTTAATTTTATTTAATTTTAATTAAATAAAAAGTGTTAATTCAATCTGGCAAATTTTAATTTATATTTGAAATAATGTGGGCATGTGAATCTACTTCTTAAAATATAAATTTTATAAAATCTAAATACAAATCAAATGTTTGATCTCAATTGAAAATTGTATGTTCCAAGACATGCTGTAAGTGTAAAACACATACCAAATTAAAAATTAATAATATAAAACATGGAGTGTATCATTTAAAATGTGTATCTTGATTAAATGATAAAGTATAATATTTTGGACATTGGTTTAAACAAAACATATTGTTAAAGTTAATTCCCTAAACATGTATAATACATTTGTGGCTTTATATTCTATCGTTCAACTGTGGTTTCCGTCTTTATATAACTCTTCCCTAAGCAATCTATCACAACTCTCAATCTTTGAATCTGTTCTTGACTGTTTCTCACATTTCTTTACATTATCAAGCCCTGATGATAAGGCATTTACTCTTTTGACAATTGTCAACATGGCTTAAACAACACTGCATATAATTTCCCATACTTACCAGAGTGTAAACTACTGTCCAGTATTAAGGAAACTTTTAAAAATTAACTACCTACCTAACAGTCTCCTTCTGTTTTAAAAACAAGACCACAGATTAAGGACAATCTACTGGTGACTTGCTGCTTGTATAACATTTGTTACAACATTCCCAATTACAATTTTTCTATGTCAGTTTATGGGGAGAATGAAAAGAACAATTTCTCAATAGCCTTAACAATAGTGATATATATATATCTACTAATTTAAAACAAATATCATCAGAGTATCTGCTATATATAAGCACAGGGCAAGTATCTAGTATATAAATAGACTAAGTCTCAGTGATACGGACAGGAGACAGGGAAACACTGGGTAGAAGAAGGAAGTTCCCTGGCAAAGGCCCCACCCTCAAGCCTGAAGACCCATGGCCCTGAGTGAGGTCAGGTATTTCTGTTTTTGTGCTCCCAAAGTTGCCTTTTGGTCAGTCCTCCTCCCACCCACCCATTCTGCCTCCATACAAACCCGAAACCTTAGTGGGCATAGACACAAGTGGCTGAACGTTGAGAGGAGCAGAGGAACCAGCAGACACAACAGACGAGCAGACCAGTGACAACAGAATAACGCAGATGCCAAGGGGAGTTCAGCCAGGGGCAGTCAGAGGATAGTCCAGCTGCTGGATGGCTCCACTCCAGGGGAAGACCACCTTCCCACTCTGTCCCACTTTCCAGCTTCCCATCCATCTCCCTGAGAGACACCTCCACCACTCGATAAAACCTCACACTCATCCTTCAAGTCCATGTGTGATGAGATTCTTCTGGTACACTGGGCAAGAACTCCAGATACAGAAAGCTGTCACACTGGCCGTCTTCCCTTGGGATAAAGCAGAGGGTCTGTTGAGCTGATTAACACAAGCCATCAGCAGATGGCAAACCTGAAAGAGTGTACTGTAACACATGCCCACTTGGGCTTCGGCAGTTGCAGATATCCACTCCTAGAAGCTGTCATAGCGCTGGAGCCCAAAAAACTTCCCCACCGCCTCTGCACCTAGCCATTGCATGCTCCCCCTAGCAGTTTGAGCAACTGGGCGACCAAAGGAGCCAGTCACGCCCCTATCGCATGTCCTGCCAGAGGAATGAGGGAGCTCTCCCATTTTATCAGGACCTGATATAGAGGAGTTTACAAATAAGTGAATGAGTAGTCACCATCAGGTATAAGTACTATGATGGAAAGAACTGTGAGTGCTAAAAGACACACATCCTCAAAAAGGTGCAAAGTAAATTTCAGAAAACAATTATTAAATAACAGGTGTCGAAACATAGAGATGTGTGCTGATGATGAAAAATACTAAACAAGGCAATACTCCTGCCTTTGCTGTTTATACTTGGCAATAGGAAAGGCCAATCTATGAATACATGGCTTAGTGTTATAAATTATAGTATGAATACATGGCTATAGTACTATAAATACTATAAATATAAATTGCCATTATTCATAAGAGCTAGGGAACAGAGAGCTTTGATGTCACCAAGAATAGACATTCTCTCCCAGGCAGAAGGAACATCACCAGTGAAGTTTGTGAAGTGATATAACCTGGCAGCTTCAGATATGCATTAGCCCTGGAAAGCTGCATATGGGGATATGAGGGAGGTTATGGGCACACACTGTTTGCAGAAAACTTGTATCTTTATCCCGACGGTTATGGGGAGGCAGCCTTATTCTGGGAGCCACGGAAGTCTACTAGAAAGTAATAATAATAGTAATAGGACCTTCAGATTCCTTTTTACTCTGCCAACAAACCCCAGTTACATTTATTTACTGAAACAAAACTAGTAATAATAGGACCTTCAGAATCCTTTTTACTCTGCCAACAGACTCCAGTTACATTTATTTACTGAAACAAAGCTACTAGAAAATTATTGGTGAGTACATTTATGAGTTCTGGGCAAAATGCACTTTTGAAAAGCAGTATACAAAATGTTTTCATTCTCCTGAGATAAACACATCTCCCTGAGTAATCACTGCTCATTATTGGAATTCACAATAATGACAGCAACTAAAAAGCTGAACTCAATTTAGGCAATTAAACATGATATTAAGGCAACATTCTGAAATTGAGCCTCCATTTTTAAGTGCTCTTAAAAACTATACAATGATGGTAACTATAAAAAGCTTCATGATATACCCTTTTAAATAATCTATAAAGCGTTTTAGTGTCATTAGCATTCCTGGATGGTGACAGTTCCCAATCAAATATGCATTCTAACTGAAAGCTATGATTGCCATCATCTGTACTCACAACTCTCTTTTCTACACAATATATTGTTCAGTGAAGGTTCATGAATTGACTGTCTGAAGACACAATTTGGGAAGCATTTTCAGCAATGTAAAATCCTTAACTGTGTCTGTGTAACATTTTACTTCTCAAGGCTTCAGTGACTGAAAATTAAAAATGAAAGAGAAACATATTCATTTATAATAATAAATATTTGCATTAATAATGAAGTCATTGATATGAAAAATTGATATGAAATCTAACATATCAATCAGTAAAATTGTGTTGGCCATGGTTGTAAAACAATACAACTTCTAGATTAGTATTTAATCAAACTAAACAATACTCAGAGGGTATAGGAACTTAAAAATGGGTAGAATCTATATTTGTACGTGCTTATATCACCCTTGCCAATAATAGTACCAATTTTTGTATTTTTTTGATTCAAGAATCTGTAATAATGTTTTTATTTTATTTCAAAATTAGAAATAACTTTTTTTTTTTTTTTTTTTTTGAGATGGAGTCTTGCTTTTTCGCCCAGGCTGGAGTGCAGTGGCCGGATCTCAGCTCACTGCAAGCTCCACCTCCTGGGTTTACGCCATTCTCCTGCCTCAGCGTCCCGAGTAGCTGGGACTACAGGTGCCTGCCACCACGCCTGGCTAGTTTTTTGTATTTTTTAGTAGAGATGGGGTTTCGCCGTGTTAGCCAGGATGGTCTCGATCTCCTGACCTCATGATCTGCCCGTCTTGGCCTCCCAAAGTGCTGGGATTACAGGCTTGAGCCACCGCGCCCAGCCAGAAATAACTATCTTAACCTGACCAAAGTACAAGAATCAAATTCTGTTTCATTCATTTGTGGAAAGTTTTCATTTTAAACAATATTTTAAATTTAAAAATATAAAATATTTTAAGTTTTCCAAGGTATTTATGAGTTAAGAATTAATAGACATTTATTTTTATGTGGATCACTTGTCTCATGCTATTCAATCATTGATTCTTGAGTTTCACGTGGATTTTGAAGAACCCTTCTGTGAAGGGAAATATGATGTTCAAACTGTATTTAAAAGCATTCAAATACTCTCAAAAAGACATAGGAGAAATAACATTTCACTTAGTGTTATCCAATATGTATGTTACCCAATATATGTGCTAGTAATACAAAATTACCCTTAAAGAAGTGACCAGTGTTCCAACACAATATGAGAAAAATTGTGTGTGCTTTCCGTATAGCAGCACAACTTTAAAAATTTGACTATTAATTCTAAGATGTGCCCCGTGCTCACTGCCCCCTGGGATATAATTCCCCTGCTTGGAGTATGAGTAGAACCTTGCACTTTTTCCAAAGGAAATAATACAACAAGGATGTAATTAAGATCCCCAGTCATTTGACTTTGAGTTAATCAAGAAAATTATCTTGGGGGGCGGCTTGGCCTAATCAGTGGGAGCCTTAAATAAGAGAGTCCTTACATTCTAAGAGGTAACATTCAAAGCAGCAGAGATCCTGTCTCTACAATACTGGCTTTGAAGAAGCAAGCTGTAATAAATTACATAGCTACAAAGAAATGAATTCTGCCAATCATCCTAGGGAGTATAGAAAGGCATCATTTTCTGAGTCTCCAAATGAGAATGCAACACAGCTGATGGCTTGCTTTCTGGCTTATGAGGCCCTGAGAAGAGGACTCAGACTGTTTAATTACATTAAGAAGATTTTAATGCCAAAAAGCACAAGAGATTTTGTGTTTGCTACCATTAAAAGATTTTTAATTTATATCCACCAGTGATTTTTAATCATTTACAAATTATATCAGAAAAGTTATTCCACCTCTCTCTGTGCCTACACTATATTAATTGTACAATTACAAAAATAACATGTAGTACCTGTCTCATATGGGTAGGAATAGTTTTTCTGTTTTGCTGTTTAAAATCTAGTAGTGTATGTGGAAGATATTTTCACTGTGACATTTTGATTGAACTTTTCTTTTGTATTTGAGGCAAATATACTATCTGGGAAGGCAGTGGCTCTATGCTCTTGATTATCTAACTTTGGTATAAGAAACACTTTCTGGTACTTGTTAAAAATGATGAACCAGGGATTTCTAGCTTCCATTTACAATGCTGATAGCTAAAAAAACATAGCTATTGCACTTAAAAATCCAAACAACAATTTCAAATTTATAAATGTTTTTCATCCCTGTAAGAGAGCTGATGTCATAGATGAGAAATTAACCTGAAATCTAGGGAAGAATGGCTGCTTCCAGAGATAGATGGGATATGGACACTGGCTTATTTGGAGCAGGCATTGTCAAATATTAGTAAGAAAAAAAATAGCCAAAATTTTGGTGGAGTGCTGAAGGCTGAGTTTGGATTAGCATAAGGATAAAGAACCCCTGGGGGTAGTTGTCAAAAGATTTCTTACGCATTCACAGGCTTTTCTCTTTTTTTTTTTTTTTTTTTATGATTATACTTTAAGTTCTAGGGTACATGTGCACAATGTGCAGGTTTGTTACATATGTATACTTGTACCATGTTGGTGTGCTGCACCCATCAACTCGTCAGCACCCATCAACTCATCATGTACATCAGGTATAAATCCCAATGCAATCCCTCCCCCCTCTCCCTCCCCATGATAGGCCCCGGTGTGTGATGTTCCCCTTCCCAAGTCCAAGTGACCTCATTGTTCAGTTCCCACCTATGAGTGAGAACATGCGGTGTTCGGTTTTCTGTTCTTGTGATAGTTTGCTGAGAATAATGGTTTCCAGCTGCATCCATGTCCCTACAAAGGATACAAACTCATCCTTTTTTTATGGCTGCATAGTATTCCATGGTGTTTATGTGCCACATTTTCTTAATCCAGTCTGTCACTGATGGACATTTGGGTTGATTCCAAGTCTTTGCTATTGTGAATAGTGCCACAATGAACATACGTGTGCATGTGTCTTTATAGCAGCATGATTTATAATCCTTTGGGATTATAAATCCCAGTAATGGGATGGCTGGGTCATATGGTACTTCTAGTTCTAGATCCTTAAGGAATTGCCATACTGTTTTCCATAATGGTTGAACTAGTTTACAATCCTACCAACAGTGTAAAAGTGTTCCTATTTCTCCACATCCTCTCCAGCACCTGTTGTTTCCTGAGTTTTTTTTTTTTTTTTTTTTTTAGACGGAGTCTTGCTCTGTCACTCGAGCTGGAGTGCAGTGGCCAGATCTCAGCTCACTGCAAGCTCCGCCTCCCGGGTTTACGCCATTCTCCTGCCTCAGCCTCTGGAGTAGCTGGGACTACAGGTGCCCGCCACCTCGCCCGGCTAGTTTTTTGTATTTTTAGTAGAGACAGGGTTTCACCGTGTTAGCCAGGATGGTCTCCATCTCCTGACCTTGTGATCTGCCCATCTCGGCCTCCCAAAGTGCTGGGATTACAGGTTTGAGCCACCGCGGCCAGCCGTTTCCTGACTTTTTTTTGATTGTCATTCTAACTGGTGTGAGATGGTATCTCATTGTGGTTTTGATTTGCATTTCTCTGATGGCCAGTGATGACAAGATTTCATTCATGTGTCTGTTGACTGCATGCATGTCTTCTTTTGAGAAATGTCTGTTCATATCCTTTGCCCACTTTTTGATGGGGTTGTTTGTTTTTTTCTTGTATATTTGTTTGAGTTCTTTGTAGGTTCTGGATATTAGCCCTTTGTCAGATGAGTAGATTGCAAAAATGTTCTCCCATTCTGTAGGTTGCCTGTTCACTCTGATGGCAGTTTCTTTTGCTGTGCAGAAGCTCTTTAGTTTAATTAGATCCCATTTGTCAATTCTGGCTTTTGTCGCTGTTGCTTTTGGTGTTTTAGTCATGAAGTTCTCACTTATGCCTATGTCCTGAATGGTATTGCCTAGATTTTCTTCTAGGGTTTTTATGGTATTAGGTCTAACATTTAAGTCTCTAATACATCTTGAATTAATTTTCATATAAGGAATAAGGAAAGGATCTAGTTTCAGCTTTCTACTTATGGCTAGCCAATTTTCCCAGCACCATTTATTAAATAGGGAATCCTTTCCCCATTTCTTGTTTTTCTCAGGTTTGCCAAAGATCAGATGGCTGTAGATGTGTGGTATTATTTCTGAGGACTCTGTTCTGTTCCATTGGTCTATAGCTCTGTTTTGGTACCAGTACCATGCTGTTTTGGTTACTGTAGCCTTGTAATATAGTTTGAAGTCAGGTAGTGTGATGCTTCCAGCTTTGTTCTTTTGACTTAGGATTGTCTTGGCAATGCGGGCTCTTTTTTGGTTCCATATGAACTTTAAAGCAGTTTTTTTCCAATTCTGTGAAGAAACTCATTGGTAGCTTGATGGGGATGGCATTGAATCTATAAATAACCTTGGGCAGTATGGCCATTTTCACGATATTGATTCTTCCTATCCATGAGCATGGAATGTTCTTCCATTTGTTTGTGTCCTCTTTTATTTCACTGAGCAATGGTTTGTAGTTCTCCTTGAAGAGGTCCTTTACATCCCTTGTAAGTTGGATTCCTAGGTATTTTATTCTCTTTGAAGCAGTTGTGAATGGAAGTTCATTCCTGATTTGGCTGTCTGTCTGTTACTGGTATATAAGAATGCTTGTGATTTTTGCACATTAATTTTGTATCCTGAGACTTTGCTGAAGTTGCTTATCAGCTTAAGGAGATTTTGGGCTGAGATGATGGGGTTTTCTAAATATACAATCATATCATCTGCAAACAGGGACAATTTGACTTCTTCTTTTCCTAACTGAATACCCTTGATTTCTTTCTCTTGCCTGATTGCCCTAGCCAGAACTTCCAACACTATATTGAATAGGAGTGGTGAGAGAGGGCATCCCTGTCTTGTGCCAGTTTTCAAAGGGAATGCTTCCAGTTTTGCCCCTTTAGTATGATATTGGCTGTGGATTTGTCATAAATAGTTCTTATTTTTTTGAGATACGTTCCATCAATACCGAATTTATTGAGAGTTTTTAGCATGAAGGGCTGTTGAATTTTGTCAAAGGCCATAGGCTCTTCTCTACAGGTATAATGATATGCTCAAGAAAGTTTGAAAGCAGCTGACAGTTGTGAGAAGGGGGTCTTTCAAGGTTTAGGCATGAAGAGGGAAGTAGCAGGCTTTGCAGGAAAAGTCTGTGGTCCACCTGGATCAATTTTTCCTTCCTATCTTATGATAAAAGCCTCAAACTGCTGGAAGAAGCACAAAAAACATTTTTGTTGGTGTTTTTTGTTTTATTTATTTTTAATAGGTAAGTGGGAAAACCCACTGGCGCTGGAATTATGGCACATTAAAACAAAATATTCCGTGACTTAACAAGGATCAAAAATACATGCTGGACCCACACTGATAGCGAAGGCCAGACAGGTTCACTAAGAAGAGTCCATGCCTAAGACCCAAGTAAATACACAGTGCTTACTTAAGACAAAATCCAAACGACAGAAAACACCCACACCTCCCATAACCAGGCTTGTGAGTGTCAAGTAATTTATAAATAATAGCTGCTTTTTCCTGGGAGCAGGCATGGAGAGAAATCTTAGAATCTTGGTGCTGTTCTTCTTTATGTCAGTCTCAACTTTCTCCATCCATCATCTGTACTGCTGCTAGCATCGTAAGTTTACCGATGTAAATTTAATCATTTTTTTCCTTTAAAACTGTTAAAGTTGATTATATGAATTGGGTCATTCTTGTTATGCCCAATTAAATCAGAGTCGAGGGGCTGGGGAAAAAAATCACATAGCACCAGCTTCAATAACTGAATTTTCTGCAAGCTGAACTGCTGTAACAGCCTGCTAGTAACTGCTGAAGAAACCTGAAATAGCAGTGACTCTAAGTCTAGGGCCTGCCGGCTCCCAAAAGCTTATCTAGAGAGTCAATAAACTTTCTTTCAAAACGATATATAACATATCTCTTTATGATAAAACTCGCAACTTTCTTTTTATTCTTGAAACGTATTGAAGACATCCCAGGCCTGTGTGTATGCCCTGAACTGCAATTCTGTGATCACAAATTAAATGTTTAATTTAGAGATTAGTCTCTAGATTTTACTCTGACATTGACAAAACCAACCAAATGTTCATAAGATCACACCCAAATTTGTGTAGGTCTGTCTTTACACTGAACTTCAAGCTTCTTCAGAAAACAAGATGATGTTTTATATATTCTGAACATGTTTTTATATTTAATGTTTTCAGAAAGTATCATGTCAACATATACATTTAACATAATGTGTTTGTCTGTGTTTTTCCCTCTGAAAGCTAATGTTAAATTTATGGAACAGTTTAAAAACAATGATAGGTCTTGGATTCAGCAGTATCATAGAATCAAGATAAATATTTTTATATCTATAAAGCTTAATACAGTGTCTAGCACAGCAAGGCACTCTCCAAACTATTTACTGACTCAAGTGAAATGTATCGCATTCAACCGAACGGAGCTGGGCTTTTGTAGGAGGAATGGTAAGGTTAAAAACACAGAGGAAATCTAAAGGACTGCTAGATTTTGAGGGAGCTCAGAAGTGGCAATAGCTGCAGAATAAGGGAATAAGGTCGGCAGATGGTAGGAAGTGGGAAAATGACTGAAACAGAAAAATATTAAAGGCAGGCCAAGTAAAGGTCTAAAATCAAACACTACTTTAAAATGATTATAATTTCATAGTTCTTCAAATTCTAATTACTGAGCAGAGTGGGGGTCTCAGAGCTAAGAATTATTTTGCCATAGGTCCACTATTTCAACAATTACAGATTGCTGACACCAGTCAGACTATTGTCATGAATATTATCGCATACTGAATTGTAAACACTTTACCACTGTGAATATTGCTGGAAAGAACATTTCATTAACAGTGCACATTACTAAAAAATGAGCTCAGCAATATTAGAAGTCGAGGACTTCTTTTAGTAATCAAGATAATTTTTATGGACATAAAAGAGAATTCTATTATCAACAAAGACACTGAAAACAAACAAAAATGCATCTGAAATGCCCTCTAAAACAAGCAAAAATTGATCAATATCCTGTTTATATGCTAAAAGAATTACATTCTTTTATTTATTTATTTATTTATTTATTTATTTATTTATTATTTATTTATTTTCTGAGGAGGAGTCTCGCTCTGCCAACCAGGCTGTATTGCAGTGGCATGATCTCAGCTCACTGCAACCTCCACCTCCAGGGTTCAAGCAATTCTGCCTCAACTTCCTGAGCAGCTAGGATTACAGGTGCCCGCCACCACACCCAGCTAATTTTTGTATTTTTAGTAGAGACAGGGTTTCACTAACCCCGTTGTTGAACCAGGCTGGTTCAACAATGTTGTCCAGGCTGGTCTTGAACTCTTGACCTCGTGATCTGCCTGTCTCGCCCTCCAGAAGTGCTGGCATTACAGACGTTAGCCACAGCACCCAGCCAAGAATTACATTATTAAATAAAAGCCTCAAGCAGTTCCTTTTCTAATATAATTTTCTGTTCACAATTTACACTTGAAAATTGTTACATGTTTAACATAATCAACTTCGCATTGCTCTTCGTGTGGTATTTCCACATTTAAATATGTGATACTATTACTTTCAAATAATTCATTTCGTATTTTAGTAAACACAATGCTTTTATCACTGTTTCTGCTTTTGAATGTCAATAAAATCACAACTTAGAAAAGCTGAAGACTAATGTAACATCTAAATAGTAATGCGAAGTATGAGACAAGTGTTTAAAAACAGGTACATACATATTTAATCAAATAAAATCATAAGTTCCCTATGTGAGCAAAAAAGCAAGGAACAAATGGGCAAATACAAGCAACCTGTAGTCTGAGACAAATCCTATACTTTTTATTTATCAAGAATTAATCAAGCTGCTTCATTTTTAATTAACTATTTTTGTTACTTAAAAATTCTGTTTTTGTCAAAAGTCAGAATTCTATGAACTGTTAACAGATGGGCTACAGTGAAAAGGGTTAGTTTAAAACACTAGTTTGGAATTCTCTGGATTAAACAAAATTAAGTATTGCAAAAATTCCCCATGTTTTCAATGTGCTCAGAGTTTGGTGGGTGTCTCAAAGGAGTATGTTGTAGGTAGGGCTTTGCACTTTATTTAACAAAGAATTGGTCTTATTTTCAAGTAGTATTTTATTAAAAACTAAAATGTTATTTTAGAAATACCAAGCTACAAGAGTTCTGATTTTTAACCATTCCGTGTATCTGTTGTTGGAAATACTTAAAAGAAACTGTATGTTGAACATTTAAGGAGAGCTGAAATGGGTGACATGATGAGAGTAGTTATCGATAATAAATTAGGTTACCCTTCTAGCACCATCATTGACCTGTATAGTCATGGAGTTAGAACAGAGCTTATAATAAAAAAGGCACATCAAGGAAGGCTTCCACGTGTAAGAAATTCTCAAAAACTAGAGGTCTAGTTAAAGTCTTACATTAAAGACAAACAAGGATTTGGGACAGGAAGAATATATATCACAGTGGAAAATAAAGAAATACTGAGGTGTAAGTCTAACAAAATATGCAAGATTTGTATGCTAAAACCTGTACAATACTAATGAACATAATCAAAGATGACTTAAGTAAATGAAGAAACATAGCCTGTTCATGAACTGTATTCATGGATGACAATTCTCCACAAATTAATATATGGGTTTAATCTTTATCGCAATCCCATCATGATGTCCAATTGGTGCAATACCATTTGCTGAAAAAAATATTCTTTTTTTTTTTTCCATTTAATTATGTGTTTTCCATTGTCAAAAATAAGTTAGGTATATTTGTGTGAGTCTGTTTTGGGGTTACCTCTTTTGTTCCATTGATCTATATATCTATTCCTCTGCTAATAGCATACAGTATTGACTACTCTGTCTTTTTAGTTGCACAATAAAATGAATCTCAACCTCAATCTCACATTATACCCAAACTAACACAAAATAGTTGATGAAGTTAAATTTAAAACTATAAAACAAAAAAAATAGAGAAAATCTTTGAGATCTGTCATTTAGCATATAGGTCTTAGACTTGAAGATCAAAGCACAATTTATAGAAGAAATAGTTATATACTGGACTTCATCAAAATTAAAATGTTTTGCTTCTCATAAGACCCCACTGACATCATTAAAAAACAGGCTACAGAGTGAGATACAGTATTTGCAAAACTTGTAGCCCATAAATTATATAAAGAAGTTTTTTAAACTCAATAACGAAACAATTGGGAAAACAGGAAAAAGATTTGAAGAGACATTTCACCAGAGAGGATATACAAATGGCAAATAAACACATGAAAAGATTGTCAACATTATGCAAATGGCAAATAAACACATGAAAAAGTTATCAACATTATCAGCCATTAGAGAAACACAAACTTAAACCACAATGAAATATCTCTGTATACTTATCAGAATGTCTAAAACAATATATAGTGACAACACCAAATGCTCACAAGGAGGTAGAGAAAGAAATCATTCATACATGCTGGTGGGAATGTAGAATAATACGGCCACTCCTGAAAAGGTCAAGTTTCCTACAAAATTAACCACACACTACCATATGATGCATCATATGCACTGTTGGGTATTTTGTACAGATAAAACATGTTCACATGAACATTTTAATGCAGATATTTATAGGAACTTTAACAGCAAAACTTAGAGTCAGTCCAGATGTCTTTAAGGGGAGAATGATTAAACAAACTGTAATATATCTATACCAAAAACTACTGCTCAGCAGTAAAGAGAAATGGGTTATTGACACACACCACAACTTGAAGGAATATGCAGGTAATTATTCTGAGTAGAAAAAGGTTAATCTCAAAAGGTATATAGTGTATGATTCTACTTATATAAAATTCTCAAAAAGACAGAAGTGTAAAAATTGAGAATATATTAGTGGTCGTCAAGAGCTAAGAATTAGTACAGCTGGGAGGGAAGTGGGTGTTACCAAAAAGGCAAACATGAGAGACCCTGTGGTGATGGAAGTGTGCTGTATCTTTACTGCATAGCCTTCAACATCCTGATTGTGATATTATACTATCGTTTTAAAAGACATTACCCTGAGGGGAAGCTGGATAAATGTACATGGAATCCCTCTGAATTTTTTTTACAATTACCCGTGAATCTGTAAGTATGTAAAATAAAAAGATGAATTAAACATTTAAAGAATATGTTCAGCATAGACTGATGTACTATTTATGCATCATTTCTCAAATTTATTAAAAATCAAACCTCTTTTCAGTATAACATACGAATAACTAGTTTTCAACAGGATTCCAACACTCTGAAAATTTTTATTTTTAAGTAGTAAATTAAGGTCCATGTGGAAACGACATTTCTGCCTTAAAATCTCATATTCTGCACACTCATGTTCCCCAGAATGAATCCAGCACCAACTTAGATGTGCATTAAACAACTGGAAAGCATATTCAACAACCTTTGAATTAAACATAAATGCTTTATACTTTATTTTGTTAGAACCTTCTTTCTTAACCAAGTTATGTAACTAACCCATTCTATTTATTTATTTATTTATTTATTTATTTATTTTTGAAATGGAGTCTCGCTTTGTCGCCCCGGCTGGAGCACAGTGGCGCAATATTGGCTCACTGCAACCTTCACCTCTTGGGATCAAGCGATTCTCCTGCCTCAGCCTCCCAACTAGCTGGGATTACAGGCACGTACCACGCCCCCCCACCCCCAGCTAATTTTTGTATTTTTAGTAGAGACAGGTTTCACCATATTGGTCAGGCTGGTCTTAAACTCCTGACCTCGTGATTCACCCGCCTCGGCCTCCCAAAGTGCTGGGATTACAAGCATGAGTCACTGCGCCCAGCCCTATAACTAACCCATTCTTTTACAGGCAGGCAGAGATAAGAACAGCCTCCTCCTGCAAGGACAAGGCTTACTCTAGGGAAAACAACTTTCTGTAGATGGTTTTCTCCATTAAAAAAAGAAAGAAAAAAAAAGAAAACAAAGATGTGGCCTATGTATATCCAATGTTTTCTTCTAAAATCCACCATTCCCCAAAACTCCTAATGAATATAATGTTTGAGTTGCATTAATAAGAAAACATTATTACATTAATGTTAAAATTATGCAGGCCATTGTTCATAACAAAAAAATCACAAAAAATATGATACAGAGGATGTATTTACTTAAGGTCCTTATATCTTGGGAAATTTTAAGGAATATTTATATATGCTAATTTGACCCTTACAAAATGCAGTGTAGCAGAAGAAATAAATCATGAAACTGTTAAATTTTATAACTGAAGATTAAACAAGTTTTTCAAAGTCACAGATACATGGATAGAAGTAAGATGACAAAAACAGATTTCTAATCACAATCCTGTTCTCCTACTACTGTAAAAGTGGGATTCCAAATTGCCTGAACATGATTAACACTGTCAGAGATAAAAAGGTATTATTTCATAATTTTCTTGTTCTGATACTGCATTTTAATCTCAGAGTAAAATGATGTGGTTTGATACTGAGAAATTAGCAATGTTATCTTACGCTACCTTCAATTAAAAACTACAGTCTTGGAAATACTGTATCTTTGTAAACTCTAAGGCAAATGTTTAAAAATCTCAATATATCAAAGAGATTTGGAAAAAAATTTGGAAAAAATCATACTAGAAGGAAACAAGTGAAAGATAACGAGGCCATCTACCAATGCAATATAAATTTTCTCAAAAGTAAAAGTATGATTTGTCTTCACTAATAGTCACAAAGTAATACAAGTTAAAAAGCAAAATTAGATGTATTTTTCTTCAGGTTTTGGGAAACAAGTTAAGTAATGGTTTTGTAAGTGTATGTGGAATGCGAGTCTCTAAGATCACTGGAGAAAGGACACTCTCCCAAGGAAAATTTGGTAATGTATATTAATCTTTAAACGTACCTGCGTCGGGGGGGCTGGGTGCAGTGTCTCATGCCTGTAATCCTAGCACTTCGGGAAGTCAACACGGGCTGATCACTTGAAGTCGGGAGTCTGAGACCAACCTGGCCAATATGGCAAAACCCTGTCTTTACTAAAACTACAAAAGTTAGCCAGGGATGGTGGCAGCACCTGTAATCCCAGCTACTCGGGGGGCTAAGGTGGAAAAATTGCTTGAACCCAGGAGGTGGCGTTTACGGTGAGCTGAGATCCCACTACTGCACTCCAGTCTGAGGGACAGAGGAAACTCTGTCTCCAAAATTGAGTAAATAAATAATCAAATAAATAAATGTGTAAGCTTTGGGAAATAAAAATTCAACTTCAAAAAAATAGTGTAGAAAAACAAAAGTTTGAAAAGGCCTAGATAAAAATGTTATGTCAGTATTTTTTAAATTCTGGGGTATTATAGAGGATCAATAAAATTATGATAAGATAATGGCTAATACTTGTTGAGTGTAATGCTTTATTTTTTTCTCATACTAATTATATGGGGTAAATGTTATCATCATGTGTATTTTATGAAGGAGGAGTCAATGGTTACAGACAATTAACAATTTGCCCAAAGCTGTAATAGCCAAAGGCAGGACTCAAAGCTTCATTACTACCTCCTGCTACCTTAACATAAAACAAGGCAAACATACCAACAACATTAAGTTTAAAAATGTGCAATCAAATGTTATATGTAGCATGAGCCTACCATAAATATAACATTCTTTCTAGTTACCTGTAATTCCACCTGTCTACCTACATAGTCTTCTTTCTGTCCATCTAGAAACACTTCAAAATATTAAACACCTCCACTTCCCCCTAGATGTTGGTATTTGGAGAACTGTCACTTCCTTTTTATTTATTTATAGTCTGAGTCTTTTAAAAGATCAAATTAAAAAAGTCTTTTCCCATTTGTATAAAAGAAATAAAATAATTAGGATATTTTACAGAAAATAAATTGTTCAGAGAATGGAAAATAAATGTTCTATAAACAAACACTGGTCATAAGTGATTATTAAAAAGGAAAAATAGACATATATAAAATTTTCATGTCCCATTTATAAGGGAGCAGAACAATGAGAACACATGGACACAGGGAGGGGAACAACACACGCTGGGGCCTATTGAGGGGTGGGGTTGGGGTAGGTAAAGCATTAGGAAAACTAGCTAATGCATGTGGGGCTTAATACCTATGTGATGGGTTGATAGTTGCAGAAACCACTATGGCACAGGTTGACCTGGTTAAAACCTACTTCTTGGATATGCTCTGATGTTCGTGAAGAATAATTTACATATTTTCATTCTGGATATAAAGATGTAAAGGTAGGCATAGGTTATGAAATCTGGGAAAATAGGAAAATAAGCTTAGATGTCTGAGAGAGCAGAGTTAGTTCATTTTTTTAATAGATACGTATTATAAATACAAATACTATTTTAACTCAGATATTCACTTAAACTTTTTTTTTCTTTTTGTATATCCTTGGTATGTACCCCAGAACTAGAAATTAAAATTACAATCAAAAAGGTTCTTTCCTTTATAAATTAAAAAAAAAATGCTACAACTAATGTCAAATGAGATATTATGTAATGGAAATCATGTGAAGAATGAATAATAGATGGATACCTCATAAAACTGAAATTGTTTGTTTTTCTCCTTTACAAAAATCATTTACACAAGAAGGTTTTGTGTTGCATTTATAAGAGCAATATAGGAATGAAAGTTTTGTTTTTTCCTCTTGGTCAGTGTTTCCTGAAAATATATCCACTTTAAAGTTTAAGTGAAAGGCCAGGCACGTTGGCACACACCTGTAGTCCCAGCACTTTGGGAGGCCAAAGCAGTTGGATCGCCTGAGGTCAGGAGTTTGAGACCAGCCTGACTAACATGTTGAAACCCTATCCCTACTAAATACAAAAAATTAGCCAGGTGTGGTGGTGTGTGCCTGTAATCCCAACTACTTGGGAGGCTGAGGCAGGAGAATCAGTTGAACCCAGGAGGTGGAGGTTGCAGTGAGACGTGATCGCACAATTGGACTCCAGCCTGGGCAACAAGAGCAAAACGCTGTCTCAAAAAGAAAAAAAAAAAGTTTAAGTGAATATCTGAGTTAAAATAGTATTTGTATTTATAATACGTATCTATTAAAAAAGTGAACTAACTGCTCTCTCAGACATCTAAGCTTATTTTCCTATTTTCCCAGATTTCATAACCTATGCCTACCTTTACATCTTTATATCCAGAATGAAAATATGTAAATTATTCTTCATGAACATCAGAGCATATCCAAGAAGTAGGTTTTAACCAGAATTCAATGTTTCTGTGCCTGATATCCAGGCTGGGGGAAATAAAAAGACAAGCCTCCAAAAAAAAAAAAAAAAAAAAAAAAAAAGACTAAACTATATGGATAAAAACTAGAAAATATGTTGTTTATTCATTCCTCCATATATTCTCAATTGGCTTTTTAAAATCAAAACAATTAAATCACCAGAAAGCTCTATAACTAGACTAATTAGCTTAGCCTGACCCCTTTACCTTCAACTAGGTAACATTTTCTAGTTAGGAACTCAGATCTGATAGATATTTCATATACAATGGCACACACACACACACACACACACACACACACACACACACACACACATATACATATATCCTTCATAAAAATCTGGGGACATTACATCATTACCTGACTTCAGATTATATTACACGGCTATAGTAACCAATGCAGCATGGTACTCGAATAAAAATAGACACATAGATCAATGGAACTGAAGAGAACCCAGAAATAAAGCTGCTTATTTGCAGCCAACTGATCTTTGACCAAACTGACAAGAACATACATTGGAGAAAAGACACTCTTTTCACTAAATGGCACTGGAAAATTTAGATTGCTATATATATAAAAATGAAACTGAACCTCTATCTTTAACGATATACAAAAATCAACTGAAGATGGTTAAAAGAATTAAACATTTGAAAAACTATAAAAAAAACTGAAAGAGACTGGGCACAGTGGCTCATACCTGTAATCCCAGCACTTTGGGAGGCCAAGGCGGGTAGATCACCTGAGGTCAGGAGTTTGAGACCAGCCTGGCCAACATAGTGAAACCCTGTCTGTACCAAAAACGGAAAAGTTATCCAGGAGTGTTGGCATACACCTGTTGTCCCAGCTACTAGGGAGGCTGAGGCAGGAGAATTGCTTGACCCCAGGCGGTGGAGTTTGCAGTGAGCTGAGATTGCACCACTGCACTCCAGCCTGGGCAACAGAGCAAGACTCTGACTAAAATAACAATTTTTTAAAATGCTGAAAGAAGACCTAGGAAAAACTTTTCTGGACATTGATCTATGTAAATAATTGATGACTAACACCTCAAAAGCACGGGCAACAAAAACAGAAATAAACAAATGGGACTTAAGATAAAAACTTCTGCACAGCAAAAGAAATAAGCAACAAAATGAATAGACAACCTGTAAAATGAGAGAGAATATTTACAAATTATTCATCCTACAGAATATACAAGGAGCTCAAACAACTCAACACCACCAGCAAAACAAATAATTGCATTAAAAAGTGGACAAAGGACATGAATAGACACTTTTCAAAAGAAGAAATACAAACGGCCAACAGATATATGAAAAAAATTTTCAGCATCACTAATCATCAGAGAAATGCAAATTGAAACCACAATGAGGTATCATATTACCCCAGTCAGAATAGCTATTATTAAAAGGACAAAAAATAGCAGATGTTTAAAAGAATAGGGAGAAAGGGGAACTCTTATACACTGTTGGTGGGAATGTAAATTAGTAAAACCTCTATGGAAAATGGTATGGAGATTTTTTAAAGATCTTAGAACTACCACTCAATCCAGCAATTCTACTATGAGGTATCTACACAAAGGGAAAGATATATCAAAAAGATACCTTCACTCATACATTTTTTCACAGCATTATTCACAATAACAAAGATACAGAATCAAACTAAGTGTTTGTCAACAGATGAATGGATAAAGAAAATATGGCATATTTACACAATGGATATTATTCAGTCATAAAAAAAGAATGAAATCGGCCGGGTGCGGTGACTCACACCTGTAATCCCAGCACTTTGGGAGGTCCAAGCTGGTGGATCACGAGGTCAGGAGATCGAGACCATCCTGGTTAACACAATGAAACCCCATCTCTACTAAAAATACAAAAATTAGCTGGGCGTGGTCGTGGGTGCCTCTAGTCCCAGCTACTTGGGTGGCTGAGGCAGGAGAATTGCGTGAAATCGTGAGGCGGAGCTTGCAGTGAGCTGAGATTGCGCCACTGCCCTCCAGCCTTGGCGACAGAGTGAGACTCTGTCAAAAAAAAAAAAAAAAAAAAAAAAGAATGAAATCGTGTCTTTTGCAGCAACATAAATGGAACAGAAGGCCATTATCTTAAGTGAAACAAGACAGGCACAAAAAGTCAAGTCTCACATGTTTTCGCTCAAAGTAAGTGCTAAAAAAATGTGTGCATATGGATCTAGAGAGTAGAATGACAGGGGAGACTTGGAAGGATGAGAATTGTGAGGGAGGTAGATAATGTTAAATTAGTTTATGGGTACAATGCACATTATTCAGGTGATAGATACCCCGAAATCCTTGACTAGGCTACTATACAACCAGTGCATGTAACAAAATCGCACATGTATCCTATAAATTTGTACAAATTAAAAAAATGCTTAAGGTGTTTGTGAGAATAAAATAATGCACAAGAAGCACTTAGATGAAAGTACTCAGTGAATATAACTATCATTACTACCATATTTCTACCATTGATTCTAAAATTTAGATAAGTCTTAGTACAATAAGGAAGCATTAAATCTTATATTATTCATCAAGGTTCTTTAGAGAATCCATGTGTGTATATGTGTGTGTGTGTGCACATAAAAAGAGCAATAAATTTATTTCAAGAAATTACTTATTCTTCACGGTACTTCAATCTTTTCTCTTAAATACTTCAACCGATTGGGTAAAGTCCACCCACATTATGGAGGGTAATTAGCTTTACTCAAAGTCTATTGATTTAAATATTAGTCACATCTAAAAATGTGTATCTTCACAGCAACATCTACACTGGCGTATGGCCAAGGACTGGCTAATGCAGCCCAGCCAAGTTGACACATGAAATTAACCATCACACCTAATTTGTGTCTCTGTGTGTGTGTGTGTGTGTGTGTTTAGTGGTTTCGGTATAGAAGAAATATGATGTTATTGAATCTGGATGCAACAATCTCCCCTTTTTGAAAAGTTCAGTTTCCTGGGGCTATATTAAAGTGATATTGAAATGAAAAATGAAGATATTCTCTGACAACACTGGGTAAATTTTTTAAGTGTATTTTTTGCAAGATAGACTAACAAAAACCCTAACAATTATTATGTAGTTTGTGGATTTTCTAATGAAAAAAAAGCGGAGATCACGTCCTTGATTACTTGAGTGACAGTCAGTGTAAGCAGAGATGATTCAATAGAGGTACAGCTCAGAGGGTTCTGGCTGCTTCCACGAATCAGAATCTGCCAGAATTTCAGAAATACTGGGAAGCTTAATATGGAAGAAAATGATTCCCAAAGCTGCCACATAACTGTTTGGGGAAAAGAATAAACCATCATTGATTTTGGAAGGAGATGAATGGCTTTTTCAGAATAAGGTAACCAAGATTTCTTTGAAATACATTAATTTAAAATGGAAAAAAATAAAACATTTGTCTTATTTTAAAGACTATTTTTCCCCAAGAATATTGAGAATGAGAAAATGCCATTCCACAGTATTTTACATCTACTGAGACCAAGATTTTATCAAAAGTAATTTATTTGAGAGGTGATTTCAGGAAGCACCAGTGGAGGAGTGAATAATTTCAAAAGAACCTGTGAAGAATGAACTGATAAGCACGTTACTACAATGGGCAGCCAGGGCTGTCTTGCTGTTGAATCTTTGGGAAATAGCATAGAAAAAATAGGTCTTAGAATTACAACAATTTATGTTTGTCAGTGATTAAGGACTGCTTCTGATGGCACCAAACCCTGCCCTCCCAGATAGACATTCTCGTTTGTGCATGTGCTGTATGCGCCTCAAAACTGAGAAAGCCTTCAGACCATCATTTCTGGAACTGCTCATTTATGATTACTGACGTGCATGAAAGTAACTAGAATTACAGTAGCAAATTCTTTGCATACCAGACACACTGTGCCATAGTCTCCTTTATTAGGAGTACTCTAATTATGATAATTAGAGTCATCCTTGTTTTCTTACCAGTCTGCCAGCATAAGGAATCTACCAAAATAAAGTGGCAGTGTATCCTTAGGTTTAATAAAACCCTTACTATGTTCCCTCACAGAAGCATCCCACCCCCAACTTACCACCCTATGGGGACTAAAACTTCTCAGTCTGCAGGGGCTAAAGTTGTTAGAACAGAAAAAAAATAAAACTTTTCTAAATAAATCACTGGCAATGATTGGGAGAGGTGCTTCTTAGATTCTCCTCCTTTATTTCCAGACCCGTTTTGTTTGTAGCTATTTGGGACAATTAGCTATATAACGGCCATTGGTTCAAAGTATGTACCACAACCTGAAGGCATCATCCCAGACTTGCATGCGGGTCTTCCCCTAACTGGTACTTAAATTATACCTTAAAAGTAGCATTCCAGTTAGGCCATTAGCTTCTGAGGGTTGCAGTCTTTGATAGGACCAGTAAATCTTATGGAGAAGTGCTCAGCACTTTATCTTCCTGATTGTAAATTGTGCTTGGTCTAAACATTTGAATGAGGAATCACATGTTGGTAAATCATTCTGTGAGTTCTTGGCTTAAAGTACTGGCCAACACATAGTGAGCATGAAAGAAACGCTCATAATTGAAGTGTATATTCAATTTCAACCTATTGCTTTGTGCCATTGAATATTCACTTGATGACTTTTTCTGGCCAATAGTACATGGCAGAGGAAACATTGTGCTAACCACGGCTGCAGCTTGTTATTTGCCATTTGGCCAGGAATGCGAGTGAGGCTACCTAAGACCAATCAGTATCAGCTAGACTGTCACCTTATCCCAGATGCATAAGTAAGTCTGAGATCAGCCAAACTTAATCCATATCAGCAGAAGTATCCTGTTGACTACAGAACAATAATAAATGGGTGTTGTTTCATGTCACTAAATTTTGGGATAGCTTTTTGAATAGCTTGTTACGGAGCAAATGGCAAATAATATAAGTGAGGACCACGAGCCTGGTATCCTAAAATAGTTGTTGCTTATCTCAAGTTTAAATTTAATGGGATGTATGCACTACATATCTGGTACCTCTAGTTCTGAGACAAGGTAATTTTGACAAAGTTATTCCCACACATCAGATAAATAACAGACATTTGTAACTAGAATGTGTTGTGTGATATAAAGAAAACCTGGTTCTCCATGTGTTACCTGAATCATGGGGAAAGAATAAGGACTAAGTAATCTTTGTATTAATTCTATTTATTTATTTATTTTTATATCTTATACATCTGCTTTACTTGTTTCAATTTGAAGTCACCCTCTCTTCCCACACACCAAAATTAAACTACTGTCCATGATTGAAAATTATAAAGACTGGACATAAATGATTTTTATATACAACATTTTTTTAAATTTATTTTTAATTTTTAAATGTTTGTGGGTGCATAGTGGGTGTCTACATTTATAGGATACACAAGATGTTTTGATACACACACGCAATGTGAAATAAGCACATCATGAAGAATGGTGCATTCATTCCCTCAAGCATTTATCCTTTGAGTTATAAACAATCCAAGTACACTGTTTAAGTTATTTTAAAATATACAATTAAGTTACTATTGACTATTGTCACCCTGCTGTGCTATCAAATAGTAGGTCTTATTCATTCTTTCTATTTTTTATTCCCATTAACCATCCCCACATCCCTCCCAGTCCCCTACTACCTTTCTCAGCCTCTGGTAACCATCCTTTTACTCTCTGTCCATGAGTTCAATTGTTTTGGTTTTTAGATCTCACAAATAAGTGAGAATATGTGATGTTTGTCTTTCTGTGCCTGGCTTATTTCACTTAACATAATGATCTCCAGTTCCATCAATGTTGTTGCAAATAACTATATCTCTCATACTTTTTACAATTGGATACTATTCCATTGTGTAAATGTACCACGTTTTCTTTATCCATTCATCTGTTGATGAACACTTAGGTTGCTTCCAAATCTTAGCTATTATAACCAGTGCTGCAACAAACATATGAGTGCAGCTATCTCTGCACTCATATGTACTCTGTACTGATTTACTTTCTTTTGGGTGTATACTCCTCAGTGGGATTGCTGCAAAATATAATAGCTCAATTTTTTAGGTTTTTGAGCAACCTCCAAACTGTTCTCCATAGTGGTTATACTAATTCACATTCCCACCAACAGTGTACAAGGGTTCCCATTTCTCCACATCCTTACCAGCATTTGTTATTGCCTGTCTTTTAAATAAAAGCCATTTTAACTGGGGGTGAGATAGCTCACTATAGTTTTGATTTGCATTTCTCTGATGATCAATGATGTTGAGCACCTTTTCATATGTCCATTGGCCATTTGCATGTCTTTTTTCAAGCAGAGTCTATTCAAATATTTTGCTCATTTTTTAATCAAATAGTTACTTTTTTCTTACAGAGTTATTTGTGCTTCTTGTATATTCTGCTTTTAATCCTTTGTCAGATGCGTAGTCTGCAAATATTTTCCCTCATTTTGTGGGTTGTCTCTTCACTTTGTTGATTATATCCTTTGCTGTGCAGAAGCCTCTTTACCTTACGTGATCCTATTTGTACATTTTTTGTTTTGATTGCCTGTGCTGGTGGGGTGTTGCTCAATAAATTCTTGCCCAGACCAAAGTCCTGGAGATTTGTCAAAGACAATCTGTTTTCTTGTAGTAGTTTCTAGTTTGAGGTGTTAGATTTAACTCTTTAATCCATTTCAATTTGATTTTTTAATATGGTGACAGAGAGGAGTCTAGTCTCATTATTCTGCATATGGATATCCATTTGCTCCAGCACCATTTGACATAAATGATTTCTTAACAGTCTTGTGCAAATTCAGCCATTTAATATTTTTGTCAAAAATCACAACATTGGCCATTGCAATTGAACGATATATAAATATTAATTAACTCATGAAAATCGCCATTTATCTACTTCTGCATGCCAAGTAACTACACTAAGTAGCATATTTCATATTATTTAACAACTCCAACATTTTAAAGTATTAAATCCATTCTACATACAAAGATAATAGACTCCACCAGGATTGAGTGGCCTGTCCAAGGCTGGGCATGGGGGTTCATGCCTATAATCCCAACACTTTGGGAGGCTGAGGCAGGATGATCACTTGAGTCCAGGAGTTTGAGACCAGCCTGGGCAAAATGTGAGACTCTGTCTCTACAAAAAATAAAAAAAAAAATATGTAAGGGTATTGGCATGCAGCTGTAGTTCCAGCTTCTCAGGAGACCGAGGCAGGAAGATTGCTTGAGACCGGGATGTCAAGGCTGCAGTGAGCCATGATTGTGCCACTTCACATCGCACTCCAGCCTTGGCTGCATAGAGTGAGACCCTGTCTCAAAAAAAGAAAAAAAAAGTGTCTTTTCCAAGATCTTAGAATTAGTGGTAGAGTAGAATTAAAACGGAACAATGGAGCATCCTTTGACTCCAATAACCCTCCCCTTGCCTGAGTGGTTCCACTGAAATTTAATACAGGAGGGGCAAATACAAATGCTTAGATGTGCCTTTTTGATGATATTTTTCGAGAAACTGAATATTCAATGTTTTTTGGAGAACATTAACTGGGCAGCTAACAGGAAAAAAATATGACTTTCCTAACAATTTCCTTCACTTGTTTTTTTGAGGGAAAGTGCATTTTTTTTTCTTTTTTTTTAAATTATAATTTTCCCTTTTAATGTCATGTGCTGTCTCCCTTTAGTTCCTATTACATTTCTTGTTTTCTTTTCCTTCATTATTTCCTTACAGCTCTTCTTTTATTTACTTTTTTGTTGTTGTTGTTTTCTTTTTTATTATTATTATTATTATTATATTTTAAGTTCTAGGGTACATTTGCATAACGTGCAGGTTTGTTACATATGTGTGTGTGTGGCATTTCTTTCTTATACTCTATTGAATTCACTTATCTCCTTTGCTGCTGACAGAACCAAAGTGTTCATTCTCAGAATTATTTTCTTGAATTTTTTTCTCTGGAAAAAATTGTTTGTCTTTACTTGCAACCTTTCATCTTATCCAAGACTTATCCAATCCTTTACTATCTGTATTTTCTTTTGGCATCTATACAATGGGTATAAAAATATTGTCAGCTAGAAGAGGTGGCTGGCTCGGCATGGTGGCTCGCACCTGTAATCCCAACACTTTGGGAGGCCGAGGTGAGTGGATCACCCGAGGTCAGGAGTTCAACAGAACTAGAATAAATGAGATGCACTAAAGAAGAAACCATTCTCCATGTGCTATGTATTTTATTTTCTTGAATATACATAAATGAAGAAAATACACATAAAGATGGAGGTGATTGCTGTTGATGTAGCCAATGCATCACTGAATCATTACCATTTTTTAAACTATAATAATGCAGGACTAATTCTGACAAACAAAGGGTAGTTTTATTCACTTGCTAAAACAATTTTAACCATGGCATCAGTGTACACATAGTTTACCATTTATACAGCCAGGCTTCTTTGAAATTATAGGGAGCATTATAATTATTTTTGAAATGTAGTGTCAGTGAAGAATTTAAATCATATAAAACTTTGTGCATAAAGTAAAATTATATCAAGATGTTGTATCAGACTATTTTAAAATAACACAATTTGCTAGGCATAAAAGTCAGCCATTCTGATGGTCTGGTTAAATCTCAACGATTTTGTAGAGGCCAACTTCATTGTAGTCACCACTTACTAAACATAAGCACCAAGAGTAAGGTAAATTGATCTTAAATCTCATGTTTAAAACAGCAGATTATTCTTAATACAAGTATTGTTAGTAATAATTATGAATTATTGCTTAACTCTGGAACTTACTAAATTTGGTGTATAAGGAACGGATTCATCCAACCCTCAAACGATCTGCTAATGGCAGCATTAGACAGTTGATTAATTTTTTAAATGAATATATTTAAATATAAACTAATGTTTCTTGTGACCACTAGCTAATACTTACACCTTCAAAGAATAGAAAAGCTGTTCTGAGTCATTTAATCCCCAAATCTCTGATGTAACTAATTTAGGAAGAGGGAAATGATCTAACTCTAAACTATCAATGCTCTTTGACAAGCATCATAGGAAACAGAAACATGAAAAATGTTCAGTAACGTCTTCCTTTACTTCAAAATCTAGGCCTTTCAGAGATAAGCTTTAAAAGAGTTATGATATTTACCATAGGTCCAATCAAAGACCAATTCACACAGTTGAGTGTTGCATTTTCTCTGAACTTTCTCAAAATGAAGCTTCTCTCAGAATTCTGTTTAGTCAGCCAGAGAAGACTGCAAAGCTTAAATGTACATTAAAGTGAAAATGTTAATAGTTTGAGAGTGGAATATTCCAAATTCTTTATAAAATTAAAAGTTGTTTTCAAAAAGGCTGATTAGTTATTTAGAAACTAAGGCAAAGCATTCAGGTAAAAGATTTATAAGAATATTGAGATTGGCCCAGAGTGGGGTCACGTCTCACTGTCTTGGCATCTCAGGCTGTAAGCTATTACTGAGTTTAAAAATGCAAGCCACACTGTTAAAATCCAGGTAAACTAGAATGACTATGATGAGTAGAGCAGATATCTTGGAATTCGGTAGGGGCAGAAGCCAAGCAACGTAAAACATTAAGAGACTATTACAATTAGATTATTTGGTCATAGCTATCTCAGCCAAGGTCCAGGGTCCACAAGAGTGTGTGGAAGCTGAGCTTGGTGCAGAAAGATGACATTATTCATTCATAGTTTATAATTATGACAGAGATGACTATATTAATGTTAACAGCAAGTACTTTTTTAAAAAGTGTTCAATGTATATGAAGCATTGTGATAATGCCTTTAGTTCAGGTAGAGAACATTGTGATAAGTGCTTATCTTTAGTTCAAATCAATAGTTATTATTGTTCCCACTGAAAGATGGGAAAGATAAGAGCTGCAGAGGCCAATTTGCCTAAGGTCACTGGTAAAAATGGTTAAATCCTGGGTTTGTACAGAAATCTGGAAAGCTACAGTCTTCTTTTGCCTATCTTTATTTCTGTCATATACACACTAAAAATATTCAAAGAAGTCTATTTTTGATAAAATTCAGGGAGTGAAAAAGAACAACAGATATTTCAAATTAAAAATTATGAGTTTATTTTCATATTATATCACTGGCTAGTAATATGACATTGTACAAGAAACTGACTCTCTGGGACTCATTTTCATCACATGTCAAAGGATGCAATAATACATTAAAATTTTGACAATATGCATGTAAATATGTAATATCAGAATGATCATCAGCATCATTTATTCCTCTTTTATTACCTTCCTCCTTCTTTTATGACATTATAATGTTTATCAAACATTATAGTGTTAAGTTAAATACTATTATTCTTTTAAACTTCTTATAAATACTAGGTTCTCTCTGATCGTGCACAAAAAAGGGTGTCGATATTTGCATTATCACTACTGGTATGTGGCCCAGTTTTCCCATAATATGACTTTCCTAAAAGCAAACAATGACATCAACAACCTAACACCCAAATTAAAGATTGATTACTTGTAACTTGTTACAATGAGATTAACATATAGATCAAATATATTAAATAAAAGTCTGTCAAGATCTTACATTTTTCTTTTTTCCAGTGTTCTGCAATTTCTAATGGTCTGATTTGTAGCACCCAGGCAGAGTAAAGAAAGGACTGTTTGTTCTGATGTGAAGGGTCATATAAACTAGTGATTTCATTTCCAGTTTTTGTCATCAGGGAAAATCTTGGCCATTTCTGCAGACACGAAAGCTTGATACTCAAAACATCAGCTTACTTTTCTTTTTTGGTCATTCTACACTGTAAGACAATTGCTGTTGAATAAGAAAGAGCAGAAAATGTTTGCAAGTCATCTGTCATGGAAGCTTTCATATGCATCACCAGTAGCATGATAGGAAATTGGGAGATAGCGTTAAAGCATTATCTACAAGACAGAAAAGGTTTAGAGGAACTCTGATGTCTGTTCCTTATTATGTCTTCAGTCTTCTCTTAGTATCTATTTTCCATGTCAGTCAATATTTGAAAAGCCCTTGCAGAATAGCACAGATAAACTTTGCATTCTCTTAAATTCATAAATCCTACCAAGTAATTTGCACTATAATATTTTTTACTTCAATTATCCATCTGTATTGTGTTAGGCAAGATAATGGTCCACCAAATATGCCTGAATCTTAATCCTCAGAAGTTGTGAATCTCTTACTTTACGTGAGTAAAGAGATTTTGCTAATATGATTAAGTTCAGAAGCTTGAGTTGTGGAGATTAATGGGGATTATCCAGTTGTACCCAATGTAATCACAATGTTTTTGCAAGGGAAAAAAACAAGAAATGAAAGAGTCATCCAGGGAAGAAATGAGAAAATAAAACAGAGGTTGGAGTGATTCAGGACCATAAACGAAGGAATGAGAGCAGCCGCTAGAATTGGAAAATATAAGAAAATAAATTTTTCTCTAGTGCCACCAGATGGAATGGAACCTGTTTTATTTAGTCTTCTTACCCACAGAGTTGAGTGATAGTAATTGTGTGCTGTTTTAAACTACTAAGTGTATGGTAATTTTCTATAGCAGTAATAAGGAACTTGTTAGCTGGAATAAAATACTGCTGTACCAAATACCTAAAAATATGGAATTGGCTACAGTATTAACAATGGGCAGAGGCTGGAAGAATTTTGAGAAGCAGAATAGGAATGGTCTATATGATTTATGTGTAGATCTATGTAAATATATGAACTCATGTGTGTATATATGTATATATCCCCATTTAGGTCACAAGATATTCCAGATTTTGTTTTCTTTTTTATTTACTGAAATTACCTGTGTGAACACATATGTTACCAACAACTGCGGTGCTGACTGTGTGCCTGACAGATTTATGAGAGTTTTACACATATATATGTTATATATACATAGACAGTCCCAACTTACGGTGGTTTGATTATATAATTTTTTGGCTTTATGATGGATTTATCAGGATGTAATGCTATCATAAGTCTAGGAGCATCTGGATTTACTTTTTACCTTTGGTGGATTTAGCAGGATGTAATCCCATTGTAAATTGAAGAGCATCTCTAAATGTGTGTGTATACATATGCATGTATTGCATTTATTCTTCACTCTATTATATAATGACAACTATATTCCTATTTCTCATGAGAAAACTGGAGACTTAAAGAAAGTAATGTCTTCTAAATGTCATAACCAGTAAGAACTGCTGCTAGAATGTGAACGCCGATTTTGTTGTTACAGAACCCACAATGTTAACTGCCATGCTATACTGCTGTTAATCAATCTGCCTAATAAATACATCTCAAATTTAGTTGATTATCACTGAGTATTATTACTGAGTAATATGTGACCTATGAAAATTTTAAACCTCTACTTTTAGATTACCTAGTTCAAGAATACATAAGTATATCACATCAACTTGCACTGATTTTTATTTCAAGCTTATTGAACATCTGAGTGATATATTCATGAGTTTCTTCTGTAGTCCCTTTCTGTATACACACACAAACACATAAACTTAAATGTTTTATTTAAAAATTCTAGAATATCATTTTTAAAATAGAAACAGTTCATATATGTAAAGGTTGTCTCTGTCCTTCACATCATGACTCTGAAGATAAGGAATCGCAGAAAAGTGCTTATGAGCAATC
Source organism: Rhinopithecus roxellana (assembly GCF_007565055.1). NCBI lineage: Eukaryota > Metazoa > Chordata > Mammalia > Primates > Cercopithecidae > Rhinopithecus > Rhinopithecus roxellana. Next base: position 58,928,385 of record NC_044559.1, on the reverse strand, counting down.
AAACTAATTTTCACAGTTTTAAATTTCTACCATTGATTTTTGAGTGTGAGCCTGAGGGTCAATATTATGCAATTACTAGCTATGTGGCTGAGACGCAGAAACCATACTTTAAGGCAAATATGTGAAGGGAAGTGGCAGAATTTGTAAGTGAGTCCAACTGCCGCCCACATCTGTAGCTTAGAATATTTTTCTTGTTATGTGTAGATATTATGCTACATAAATAATGTATTCTATTGAAGGTTGTAATTCATTATCAGATAAAACAAATTAACAGGATTATTAACATTCATTCATATCAAGATATATAGGGGAGGCAGAATTTTACCTTTATGCTTTAGTTTAATTTTTCCCCGCTAGACCTGATAATTAAATTGACATAGACAGATCAACAAGAGAAAGATATACAAATGTATTTTATGTACTTTACCTGGCACAAGAGACTTCATAAGGAAATGAAGAGCTCAAAGGTACAGAGCTGAAAACTTATACACTGAATTGGACAAAGAATAGTGAGTTGTGAAAAAGAAACTAAATCATATGATGAGGCTTAATGATAAGAGTTATTTCAATGACATCTACACAGAATTCTCTTGGTCTCAACTTCTTCATATTAAGAATGTTGCATTCCTTCTGATATAGGGAGGGCATCTTTCATATAGGGAGTTTCATCTCCTGCTTTTAAGAAACAGCAATAAGGTCAGAGGGAACTTGTACCTGCTGTTTCTCAAGTGTCTTTAACTCAAAATTGTCAGTATCCCAGAATGGGGCATTTTTTAATTCTTCAGATATGGATTAAGATGTATTTCCTGAAAAAAACAAGGATCAACTATAATGTATTTTCCATTGAAAATAGTTTAGAAAATATTAATATTTTTAAAAGTTAATTTCATCAGTGGAATAAATTATTATCCAGGAAAAGACTTTTAGTAAGTGGAGTATATCTTTAGGTAGTCATTAATAGAAAATACAATTGGAAATGCATTACTACTCCTATTTTACACTAACCCTTAAAATTAATGGATTAGAAAAATCCCTGAAAACAAAATTTAGAGGCAGAGAAAAACCTGACAAATCTAAAATAAACATGTGCACAATAGATCCAATTGTACATTGAAATTAGATTTACCTCTTTGGAAGAATTATGAGGATATCTATGAATGCTGCAGGAAATCTGGTGTCCAGAGCATGTTTCCTTTTGTTAAGTTATAAACTCCCCTTGATAGTGGCTGACTGCAAATGATTCCAGGAGGTGGATAATAGCAATCAGTCAACTTAGTATGGAAATCCTCCTACAGACAGCCACTTTTATTGTTCATATTATACCATGTCACCCACTCCAGTGTCTAAACATGAAAGGAAAAATTATTTCAGGGACAGATCATTTTTCTGAGTTCAAACCAAATGCAGTATAAACAGGCATAATTTCCCACAGGGATATTCTCTCAGTCAGGTGATGGTGTTGAAATTTATCTCTGAGGATTACTGGCTATTGTAAATGCTGATATCTTCCCTCTGTGAGCGATAACATTTTTTGATGTCTAACAATGTATATTTAGACTGTGCTTTTTTCTTGAGGTGTTATTTGTTCCAGTTTCAGTGCTATTTTGCAAAATTAGCCAAGAAATTTGTGTGTGTGTGTGTGTGTGTGTGTGTGTGTGTTTTACTTGCAAGACAAGACTACCTCTGGTTCATGATGCTTTCTATAATTTCAAGCCTGAGAGGAAGTGTGATATAATCGAAGAAATGCAGAAAAAGAAGTTAGGAAGTTAGAAGATATGGAATCCAGGCCAGGCTCAATGTATGACATACTGTTCTCCATCCCCCTCTTTATACACACCTCTCTTTACCAACTGGGGACTTCGGTTTTACATCTGTAAAATAAAAGCTTTGGACCTGAAGGTCCATTTTAGATCAAACATCTGAGTTCCATTAACAAACAGGCACTGTGAGTAGAGGATATAATATATTTCCTTCATATTTCCTCAAGTCCTTTCTGGAATATGCACAAATTACCTGCTGTGTATATTCTTTGTGAATGTAATACACACTATCGATCTGCAGTACTGGCAACTACACTTACAGATACATAGAAACTAATGGTACTTACAAACTAACAGTTAACCTGTCCCTCTTTACTATATCTCCTACAAAATGGGCCACACTCTCTTAATTTTCTGTGCCGTGATTTCAAGCAGAAGCAAATTTTATTAAAGAAAACTGCCCATAGATATAAATATGTCTTTCTTGATCTTAGGGTACTGATTGATCTTAGCAGCTCATCAATAAAAATAGTAAGCTTTAACAAAGTTGTGTCTCACTTTTCTATATCTCCAAAAATTTATATCAATCTATTTGCCTTGAAAGGGCTCTGCACATATATGTTGCTCAATAAATTTTAATTTTTCTGTTGATTGTTTTATAATTTTAGTAATGATAATTCTTTGATATTAGTGATGATAAAAAAGTAATGCTTGATACTTGGAGGATTCTAACATCCTCCAGTAGAGAACTATTTGGAAATGTTATATAGGAGTTTAATCCTAAAGTACAAAGAAATCAAAATTGATCTTGTCATTTGTTAACTCTGTCAGTTTCTCCACTCTTGTATTATGCTGTGTATAACACAGTTAATAAAGCAGAAGGTTGGAAATCACAGCAATATCTATACTAACTATAAAACAGAACTCCCAACTTTCTGCCTGTGTCGAAGCACCAACTTTCTATTATTTCAGCCTATTAACAGTTAACCCAAACAATTCTACACAAGTGGAACAAGTAAAACAACTGCCTATCAGGATAACAGAGTGCAGGATATGAAAATACATAAACTATTTTTTAATAGGGTGGGGAACATCACACACTGGGGCCTGTTGGGCAGTGGGGGGGCTGGAGGAGGGTTAGCATTAGGAGAAATACCTAATGTAAATGAAGAGTTGATAGGTGCAGCAAACTAACATTGCATATGTATACCTATGTATCATACCTGCATGTTGTACACACGTACCCTAGAACTTAAAGTATAATATGAAAAAGAGAAATACAAAGTTAAAGACATTTTTTCTTCTTTGAGTTTCTTATTACTAAGATGACAAGCGAATCCACAAATATTCCATAATATTCTTAACTCTCCTCAAATAAAATTAGCATGCTGTGTGATAATAAATCTCATTATGTGATGATGAAAGTGACCTTTAAATAATCAGGCTAAAGCAAAGTTTTAAACGTTTCTCAGTGGATAAAAAAATCTTAAAAGGAATACATATTTTCGATAGCACCTATTGTTTTCTAAGTTAATTACAGATTTGCACATTTGGCATTAATGGCATTTCATACCATAACATCAACCTACTTAGTTTTCCCTTATGATCTCCCAAATCATCCCTATTTATGCGACTAATGAGTTCAAACTGTACTTTTATATTTTCTAAATACACTCTTTGCATTCCAAACTCAGTGCCTTTGCTTACGCTGTATACTCTGCTTGAAACATCACTACTTATGAATAAAAATTATATTGGTCTTTAAAGGTTCAAACCCATGTCTGCACCTTCATGAAACTTTCTCATCTTACCACCACTCCCTTTTCACAACTGTAATGGTACTTTGCTTGAATCTATATGCCAAGATATACTTTTGCAAAGTTAAAACATTTGTAAGGTATACACCACTATATAAATACCAGTTATTTTCCTTTTTTCTCATTTCTTAAAATCTCATATATTTGATAAGTGTTTTCTGTAAGTTAACAATTCTGTCTAATGACAGAGACAGAAACATTAACCAGAATTTACAAGAGAGTGACATAAGAACTATAACCAACAGAATAAAGGGGCCTGTCATCATCACATGATGAGATTTATTATTATAAAGCATGCTAATTTAATTTTCTTTCTTTATGAAAGAAAAAACAGAAAATAAGCAGCAACAAAAAAGTCAAAGCAAGAATCAAGAAATCAATCTTGGATGATTATGTGGGGATTTGAAGAATAAATAGAAACGAAACAGGTGTGTGCTAGTGAAAGTGCATTCCAGCACATGTAACAATATATGCAAATGCACAGACTCATGAAAAAGCATAAAGCCTTCCAAAATCAGCAAGTATTTAGGTTCACCTAGAGTTGTAAGTGAATGAGAATATATGAGTCTAGAAAAACAGTCAATTAAAACCCTGCCTTATAAATATCTTTGAACCTAATTTGAAAAGCATGGCTTGTTTCAAATCGGTGTATCAGGAAACCCATCCTGGCAACCACATGAGGCATAAATTAGAGGCACCAGTTTAGAGAGAAGACATTTATTTAGGTCACTGAGGAATTGTAATTAATAAATATTAATATATGTAGGTCATGGATATGAAAAGTGGGGCAGATGTGCTTCATATTAAGGAAGTGGAATTTTTGAATTTTGTTAGTGGTTTGATAGGAGGTATTGAGGGTTAGAGGAAAAAAATAGGATGAGTCTCAAATTTCTGGTTTTATAACCCAATTTGCCACTTTTTGAGAGTGGTTTGATGAGGATGAGCATGTTTGATGGGGAAAATTGCTATTTCTGGCTTGTGATATGGTGAATATAGGAGGCCTGTGGGACTCTCAGGTGAGTGCACAGTTGGACACACATATCTGAGGCCAGGGTGAATTCCGACAGCTGGGCCAAAGGCATCTGAAATCCAGTCTGTGCCCCTAGCATTGAGGCCTTCACCAAGGCACAGAGCTGCCTGTATCCAGAGGAAGGGATGTCATGTACTACAGCATCCCTCCAGAGAAGAGGCCTTTCTAACATCCTTAAAAGTCTAATTTATGATAGAGGTGGGCATGCACATCAGGGTGCTTGTGGATGGAGATAAATACAGAAGCCATACATGTAGTCATTTTTTTTTTTTTTTTTTTTTTTTTTTTTTTTTTTTTGAGACAGAGTCTCGCTCTGTCACCCAGACTGGAGTGCAGTGGCCAGATCTCAGCTCACTGCAACCTCCGCCTCCCGAGTTCACGCCATTCTCCTGCCTCAGCCTCCGGAGTAGCTGGGACTACAGGCGCCTGCCACCACGCCCAGCTAGTTTTTTGGTATTTTTTAGTAGAGACGGGATTTCACCGTGTTAGCCAGGACGGTCTCGATCTCCTGACCTCGTGATCTGCCCGTCTCGGCCTCCCAAAGTGCTGGGATTACAGGCTTGAGCCACCGCGCCCGGCCGTCATTTTTAATGGAATATTTTTTGAAACTTTAAGCGAGGACACATAAGCCATATAGCCCTGGTATTCAAATTCTTTTTCCTGTTTTTATCCTCAGGCAAAACAAGTTACCCCTCTAAGGCTCAGGCTGCTCAATTAAAACTAAAGGCATAAAACACCAAGGTTGGAGTACTGTTATGAGGATTGAGAACAACATGTACACCACGCTTTCATTACAGATCCTGGTACCTAGTGAGAAACTCATGCATATAAATACTATTATTATTACTTACCACTATCATCATCTTGTATGTATTTGATAACCATACACAGTTTTTGATTTTCCACCCCATTCAGGTCAGTTATACATGGATGGCATAGGTTGGCTAAGGAGCTGTACCATCTAAGCCCGAGCTTCTTTAGTCAGGCCTGCAAATTGTTTTCTTTCCCAATCTCATGAATTCTTTTCCTACATGTGGTGGGTAGAACAATGGACCCTCTAAAGATGCTTACATCCAAACCCCTGGAATCTGTGAATATGTGACTTTACATGGCAAAAGTTACTTTGCTGATGTGATGAAGCCAAGATAGGGAGATTACCCTAAATTGTCTGAGTGGGCCCAGTTTAATTGCCAAGGTCTTTATTAGAGTGAGGAAGGAGAATTGGGGTCAAAGAGGACTGTGACAATGGGAACAGAGAGTGGAGTGATGTGGGTCCATGAGTCAAGGAATGCCAGTGGCCTCTGGAAGCTGGAAAGGGGAAGAAAATAGATTCTGCCATAGAACCAGAGTAAATGCCCACCCTCTCTTTTCCATTTTTCCCATAGAATGGAGCACCAGTCTAAGGTCGGGTGAGTCAGCTTAGACATAGAGGTCTCTATTCAGGGAGCCCTGAAAAAAAGTCTCTGCCAGTTTTATGGCTCCTGAGCAAAGGGGAAAGGGCTATGAGTTAATGAACACTAGGTGCTGAGTCAGAATGGAGAGAAATATCTTCATGATTTCCTCCCTTGCACTCCCTTCCCCATAAGGATATCTTGACAGATGCCAAAAGAAGAACTTGATGAAGGTTTCAAATAAAGATGTCTAAGAATAAAGACACTGGAGTTAGGAATGCAAATAGAGGAGGATGTGATGGGTCAAAGGACCCTGACTCCTTGACTACAACTCCCTTCAGACACTGCAGTGCATTGAATGTGCACTAAGTCTGATCTGGGGAGAGCAGCTGAACCCCTGAGAACCCTTGAGGCCTGCCAAGTAAAGCTTTTGTAAAAACCTATGGCCATGTCTGATAAATTATACGTAGGTTATTAACCAGGGTCCAGATTCCTTAGAATTGAAATTAAACATATATAGGGATGATGTAATTCCATAAGTCAATTTCTGAGCAAATGAGATCCTCAAACTAATTTCTTCATTTCTTATATAAGAAAGTTATATCCTTGAATTTACTTTCATAGACAAGAATATACTCTTTCAATATCCTTATGGGTTTTTTTTTTTTTTTTTTTTTATTTTATTTTATTATTATTATTTTTTTTTATTATACTTTAAGTTCTAGGGTACATGTGCATAACGTGCAGGTTTGTTACATATGTATACTTATGCCATGTTGGTGTGCTGCACCCATCAACTCGTCAGCACCCATCAATTCATCATTTATATCATGTATAACTCCCCAATGCAATCCCTCCCTCCTCCCCCTCCCCCCTCCCCATGATAGGCCCCAGTGCGTGATGTTCCCCTTCCCGAGTCCAAGTGATCTCATTGTTCAGTTCCCACCTATGAGTGAGAACATGCGGTGTTTGGTTTTCTGTTCTTGTGATAGTTTGCTAAGAATGATGGTTTCCAGCTGCATCCATGTCCCTACAAAGGACGCAAACTCATCCTTTTTTATGGCTGCATAGTATTCCATGGTGTATATGTGCCACATTTTCTTAATCCAGTCTGTCACAGATGGACATTTGGGTTGATTCCAAGTCTTTGCTATTGTGAATAGTGCCGCAATAAACATACGTGTGCATGTGTCTTTGTAGTAGAATAATTTATAATCCTTTGGGTATATACCCAGTAGTGGGATGGCTGGGTCATATGGTACATCTAGTTCTAGATCCTTGAGGAATTGCCATACTGTTTTCCATAATGGTTGAACTAGTTTACAATCCCACCAACAGTGTAAAAGTGTTCCTATTTCTCCACATCCTCTCCAACACCTGTTGTTTCCTGACTTCTTAATGATTGCCATTCTAACTGGTGTGAGATGGTATCTCATTGTGGTTTTGATTTGCATTTCTCTGATGGTGAGTGACGATGAGCATTTTTTCATGTGTCTGTTGGCTGTATGAATATCTTCTTTTGAGAAATGTCTGTTCATATCCTTTGCCCACTTTTTGATGGGGTTGTTTGTTTTTTTCTCGTATATTTGTTTGAGTTCTTTGTAGATTCTGGATATTAGCCCTTTGTCAGATGAGTAGGTTGCAAAAATTTTCTCCCATTCTGTAGGTTGCCTGTTCACTCTGATGGTAGTTTCTTTTGCTGTGCAAAAGCTCTTTAGTTTAATTAGATCCCATTTGTCAATTTTGGCTTTTGCTGCCGTTGCTTTTGGTGTTTTAGACATGAAGTCCTTGCCCATGCCTATGTCCTGAATGGTACTACCTAGATTTTCTTCTAGGGTTTTTATGGTATTAGGTCTAACATTTAAGTCTCTAATCCATCTTGAATTAATCTTCGTATAAGGGGTAAGGAAAGGATCCAGTTTCAGCTTTCTACTTATGGCTAGCCAATTTTCCCAGCACCATTTATTAAATAGGGAATCCTTTCCCCATTTCTTGTTTCTCTCAGGTTTGTCAAAGATCAGATGGCTGTAGATGTGCGGTATTATTTCTGAGGACTCTGTTCTGTTCCATTGGTCTATAGCTCTGTTTTGGTACCAGTACCATGCTGTTTTGGTTACTGTAGCCTTGTAGTATAGTTTGAAGTCAGGTAGCGTGACGCCTCCAGCTTTGTCCTTTTGACTTAGGATTGTCTTGGCAATGCGGGCTCTTTTTTGGTTCCATATGAACTTTAAAGCAGTTTTTTCCAATTCTGTGAAGAAACTCATTGGTAGCTTGATGGGGATGGCATTGAATCTATAAATAACCTTGGGCAGTATGGCCATTTTCACGATATTGATTCTTCCTATCCATGAGCATGGTATGTTCTTCCATTTGTTTGTGTCCTCTTTGATTTCACTGAGCAGTGGTTTGTAGTTCTCCTTGAAGAGGTCCTTTACATCCCTTGTAAGCTGGATTCCTAGGTATTTGATTCTCTTTGAAGCAATTGTGAATGGAAGTTCATTCCTGATTTGGCTCTCTGCTTGTCTGTTACTGGTGTATAAGAATGCTTGTGATTTTTGCACATTAATTTTGTATCCTGAGACTTTGCTGAAGTTGCTTATCAGCTTAAGGAGATTTTGGGCTGAGACGATGGGGTTTTCTAAATATACAATCATGTCATCTGCAAACAGGGACAATTTGACTTCTTCTTTTCCTAACTGGATACCCTTGATTTCTTTCTCTTGCCTGATTGCCCTAGCCAGAACTTCCAACACCATGTTGAATAGGAGTGGTGAGAGAGGGCATCCCTGTCTTGTGCCAGTTTTCAAAGGGAATTTTTCCAGTTTTTGCCCATTCAGTATGATATTAGCTGTGGGTTTGTCATAAATGGCTCTTATTATTTTGAGATACGTTCCATCAATACCGAATTTATTGAGCGTTTTTAGCATGAAGGGCTGTTGAATTTTGTCAAAAGCCTTTTCTGCATCTATTGAGACAATCATGTGGTTCTTGTCTTTGGTTCTGTTTATATGCTGGATTATGTTTATTGATTTGCGAATGTTGAACCAGCCTTGCATCCCAGGGATGAAGCCCACTTGATCATGGTGGATAAGCTTTTTGATGTGCTGCTGAATCCGGTTTGCCAGTATTTTATTGAGAATTTTTGCATCAATGTTCATCAGGGATATTGGTCTTAAATTCTCTTTTTTTATTGTGTCTCTGCCAGGCTTTGGTATCAGGATGATGTTGGCCTCATAAAATGAGTTAGGGAGGATTCCCTCTTTTTCTATTGATTGGAATAGTTTCAGAAGGAATGGTACCAGCTCCTCCTTGTACCTCTGGTAGAATTCAGCTGTGAATCCATCTGGTCCTGGACTTTTTTTGGTGGGTAGGCTATTAATTGTTGCCTCAATTTCAGAGCCTGCTATTGGTCTATTCAGGGATTCAACTTCTTCCTGATTTAGCCTTGGGAGAGTGTAAGTGTCCAGGAAATTATCCATTTCTTCTAGATTTTCTAGTTGATTTGCGTAGAGGCGTTTATAGTATTCTCTGATGGTAGTTTGTATTTCTGTGGGGTCAGTGGTGATATCCCCTTTATCATTTTTTATTGCATCTATTTGATTCCTCTCTCTTTTCTTCTTTATTAGCCTTGCTAGCGGTCTGTCAATTTTGTTGATCTTTTCAAAAAACCAACTCCTGGATTCATTGATTTTTTGGAGGGTTTTTTGTGTCTCTATCTCCTTCAGTTCGGCTCTGATCTTAGTTATTTCTTGCCTTCTGCTAGCTTTTGAATGTGTTTGCTCTTGCCTCTCTAGTTCTTTTAATTGTGATGTTAGAGTGTCAATTTTAGATCTTTCCTGCTTTCTCTTGTGGGCATTTAGTGCTATAAATTTCCCTCTACACACTGCTTTAAATGTGTCCCAGAGATTCTGGTATGTTGTATCTTTGTTCTCATTGGTTTCAAAGAACATCTTTATTTCCGCTTTCATTTCGTTATGTACCCAGTAGTCATTCAGGAGCAGGTTGTTCAGTTTCCATGTAGTTGAGCGGTTTTGATTGAGTTTCTTAGTCCTGAGTTCTAGTTTGATTGCACTGTGGTCTGAGAGACAGTTTGTTATAATTTCTGTTCTTTTACATTTGCTGAGGAGTGCTTTACTTCCAATTATGTGGTCAATTTTGGAATAAGTGCGATGTGGTGCTGAGAAGAATGTATATTCTGTTGATTTGGGGTGGAGAGTTCTATAGATGTCTATTAGGTCCGCTTGGTGCAGAGATGAGTTTAATTCCTGGATATCCTTGTTAACTTTCTGTCTCGTTGATCTGTCTAATGTTGACAGCGGAGTGTTGAAGTCTCCCATTATTATTGTATGGGAGTCTAAGTCTCTTTGTAAGTCCCTAAGGACTTGCTTTATGAATCTGGGTGCTCCTGTATTGGGTGCATATATATTTAGGAGAGTTAGCTCTTCCTGTTGAATTGATCCCTTTACCATTATGTAATGGCCTTCTTTGTCTCTTTTGATCTTTGATGGTTTAAAGTCTGTTTTATCAGAGACAAGGATTGCAACCCCTGCTTTTTTGTGTTCTCCATTTGCTTGGTAGATCTTCCTCCATCCCTTTATTTTGAGCCTATGTATGTCTCTGCATGTGAGATGGGTCTCCTGAATGCAGCAGACTGATGGGTCTTGACTCTTTATCCAGTTTGCCAGTCTGTGTCTTTTAATTGGAGCATTTAGTCCATTAACATTTAAGGTTAATATTGTTATGTGTGAACTTGATCCTGCCATTAGATATTAACTGGTTATTTTGCTCGTTAGTTGATGCAGTTTCTTCCTAGCCTCGATGGTCCTTACATTTTGGCGTGTTTTTGCGATGGCTGGTACCGGTTGTTCCTTTCCATGTTTAGGGCTTCCTTCAGGGTCTCTTGTAAGGCAGGCCTGGTGGTGACAAAATCTCTAAGCATTTGCTTATCTGTAAAGGATTTTATTTCTCCTTCACTGATGAAACTTAGTTTGGCTGGATATGAAATTCTGGGTTTAAAATTCTTTTCTTTAAGAACGTTGAATATTGGCCCCCACTCTCTTCTGGCTTGTAGAGTTTCTGCCGAGAGATCTGCTGTTAGTCTGATGGGCTTCCCTTTGTGGGTAACCCGACCTTTCTCTCTGGCTGCCCTTAAGATTTTTTCCTTCATTTCAACTTTGGTGAATCTGGCAATTATGTGTCTTGGAGTTGCTCTTCTGGAGGAGTATCTTTGTGGCGTTCTCTGTATTTCCTGAATTTGAATGTTGGCCTGCCCTACTAGGTTGGGGAAGTTCTCCTGGATGATTTCCTGAAGAGTGTTTTCCAACTTGGTTCCATTTTCCCCCTCACTTTCAGGCACCCCAATCAGGCGTAGATTTGGTCTTTTTACGTAATCCCATACTTCTTGCAGGCTTTGCTCATTTCTTTTTCTTCTTTTTTCTTTTGGTTTCTCTTCTCGCTTCATTTCATTCATTTGATCTTCAATCGCTGATACTCTTTCTTCCAGTTGATCGAGTCGGTTACTGAAGCTTGTGCATTTGTCACGTATTTCTCGTGTCATGGTTTTCATCTCTGTCATTTCGTTTATGATCTTCTCTGCATTAATTAGTCTAGCTGTCAATTCTTCCACTCTTTTTTCAAGATTTTTAGTTTCTTTGCGCTGGGTACGTAATTCCTCCTTTAGCTCTGAAAAGTTTGATGGACTGAAGCCTTCTTCTCTCCTCTCGTCAAAGTCATTCTCTGACCAGCTTTGATCCGTTGCTGGCGATGGGCTGCGCTCCTTTGCAGGGGGAGATGCGCTCTTATTTTTTGAGTTTCCAGCTTTTCTGCCCTGCTTCTTCCCCATCTTTGTGGTTTTATCTGTCTCTGGTCTTTGATGGTGGTGACGTACTGATGCGGTTTTGGTATAGGTGTCCTTCCTGTTTGATAGTTTTCCTTCTGACAGTCAGAAGGACTGTCTGTTGGTCTGTTGGAGATTGCTTGAGGTCCACTCCAGACCCTGTTTGCCTGGGTATCAGCAGCAGAGGTTGCCGAAGATAGAATATTGCTGAACAGCGAGTGTACCTGTCTGATTCTTCCTTTGGAAGTTTCCTCTCAGGGGTGTACTCCACCCTGTGAGGTGTGGGGTGTCAGACTGCCCCTAGTGGGGGATTTCTCCCAGCTAGGCTACTCAGGGGTCAGGGACACACCTGAGCAGGCAGTCTGTCCGTTCTCAGATCTCAACCTCCGCGTTGGGAGATCCACGGCTCTCCCCAAAGCTGTCAGACAGAGTCGTTCGCGTCTGCACCGGCTCCTGCTACTTCCCCTGTTGGTCTTCAGCTGTGCGCTGTCCCCAGAGGTGGAGACTACAGAGACAGGCAGTCTTCCTTGAGCTGCTGTGAGCTCCACCCAGTTCGAGCTTCCCAGCGGCTTTGTTTACCTACTTAAGCCTCAGCAATGGCGGGCGCCCCTCCCCCAGCCTCGCTGCTGCCTTGCGGATAGATCGCGGCAGACTGCTGTGTTAGCAGTGAGGGAGGCTTCGTGGGCGTGGGACCCTCCCGGCCAGGTGTGGGATATATTCTGGTGTGCCTGTATGCTTACAGCGCAGTATTGGGGTGGGAGTTACCCGATTTTCCAGGTGTTGTGTGTCTCAGTTCCCCTGGCTAGGAAAACGGATCCCCTTCCCCCTTGCGCTTCCAGGTGAGGCGATGCCTCGCCCTGCTTCAGCTCTCGCTGGTCAGGCTGCAGCAGCTGACCAGCACCGATTGTCCGGCACTCCCTAGTGAGATGACCCCAGTACCTCAGTTGAAAATGCAGAAATCACCGGTCTTCTGTGTCGCTCGCGCTGGGAGTTGGGGACTGGAGCTGTTCCTATTCGGCCATCTTGCTCCGCCCCCCTCCTTATGGGTTTTTAACTTAATCAGGGAATTGACTATTTTGTTCTGTAATCAGGAAACTGTAGGACAGTTTCAACTATTGGACATCAAAAAGCCATGAGTAAGGATATTTTACTTATTTTAATAAGTAAGAGATATTTAATAAGATATGGAGACAAAATTGTTTTTCTAGGACACGTGTGTTTAAGATAATTACATTATATATATATATATATAAATATATATATATGTATATAATCTCAGTATTTACTGTGAATCAAAGTTTAGCTGCAATGTGTAGTAGTCCTAAACTTAATGCATTGTAGTTGATTCGATTGATTTGATAAAGCATTTAATCACTCAGAACCTTGACTTTAAGTATTTTGAGATGAAAATAGCAGTTTTTATTTGTTTTTTGCAGTAAAATTTTCATAAACAACTGTAAATTGCTCTGGTATAGACAGGTTAAGATTATATATATATTATAATCTTTATGTATATATTCAACACTTCTAAGTATCTTATGATGCATTAACACCAAAAGAAAAAGGATGACTTAGCTAATCTGAGAGTCAGAAAATCTGAAATCCATGGCTTTATTGCATGTATCTTTGATGGCATATTCGATGTAATTTTTGCCACAATGTGCCCTAATGACTTGAGAAGCATCTTCTCAAGATGACATAAAAGATCAGAATGAGGATTAAGTAGCACAAAAATGTGATTACAGCACACAGTGTTGATTCTCCATCAGCTCTGCATTTTAAGAGCAAACACTACATATATGCATTTTTCTAACTGGATTTAAAATATATACATACATATTTATTTTTAGTGAATCAGTTTATTTTTCATCAAATTTTGAAAAAAATATTAATGTATTTTTAGTCAGATTTATAATAGCTATTGAATCACCTTTATGTGTCTAATTGTTATCTTCCAAAATAGAAATCAAAGCTATGCAGGAATGCATCACCTTATTTAGTCACTATATAAAATACAGTGTCATGGTGTTTTACATAGCATTTTTTGGAAATATGGTAGGTAGATCCTTAAAAAAGCAAGTGAATTGTTAGACTATTGACTAAGACAGCCTTATGTCCCCCTCAGCTTGACAAAATGTTAGATCTATTCCTGACTATAGGCCCCTAAGTTCTGTTTTCTTAGAGCATTGACTTTAGAAAACTTTCCATTGCAGACTTTTTTATCCCTTTGAGATATAAAGCCTTTTGTTAGTTTTATACCAGGAATGTGTTTCTCCAGGATCCAAGATCCTTCCTGTTGACATATATTAATCAGGAAAAGTAGTGCTCCTAGCTGGAATTTTCTGAGGATAGAAACCTAGTTCCCACAAGTGCCAATTAGCAAGCACAGATGGCCTAATCACATTGTCCAACCTCCTTCCTAATGTGTTCCATTATTTTTCTACTCTCTCATCCTACTGGTTAAATATTCATGCCTTTTATTTGAGTGGAGTCCTGCCTCCACTCTACCACATTTTTTTTCAGGTGTCCAATGCAATTTTTCTTTCACATCATCATTCTAGGATCTCTGTAGATTATAGAAGAATGAGATTCAGTAAATTCAAGAGCCTAGACTAGATTATTATGCAAAGCTCGCCACCATTCTATAACATAACAAGCTAATAAACTAACATGATCAATTAATCAATAGCCACACTATGAAAGCCCAACATACTTTCCCGCGGATGGCTCAAATCCTCAAGTTTAGCTGTATTATTTTAAGCAACTCTACTACTGCCAAAACACTGCTGCTATCTTCCTTTTGCTTCCTGTACAAATGTCCATGTAACCCAGGGTTTTTTGTTGTTGTTGTGATTTTTTTTTTTTTTTTTTTTTTTTTTTTTTTTTTTTTTTTTTGAGAGGGAGTCTGGCACTGCCGCCCATGCTGGAGTGCAGCGGTGCGATCTTGGCTCACTGCAACCTCCGCCTCCCGGATTCACGCGGTTCTCCTGCCTCAGCCTGCCGAGTATCTAGGACTACAGGCACCCGCCAGCCACCACGCCCGGCTAATTTTTTGTATTTTTGGTAGAGCCAGCGTTTCACTGTGTTAGCCCAGGATGGTCTTGATCTCCTGACCTCGTGATCTGCCTGCCTCGCCCTCCTAAAGTGCTGGGATTACAGGCATGAACCACCGCGCCCAGCCTAACTCAGGGTTTTTAAGAAACAGAACAGCTGTAATAAATGTAGAAAGATTTCGAATGAATAAAAAAATTATGCAAGCCAGCTGGGCATGGTGGCTCATGCCTGTAATCTCAGCACTTTGGGAGGCTGAGGTTGGCAGATCACTAGGTCAAGATATCGAGACCATCCTGGCCAACACGGTGAAAACCCGTCTCTACTAAAAATACAAAAATTAGCTGGGCATGGTGGCACGCACCTGTATTCCCAGCTACCCAGGAAGCTGAGGCAGGGGAATCGCTTGAACCCGGGAGGTGGAGGTTGTGGTGAGCCGAGATTGTGCCAGTGCGCTCCAGCCAGAGCAAGACTCCGTCTCAAAAAAACAAAACAAAACAAAAAGCAAGTCTATCTATCTCATTGAAAGCAAGTACACTGATATTAAACATTAGGCTGTCAGACTCTTAATAAGGGGACAAAATAATAATTTCAGTCTATTGTAGGCTAAAAACATACGAAAAGAAAGCACATTATATTGGTAAGCTGTGTACTTAAAAAACACATTAGAAATAAGAACCAATTTATTATATTCAGTAAATAGATCTGAATAATTATTTCACTTATTGAAGCTTTTTAACCTAGAATCCTGAGACATTTTCCACAGAGGCAGAGTGAATAATGCACTTCAATCAATCTCTTAATTCATCTTTCCAAAAGATGGAATCATGATATATTGTGAATAAATAAAAGGGTGGCTTTTCTTTCTTCCAGTCCCTAAATATTGATATAAAAATATATATGCCTTGGAAGATTATTCCAAACAATCTTAATTAGTTTGAACAATCTAAAAGGCTTTGAATGTTTCCTATAGATTTAAGAGAAAAAAAACAAAAAACAAAAAACAAAAAACTGCAGTGTAAAATTCCTCAGAGGGAAAAAGTCCATGAGGAAGTAGCCTAGTACAATGAAAAACAAGCAAAAACAGTATAGCCTAAGAAATAGAGATCCAGCTCTAACATGTACATGCTATGTGTCCTTTTAAAAAGTTACCTACCTTCCATGAGCCACACTTTTTCTGTTCTGTAAAGGAAACACAGTAACATCTCATTGGATTGTTGAAACACTAAATGGGATAACAAATGTGTAACACCTAGCATGTTGCTTACATGGAAATTGAGGCTCAAGAGTCCTTCTATATTTGAGGTCACATAGTTTTTCCCTACAATTTCTCTTCATTAGTCAATTTCTGCTGTCTACACACATAGAAAATGCCTTCCAGTATTTGATGACACCTTAAGTGTACAAATACAAGTATTCTCTTCTTCAAGCCAAATCTTTTCAATTTATTCAAAATTCTAGTTGTCTCAGGGTGTCCAGATCATAAACCATCTTGGTTGCACTTTCTCATTTTATTTATTGCCTTCAAAGTACAGGAGTCAGAAAAGGAAGTCCCCTTCAGCCATAATCTGATCAGTTGATAAGGATCTGATCCTCCCTTGTTTAGAAGAATATATTTCTACTAGAGCTGTCTGTGATTACATTATTGATTTGGAGGACTTTGTCATTCAAGAGGACTTGAACTGAACTGGCAGGCAACCAGAATCCTCTAGACTTTTTGAAACAGGATGCTTCCTTTCATTTATTTGTTTTTTTATATGATCACATACATACACGACACAATCTTATTTTTTTTTTTTTTTTTTTTGAGGCGGAGTCTCGCTCTGTCGCCCGGACTGGAGTGCAGTGGCCAGATCTCAGCTCACTGCAAGCTCCGCCTCCCGGGTTTACGCCATTCTCCTGCCTCAGCCTCCCGAGTAGCTGGGACTACAGGCACCCGTCCACCTCGCCTGGCTAGTTTTTGTATTTTTAGTAGAGACGGGGTTTCACCGTGTTAGCCAGGATGGTCTCGATCTCCTGACCTCGTGATCCGCCCGTCTCGGCCTCCCAAAGTGCTAGGATTACAGGCTTGAGCCACCGCGCCCGGCCAATCTTACTTATTTTTAAACTCATTTCTACAGAGGAAATAGTTTATCGTCTTCCAAGCTCATAAAACTTTTGAGGAAAACATTAGAGAAGCAAAGTCAAAAGAACAAACTGCATAAGATCTTATATAATGCTTATATTCAAGTATTGAATGATGTGTAAGATGAAACATATAAGGATATCGTCTTCTACCAAGCTGAAGTACTTCAGATACATGCTTCACTCTAGGCACTGCTGCAATCTATATCTACAGAATAAAATAAACAAATACCTTTGAACACCTATTAAAATTTATTTATATTATATATATTCTTAAAATGTATATATGATTGAAATATATATTTAATATATAATTAAAATACATGATATCTATGATTGAAATAGGAAAAAACATTTAAATGTAAAATTAATAATGTGAGATTTGCCTTTAGAAAAACTCAAGAACTCTTTCCTAAGCAATTGATTTAGAAATAATTATTTTTTAGAATAATTTTTTAGTCACAAAATTCAGATAAAATTGCCACTAATTTGTGCAATCACTAGGTTCTTATTGTTAGGTTTTCAGACTCCTTTTCTTATTTTTTCTATTATTTAATATTTATGTAGTAATACTACTATTACTATTACAATGCAATGTAACATGAATGCTATCACATATAAGTACAAAATACTAGGGGGGCGCTATTACCAATTGAAAAAAAATCGAAGCTACATAACTGAGACATACAAATGAACTGAGTTTTTTTGTTTGTTTATTTTTATTTAGGAGAAGTATTTTTATTTAAATAAGTATTCCTAATTCTCAAAGACATGATGTGGAATCAGACTTATTTTATATCCAGGATCTTAGAAAATACAAAGCAATGTACTGGTTTTGCTGGCAGTTTTACTCTGGAGTTGGAGTGATTAGGTTCAAAACTTAGTTGAAGCTTCACCAGCCATGTGATCTGAGGCAAGTGATTAAATTTCTCTGTGCGTCAATGTTCTATCTGGTGCAACATGAGCTAGAGTAATAACTCTACTGCATGATTGTTCTGAATAGTAATAGCTGTATATTACTCTGTAGAGTGTTTACAATAAAAAAAAATCTATTCTTGTTACTATGAAGAAAATAAATCTGCGTGTATAGGGTTATCCTTCTTAGCCCACAACTGGCCATTCTATAGCAGCAATTTATAAAGATCAAATTGGTCTCTGGCAGTTGTTCTTGGGTATGTGAAAGCAAAGAGTCATCAATGACAAAACAGGTCCATGGTGATTTCTGCCCTGTAACAGCCCCGGAAGTCAAGAAGCTGTGGCACTGTTTATGCCATAGAATCTCTAACCAGAGGCTGAAATCGTCTGCAATCGCTTGGACTCCGCAACAATAGTGATTCATTTTGGAACCGGACTACAATGTGTATCATTCATAAGTAAAACAGGTATAGGCAAAACAGACAGGTTTATATCTACCACTTCTACCTCAAGTAGGAAAACTCCCTCAGAGATCCACAAAAGTGGATCACCATTCTAGAGTACCATGAACCTGTATATCTTGCCATTTGTATGACACTATTTATACATATATTCAACATACCATTTCATTAGATCATGATGATAAACAAGTCTGTGAATTTGACCATGGGAGAATTATCCCATCTTGTGGAAAAAGAAATTGAGGTTCACAAATAACTCACCTGGGAAAAGACAGTAGGTAAGTGGCAGAAGCACATGTTGACTTCTTCCTAAATGAATTCTGAAGTTAGTAGAATATTTATTACACATGAAGGTAGGAAGTAATTTCACTTATTAAATGCCATCGGTGCGGTGGGACATGGACACTGTTGAACCTTGATGAGGTGAATGTTGAGATGCTGATTGTGTCAAAAATTAGAAGAATAGAAACATAACTGAAATAGAAATTCTGTGTACTAATAATCAGACTGCAAATCACAATGCTCTAACTTCACAGGTGTACACTAATGTTGGCCATTTTCAAACATCATTTCAATATATGTTGACTTACTAATTTTTCCAAAAACCAAAGGTAGCTTTGAGAAGCCACATCTGAAAATGTGTGTACTATTAAGCTGATTGACCTTTTGGGATTTTAAATAATACATAGTTGATTTTGTGATTGTATTAAATGTATTTGTTAAGGAGATTGGAAGGCATTGCTTATTATGTAGAAATAGGGCTTTATTCATTTATTTATTTAATTTTTTGTTGTTGTTGTTTGTTTGTTTTGAGATGGAGTTTTGCTCTTGTTGCCCCAGGCTGGAGTGCAGTGGCATGATCTCAGCTTACTGCAACCTGTGCCTCCTAGGTTCAAGCGATTCTTCTGCCTCAACCTGCCTAGTAGCTGGAATTACAGGCACTTGCCACCGTACCCAGCTAATTTTTGTATTTTTAGTAGAATACTAAAATACATGGTTTCACCATGTTGGCCAGGCTGGTCTTGAACTCCCGACCTTAGGTAATCCGCCCACCTCGGCCTCCCAAAGTCCTTGATTTAATTTTTTAAAAATCACTTTGATTCCAAAACAATGGTGATTCATTTGGGAACCAAAAGACAATCTGTGCCACTAATGCATTTTTTTAGAGTGTGTATAGACCATGCAAACAGGTTTATACCTACTTCTACCACTCCAGAGAAAACTCAAGTGTTATTGCTGATAGAATGAGTGGATATGGGAGTTAGAAATGGATACTCTAAAGAAGTACTAACACACGATGTTCCTGAGACGGTAAAGTGGAAAAAGCAAGACAAACTAAGTGAAATTTAACCCAGTTCATATTTTCTTCAAGGCTAGGGATGTGGGGCGTGTGTGTGTGTGTGTATGAACTTATTTTGAATTTAGGCTTCTGTTCTATTTCTTTGTGGTTTTTTGATACTACATTGAGTCAATGAACCAGATGGCTATTCCTTTCTCATCTAGAAGAAATGTATTCTTCTCACTAGAGTTAAAAGAATAAAGGAAAAGAAGACATATCCACATCCTTGTGTGTACTGTTGCACAGCTGTGGTTTATGCTGATGGTCTATCTTGGCTACAGTTAGCATTTTAAGTGGGTGTATTCTGCTCTGAGCAACAAAAGGTAATTATACTCTTTTACTCTTACTATACTCTTTTACTCTTATGCTCTTTTACTCTATACTCTTATACTCTTTTACTCAGAAAATCACTCACTTATTACGCTATAATTAACCCAGAGATATTGGTGGAAAGGTACGACTTGAGCAATCAACAGCAAGTGGTTTATATTATATATACATTATATTCTATATATATATAATTTCTCCAGTATTTATACATATATATATGAAAAATTGTATTTTCCTTATTGTTAATTTTACCCTGCTGGACATTTTGAAGTTTTAAACATTCATTTGAAAGTGAAGTGAATCTCTTTGGTTTAAGCAACCTTTAAAAAATTAACCATACATTATTATAATCACCATCTTTAATCTAGATTAGCATTCCCTAAATTATGAGAAAAACAGACCCTAAAATATAGTTCTGTAGTCAAATAAATAAACATTAAATGTAAATGAGAAAGGAATGACCTTGGGGATGGGAATTGATATTTTAAAAACTATTATGGGTTAATGCCTACTTCAAACCTCTCCGGTGGTGGAAGGAGGCAGTGGGGATTTTGTATGTGGCATATTTCTTAATTTTGGCGAAGAAATCACCTCCTGCTTTAGAAAAAAATGAGGTAGGATCTTATCTGTATCATTTACTAGGCATGAAATAGATGAAAATTGTGGCCGTAAGACTGTTACCACTTCTGTAAAATGTGTGTGGAAGTCATTTGAGCTAAGTATGCAAAGATCTGGCATTTGGTTGTAAAAGGAAAATAAAATCTCAGGACCCCTAACTCACTATGTCAAAGGGAAAAGTTAAGCTTGTCAACTGAGTCATGCCCAAACTACCTTCTGTTTGTTCCCTGACAGCTGTAATTTACATGCTTACCTTATCTTGTATAAAATGTAGATTTACTGAGCCTAACATGAATGTATAATTTACCCTCACTCCTTCTTTTTACATCTAAATTGTAGATACACTGACGGCCAATAAGAGACACATAAGAATGTAACCATTTGCTTCATTGCCTACCTTCTCTCATATTTCCCTCCTTTTTCTTCCCTTCCTACTTGCTCTTTCCCTTTGAATGTTGAAGTTCCAAAATTCTCTTTGGAAAAGGCACAGTACATGGATTCTACTGTGACTCGTGTTTCCTTTTTCCCAAACATATTCTCAACCTTGGTAAAATAAACCTCTAAATCATTTGAGATCTGTCTGCCTCAGTCACTTTTTGGTTTACACAGCACAGTGATATTGATACTTAATATATGAGACCATTTTTAAATAAAATACTTTTGAAGAAATAAATAGTATATTTTCTCTTGATAGTATTATTTCTAAATGCAATCCATTACATAGGTAAAATTAAGTAATTGCAAACTTGCATAAATAATACTACTGTATAAAGGTTATTTTTCCTTTAAGGAGAATCTTTTTTTAAAAAACCTTAGTACTTTTGAATTCATCAAAGCACAAATATATAGCATGGTCATCATAGCATGGTCATCAGTAAGAAAGCAACAAATAGCTTTAATTGTAATTAAAAATTTTAATTCTAATATTCTGATTGTACACTTATGAATTGTATATTTTGTTTCTGATTAATCTTTTATTGTAAGATTTCCTAAAAAAGGGATATAGCTTTGTTTAGAGTTCATAGTTAAGAAGAAAGTTTTCAGAGTTCAAACAAATTTCATGCTATGTGTTATGCAATCAGAAGTAAATTCTTCTCCAGATTACCCATTTTAATCAATTTTACTTAGCCCCCAGGTATAGAGAACTAAACAGAAATGCAAGTTTAATTGTTTTTGCACCTCTCTTCCCTTAGACTGAATAGCGTTTTCTTTGTAAGTGTTTTCTCCCATCATCAAGCATTTCTAAGCATTTTCTTGGACTCTTAAAAGTGTCCTGTGGCCCTTCCTTATAAATGAAGAATGGGAGATTATAATTCTAGTGAAAATTGGAGTTCTCCCAAAGACCACTGTGTTTGCATTTTGTTTTGTTTGAATCTGCTATTTAGGTGGATCTTGTAACACGCAATGTAGGTAAGAGAGGCAGTTTTTTTAATAACAGAAAAATTATTTTGCATTCATCATTTGGTCTGTTGCCCTAGGTTACCAAATATTGTACTGTTGCTCTAAAATAAATAACTCATGGTACCCAGCAGGAGCAATAGTGAAGGTATTCAATCAGTACATCATTACAAAAGATATATCTTCATTGTTTACATGCACATGTAAAAACAAAGTCCCAGGAAACCAACTGGGTTCTTGCTAAAACTTTAACATCTACAGTTAACAAATACTGTAATATCTGAAAATGTTATGTTTATATTAAAATATAGGCACATTATTTTAAAATAATTCTTCTAAAAATATGTCTAAAGTAAAGCAATTAAAATATCTCATTTAGATTTAATATTTAATATAACTAACTTAAATTTTAAAATGACATTAATGCTTCTTTTGAGTGTAATATTATCATTTTCTTTTTGCAATTTTACAGTTTTATACAAGAAGTGGTATGTTCAGGTAGAAATAAAAACTAACAAAATATGTATATGCTTTTGGAATTAAACTGCTTTCCATTGATTAAATATGTATTTTTATGGTAAGATAGCAGGAAGCATCTAAGAAAATTTTATTAAATAAAACAAATGGGTAATTTACCACTTTTTAAATATGTATTGCAAAGCTGATTTCAGAAGAAATTTGGACTTCCTATTCTTATTAATAGTTTTGTCATAAGCATCCAGGGAATTTGAGAGTCCAAAATTCTCTTCCAAGTAACTCCCACCACCAAAACCATTCGTCTAGGGTCTGAAAACATAAGGAGAGAAGAAAACCTAAATTCTGGGTGCTCGTAGAATGTCTAACCAGATAGTGATGATGACAAATACAACAACAAAAAATAATGTGAGGCACATTTTACTAAGCTTTATATGTTTTAGTCTAGCAATTAATGTGAGGCACATTTTACTAAGCTTTATATGTTTTAGTCTAGCAATCAAATGTTAGCATAAGTCAGAATCAAGTTGAGGACCTGCTAAAACTACCAAGCTATTCGCCTCCACCCCAATGATCACCCCACTGATTCAGTAGGTCCAGGATGTGATCTGAGAATATACATTTCTAGCAAGTTCCCAAGTGATACGGTGCTGGATAAGTTACTACACTTCGAAGACCTTTAACCTACAAAACAATTTTTATGAGGGAAACAATATTACTCCTGCTTTACAGAATCTGAAGAAGAATCTGAGCCTCAGAGTTACTAGGTTGATGCAAACGTAATTGCAGTGTCTGTCATTAAAAGTAATGGCAGACACTACAGTTATGTTTGCATCAACCCAAATATTAGTAAGTATAGTCTAAAGTCACCCTGTGGTTCAAGTACAGGACCTGTTACTCTTAATTCCAAAATCATAGCCATTGAATTTAGAAAAGGTCACTGACATTAAAGTAGCTGAAAGTCAGTAAAAATCTTGTTATGAAAAATCTGAAATGCAGTATTTGATATATCTTGTTCCTTCTGTCATGCAATGGAATGGTAAGTTGACTATCTATTTAATCTGACCAATGTGGATAGTGCCGACTCCCTTTAAGTTGAAAATGACTTCATTCTTAATAGCTTGTAGAGGAAAATTAGTCGAGCAATTTCATTTCATAATTTTACTTTGAGCTATATTATTACAGGAAAGGTTGAGATTAAGCATTAGTTATGTAAGAAAAACACCTCTGGCAGTGCATTGCTTGGCTTAGCTGCTTGGATGAGAAAACACTATGAAACTTCCCTAAGCCTTTCAGCCAGGTCATGGTTGTTTAGCACACACTTGACTCAGGCAGAAATGATATGAACCACATTGTAAACTCAGACAATAATTAGGGGAGAGGAGTATAAGTGAAAGAGGGTTCGACATATCTGAAGCAAGGGAATAGGAAATCAGGAACAGGCAAAGTGTATCCAAGATACTCAACCCTGGAAAACCTAGAATGGATAGTTACTCCTAATAACATACAGCTTGACAGTCAGGAATTTCGATAGAAAGTGTTTTTAAGGTAGCAACAGCAAGAGGTGGGAACCTAGTAAGTGTAAGCTTCTTTGACCTATAGGATCACTGGTAATTTATATGACCCGACTTTGAGTATAGCAGGGTAAAAAGTAATAAATTATAACTGGACTCTGTTTGTTTGTTTTTTGAGAGACCTTCTATGAAGGAGAGAACCCATATATATTATTCAAACCTGTATCTTTGAAAGTATCACATTGTTTGATACATGGTAAGGGCTCAGATGTTTGTTTGTTTGTTTGAGTGGAAGAATGGATATTTAGATAGAGGTGTGCATACAAAGACAGATAAATGAGTAAAAATGTGTAAACATAAATTGAGAGTTAGGATTTTGAAAAGTATGAGTTGAAGGCAGTTTAAAAATGGTTTAGTTTGATTTCAAACATTATGGAAACAATCTTAGGGAGATACAGGTTCTAGATTCAAGTTTATCGGTGAACTAGTAGTGTCACTTTGGGAACATTTTTGTACTTTGAGATATTTGAGATATTGAGAGAAAATTATCTCTGAGTAAGATAAAGATATACTTTAATTATATTTAAATATTTTGCAATTTAATACCTACAGGCATAATAAATTCTTACTGCTAATCACCATAGATTCTGATTTTAAAGTAAATAATTTCAATGTAATTATATTTAAGACTGTGCAATTAGAATGATCTATGTGATTATAGCTGAACTGAATTTTCTAATTCAATTTGTTGGTGAATAATTTTTTTTTTACTCTATAACCTGGTATATGAAAGACCACATTTTAAAGCCTTTAACAAAAGTCTTTATGAATAAATTATTAAAGTGGAAATGAATTAATTGAAATTGCAACAATCCACTTGTTCGATAAAACTCAAGCATGAAATATTTTACCAAATTTGTGATTGCCTTTAACAAATTAAAAAATTATCTCCTAGCTTTATACACTAAAGGATATATAAAGAATATAGCTATGTAGACTTAAATACTCAACACACAGGCAAAACAGAAAGTATGATCTCTCTGTGAAAGGTCTAAACCCTGATTTTTAAAATACCTGATAACTTGAAAACCTGTTCAGTTTTTACATATTTTAAACATTCATATTTTATATCTAGTGAGACATAATCACATAATTTCAAGAAGTTTCCTCCTCTTTTTCTTAACTAATAATTCTCTATTTCTCAGTGAACCATGAAGGCTTTAGCTGTTATGTACTCAAGTTGGTTATTATTGTCACAGCCATCACTGAAATTTATAAATTCCCAAATAAAGTTAGATGCATGATCCTAAGCTCCATGCTACCCAGACCTTTCCCACCTCCACAGACACTGACTCTGCTTCTTGAGGAGAGAGGGGATATAATATTTGGTCCTGTATTTGTGTTAGTATAGGTTAAAATTTTTGTTGAAAGGTGGATAAACTATTGGATGGTAGGTTAGTAAGCGTTCTTCACAAAAAAGTGCATGGGTGATGTTATCACTCCCGCATTCAACCTAATACTAAATATTAGATCCAAAGAAAATTTTCCTCAAAAGAATATAGCTTAGAAAAAGATAGTGTGGGTAGCTCCAAACTTCCAACCTTTCAGGGACACATCAAAAATGCACAGAAACTACCAGAACCAATTTGTCAGGACTCTGGAAATAGGCAAAGGTTTACAGCCATCAAGTGAACAATAAATAAAAAGACAACTAAAAAAGTGGTAGGAAAACTTTGGGCCATTTTTGCTTGCCCTTTCCTTACTCCCTCCCTGCATCATGACATTCTTGAAGATGACAGCCTGTGTTCTCAACACAGGACTATTATTCCAAGTTCTGGAGAGAACAGAGAAGATCTCATTTACAATCATTATGTGTGTCTATTCAAACTTCTCCAGAGGACTGCCTGAAGGATTGACACAAGGTGATTGTCTTTGTTTTGCCTGTCTTAGAACTCAGGTCAGAGAAGCAGTGGGCATTGCTGTAAAATGTAAGGCAAATGAAAAATGTGCAGTGGGATAGGCCTGAGACATAAAATGGCCTATGGCTTTGGGGAAAAAGCTAGGGAGAGTGTTTATTTGGGAAATTAGGGCATTCAAAATATTATGTATACTGAGTAATTTAAAAATTCCAGGGAGTACTGAAGAATGCAAAAAGCTACACATGCCCAAGGCATAATATATTCTCAGAAAAAATCATGGGAAGTCCCTAAGCTTTCACAAAAATAAAATGAAAATGAAAATTTGCTCCTATAATTTATCTAAAAGTTTTATGTTTTGAGATGTTTTATTTAGATCTATGACCCTTTTAAACACTATATTTTATATGGTGTGAGGTAAGGGTCTATTGTTAAATTGAAAATTTCTTAATTTGTTCGAATTAGATGACTGCCATTCCATTATATCTTAGAGTGAACATTAGCAAAATCAAAATCAACACATTTATACTTCCTTCCAATTACATTTTCTCCAATTCCATCTTTTTTGTTTAAGTATATCACCATCCTCATTCTGCTTGATTATAGGGTAAAGTCTTGATTGTCTCTTTTCTCATTATTCTAATCTAATTTATTACCAAATTATATGGAATTTATTTGCAACATATCATTGGAACTCTTCTTTCCTCTGAATTCATGGTACTGTGGTACTTTTCCAAGTCAGAACTCCAACAACAGTTTTTCTGTGAACCACTGCAAGAATTTACTATTACTGCCAAATTTACTTTTATTGTACACTGGTAACAGCTACTAAAATTCCAGACTTACAACCTTTCAATATCTGTGAATTACAAACATGTTTTCCTGGTATTCAGTGTTCTTCTGATTACAACATACTTTTTTAACTTGTTCTTGCTTCTTGTCTTACCTAGCTGAATATCTCCCCTCATTTTCCTGATAATATTAACTACTACACTGCCATAACTTGGATTCTTCATTTACATGGATTACTTCCTATTATTATGATACTCATTTCTATAATCTCTAACACAGATGACAGCTCTTCACTGAAAATTTTTCAGATCATCTTGACTGGAAGGTCTCAATGTTATTTTTTCAGCTAGATTTTTTGTCCTTTATTATCTGGTCTTTTCTTATAGCACTCATCAGTTTATGCCATGCCATATGGAGCAACTGCTTTTATAGGTTTTATGCCACTTACTGTAGCACAAAGTCCTTCAGAGTAAAATCTACATATGTTATCATTTGCACCCTGGGTTTTCTATTTTAAAATAGTGAATTTGCTACTGAATACACACTGTATATTAGGCAAAGTTCAATTCTGTGCTCAGAAAATAAATGTATTGTTCCTCACACAGATGAAAGGATCAAAGAAATGACTTCACCATTTCAATCTATCAGAAAAATATAGTCTGCAGAGAGGACACCCTTTTAAAGTTATTGCTGTTTATACAGTGAATGTATGCTTCAATAATTTTGTCTACTTTCTCTACATTTCTTAATTTAATGTATGCATGTGTGGTGGAACCATCTTTAAACTAATATTGGTTTAACAAAAATGAAGATCTATACATCATCAACTAGATACGAAGAAGGAGACCCATGGATGCTCTTATGATAAAAGTCAGTTACAATAATGGTTTTATTATTCTAATGTTGCAGGAATTAAGGGACAGGAGAGACCAATGGGTGGAACAGGAGGATTTTATTTAGGTGGCCACCAACCCAGCAGATTAACATCCAAAGCCTGAGCTCTGAGCAAAGACAGGGCCTGACTTTTATACATGCAACCAAAGGGAATTGGTCAGTTAGTGCTGCGAAACCTGTAAGGCAGGTCGGTAAGCAAGCTTACAGAAGTAGAACAAAGGCAATTTATCAAACAGTGACAAGTTTTACAACTCAAGCCAGTTGTTGCAACTCAGGCATATCTTGTGACCTTTGCTGTGCTACACAGAAGGGAAAAACAGGAACTTACAAAACTTGCCAATATAATTGTGAGAATCGTAAGGGGGGAAGGGAGAAGCTGAAAGAGAAAAACTTGTTTTTCCCAACCTTGCTCTGGGATGGGAGGGAGAGACTCTGGAGCCCATCTCTTCTGGGCCCTGGGCTCTGCAGATAATGCTATGAAAGCCTTGACAGAGCCCTGCCCTTCCCTGGGTCTTGGAGTGAGTCAATCTAGTACAGGAAAACTTGTTTCTCTTTTCGTATTTTCTGTTTCACTAACACTGCAGCCAACTTCATTTAGATCAAACTCTACATCTCTGATTTAGTCTACAAGACCGAATAGGATCTGTTCCTTCCTATTCCTCCAATCTCATTTTTCCTGAATGTACTTTGCTCAGTTTAAAATAGTGCCAGTCACTATTATTTTATGTCTCTGCTTAAATAACTATGATTATGTTATCTAAATAGAACCTTTATGCACTCTTTTCTCTATATTTTATCCAGTTTCTGAACATTACTTACATTATATTGCATATTTATTCTTAAATTATCAGCCTCTCTCTGTAGTGTAAGCTCCATTACACTACAGGAAACTAGTGTGACTCCCTACACTACTAGGGAAAGTATGTTTTAGCTAGAACAATACCTGCCATGTGATCTTCTTCAACACATTTGTTTAATAACTGAATGGAAGCTGGTGACCTTGCTGTAAATGGTCCCTTGACTATATGCCAGAGTGATTTTAGTTCATGCAAACCCAGCATAACATTAATTGGGAAGTCAGTGATTACAGAAAACTATGAAAATATCCCTTAAAATAAATTATTAATAAGAAAAAATAATCTTCAAGGCACATGCTCCCTGGAGGGAACCAAACCCTAAAACATTCTCAAAGATGACAAAGTCTTCAAAAACCTGACTAATTAAATCAAAATTGTGCTTCGCCTGTTGTTAAGAAAAATTAAACAAAGATTAAGGTAGAAAAATTTTCTCTCACCAGAGTGTTTGAAAGACAAAATAATATAAAAACTTAAGTAAAAATGTTAGAGGGACAGAAGTCTAAGGAGAATAGCAATTATGTGAAGAGAAAGTGCAAAGAGAAAGGGCTGGGTTGTTCTCACCCAATTATTGCTCAGTGTTGTCAGACACTTCTCATTATCTCAATGTCATGTATCTTCTTTTTCATGAATTTTCATCTCCATTGTATAATGTACCTTGTGCCTGAATTAGGCATTTTTAGCTAAGGCAGTAGCATTCAGAGAAAAAGAGTCATCCACACCCTGGCAGTACTCCAAGACATCCAAAATCATTAGAACAGACCTCTGCCTTCAGAGTTCAAGGCTTAGGCCCTATCGGGAAAACCCGCTCCTGGTGTTTAACGTGGGTTGTTTTCTATTTCCTAAGTGTCTCGGCTGGGTTGAGAAATAAAGGGAAAGAGCACAAGAGAGAGAAATTTAAAGCTGGGTGTCCGCGGGAGACATTACTTGTTGGCAGGATCCGTGATGTTCCCGAGCCCTAAAACCAGCAAGTTTTCATTAGCGATTTTCAAAAGGGGAGGGAGTGCACGGATAGGGTGTGGGTCACAGAGATCACATGCTTCTCAAGGTAATACAATATCACAAAGCAAATGGAGGCAGGGCAAGGTCACAGGACCACCGGATGAAGAGAAATTAAAATTGCTAATGCAGTTTCCCGCACACATTGTCTTTGATAACATCTTATCAGGAAACAGGGTTTGAGAGCAGGTAATCTGTCTGACCACAATTTATTAGGTGGAAATTTTCCCATCCTAGTAAGCCTGGGAGCACTATAGGAGACGAGGGCTTATTTCATCCCACCGGCTTCGACCATAAAAGACGGGACACCTTAAAAGGGGGCCCTCTATAGGCCTACCTTCAGGGCACATTCTCTTTCTCAGGGATGTTCCTTGCTGAGAAAAAGAATTCAGCGATATTCAGATATTCTCTGAGAGGAAAATAGCTCTGTTTCCGTCCGGCTCACCGGGGGCCAGTTCAAAGTTACCTCTCTTGTTCCCTGAACATCGCTGTTATCCTGTTCTTTTTTAAAGATGCCCAGGTTTCATATTCAAACACATGCTCTACAAACAATTTGTGCAGTTGACACAATCATCACAGGGTCCTGAGGCGACATTCCTCCTCCTCAGTTTACAAAGAAGATGACGGGATTAAGAGATTAAAGTAAAGACAGGTATAGGAAATCACAAGGATATTCACTGAGAAAGTGATAAGTGTCCATGAAATCTTCACAATTTATGTTCAGAGATTACAGTAAAGACAGGTGTAAGAAATTATAAAAGTATTAATTTGGGGAACTAATAAATGTCCATGAAATATTCACAATTTATGTTCTTCTGCCGCAGCTTCAGCCGGTCCCTCAGTTCCGGGATCCTGATTTCCCGCAACAAGGCCGGGTAAGGGAAAGTAGGGGGTCCAGGCTTGTTTCTGAATGGCAGTTCAGGAGCTGGTTAGGGGAAAAGTGGGCTGGCATTTTCAACCAAGGATTTAGACAGTGGTTATGCAGCAGATTGGGAAACAAAGCCAGTGAATAAAATGAGCATTGGAGGATTGAAAAAGAAATAATTTAGATGGAACTAACGTTTTAGGACACTTTATCTATCAGCCAACACTCTAGACAAGCCAGAGTGCAGATTGTGTAGCTAGGAGCCCAGGTGTAATGACCATTTCAGACCTCTTGTAATAAGCTCTAATCAACCACTTGGGATAGAACATAAACTCTAAATTGCATGTTAGTGTTGGTACCAGAGCATAAGGTGAGCTAAAATGCACTTGGTAAAAATCCATGGTAATACAGGAGATGCAGTGGATTTGTAGCTATTTTTTCCACATTTCTCACAGGTGCAAATTCATTTCCAAATAGTCTATTGATTTTCTGTGCAAATTTCTGCTCACGTTTTATATAAAAATGTATGTCAGTGGGATATTACAAATTAATACTAGAAATTTTCTATACAGTTTCAAGGGACCTTATTATTTTGAAAAAAAAAAAAAGATTATTTGTCAATATCTGTGAAGAGTTCCTTGGGTATTGTTTGAAATTTACAGAGAAAAAAGTAACAGTACATCTTTAGTTTTAGTACAAAAATGAGGGCAAAGCAAATATTCTAAATAATAAAAAAAATTCTTTTTAGAAAGTTTCAAGTGTTCTTTAAAATGTGGAATAATAAACTAAGTTGTATTTTAAAAAATCTCTTAGTCTTTCTATTTTATTATGTAAAGTTGACAGCATTCATGTATTTATACTAACTTTTTCACTGAATAAGTTCAGAGGGTTAAAATAAAATATAAATAAATCTATTTAATGTATAATCTCTAAGTACACATAATGATCACATTTAAAGATAAACTGAAGATATTAGATGAGACTGATCACCCACTTATCAAGACAAGGCCCAAAATATAGCAACTATTATAAGGAACAGCAGGCTAAAACAAAAATTGTTATCTCAACAAATCAGTGGCATGTACTGTCACTAATTTTTTCTTTAAGTAGGTCTTGGAAAATAATATAAAATATGATAAAATCACATATAACACTGAAATAGGACATTTTAAAAATATATAGGATATAAGGGGAATAAAAAAAAGAAGCAGATCTTCATAATACACATACTACTTACCTGATTGTGCTGCATTCCTAACTAAAGAAACATTCCCCATATCATGATCATATGGAAATAAACCAAATGTGATCAACTGGCATTTAACCAAACATTGCAAATTAGAGTTTCATCTTTAACACTTTGAGGGAGAAGAAACAAAGCATGTTGTAATTTACAAATATGCAGCAAAAATTGATTCATACTGATACAATGCTATTTAAAGAAATTTGCTTCATGCTTTTCTTATGGCTGTTTGATGGTTTGAGAGCTAATGAATGATATAGAGATTACATAATAATGTAAACAAGTTCTAGAAAAAAACAAAATGCTAGAAGTCAAAAGGTTACCAAAAATCATAAGCAAAAGGAGAAAATAGCACAAAATATCAACTAGATTATAAAAACTGTGTGAGTCATTAAGCAATAGGTGTATCTATGGTTACATATCCTAGATTGTAGCTTAATAAATTGCAAACTAAATTGAATACAGGAATTTAATCTGGAAAACAGAAAACTGTTAACCTTCTGAAGCCTAAATCACATAAAGCAGTTTCTAATTGTGCTAATCTAGCTGAAGCTAGAGAAGAGAAAACACAGCCTTCAAACTCTGCTTTCTAAGAGAGAACAGTAATAAGCAAGTATAGATCAGTTTCAGCATTCATGTAATAGGCAGGGTTAGCAACACCATGTTAGCTAGGTGATGAAGAGCAAAGGGCAATGTCCATAGGGACACCCTCCCAAAAGAGAAGAAATTGAGGGACACTGGAGATATGAAAAGAAATACCCAGCACTTTGGGAGGCCGAGGCAGGTGGGTCATCAGGTCAAGAGATTGAGACCATTCTCACCTACATGGTGAAGCCCTGTCTCTACTAAAAATACAAAAATTAGCTGGGCATGGTGGCACGCTCTTTTAGTCCCAGCTACTTGGGAGGCTGAGGCAGGAGAATTGCTTGAACCTGGGAGGCAGAGGTTGCAGTGGGCCAAGATCATGCCACTGCATTCCAGCCTGTCAACAGAGCGAGACTCTGTCTCAAAAATAAATAAATAAATAAATAAAATAAAATAAATAAGTATGAAAAGTGTATATTGGGTATCCAGAAAACATACTTTATAATTTAAGCCATTAAAATTGAGATAATAGCTCAAGGTGGGGGAGTATTTAAAAGATAATCAGCAAAAGCAAATAATGAGAGCTTCAAACATTTAAGGAGGAAGCAAAAGGAAAAGCATCTCCACAAAGTATGCAGAAAACACAGAGAGAGTTAAGAGGAAAGGCAATTAAAGGATGGCAAAGGAACAGAATACTGAGACCATTAAGGAAGTAAAGAATATACACCAAGAATAATACCAAGAAAGTTAAGGTGTATAATTGACAAAAATAAATCAAATTGTATAAAGGTTAAACAAATCATTAGATAAAAATTATTAAGTCATGCTGTACTCAGATGACAATCAGTCTGTCCTAAAGGCAATTAATTAATGTGTTCCTAAAAGTAATTAGCCTCAATATGTGATTTGCTATTGTCTTTCCTTATTTTTCTTTTGGAAAAATAATCACATTAAACACACATAAGCACACATATATCAAGTACATTTGAGAAACATTGCACAGCGTAACATGCACTATGCAATGTGGCAGCCAATAGCATTTGTGGCTATTTAAATTTAAACCACACTAATTAAAAAGGAAATCGAATTAAAATTCAGTCCCTCAGTTGCCCTAACACAATTCAAGTGTCATTAGCCATATGTGGCTAATGATTACCCTATTGAATAGTGCATATATAGAACATTTCCAACATTACAGAAAGTAATATTGTGCAGATCTGGGGAAGGCACAATCTATTTTATCATATTAACTGTGCTGAGCAATGTAGGAAACAAACAATGAAGTGTTATTTAGCGATAAAAATGAATGAAGTATCAATACACAAAACCATATACATAAATCTCAAGGTAATTATTCTGGGTGAAAGAAATCACATAAAAAATAAATATTGAATGATTCCAGCTATACAAAGCTCTAGAAAATGTAAATCAATCTATGTGTCTTACACCAGTATAATGCTATTTTGGTTACCATAGCCTTGCAGTATAAGATACACAGACCAATGGAACAGAAAAAATGACTCAGAAATAAAGCCAAATACATACAACCAACTGAATTTTGACAAAGCATACAAAAACATAAATTGGGGAAATCACTGCCTTTACAACAAATGGTGTTGGGGTAATTGCTAAGCCACGTGTAAAAGAATGAAAAGATCCCTCTTTCTCAAGATATACATAAATTAATTCAAGATGAATTCAAGACATAACTCTAAGATCTGAAACTATAAAAATTCTAGAAGAAAACCTAGGAAAAACTCTTTCGGACATTGGTCTTGCCAAAGAATTTATGACTAAAACTCCAAAAGCAAATGGAACACAAACGAAAATAAATAAATGAAATCCAATTAAACTAAAAAACTTCTGCACAACAAAAGAAATAATCATTAAACAGATAACCTACAGAATGGGAGAAAATATTTGCAAATTATGCATACAACATAGGACTTAGTAACCAGAATCTACAAGGAACTAAGATCAGCAAGAAAATAATAATAATAATAATCCTATCAAAAGATGGGCAAATGACATGCATAGACATTTCTCAAAGATAGACAAGTGGCAAAAAAAAAAAAAAAAAAAAAATGCTCAGGATCACTAATGATAAGAGAAGTGAAAATTAAAACCACCATGAGATACCACCTTATCCCAGAGAGAATGACCATTATTAAAAAGTCAAAAAATAATAGATATTGCCATGGATGTGGGTGCGAATGTAAATTAGTACAACCTCTATGGAAAACAGTACGGAGACTTCTCTATATAAAACAGTATGGAGATTTCTCGAAGAGCTAGCAGTAGATCTACCATTCAACCGAGCCATACAACAACCGGGTATCTACCCAAAGGGAAAGAAGTCACTCTATCAAAAACACACCTGCATGTGTCTGTTTGTCTCAGCACTATTCACAATTTCAATAATATGGAATCACCTTAAGTGCCCATCAACCAATAAGAGTATAAAGAAAATGAGGCACATAAATACTATGAAATATTACTCAGCCATAAAAAAATGAAATTTCTTTTGCAGCCACTTGGATGGAACTGGAGAACAGTATTCTAAGTGAAGTAACACTGAAATGAAAAGTAGATAGTGTAGGTTCTTACTTATAAGTGGGAGCTAAGCTGTGGATATGCAAAGGCATACAGAGTAGTACAGTAGACACTGGAGTCACAGAAGGGAGAAAGGTGGCAGAGGGGTGAGGCACGGAAAGCTACTTATTGAATACAAGGTACACTGCTTCCTTAATGGGTGCACTAGAATCCTAGACTTCACCACTATACAATTTTTTTTCCACCTCAGATGAGTCTTGCTGTGTTGCCCAGTCTGGAGTTCAGCGGCATAATCTTGGTTCACTGCAACCTCGGCCTCCCAGGTTCAAGCAATTCTCCTGCCTCAGTCTCCCAAATAGCTGGGATTACAGGCGAGTACCTCCATACCTGGCTAATTTTTTGTATTTTTACTAGAGATGGTGTTTCACCATGTTGGCCAGGCTGGTCTCGAACTGGCTGGCCTCTAACTCCTGACCTCATGATCCGCCTGCCTCTGGCCTCCCCAAGTTTGGGATTACAGGTGTGAGCCACTGTGCCAGGCACAGCTATACAATTTATCTATGTAATCGAAGCCATTTTTTTTCCTCTAAAGCTATTGGAATAAATAAAACTAGTTAAGAGAAAAGAGGAATGATTGGAGGACTGTGAGATAGGCAATAAGAAATTCTAGAACTCAAAAAATATGTTATGGCTGGGTAGAGTGGGTCATACCTGTAATCCAGCACTTTGAGAGGCCAAGACCAGAGGATCACTTGAAGCCAGGAATTGAAACTAACTTTGGCAACATAGTGAGACCTCATCGCTGCAAAAAATTTAAAAATTATCCAGCACGGTGGCATACCCCTGTATTCCCAGCTACTTGGAAGACTGAGGTGGGAGGATCCCTTGAACCCTGAAGTTTGAGGCTGTACTAACCTATGATTGAGCCACTGCACTCTAGGTGTAGCAACAGATTGAGACCCCCTCTCTTAAAAAACAAAAGAAGTATGACTATGGCAATTTGTACCCTGAAGGAACTTATGCCATTTTAAGTTATGTATGAATATTCATTTCATTTTCACGTCACATTATTGTATATGAAACATGAGGACTGTCTCTTTTGTAAACCAATTCTTCAAAATCAATGGCTTTATGACAATTGTCATCAAGTTAAAATACAACTGATTTTCAAAATATTATGTCTGACAGCTACAAAATTTTCTTAAGAATTAATCCAATAGCCTGGCGTGGTGGTGCACACCTGTAATCCCAGCTACTCAGGAGGCTGAGGCAGGGGAATTGCTTGAACCCGGGAGGCAGAGATTTCAGTGAGCCAAGATCACACCACTGCACTCCAGCCTGGTGACAGATCAAGACTCCATCTTAAAAAAAAAAAAAAAAAAAAAAAAAAAAAAATCCATTTACAAGGATGGTTTTAGTTAATATCATTAATGTTTCATCTTCCCTACCAAAATTAAACTGCTTCATGGTGTATCTAAGTTAATTTGGCTGCTGCATAAAATGTGCCTTATATTGTAATTAATGTACAAAATGTTTACTGTTTCATTAATCAGAACATGTCAAACAATATACCATTAGCTGATGAAAGAAAATCTCAATTGCTCTCAAATAGGTGTCATAGAAATTTTCTGAGTCTAAATGCAATATTTATCACACCAGTTTTATTTTTCTTTTCAAGTGCCAACATCAGTCTCTTACTTAGTTTTTAATAATTCCAAGAATGAAGATGATACCAAATATGGATTTGAATAGAATTCTTTTGGAATTTGTGTAAAACACCTCTTGGCTTCCATTCATGCATTCATTCATTGAGTGTCTGTTTGTGTATGTGTATGTGTGTGAGAGAGAAAGAAAGAGGGATACTTTGGAGCATACATCAAATAGAAAAACCTATTTATATAACAGTAGTTATATAATAAAGATTGAGAGATACAAAAATAAATTAATATATACTATATAATGTCAAAAATTGTTAATTGCTTTGAAAACAGTTACATAGGATACTGACTTCAAGAGCAACTGGAATGGAAAGAGGTAGATTAGGAAACGCAATTGGGCAGAAAGTCAAGATAGGGGAAGGCAGTGTAAAAGTCTGGAGGAGGACGTTCTCTAAGTGCTGTAGGTGTTGCATAATAAATACAGCAACTCTGAGGAAGGAATAAACCTGTCATATTCGTGACAGGAATCAAGTTATGCTACAGGAAAATGTTTGAGTAGAATGGCAGAAGGTAAGTTTACAAAGACAGATAAAGACCAAGGCATGTAGGTTCTCAAAAGATATAAAAAGAACTTTGGATTTTATTGTAAGTATGAGAGAAAACCCAGAGCAGAATTTGGCAAAGAGAGTAACATGATCTTATTTATATTTATAAAAGATTACTCTGGCTATGTGGGGAATAGGCTGCAGAAGAGCAACCAAAATGAACTAAAACCAGTTAGAAAGCTGTTGTGTTGTTTCAAGTTCAGTGTAACTTGAACAACGGTGGTGGCAGTGAGCACTGAAAATTGGTCAGACTTGGGATGCATAGTGAGATTACCCCAATATGATTTGCTGATGGATTAGAGATGGGTGTGAAAAAAAATTCAGAAATGGCTATATAGGTTTGAGGCCTGTATTAGTCACTTTTTATACTGCTATATAAAACTGCCCAAGACTGTGTAATTTACAAAGGAAATAGGTTTAATTGACTTAGTTTCACGTGGCTGGGGAGGCCTCAGGAAACTTACAATCATGGCAGAAGGTGAAGAAGTAAGTACCTTATTATTTATGTATTTATTTATTTTTTGTGGAGATGGAGTCTTGCTCTGTCGCCCAGCCTGGAGTACAGTGGTGCAATCTTAGCTCACTGGAACTGCCACCTCCTGGATTCAAGCAATTCTTCTGCCTCAGCCTCCTGAGTAGCTGGGACTACAGGCACACACCACCAGGCCCAGCTAAGCTTTTTTGTATTTTTAGTAGAGATGGGGATTCACCGTGTTGCCCAGGCTGGTTTTGAACTCCTGAGCTCAGGCAATCCACCTGCCTTGGCCTCCCAAAGTGCTGGGATTACAGGCGTGAGCCACCGTGCCCAACCACAAGTACTATCTTTACTAGGCAGCAGGAGAAAGAGAGCACAGAGGAAAATCTACTACTTATAAACCATCAGAGAACTCCCTCACTATCAGGAGAACAGTATGGGAAACAGCCCACCTTGCCCCCAGGATCCAGTCACCTCCCACCAGTCCCTCCCTCCACATGTGGGGATTACAATTCAAGATGAGATTTGGGTGGGGACACAGAGCCAAATCATGTCAAGCCTGGAGAACTTCATGAATGACGACGCCACTTACTGAAATGGGGAAGACTGAGGAAATTGAGATTTGCAGGGAAGGAAGGGCATCAGGGTTTCTGCTTTTGACATGTGCTCTTTGACATAATTATTAGAAGTTAAATTGACATGCGGTGTTTATATTGTATATTTAAGTCTGAAATTCAGGGATGAGGACTTGAGTGGGGATACTATTTGGCAGTTACAAAATGGTTTTGTGTTTTACTAAGTTTTTGTATGTTAAACTTTGTGTGTGTGTGTGTGTGTGTGTGTATGCGTGTGTGTGTGTTTGATGAGAGAGAACTGGACAGAAAAAGAGAAAATAAAGAATATCAGTTTCTGTGTAGGGGTAGTGGTATATGTGTGTATTTCCCCTCTGGTGACTTCTATGCCATCTGGTTTTCTGAAGAAAACATATTGAAGAGAATACATTTTTACTCGATTACATTAAAACAGGAGATAGTTCCCAGCACTTTGGGAGGCCGAGACGGGCGGATCACGAGGTCAGGAGATCGAGACCATCCTGGCTAACACGGTGAAACCCCGTCTCTACTAAAAAATACAAAAAACTAGCCAGGCGAGGTGGCGGGCGCCTGTAGTCCCAGCTACTCGGGAGGCTGAGGCAGGAGAATGGCGTAAACCCGGGAGGCCGAGCTTGCAGTGAGCTGAGATCCGGCCACTGCACTCCAGCCTGGGCGACAGAGCGAGACTCTGTCTCAAAAAAAAAAAAAAAGAAAAAAAAAAGAAAAAAAAAAAACAGGAGATAGTGACAATTGGGAATATGTATGCAAATTTAGAAAAGACATAGTAACCCTACCTCATCTAAAGGGGGGTATGTTCTAAGACCCCCAATAGATGACTGAAAACATGAATAATACCTATATATTATGTATTTTTCTATAAACACATACCTATGATAAAGTTAAATTTATACATTAGACATAATAAGAGATTAACAACAATAACTAATAATCAGAAGAGTTATAACAATGTATTATACTTAAAGTTATATAAATGTGGCCTCTCTCAAAATATGTTATTGTACTGGTACTCACCCTTTTCCTTCTTGAGATGATGTGAAGTGATAAAATGTCTTCTTGATGAGATGAAGTAAGGTGAATGACATAGGCATTGTGACATAGCATTAGGTTACTATTCATTTCTGGCAATGCATCCAAAGGAGAATCATCTGCTTGGGTGATTCTGGATTATCCAGCCATGACATTGTTGATGGTTGAATGTCAGGAGCAGAGGATGATGACAACTAAAAGGCAGGTACCATACACAGTATGGATACACTGGACAAAGGGAGATTCATGCCGTGGGCAGGATGGGGCAGAATGATGCAAGATTTTATCATGCTACTCAGAATGGCATGCAATTTAAAACATGAATTGTTCATTTCTATAATTTTCTGTTTAGTATTTTCAGACGGCTATTGACCACTGTAACTGAAATCACAGTAAAATCACAGGTAAGGGGGAACTACAGTATAAACAGGCTACATTTCAACTTTTGAAGAACAATTCTCCTATTTATCACTAATATATACTTAGTAATATCTTTTAAAACGTATGTAAAAATAGGGTTACCTTAGCTGAAAAAATTGAGGGATAAAGGGTAATAGAGTACATCATGTAACAGGGTAAAGGGTAATAGTATATCTGTTAAAACCACAAGGATAAATTTTAAATCCCATATTAAATTGCTAAATCATCACCTTTTCTTTTCGTACAGTTTTTCATGAGATTTAGCTGTTGCTGAGGATTGTAGTTTGTTGTATTAACCTGGATGTATTCAATCGAGAGATGAAATGATCTCTGATCACCACTTTGAAAACTCAGTGGTGGAGTGGCCTTAGTGTAAGGCATGAATAGACCTCAGCAGTGCAGGAGATGGATCCTATCTGATACCTCTGCTGTCCTGCTTCACATCTGCTTGGCCTCACCTTTGATTCTAGCCTCATGCACAGCACATATTCATGTGTGGACTTTGATTCGCTTCCTTCTATAAACATTTTACACGAGCACGTTCTTTCAGCTTTCACTCTTTGTCTGGGGATTTCTCCCACGCAGTGAATACTAATAGGAGGCTTCTTGGAAGGAAGTGAGTTAATTTCCTGGGGATAGCCCTCAACCAGTGGTAGCAAAAGGCCATGTAAAACAGGCTTCTCCCTGTCTGTCCTTATGTGGATAGTACTCAGGGTCATTCTATGTGCTCTTCAGAAAATCCCTGGCCTGGTTGTTTTGACCCTAAATGCACTCTTAACGCTAACTTTTCTTCTCTGTTTTACTATCCTCTGTTCTTCACTCCTATTCCCATGGAGCAGCTTCCACAGAAATCTCATATATATAAGTTTGTGAACAAGGTTCTGCTGCTGGGAAAACTTCATGCCTCTCTCTCTGTCTCTCTTTCTCTTGTATACACAACACACGGACACATCCCCCCCATCCACCCATTAAAAGAAAAAATTCATTCAATGATTATTTTCTTACCATTTATCCTGCTCCTTAATATATTTTTTCCTTTTTTCTTTCTATTCTTAAATATCTAATATAGATGTGTCTATTCTGTTTCACATTTTAAAATTGAAACCCATTATACTTATTTTACTATGTGTTGGTGGATGATGAAAAAAATAAAGTCTAAATGATACCAAAACAACCAATCAGCCTAGTTACTTGGATCAAAATACTTCCTTGGTTCTATGATAATGAAAATGACAGTGGAACACTTTTTTAAAGAATAAATGCCCTCTCTTTTTCTTTACGTCATCACCAATGCCTCTCATCGTGTTAAGCACAGAATAAAAAGGTCTTTAGAACTTACTCTCCTAGGTGCTTTATAGGTAATATCATTTAAAAATTTCCTCACAATTTTTTTTGATGTGTGTGGTATTTTTATTCTTCTCATCCTCTTTGTGCATCTGAGGCATAGAGAGGCAAGGCACTTGCCCACATTTATACATCTCGTGACTATGTGAGTTGGCTATGATTGTCACTATGTAGTATGTCATTACGACATAATATTTTTAAGAAGACATATCTACAATTAGAGTAGACATAATTTAGGTATTTAAGAATGACTGCTTACTGAGTATGATATTTCTTGTATTAGCCAGATTAAGCCAGGAATAATGTTTCCCAGAAACCCTTTATAATAGTGGTTCTGGTTTAGAGTTGGCTAAACAGAGACTTTTCTATGAGATTTGTAAGGTAAAATTCAAGGGAAATCATTGCTCTGAGAATGTTGTCACAGATGTTGTGACCAACGGAAGCAGAAATACGAGTAGTTGTATGTTGTGATCACTCTCGTAAACTCCCTTTATGCCCAGCTCTTTTCCCCAACAGCCTTTCTAATTCACCAGCAGTAGACCTAGACACATCATCAGATGGATAACTGTAGCCTAAAGGACTCCCTTTCGTAGTTCCACTTTGGTTGCTGGCCATGTTTCCTTTCTCAGTCAACTGGTTGGTCATGCTTCTTATCATGCAACTCCCCTTTCAAGTTTTTATTTCCCTGGGTCTTCCCACAATTTAATAAAATCGAATGCCTATAATAAATCTCTTATCCTATTACTTACAGTGGTTCTGCTTCTCTGATTTAACTCAGTGATACACGTGTCAGCATATATTTATCCAAGAAAAAAAGAAAGGTCTTTATCTTGTCCTCAAATAAAATATTTTTCATTTTGAAAATACAGTATCAAGTAATCATTTTGGAAAAAATCAAAATGCAATATATGAATTTCCATAATGGTATAATGGCTAACATTTGGGAGGTTATATCACATGTTTATTATTTAAGATTTAAATAATAGTATTAATATTATTTAATATTTAATATTAAGATTTAATATTTAAATAATCATATTAATAGTATTTAATGTAAATACTTAAAGTTTAACATGTAACATGTTTATTATAAAATATTTAGCATATATTTCTGCATAAATGCTTTTGAATTTTCACATTGCTTTGAGATATAGAAAGAGATCATGATGAATGAGATAAATGACTAACACTGCTATTTAAAAACTTTAAAATTATAGTCACCAGAGAGCTTAAAACACAGCAAGACTATTTTAACAACCAATTAAAAAGCAGCACTCAACATTTCTAAGAAAAGCCTAAGTCAAGGAACACATTTATACACATCATGATTTAGGTTTATATAAACTTACTACAGAGAGGAATTTGTCAAGAATCACTGTACAATGCCGGGCGCGGTGGCTCAAGCCTGTAATCCCAGCACTTTGGGAGGCCGAGGCGGGTGGATCACGAGGTCAGGAGATCGAGACCATCCTGGCTAACATGGTGAAACCCCGTCTCTACTAAAAAAAAAAAAAAAAAACTAGCCGGATGAGGTGGCGGGCGCCTGTAGTCCCGGCTACTCAGCCTGGGCAACAGAGCAAGACTCCATCTCAAAAAAAAAAAAAAAAAAGAAGAAGAATCACTGTACAATGTTACCAACATGGTACCTTGTTTGAAATGACATACATTAAAAATAACAAAAGTGAATAAATCATTGATGGCATTTGAAACTGTTTCCCGACAGATGAATAAAAATATAAATTAGAATAACAATAGTAGTTAATTAATGATTGTAGTAGTTATAATAAATATATACAGATGTATGCAAATGCTGTACATGTGTGTATATATATGTCCTATATTTTATAAATTTATACTTATGTATACCATCTTAAATATTACTGTGAAAACAATTTTTCATTTATGTTATTTCATGTGATTGGATGTAGAGTCAAGAAAGGGGCACACATCCAAACAAGTGAACAAAATTATGTCAATTATACAGTTTATTTGATAAATGGTGAAATAACATTCTCAAATTATGTGTTTTGAGCATGGGAAACATATTCAACACAGATTGTGAACATAGAGTTAAAAACAGAGACTTGTAGTTGAAGACACATAGAAAAACTGGATTATGAAAAGTTCAACAGATGTCTTTATAAATACAGGTTTAATGTGCATATGAATTTGCATATTACTTGGAGGAAATAGAGTACAGCATTTCCCAAGTTATTTGATCATAGCTTTTCCTTTGTAGTCATGTTCTACTAAATGTGATTTGGCTCATCTTGGTATAAAAAATAGAGGTAAATAATTTGCCCTCTATTATGATCGCATCTCCAAAGAAAATATTTTCATCTTCTGTTAATAAAAATAACTAAATACAACTTATGTACTCTTATGTTTTGCAATTGCAAAAATAGTTTCCATTATGCAGCTCATTTTTCTTAATTTAAATGTAATAATATGGAATGGGGGAAAAACTCTAAAGATGCTTTATAAATGTTTGGATGATTAAAATTAAAACACTCCATAACTGAGTGAGCAGATTTGTCAAGTCAAATTCTCAGCGTATATTTGCCTCTGTAACATGTGAAGGT
Organism: Rhinopithecus roxellana; assembly: GCF_007565055.1. Taxonomy (NCBI): domain Eukaryota; kingdom Metazoa; phylum Chordata; class Mammalia; order Primates; family Cercopithecidae; genus Rhinopithecus; species Rhinopithecus roxellana. The sequence continues at coordinate 58,884,902 of NC_044559.1, read as the reverse complement.
AGGGTAGTTATTACAATGATCCCTAGGGTGCACATTTAGAGATTGTATACCAGGGTACTCTCTGTCCATGCAGGGGCTATGCAACGCTCTCCGGCTGCATAGTTTTCACTTATGCAATGTGATCATTGCAGCCAGAAATTAGAAACAGACTGAGATACAGGCTCTCCTCTAAGTCAATATTTTCTTTCCAGAACTGAATCTTAAAATTGTTGACCAAAACATTTTCCCCTTATGGAGATGAAATTCAGGTTTATTAGAACACCTAGGAGGACTATTATAGTGACATAATATCATTTTTTCACATATATATATGAAATATATATAGAAAAAATATATGGGAAATATATATATATAAACTTTGCTTAAAAGAAAAATGAATCGACTTTTCATAAATGGTATTTCATGTAACTTTCTAATTCAAGGCACCTGTGCTTGAATCTCACAGAGAATGCTCCAGCACCAGGATGCTTAGTTTCTAATGAAAAGAGAAATTGCAAGTAGAGCCCAATATACATTGTTAATTCTTTCCTATTTCTCTGAACCTTGATATATCTAGCTTTACTTTTTAAATATAATTTTTCTCCTTATATAATATGGCATCTTGACACGTCTATCTTATTATAAAATAAATACATTTACTTTTTTCTACTTCTCATCTCCCTTATTAAAAAGACAGCAAATGCGCCTTTGATCAAAATACTTCTGTAAGTAATAGTAATACAAAATATCTTTTCTTGAACTTCTTGTAATGGATCTGCAAGTTAACAAATGGGTATGGGTATAATAACAAAAGATTCTGCCTTGCTTGCACATTGCTTTCCCTCTTCTGTCTGATTTTGGGTTTAATTGCCACTCTATTGGGTCTTTCATTTCTTTGAAAGATGGTGAATTAGATTCCATAAATCTTAATCAAATTAAAATTACCCTAAAATGTAATTAAAGCAATCTGAAAATGATTGCCTCTAAAAGACATCTTGGTATAATGGAAACAGTAGCAAGAGGAGGATTGTCTGGATTCAAATACTCTCTGAAAGATAAATTACAATATTTTGTGAAAGCCATTTTTTAATTACAGGGCCATCATTCATCATCTAGCAAACAATAGCTACTGACAACTTAATTAAAATGCCTAATAGACATTATAAAATTGCTTGTATGATCCTTTTTGTTTGAACTATGCTAGTTTAACAAGACACCCAAATGGCCATAAAAAAATTCTTAATATCCAAAATTCTTGTAACTCTATTAATTATGACTGTCTTATCAGTGACCCATTTATACCCACATTACCAGATTCTAAGACACCTGGGCATTTTCTAGCCTCTTCCATTAAAAAGTATTTCTCTACCACTGCTGCATGCATATTTATTTTTACTTCTGAAGATCTTTCAAACACACTCTCAAGCACACAAAAATATAATAAAAGATTTCCTGTAGAATATTTGTACATTTAATCCTCTACCCTGAAAATCTTTGTATTTCTGTCTTCTCAAATAACATTTTAATTCAGTGATTTCATTCACCTTACACTTACATTTGTTCAATGTGATTTTTGTTTGGGAGGGATTGGGTCACCTGGTATAAACCCAACTTCCTGAGAGACTAGAGGATAATATCAGTCATATGGGCAGCTAATCATGCTTATGCGATGGAATCTCTATAAAAACTATAACATCAAGGTTTGGATGAGATTCTCTTGTTGGCAATAATCCCGGTGTATTGTCACATATTCATGCCAGTAGAGTAAAACTGTGCTGACTCCATAAGGAGAGTACAACTGGTAGCTGCATGTTTGATACCCTCCTAGACTCTAACCTATAGTGTCTCTTGGTTAATTTTAACATTTCTTTCTCTTCCATGTAATAAACCATATATGTGACTATAACAGCTTTCAGTGAGTTCTATGGGTCATTTTAGTAAATTATGAGACCTGAAGATTGTTTTAAGAACTTCCCCAAACTTGCAACTGGTGTCAGAAGAAAAGTGGTCTTGCATGGACTGTTCACTCTAACTGCAATTGGCTAAATTCTCATAGTAGTGAATATCTCATTTTACTTTATAGCACTGTTTTCTTTAAACAAGTATCTATTGGTAATTCTTAACTCATTACTTAACTGTTTTTTCCTGATCTACACACTTACTAATTAATAAGACATACTTAAAGGACTAACATATGTGGACATTACATTAGGAAATCATGTGAGACTGTTGCCTATTGAGGATTGAAGATGGAACAGAGAGAATGAGGAAAATGATTAGTTATTGTTTGACAAACAATATTAGAAAAAAATAATTCAATGAAGAAACTGAAATTGCTTGAGAATGAATGTTTTCTTTAACACAAAAAATAAAATAAGGAAGAATTTAAAACACTTAAAATTCCACATTGCAGTCTATCTCACAGACATAAATAAATAATAATTTGACTTCAAAAGAGAAATTTCTATTCTATTTGGAAAGTATAAATTAGGGATACCTCCAGGAAAAGCTGGTAGGGTGGTGGGGGAATTTACACAAAGCATGCAAATAATTATATGTCCCAGGCTTCAAGTTGCAGAAGTTGCCTTGTTCCAAGTTTTTAGGTTTCAGAAAGATGCTATCATAGTTTATCAGCCATTTCTTTTTAAAAAAGAAATAAAGATAAAAGTAATACTGGAAAGTGAAATAACTGTCTGGGAAAAAAAATAAATTGTCTTTAAGTCTAGAACTGAGATACCCCAAAATGGTCTTGCTTATTCAGTTTACTCTAGAGAGTATCTTTGTCAATGACTGAGTAATCTTTTTACATCATTGAGATGTTTTATCTTTATACAGATATAGTTTTAGAATATGTAAAAATAGCCTGAATGCTTTTGGAAGTTATAAAGAAATTCAGACATAATCTCTCCTCTTGTCGCCTAAATTGTCCGATTTGTTGATAAACTATCATTTCATTGGCGTCTGTTGCTCTTCCCAGAAGTAAAGTGGAGCGCCATGTGTTTCTTAGATGTGATAGTTAAATTCCATGCTGAAGGCTTGTTTTCCAACTCTAAATGGGTTTTAACTAGATCCGTACTCAGAATCTCTAGGCTCTATTCTTTTCTCTTTCTTTTTCCCTGGCAAATATAAAATAAACCTGAAAAGAAATGAGCTCATTATGCTTTTTCATCTGAAATAAAAAAGAACAGCAATACCACTCAGGGAGAAGCTGATTTTACAGCTTATGGCATTTCTTTTAATGTTTCTCTGTATTTCTTCTGGAGTCCTTGTATATGAACTTACCCAAATTCTTCAGTCTGAGTCGGCTCGCTGTTAAACTTTTAAGAAGCTCTGGTTATAACTGTAAAATTTTCCCTCAGATGTAGAGACATATTTGGCATTGACATCCTAAATAGTTTCTGACTTGCCTTTAGGTTTTGCTACTCACCAGCTTTACTACTAAGAGCTTCTGAAGTAGCTATTTTTTACGACAAAACTGACTGTAATTGCATCCTTGATAAATGATCCTTTACTGATTTCTCTGTGTAGATGAGAAAGAAAATATATAGCCCAAACTCACCTAATATTCCTCTGAATTCTCATTGAACCATATTCTTTTGTATCTAAGCAATTTCTACATTTAAAAGTAGGAACTTTTTGTAGAGTTTGTAAATTATTTTTCAAATATTGCATTATTAATTTCCAACGGACCAAAGTATGATTAATATAAGATGATAAGGGTTTTAAGTAATATTTAAATTTTAATGTGGGTATTCAGAAAATTGAAGTCATTTTTCAGGCCCAATAAACCAGAGATAGACTTACCAAATAATATTAAAAACCATATTGTAATCATTTTATTGTTAAATAAAAATTAATACTCTTAGAAATGATTTTTTTCTGGCATCAAAAAATTAATATTATTTGATAAATATTTATTAAATATCTACTGGTAGATGTGATCAGGAACTTATAAGTTATAGTATGTGAGACATTATCTCTGTCCTTAAAGTATAACATGACTGAGATTAGACCAATACCTGGTATCAAAACAGAGATATAGACCAATGGAACAGAACACAGGCCTCAGAAATAACACCACACATCTACAACCATCTGATCTTTGACAAGCCTGACAAAAACAAGAAATGAGGAAAGGATCTCTATTTAACAAATGGTGCTGGGAAAACTGGCTAGCTATATGTAGAAAGCTGAAACTACATCTCTTCCTTACACCTTATACAAAAATTAATTCAAAGTGGATTAAAGACTTAAATGTTAGACCTAAAACCATAAAAACCCTAGAAAAACACCTAGGCAATACCATTCAGGATATAGGCATGGGCAAGGACCTCACGACTAAAACACCAAAAGCAATGGCAACGAAAGCCAAAATTGACAAATGGAATCTAATTAAACTAAAGAGCTTCTGCACAGCAAAAGAAACTACCATCAGATTGAACAGGCAACCCACAGAATGGGAGAAAATTTTTTCAATCTACCCATGTGACAAAGGGCTAATATCTAAAATCTACAAAGAAGTTAAACAGATTTCAAGAAACAATCAAACAACCCCATCAAAAAGTGGGCAAAGGATGTGAACAGACACTTTTCAAAAAAAGACATTTATGCAGCCAACAGACAAATGAAAAAATGCTCATCATTATTGGCCATCAGAAAAATGCAAATTAAAACTACAATGAGATACCATCTCACACAGTTAGAATGGCAATCATTAAAAAGTCAGGAAACAACAGGTACTGGAGAGGATGTGGAGAAACAGGAACGCTTTTACACTGTTGGGGGGAGTTTAAACTAGTTTAACCATTGTGGAAGACAGTGTGGTGATTCCTCAAGGATCTAGAGCTAGAAATACCATTTGACCCAGCGATCCCATTACTGCATATATACCTAAAGGATTATAAATCATGCTACTATAAAGACACATGCACATGTATGTTTATTGCAGCACTATTCACAATAGCAAAGACTTGGAACCAACCCAAATGTCCATCAATAATAGACTGGATTCAGAAAATGCAGCCCATATACACCATGGAATGCCATGCAGCCATAAAAGAGGATGAGTTCATGTCCTTTGTAGGGACATGGATGAATCTGGAAACCATCATTTTGAGCAAACTATCACAAGGTCAGAAAACCAAACACCACATGTTCTCACTCATAGGTGGGAATTGAACATTGAGAATATTTGGACACAGGGTGGGGAACATCACACACCAGGGCCTGTAGTGGGTTGGGGGGTGGGGAGGGTAGCATTAAGAAAAATACCTAATGTAAATGGTGACTTAATGGGTGTAGCACACCAACATGGCACATGTAGACATATGTAACAAACCTGCACGCACGCTGTCCACATGTACCCTAGAACTTAAAGCATAATAAATAAATAAATAAATAAAATAAAGATTAGACCAATACCTAAAACAGGTGGTAAATAATGATAATTATGATAGTAAGTTTACATAGAGCTTACTATGTACCAGGTATATTTTAAGCACTTCAATTACATTATTTAATTTGATTATCACAAGTCTAGGGGTTATTATTATCCACACTCTAGAAAAGAGTCATCTAAAGAGGAAAGGCACTAATTTTCTGAAGGCTTAACAGCTGTCAGATGGCAGGCTCAGATTTAAACCCCAGCAGCCTGACTCTGGACTCTGTTCACTGCCTGAAAATCAAAAGACAGTAACATTATTGACATTGAAGAGAAAGAACAAAATAGAAGAACAAGATTTTAGGGCCAGGAAATTTTAATTTCTTGTGCTGACTCCACAGTTTTTCAGCTGTGTGTATTAACCTTACTGCTCTATTACTTCCATCATTCATAAAATTTTAACAGCTAAAATGTCCTGAACACTTGCTGGAAATGTCTGCTGTTAGGTGTGATGAGAAACTTCCTGACACTTTTCTAAGAAACTTACATGCATTATCTCATCTCATACTTTCAATAAAATAATGAGCTAAAAATTGTTCATTTTGTTGCCATTTTGAAGATGAGGAAACTGAGGCCCTGAGAGTTTAAATAATTTGCTTTAGGTCACATAACTAGTTTTGTTTCCTCCCCAGAGAGTATGTCTCTACATTAAGACTGTGTATGTCTCCATATACTGTCTTAATCACTATACTATAAAGCTCTAGTACAATGTAGATATAGAGATGCTTAAAACAATGTAACTAATCCTGATATTTTATATTATATATACATAATTTCAGGTTTGCATATATATATATATATATATATTATTTGAGATATCAGTATAGGTAGAGCAACTTGAATGGAGAAATGAGACATGAGTAAGCCATGCATCTACCCAGGATTCAATTAATTTGTGGTGCAGCCTTTGATTAACTGAAAGGACTTAGAGTTCCAAACTTCTCCTGGCCCCAAGCCATGGCCACTATAGTTCTGAACTAAGTGAAGACCTCTGCATTCTGTTGTTCAAGTCTCAGAGATAAAAGGGGCTTCCTTGGGTTTTACTTATAAGGGATTGTGAGAGAGAATCATAGTGTCACTGGAGTATGTTGGTAACCTCACTATGGTTTATGGTTTACGCTCAAGAGTAGAGTGATAAGTGGTATTCAGCCAATTGTTGAGGATGGATGGCCTTGGGATGGTGAAAAAATGAGAAAGATAATGTTTCTAAGAAAATTTTATTTCTTTTCCATGGCTGGTGCTTGGAAAACACTGGATTATAAAATCACTTGTTTTAAATTATTGTTTTTAGTTTTTTTTTTTTTTTTTTTTTTTTGAGATGGAGTCTCACTCTGTCTCCCAGGCTACAGTGCAGTGGTGCTGTCTCGGCTCACTGCAACCTCTGCCCAGGTTCAAGCAATTTCTGCCTCAGCCTCCCAAGTAGCTGGGACTACAGGCACCCATGCCACCATGCCCGGCTACTTTTTGTATTTTTTAGTAGAGATGGGGTTTCACTATATTGGCCAGGCTGGTCTCGAACTACTGACCTTGTGATCCACCCACCTCAGCCTCCCAAAGTGCTGGGATCACAGGCGTGAGCCACTGTGCCAGGCCTTTGTTTTAAATTATTGTGTATACTCTGTGTGTGTGTTTATTGATTTAGGTGCTTTTCTGATTTGTTATAGAAAAATCATTTGTCTTAATTGCTAAGACACTCAAATTTGGAGTTTTAGGTTGCCATTTAAGATGTCTGACTAACTGAAGACACCATTCTCTGTCAAAGCCCAGGACATGTGTAGAGACATGAATTCATATGTTATGTAGTAATAGTAGTTGGAATAGACAGGCAATGCCAGAGATGAGTAACCAAAAAAAAAGGACATTCTACGTCAATTTATACTTTAAACCTTTTCCAGTTATATGTTATTCAAATTATAAACAAATACTTTTTGGGAGATTAAGCCAGTGACATTTTCTTTCAATTAGAATGAAAATAAGACACCCATCTTTACATACACTGCATTGGAATTACTAGATATAAACTATTGAATTCAATATATTCGTACATAAAATTCAGCATCTGCTTTGAAAATTCAATTAATCTGTTGAACAAAGATGCCTATGCTATCACTAACAGCTCAACAGTTTTATTAATATCATAAACAGGTTAAGCATTTATCTAACTCTTGTCTGACCACAACATTAATTAAATGATGTGTTTCCACCATTATTTTTAAACAAATGTCATACTTTCCTATTTAAACTACTAAACAACTTTTTATTTTTTATTTTCAGAATTCAGGGTCCAAAAACAGTGTGGTTTATCTCTAGAGAATTATTGATCATTTGAAAAGTCAGAAGAAGTTGATACATTCCTCCCAAAATCAATGTAGTCAAATACCAATGTTTTGTTTTTGGACAAATGTAAAAGGTATCTGCATCTACTGAGTGAATAGTAGTTACAGAAGATAAACGTTTACTGATTCTTCTTTGTAACAATTAATCAGAGTTACTGTCCAATTAGACATATACCTACTAGACCAATTGCACCAGTAAACTACATTCTATTGGGAGAGAACACAGATTATTATTATTTTTTTTTTCCATTGCCTTTTTAGGTAGTTGAGCTTTATACGAAGACTTCTGAATCTGAAGGTGGTAGACCGGAGTATAACCCTGATACTACTGATGACCTCAGGAAAGAAATACAAATTCTTCAACCCTCAGTTCTCTTGTCCCTACAAGGACATAAAGAAAACAATGTCATTAGTTATCATGTAGATAAATAAGAGCGTGACAATACATCACATCTGGCTCATGGGAAGAACTAAATTTTTAAGAAAGCCTATGGTTAACTTTTTGCTATGAAATCTAAATTTAACCACAAATTGAAAATCTGGGAAAATATCATCTGAATATACCAGTCATGTATTCAGAATATTTATACAGAAAAACTTTTTTCAGCTTAAGATAATTTCATATCTAAATAATTAGATTTAAAACAAATGAGCATATACTGACCAAAACTAAAGTTAGAATTTAACTACTTCTCAACCACTGCCTTACAAGAAACTAACTAGAAAAAAATACTGCTACTTCATACATACATAATTTTAAAATACAAGCTAATTTTATGTATCATTTTCAGACCAAGAAATAATGCTTCTAGAGTTGCTGCTCTGAATGTTATAATAATGAATCCATCTGTGCATTTAAGGGTCTGTGGATTTTCTCAGCTTTCCTGGTTGCTCTTGGGGTAGTTCTTGGAGCAAAAGTTCACAACAATGTGTGTCTCCACACACTGCTGCCTGTCCGAGTGGGAGCTGCAACTGAGTCCTGCCTCCTATCGGTCATTTTTTCTAAACTATTCTTTGGTTTCCTTTTTTTTTTTTTTTTTCTGAGACTATTCTGATCTCCTGTTCGTGGCTTCTTTAGCTTTCATCTACTGCCTTTGTTTGATAGAGAATTGAATATTTATAATCGTTTTTTGTTGGTTTTGTTGTATTTTGACAATACACTCCAATTTCATGCGTGACTTACTTCTTCACACTTCTTGATCTATTTTACTTTATTCTGAGTGTATCTGAAATGGTTATACTTTTTATCCAAACTGTGGAACTGCAGCATGCCGAGCTATGCCTTTCATTAATTCATCAAGGAATTGATACCTAAATGGAATGATACAGGCTTCTTAGTCTTACCAACAATATGAAATATTTTAAAACAGACAAATGAATAGACATAGGTTAAATGAAATTACTGTGTAGAGTTGCAGGGTTGCTCATGGAAACCTGACAGTCAATTTTTTACCCCAGCATGTCTGGTGGAACATCATTCAACAACTTCTTTTGTTGCTCAGTTGAAGAAATGTTAATTTGATTAGTGCTGGAAGGAAAAAAAACAAAACAAAACTGTCTAAATTATTGAGTGTATTGGTCTATAATTTTTTATAAAGTTTACAAGTATAATTGACATGCCCATTTTTTCAATTATTACCTTTATAAAATAAATTTACAACTCGCCCCCAAATACATAAAATAGTCTTTCTCATGTCTTTCTTACCCAGGCTCACTAAATTAATCACTAGATCTGTTCTGCTCTCTGCTGAAACTGGATTGATTATTTTTTCCTCCTTTACTTTTACCTAAAGTTAAGCCAGCCATGCAGGTACCAAACCTCAGTCAATAGGAGTGTGACTTTCCCTGTCTGGGCTAATTGTCAATGATTTAAAACATACTCTTTCAAAAAAGCTCTTCTACATATAGATAAATTGTAAACTTTGGAAAACTGAAGACAGTATTGTTTTTCTTTTTTCAGGGAGGAGACAGTCATTGAATTGCATTTCTTTGGGGAATTATTTACTGAATCAACAGATAATCAGAAATTGTGATCTGTTGAGCTGTTTCTTTTGTGCTTAGTCCAATAGATTAGTAAATGTTTATTTAATAAAGCACATATTCATTACTTCATCCCTATACTGAACACCAAGTAGGATACATAGTACTCAATAGATAAGTTGTTTAAAAATAAATGAACACATCAGTGAATAATATTCATTTCTGTAAGGATTAAGAGAGGAAGGATATTTATGGTTAATATTTTGGCGACTGCTCTGAGTAGATAACTCTACTTTCTAGGATCAACCACGATTGTCTATCACTAGACTATCTCTAAAAACTTCCTAAGTAGATGGAGTTCATAATAATTAGGTAGAAAATAAATAATACATTTTGATAAAATATTTAAATCACTACTTTTATAAATGACATCAAATGACTAAAATGTAATTGTCCTGGGAAACTTGCCTTTTAAAAAAATTTAGAGGATTAGGTAACTCCAGAATAATATTTAAGTTTTGTAAGTTTATGTGTGTGTGTGTGTGTGTGTGTGTGTGTTTAGACTTGAGTCTCACTCTGTTGCCCAGCTGGAGTGCAGTGGTATGATCTCAGCTCACTTCAACCTCCATCTCCCCAGCTCAAGGGATCCTCCCACCTCAGCCTCCTGAGGAACTGGGACTATAGGTATAGGTGCATGATACCATGGCGCATATATATATATATATATATATATATATATATATATACACACACACACACACACACACACACATATATGTATATATATGTATACATATATATGTATATATGTATACATATATATGTATATATATGTATATATATATGTATGTATATATATGTATATATATGTATATATATGTATGTATATATATGTATATATATGTGTATGTATATGTATGTATATATGTGTATATATATGTGTGTATATATATGTGTATATATATGTGTATATATATATGTGTGTATATATATATATTTTGGTAGGGATGGGGTTTCATAATGTTACCCAGGCTGGTCTTAAACTCCTGGGCTCAAGTGTTCTACCCATCCTGGCCTCCCAAAGTGTTAGGATTGCATGTGTGAACCACTGCGCCCAGCCATAATATTTAAAATAAGTTACAAAAACCAAACCAAAAAAAAAGTGAGTGTCTATGATCAACAATAGGTGACATTTGCAAGTTACTTTATAAAAGAAATATGTGGCTTCTACATCACTAAGTCATATCAACTCTAGTGCCTAATATAGGAACAACCATGAACTTTGAACATTGACTTTGCAAAAAAAGAAAAAAAAGACAGACTTCATTTTATTGTTTAAATATTCTGCCATCATACTCCAGTATATATTAATTCATGTTTAAAAGTTTTTGACGTATTTATTAATATGGAATAAAATACATTTTGTATTTATAAACTCATAACCAATAGTTCCATGCATGATGCTGATTAATAGCAGTGTGATAAATTGAAAACATTTTATTTCTCTAGTATTTGATTATGATCATTGATATTAACTAAGAAAATTTCATCCTCTACCAAAATTATAACTGCTAAAATTAATGAATATTTTACTCTTTTATCTGTATGATTAAAATACCACATTCTCATGAAGATATTTGAAGAATATATTAGGTTAGATAGATAGAATGTACCTGGCATATATATAAAGAATGAATACATGTAGTGATTAATGATTTCATCATAAAAATTATTATTATTGTAATGGTTATTATGTTTTCTAGCCACTGATCCACATTTACTTTGGCCCTTGACATTGAGGAGTAGGATTTCTGGACCAGTATGGAACTTTTTGGCATAGTACAATTCCTGTACCATCATAATCCAAGATAGCATTTAGTTAGAATAAAAATATAACTATTTAAAACCTTAAGAATGAGAGATTGAATCATTATGGCTCACAGATTATGTATTAGTCCTTTTACATGCTGCTGATAAAGACATATCTGAAACAGGATAATTTATAAAGAAAAAAGAGTTTTAATGGACTCACAGTTCCATGTGGCTGGAGAGGACTCACTATCATGGTGGAAGACAAAAGGTATTTCTTACATGGCAGCAGGCAAAAAAAAGAGAGCTTGTGCAGAGAAAGTCCACCTTATAGAACCATCAGATTTCATACGACTTATTCACTACCACAAGAGCAGTATGGAGGAAACAACCATCATGATTCAACTATCTCCCACCAGCTCCCTCCCACAACAAGTAGAAATTATGTGAGCTACAATTCAAGATGAGATTTGGGTGGGGACACAGTCAAATCATATTAGATTATTAAAAACAAATTGCAAAATATTGGGAAACAAGTATTTTCCATAAAGACATGTTCAGATTGAATTCTATTTATAAAAAAGCAGCTCTCTCCGAAAAGCATTTCTGTGGTATACTCAGAGCAGGCAATCATGTTATCTCTAGGAGTAAATTTAAACTAAAAGTCAGCTATGAGGCTGACAACCTTTCTACAGGATAGTCTTCCAAGTCAGAAAGGTCACTAATTTGGTCCATTTGTCATGTTTAGATGGCCTTGAGCAGCTGTCTGTCTAGCCCTTTTCACTTTTTTTTCTTAGAGACACAGTCTCATTCTGTTGCCCAGGCTGAAGTGCAGTGGTGTGATCATGGCTCATTGTGGCCTTGAATTCTTGAGTTCAAGCAGTCCTTTTGCCTCAGCCTCCCAAGTAGCTAGAACTACAGGTACACACCATCACACCCAGCTAATTTTTAACTTTTTTGTAAAGGCATGGTCTCACTATGTTGTCCACGCTGGTCTTGGACTACTGGGCTCAAGCAATCCACCACCTTCACCTCCTGAAGTGCTGGGATTACAGACAAGAGCTACCTTGATAGGCCCCTTTCCACCCTTTTAAAGAGTTCACCTATAACTTACAGAAGTTTGCTTCCATCTATTAAAAAACATTTTTGAGGACATTTAACATTCACGTAAACATCTTCAGATCTGCTTTCATTTCTTTATATTGTACCTTTCCAAGCTCCTTGAAAGTTTCCCCATACTCCAACCTGTCTCGTTCTTATTCAATAGTTCTCTAGTCTTGGTTCTGTTTGAAAAGTTCACTTTGACCCACAAATTGATGACATTTTCTAATTCAGACTTTCCTCTATGGCACAGTTTTTAAAGGACTGATTATAAAAAAAACTCCTCCTCCATTAAGCAAAATTTTAGGATTGTACACTACTCTTCAAGCAGCCACTAATATTGCTACAGCTTAGCCTTATGGGTGGCTCTCGGCACCAAGATAATTTGGTCAAGCAACCACCATCTCTCATTAGGCACAGTGACAATTCTCCATCAATTCAACTCTTACTCATTCTCCTCCTCATAAACACAACATGAAAAGAATATATGTTAAAAAGCTACATTAAAAATGTTAAAAAATTAAGATCTAATGTAGTAAAACATTAATTGAGTCCCATGCAGATTCAATGACTGGGGTCCAGTGGTAACACTATTATCACAATAGTAAGAATAACTTTATCTTCTATATTACTTGAAGCTTTATCCTGAAATATTTAAGAACAAATTTTCTTTTTCTATGAAGAGTTTGACAATTCAGTGAACTTTATCTTTACTGAGCTCTTTATCCATAATTGAAGGGAGAAAGTGATTTTATGGGACTCGATGAAAGCTTTAGTGAAGGGGTTGGATAAATTTAGTTGAGGTGATCTTAGACTTTGATTCCCTTATCACTAAATATAATCATATTCTAGAGTCTGAATGGTGAAAACTCAAATAAGTAAAAACAAGCTGTAGCATTTCATGTCACAAAGACCATAGGTGGCCCTGTTCCTGCTGCCTAAAGGCATACTTTAAACTAGGTTCACATAGGAACCAGGTTTGGACCACTGTTCTGATTAAAAATATTGGTATAGTGTGGTGTATGAGCTATCAGATATGATCCTTTCGATATATAAATCAGCTCTTGTTACATAAATACATATTCTGTTTTACACTGTTTTTGAAACAGAAGTCAGTATTTTTGCGGAAATAGTGCTATTATGCCATTAGTTCCTCTAGCCCTGAAATTGGTTGTGGATTCATTCTTTGCCTTGTCAATTTTGTTTTTTTTTCCTCCTGTTCTCTAAATTCATTATAGTCAAACCCTATGACTTGTACAAATATGAATTTTAGATATCTAATATTCCTTACTTTTTAAGAATGGATGGGATGTTGAATAATTAGGAATTATTATTGAAGACCATTTATCAATATCATGATATAGAAGACATTAGGCAGGATATAACTATAAGTTCATGTTTTCCAATTTGGTTTAAATTCTTAATTCCTAATATATTCTGTTCACCAGCTCAACTGAAATGCTCAAACATATAAAGAAAAAAATCACTTTAAAATTTAGTATTAGCAAATAATTTAAATTTCTACTCCTGCTAAGAGTCATATTCAAAGTATATTGATCTCAATTCACATCTATTCTAAAATCTTCCATCCAATCAACGTGGCCAGAGAGTAATGCTAATTCTACTTAGCAGTTCCTAGGCATAACCTAGAGTCAAATCTGTCACGTAAGGTTATTTATGGGTACAGACAAGCCTGGACACAACTGTAAAGTAATTAAAATCTTCTTTCAAATTTTTCCACCTTTTCTTTCAATATTCATGTCTGTATTTTTGATTCATTATTCTCTCCTTCCTGATGCATGTTACCACATGGCAATTCAGTCTTTACTACCTTGAGAACTTTAGCCAACAGCTGCAAAAACTCCTTTCCTGTACTGTCTTCCAATGATAAATAATTGCTGTAAGGCAAATTTTCAGAAATAAATTTTTCAAGGGGCAACTAGTTATAAGGTGATTTTTTTCTTATTTTCATCTTAATAAGTCAATGTACCTGCGATCAAAGAATCAATTATCTACATATTGGTTTGTGCTGTCACTTGTGGAATAGCCTGTGGGTGATTCCCACGAATCACATTAGGTTGACAGTAGATGATTGTACTTTTGTCTTTGAGTGAGTCTATTAAAACAGTTGTTTGAAATCAAACCAAGCTTCACAATTCCAGTGATTACCATTGACATTAATAGGAAATCAAGGATATAGCATATGAAGTTGCCTAAAAAGCAATTGATTTGTTTTCAACCAAATCTTTCATGATTTCAGCTATTTTCATATTTAATTTTAAAACAATTTTCAGTGAAAACTGAGTAGATACTAGGCAACTACCTAAATCAAACAGGTTAGATTTACTTTACTCTGAGAGAAAGTTTGTTTAATCAATGGGACTGTTGTGAAAAAATAAAATTGAATGATGAAGTAAAGAATAGAGACCATTCTCAGCATTGGAAAAATCAAAATAAGACAATCAGGGAGAAAAATTTTGAAGTTTGATGAACTTCTAAAACCACTCACATATGCTCCAAGTACTTAGAAATACAAAGAGCAGAGAAGAATGCATTCAAATGTGGAACTCTGTGTTGTCCAATCTAATAGAATATTTAAGGAGACAGTTTTGAAAAACTACAAAATAAAATGAGATTTATTCATTGAGCACCTCAATATTATATACCAGTGGAATACTAAATTCATAATTTGAGAACATAGACACTCAACACAGGAATAATCACTTATCAGGGGATCCAGAACAGGACAGGAATCAGGCAGGGGTCACTTTGCAGTCATTCCTGAATAATGGCTTTACCAGCTACATAGTTATGGAGTACCTGTAAGTATCACCAATATCACATTATGATTCAATGCATAGTGTATTAAAAAGACAATAATTAGCATCTATAGAATCCTTAATAAGTGGCAGCACTGTGCTAATCAATTTGTATTTATCAATGATTTTCAAGTTGCCCACTGGCTACTAACATCCAAATAAATGTGATCCTTACTAAAAAAATAAATAAATAAATAAAAATAAAAAAATGCATTATCTTGTCTGTGTCCCAGATCCTGCATAACAATATCAAATGGATACCTATTCTGCATTTTAGCATGTGTCCAGCTGATTCTTATGCAAACTAGGGTTTGAAAAACTTTAGTGTATTATTTCATTAAATTTTTACATCAACAAAATGAAATAGGTAGTATTACTCCTATTTAATAAGTGAAGAAATCTATCTTTTAACTTAAATGATCCATAAAAATACAGTTATTTAAATACAAAGATAAAGGCCATAAATTTAAAAAGTTAATATTTAAATGTATTGATATTTTACTTCTTATGTGTGTTTTGCTTTATACTGTGTATTAAATTCCAATACTTTTATTGAGCTAATATTATATGAGTGATATTATTAGAAAGAATATTGAATTGAAGGTATTAAAGAGACATATACTTTTCCTCCCTGACTAGGGCACACATTTTTTCCCTATCTTTACAGAGAGAGCAGAGGAACTGAATCTCACATGTAGATAAGCCATTTACTTTGACAAGCCTGGAAATGAATCAAGTTGGGAAGGAAGTCCTGTCATGACTGTGGAAACACTTGCAGTTAGATCATAGCATCAGAGCTCAAAAACAGGAGAAAAAGCAGTATTGGGAGTAATAGATTTTTCTTTAACTTGATGGGATAAAATACCCAGGAATATGGCAGCTAGAGTGGCAATTTTAATTTTTGGCTAGAAAATGAAAAGACTCTGCCATTTCTCATCTGTACTCATCAACACTGGGCATGTGGCCGTATTAGAGATGTGGCTTTCCAGGCAATTTAAATAATGGAAGTACAAATTAGTCATTCCCTATAAACACAAGGGAATTTACTAAAACCTGTAAAAGTATAGGATTGATGGGTAGTTCAGAGATCATCTGCTGGGAGGTATGGAACAAAGGGAATTTGTCACCAATTGTCCTTTACTGGCAGAGGTTTTAGATTAGGGAATGAATTCTTTCATGCATAGTATTGTGACTAGTTCACAGATAAAAATCATCACAGCAGACTGCAGTCATCAGGATATGGTGGCTGCCGAAATTGACTGAGCTGGAATGGAATGGTAAATGATGCTTTTGCTTTAGAGTAAATGAAGTGATACTCGGTAAGTCTGCTTGATGCCTTGCACCCATTTTGCCTGTTTGTTTCCAGCTGTAGGGTGCTGCTAATCCTTTAGTATCTGGAAAGTAAAGAGCTTCTGAGAACTTGCAGCATCATCTTTTTGAAATATAAAATTAAATAGAGAGAAAATAATTCCTTAGTTAAAACAAATACTTTTTGATTGCAGTATAAACTTCAATTCAACAGACCTGGCAAAAAATGAAAGCAGCCTTTTACTGTGGGTAAGCTTGCATGTGACATGAAGGGTTTGTTCATCTGGATATACATAGTAATAGAGGGGTTTTCTACAATCACTAAATGTGACTGAGTGAGTCAAATTGTAGCAGTTCAAGCTTTGGAACTTGAATGAGAAATGTTTCCTTTTTGCAATCATTACATATTTTAGAATGAAAATGAGCAGTATGGAAAAGACGATGCTCAATCTATATTTCATTAAATGCACATATAAAAATTATGCTCTGTAATTTGTTAGTGTTGATGCTTACAGAACTACCAACTGCATTATCCAATACATAGCAATGACAGAAAATACATAAGTAGAAAACAGATAATTTAAAAAATAGACATAAACACAAAAATCATGTCTGTCACCAAGGATGAGTATTGGCAACAAGCTTTTGGATTTTGAATCCAAAGGGCATAATTGACGACTTATTTAAAGAAAATGCCCCATCGCAAAGAACATAAGCCAGACTCACTTAATGACATCAGGCTCGGATTCACAGCCTAAAAGGCTTTGATTTCTACAAAGTCTTTTACCCAAAGAAGCATTGGAAGATTGGCATGGATTAATAGAAAAATTTGGAGCAAATCGATTCAAAAAATTGGTTCAGACTTTGACCCAATATCATATTTGTGACTGACTTTCTAAGCCATCAACCTGAGAGGACCTTTGGAGGCAGAGTAGAAAAAAATCCAAAAGAGTACTTTAACAGGGAAGGCAAGCTATAGAAATCAAGAGAAAAAAAATATCCAAAGTATATAAGGAAATGAAGACCTACAGGCAATAAAACAATATTCTGAAAATTAGTTTACTGTAGGAAATGTGAAAATAATTGTGAAATTTGAAAATGAATTTAAATTAACATAGGCTCTAAAATCAATGAAATAAAGCAAGCTGTAAAATATAACAATAAAGTGCAAAAGGGGAAGAATGAAAGGAAGGAAAAGAAAAAGAAAGAAAGGAAGGATATAAGATTAGATGAACATACAAAGTAAATGCAGATCTCAAAATGAAAAATACAACCATTTCAATAAAAAACAAAAATAGTAATAGTCTGTGAGTGTAAATAAAGCATAATAAATGTGACAAGGAAGTGAAACTATAGAACATCATCATGAATATTACCAACATGAAGAAGATATTATATTAATACAACAATTTGAGTGACAACAGAGTTCTCATCAACAATAGGTTCAAAGGAACACTGATTAATCCAAAGGGCTGAAGTACATTAGAAATCTATATTCTGGAAAGATAGCAGGCTAGAGTTAAAGCAAAATTAAAACTATTTTGAGACATATACCTAATAAGTGATTTTAAGCCTTTTCCAGTTTGCCTTGAGAATGTTCACCAGTAGCACTTGTGACTGCAGTGCTTACCCAGAGATACCTTTGCCACGCAATAGCTCACTTTTGTTATCATTTTTGCTTTGCTCTAGTATATCAACTTTGGAAACAAAAGACATTATTCTGTTTATAGCGTTCTGTTTTTAGTAGTATTTCCATTTACAAAATATACTAATTCTTTATCGTTGAAAATGTTAAATCTTAGAAAATGTAGCATTCCTATGTGTGATATGTATGATATTAACATCATTCTCTAATGGTTGTTGGTTAACGATTCATTTGATGAAAAAGATTTTTCCAAAATAGACAATGCTGATGATTCAGGTGATTCTGATGTTACTTCTCTTTAGAAATAACTCCAGAAACATTTTTTTTTTTAATTTTTTCACATTGAAAAATCAGTCACATTTGCTTCAGTCTCAAAGAGCATGTTTAGGTAAAATTGAATAAATGCAGGCAGTGAGCTGTACTTTTATTTTTAATGGGCAAAGTGTTAATACATACAAAGTTTATCTGAAAGAAGTATTAAGTGATTAACTTTAATAAACAGAAGTGCACCACTGAGGAAACAATGGAATGGATGCATCTATAATGGTAAAATATGCTGATAAAATTGACTGTTAAAAAACGTGTAACTGTAATTTTTAAAATAGCAAAAATGAATGTGGGATGGCTTGGGAAAGGAACTTTAAGTGACTAATAAATGAAACAATGATTTTTATTAATTGTAAGAAGCATGCTACTGAATAATTTAGACTTCAAAATTAAATATATGTATCAATTAGGAAGGTAACCAATACATAATAGAATTACAATGAATTCCTTTCAATTTTCCTCCCAAATTTTAATAACAATGAAGATTACGGATAAAACAAATTTGTCAAAAAAACAGAGCCAGAAAGAAAGAGAAAGAAAAAAGAAAGAAAGAGAAGGAAGGAAGGAAAGGAAAGGAAAAAGAAAGGAAAAAGGAAAGGAAAGGAAAAAGGAAGGAAAGGAAGGAAGGAAGGGAGGGAGGGAAGGAGGGAGGGTGGGAGGGAGGAAAATAAGAACAAAGGTAAAATATGATTAAGAGAAAAACAAAAGGTGATACTGGAATAAGTTAGATAAATTAGGAATTATGTAATCTGACAGATTAAACAAAGTTATTAAAAAGTAGAAACAGATTAGTTTTACAAATAACCTATATGCTTCTTGGAAAATAATTTTTAAAATTCAACACAATTTAATAAATGAAGGAAAATAACATAATTCATTGGATATTCTGTTTTTCCGTATGACTTTTAGGAACATGTAATTTAAGTCTTTTAAAAAGTTGGCAATTTCCCAGATATATATGTGTGCATATGTGTGTTTCTACATATATATTTAATTTTATACATTTGTATATAGTGAAATATGTATACAATGAAAAAATATATATTTTAGGAGATTTTATAGCACTAGATTATTCCAGTCTAAAACATGATGGCTTTTCAATTATTTATATCTTGTTTCAGATTCTTCAATACAATTTCATAGTTTTTGTAATAAAGTCATAAAATTTCTTATTGAACATGTTACACAATACTTTAAAGTTGTTCAAAAGTATTGTGAATAATTTTTAGCATTCAAACTCAAATTCTTGGGAATTTGTGGATTTTCTTAATTCTAGGAAATTTTTAAAAATCTATTAAATTTGGATTATTAAACTTTTTTCTAGCCTCTTAGTTAATTTTTTCTCTTTAATAGAACCTAGAAGATTTGCAAGGTTAAAAAATTACAGGATTTTTAGTGAGACCATTATCTCCTTTTTTCCCAATTGTCAGTTATCCTTTACTTACTACATTTTCTAGTGTACTGA
Organism: Rhinopithecus roxellana; assembly: GCF_007565055.1. Taxonomy (NCBI): domain Eukaryota; kingdom Metazoa; phylum Chordata; class Mammalia; order Primates; family Cercopithecidae; genus Rhinopithecus; species Rhinopithecus roxellana. The sequence goes on along the minus strand of NC_044559.1, from coordinate 58,864,693 downwards.
AGACAATGCTGAGCAATAAGTTACCTAAATTATCCTTCCCCTTTCCAGATATTAATTGAAATACTTTAAGTTGTCACATAGACAAATGTTTCTTAAAAATAAAAGGTAAATATTATTTTTATATTTGTTTTCCTTCTTTCTTTTCTTTTCTGTTTCCTTTTTTTTTTTTTTTTTTTTTTTTTTTTTTGAGACAGGGTCTTGCTCTGTCACCAGGCTGGAGTGCAGTGGCATGATCTTCTTGGCTCACTGCCACCTCCACCTCCAGGGTCAAGCGATTCTCCTGCTTCAGCTTCTGGAGTAGCTTGACTACATGCAGGCACATGACACTACGCCCGGCCATTGTGTTTATTTTCTATCCTTATTTTATTTAAGGTCTTTATTTAAAAGTTGTGCTGAAATGAAAACATTGCCATCATTTTATTCTATGGATTATAGAAAAAGGAAAATAATTTAGGAAAATTCAAAATTTTTAAATGATTTAAATCAAATCTAACAAACTGCCAACACTGAGAAATTCCTTAACTTAATAATCTACCTCAAAAACCTACAGATATTAAAATATTAAGCAAAGAAACTTTAGAGACATTTTATTTTAAATGGAGAAGCCAACAAAGACACTCTTATTAGTATTTTCCAAGAAACCCTAAACACTGAATGAAAATAATTAAAGAACACAAAGGAAGAGATAAAAGTATTGTTATTCAAAGGCACTACATTTTTTACTTAGAAAAAACATCAAAGATATACAACAGCTAAAGCAAGCTCTCCAACGCATGACCTGTGGGCCACATGATGCCAAGGATGGTTTTGAATGCAGCCCAATACAAATTCATAAACTTTCTTAAAACATTATGATTTTTTTTGCAATTATTATTCTTTAACTCATCAGCTATCATTAGTGTAAGTGTATTTTATGTGTGGCCCAAGACAATTCTTCTTCTAATGTGGCCAAGGAAACCAAAAGATTGGATACCCCTGGAAGTTTAGTCTTCTAAAAGGTTATATGATGCCAGAAATAAGAAAAAGTTATTGATCAATGACATACCTATTCATCAGCAAAAGCAGTTAGACCAAGAATAAATTCTTCTGTGTTCCTAAAAATGTGCAAAAACGTAGTTTATAAAATCTTTTTTGGATAATAAAGTGCATCCTAGACAAAAAGCCAAGTATGTTTATACCATGTTTAAAGATAATTCAACACCCAATGCTGTCAATTCTATTCAGTTTATTCTACAAAAACAAAGTTAAATATCCATCAAGATTTTACTTTTCGGCCGGGCGCGGTGGCTCAGGCCTGTAATCCCAGCACTTTGGGAGGCCAAGGCGGGCAGATCAAAAGGTCAGGAGATCGAGACCATTCTGGCTAACACGGTGAAACCCCGTCTCTACTAAAAATACAAAAAAAATTAGGCGGGCGCAGTGGAGGGCGCCTGTAGTCCCAGCTACTCAGGAGGCTGAGGCAGGAGGATGGCATGATCCCGGGAGGCGGAGACTGCAGTAAGCCGAGATCGCGCCACTGCACTCCAGCCAGGGGGACAGAGCGAGACTCCGTCTCAAAATAATAATAATAATAATAATAATAATAATAATAATAACAACTTACTTTTCTAGAACTGGAACAATTTTTCAAAACCCCTTAGGGTTGAGTGAATGCCCAAAAATAGTCAAAATAATTCTGAAAAACCTTGTAAGGAAGAGTAATGCACTGCCAAGTATTAAAAGTTATTATAAAATTATAATATCAAAACTTGTTATAAATAATCCAGTATATTGTTGGGGAAGAGATAAATATACAAAATTATATTTAAAAAACCCAAAAGGAACAAGCAAAAAAATTCTCAGTTTCAAACCCAAACATATATGAGGTTTTGCATATCATACAAAAGGTAATATAAATCAGCAGAGAAAAGATGGGCTATAGACTTTGGCAGGTAGCACTAATCTTTACCAATATCTAATTCTCTTTCCTTTCTTGTAACATCAAATTCTATTTTTGGGGGGTGTGGGGGCACATTTTTGCTGTTGGTTAGACCATGTGATGAGTTATGCCCAAAGAAACATCAAGTGAGCTGGTGTGAAGTACTAAAAAGTCCATGGAAAGTCCCCTAGTTTCTTTCTTCCCTAAATACAGCCATTATGAATGTGATTCTGAGTCATTATGTGAGAAAATCTACTTTAGAGAGAGTTACAGTAAATTACAGCAATCTTTAGAAAAGGAGAAATAACATTTTCCTTGTACATAAACACAAAGGTTGAGAAATTGTTGAGTGTCACACTATAATACAGCCTGTTCTGCTAATATATACACATACTATTCAAATAATCAGTTATGTTTATGGATAAAATCAAATGATATTGATAAATATACATACACATATACTTACATTCATAAATTTGAGGGACTGGAAACAGAGTTTATAAAGCAGGGGACTGATACAGGAAGCAATAGAAGCTCAGGGAAACCCTGTGATGATGTTGTAGTTAAAAGAGATTTTAAGAAAAGGTGATACCTACTGTTTTGAAATTGATTCCTTTAGAGAACACATCCTTTTTGCTCCCAAAACGTGAGTAAAATCTGCCAGTTTCACAAAAGATTTGATACAAAATCATAGAAAAGGCTAAACCTCATATAGATGCCAGATAGTAAATATCAAAACAGTATATATTGAAGCAAGAGTCTATCACTTGAAGCAATTAAGACATTGGAAATTAAATAGAAATTTGCGTAAGTGTGAAGATCTTTGGATTGCTTTAAGCCATGGCAAGGAGAGTTATAGGAGAAATGCTGATTCATTTTTTTCTTTAAGATCTTAAGGGATAGTGGAGTTGTAGCTAGCAGTTAAATTATTAGAATAAAACAATGGAGAAAGAAACGAAAAGGATTGTGTTTTTAGAGGATAAATTCTATAGACACATAGTGATCTGGCCAGAGACACTGCAGTCTGTTGTAGTCACCTGGCTGAGGAGAGAATAAGAGCAATAACAAATAGAGTCAAAGCATCAATCATTTTCATTTACTTGGTGAACTCACCTTAGTTTCATCCCTGACAATCATACTAAACTCACCATCTGTGCAAAGCAAATGCAGTTTGGGAGTCAGGAGTTCATGCTCTAATATTGCTTTATCAGTTTATTTCACAGATAATGGCACCTTAATTATTATCAATGACCTGCATGCCGTTGCTTACTATTCCTTCTTAGATATGTCTTTCTGAGTTATTCAAATTGTATTGGTGTTTACCAATCTGACTCTTCTAGGTACTAATACTTACATTTCTATAAGACAGAAGAATTCTTCTATAAGACAGAAGAATTATCAGACTGATTTTTCAGAAAATAAATTATATGTCATTTTCTAGTAAGTTTTTGATAGTTTCAACTAAAAATAATAGATACTAAAGAATTTTCTACGTTAAAAAAGAAAATAGACAAGAAAATGTCTGGCAATGCTAATTTGGATTAAATTTGTTTAGAAAAAACACATTATAAAATCTTTGAAGTACAATCTATTATGGTTAAAGAAAAGCATTTGGATTATCTGGTTCTTAATTTATAGTTTAAACAAAAGTAAAAGCACACTTATTTTGCATACTTATTTAATTATGTCTATTCATTTTTCATCTTAGCCATGTGATTTTCAGAAATGATTTCCACAGACATAAGTAGCTTTAATCTCCATATATTGAAATATCAGTGAGAAATAAACACTTCCCGTTTAATGGCTTTAACTAGAGAAATGCTTATGTTGATTAATGTCTATCAAGTTTTCCTTGATTTACTTGGAATGTGTTTTCTCTACAAATGAATAAAGCATTAATGACTCACACCTGTGAGTGTATGGGATGATTTTTATCCTTTCTTTTCTCTCATGATCTGGTTGCTAAATATGACTCATCCCATAGAGGGACATCATGGATTGATTTTCCAAGCTCATTCAAAAGGCTCCACAATTTCAGAGGAAACCTTTCTGAACACATTGGAAATCTTAAGTGATTGCTTTGCTCTAGCCTTTATTTAGGACAAAAAAAAAAAAAAAAATGTTACCTTTGCAGATGAACTTATTTCCCTGAGTTTTAATTCTAATGCCACAGAAGCCAGATCAATGGCAAAGTTAAAATATAACTTTTCTGAGAGATAAATTAGAAAGTATTTTTAAATATTGGTAATGTATTAAAAAGTCTGTTTCGATCCTAGCTTTAAAAAAAAAAAAAATGGCTAGATGATATTTGTCTCCCCTACTGAAAACAAAACAAAATGATCCACTTTCATTAACAGTCCCGGTGCAAAGATGTAGGCACTCCATTTTAGGTCACATGTAATGCCCAGGCTTAACACTGTTCACCAAATTCTCTAGATTATATTGCACCCAAATCTTAGAACTAAGTTTACATTAGTTTTTACTCTTTTTATCTATAGCCTATAACTCTAATTTAAGATGTTTTTATATTTACAAAATTCCAAATTAATATGTTTTTTAAAACAACCTCCCAGCACTCACCCCTCTAATATTTTCATAATTACTAATCATCTGTAGTTCTGTGAATTGATTGTTCACTTCCATTGAACATTTCTCTCCTTGTGTTGAAAAACCATTAGTTAATATAATAGAAATGCAGTTAACAAGCATCCTCACAGGGGTATATAGATTTATTTAATTAAGCAAAAAGTCCTTTTCGTTTTTCAAAGGAGCCACGTGCATGTCTTAGGTTAATCTTATAACCAATTGTTTTGATAATCATTCAGAACATGTATATCAAGTGTCCATAAGATCAAACATCTGCCTCCCCTCATCTGTGACACTTTGGAGGAGTCGATTGTAGCGTTGCATTAAGGAGTGTCGATCCAGGAGTTGATTGCTGGTGTTTGACAGCTGGATCTGCCGCTTATGTCTGTGTCTTGAGTTGAGGCACCTAATCTATCCCCATCGCAGTTTTTTCCTTTGCAATTATTATTATACACACTATTTGTACTCTTTACTGAACTAAGAAATAAGAATGTCCCCAAAAGGATTTTTTTTTTTTTTTTTTTTTTTTTTGAGACGGAGTCTGGCTGTGTCACCCAGGCTGGAGTACAGTGGCGCAATCTCGGCTCACTGCACGCTCTGCCTCCCGGGTTCACGCCATTCTCCTGCCTCAGCCTCCTGAGTAGCTGGGACTACAGGCGCCCGTCACCACTCCCGGCTAATAGTAGAGACGGGGTTTCACTGTGTTAGCAGGAAGGTCTCGATCTCCTGATCTGGTGATCCGCCTGCCTTGGCCTCCCAAAGTGCTGAAATTGCAGGAGTGAGCCACTGTGCCCGGCCCCCAAAAGGATTTTTTAAATGGTATTATGCAGTCACAATAAAATTTAGCAGTGAGGCACTTTAAGGCTATTATTCCAGAAAAAAAAGATAAAAATTAATCTTTTCTTATAATTAGAAAAATGGACCAGATCTTTACAAGTATTTTACCTATCTGCAATGAAAAGAGATGTAAGACTGTAGATTTGTATATTAAATGCTTGCACTATAAATCTCAAAACATTCAGTTCTCCAGTACTAATTATTTCATTATGAAACCATAGCAAAATTCCTAAAACTTTGAATATTCACAAGGATGTTTAAGTTTTGCAGAGTTGAGCTGGATATCAGTCAACAAATACCACTTGGGAATAATAGGTAGAAGTCTCTTTCTTAGAAACCAGGATGAAATAAAGAGACACAAGAGAAGATAAATCTTTAAATGGCTTTCAAAGTACTTGGGGAAATAAGACACATTAAAAGAAATAATGATAAAAAGCAGCAAATACCTATTAAATTAATCATTTAGAAATCTAGTTACAATATCCATACATTTTAAACACGGGTTTTTATGTTATTTATGATTTGCAAAAGATTTATTGAAACTCAAAAGACTTGTTTTTGAGTTTTCAAAAGGTCATAGAGCAGGACAGACCTGGATTCAAATTCTGGCTCTACTACTTAGTAACTATATCTTATAGGGAAAGTAGCTTACTCTTGTTTAACCTCGGTTTCCACAACAGTACGAGGGGATAATAACATAAGGTTTTATCCCCTATTATAACTAGATAAATAGTACACTGCTTGGTCCACAGTAACCATTCAATAAATTAGCATCCACAGTGTGTCAGGCACTGTGCTAGACCATTATGACCCTGGCATGGATAACCCAATGTGAAATGCACAGTTTAACATTGGCCATATGTATTTATCCTCATTGGTGAAAACAAAGTAACTTTCCCTCTGTTCTTCAGTAGAATTACTAATCTTTGATTACTAATCTTTGTTGATAAGGAAATCCTGGTGTTATTGCTCTGGAGCACCACAAAGAATTGTTCATGAATTAAACAGCTATTACACAGTTCAGTTCATATAAGTTGTTTTGGCAAGTTAATAATTCCTCAAAGTCCCTTCATAGTCTCTCCGAGTGAGGGGTGTGTGTGTGTGTCTGTGTGTGTGAGCATAGCATGCAGCCTATCCCAAATTTGGTGGAAATCTCTTTAGCCACTTTTGAAGGATACTGTAGCAGACAGACAGACTGAAACTCATCTGTTCACTTATATGAACTGGGGTCTGTTCTGAGAAATTTGGTAATCATGGTTTGTATAACTAACTGCAGGAAACTAGAGGAGAATCAAATCTCTGTGAGTTTCCATGAACATTGAACTGGGGCTGGAAGGAGTGAGAGAGAATGTAGGTAATTTAAACTGCCAGTGAGAAGGAATGACAGTTTCTTACAGAGTAAATAGAAATCTGTCTTTGCTTCAAATTAACAAATATTTATTAAATTACCAATAAATATCAGATGGTATGTTAAGTACTGGGGATATAGCAGTGAAAAAGAAAAGACATTCTGTGCCTTAAGGGAACTTTCATTTAAGTAAAAATGAGACAGAAACTGGTAATTATAATTAATAACCAGTATTTTTTGGGATAACAACAGAGGAAGTGTAGGTAACATAGTGCTGTGGGACCCATGGCAAGAGCACTTAACGTCACTGTCAGGAATCACAGGAGACTTTCAGAAAGAAAGAGGAGTCTGAAGAGATGCAGATATGCACAGGGCTGGACGGTCAGCGGATCAACGACATATTTAGTAAGTCCAGTGTCTCTCCAAGTGTACTGGAATGAGTGGTCAGCAATTTGTAACTCTCATTTTTCTGACATATTTGACTTTATCAGAGAATGGGACTTTTCTCTTTTTCCAACTTTTTTTTTTTTTTTTTTTTGCTTTTATAGCTCATGACACTTTTCTTCAACAATTGTCTCAATTATTAAAGATACTACCGCAGTCATCAGTGTCCCCACCCCAAACCCTTGCCCTCACTTCTTGGGACAGATTTCCCGAATACCCTTTGCCAGTCAAGTTTTTTAAGTAACTGGAATAGCCTAGCACATGATGTCGTTATATAATTATTGTCTAGATTTTACTTGGACGTTTTTATTAGGGCTCTATTTCTATCAGCATTGAGTCATTCTTTTTTATAGCTTTTCTTAATGTTTACAAGAAAGCACCTTTGATTTACCTCTACACTGTGCATGTGTAAATGTTCTGAAACACAGGTCAGATGTGCAGCATTATTTAAAGGTGTTCTTTTGTGCATAATGCATAGGCATTAGGAATGAGGTAGCAGAGGGATTTTACTCAGTGAAGAGGAATAGCTTTTACATGAATAAGAGCAGTAAATTATTAAAATTCTCTACTCTAAAAATGATTAAATATAATGGATTTTCAAATGTTGAATAAAACATCTTAATTCAGACCATTGTACCAAACGTTTGAAAAAAGATTACTGTAAAAAATCCAAAATGTTAGTGAAATATATGCAGGTGTTCAACCAAATGGCCCAAAGCATAACTATTATTTTGGTTTTGCTTAAATGTTCTTCATAATTTAAAAAGCTACTATATTTTTATACTCATATTATGGTAATATCAGAGGTGTTTTATGGAGTATGGAGTATTTCATGTCACTACTTGAGTTTCTACTTGGTTTAATATTAATCTTTCAGTTATACACTGGGTTGCCTCTCATCTAATGCAATGGATCACTCTCTCAGCCTCTGGAATCCCAATAATCATTGAATCCTGTCATTTCTGCTTCCTAAATAATTTGTAATCATCCCTTTCTCTTCTTTTTTATTTTCACAATCTTAGTCCATGTTAGAGTCTTTGTCACCTGGAAGATGGGCATTGTCTCCATATTGATGGCTCTCAGAGCATGGAGGAAGCTGTGATTCAATTTGCCACGTTTATCTTTTACTTGTTTCAGTAATGCCTACATTCCAAGTGAGGTATACTTGTAAAATGTTTCACTGGAAAGTACACTGTCCCATCCTTCATATGGTTTTAACAGGACTGATTTTGCTTAAGAATATAAAAGGATATAGATATGGTAATAAAAGCAATACCTAGCGTATATTGAACATTTTACACTTGCCAAGCTCTGTTCCAGAGGGCTGTACATACATTATTTCACTTAATTCATACCATAACTCTCTGCTGTAAGCTTGATAACTAACATTGCTTTATAGAAAAGAAAACTAGGCATAAGAAGGCTAAGTAACCTGTCACACAGTTAGGTGGTGGAAATTTTTTCCTTTTTGTTTTCTAGGGATACCTGCTAACATAATGATTATGAACATGACATTCAGAGCTTGCAGACTTGTGTTAAAGTCCTGCCCCATTTTTTAGTACAGTAACTGCTATGGAGGCCTTGGTTTGAAGACGGTTGTCTTCTTGCTGTGTTATCATATGATCTTTCCTTTTGCATACACACTATGTCCTAATCTCTTATAAGAATATTGGTCATAATAGATTAGAGTCTTCCCATATAAACCAACTTTACATTAATTACCTCTTTAAAGGCCTTATCACCAAACATATTCACTGACTGAAGCACTGGGATCTGAACCTCAACATGAATTCGGAGGGGAAAAATTCAGCCCATAATAGCATATTTGCAGCTTTTACTCATTTGAATCAATTATTTGCCCTCATGTAACTGAACTCTCAACTCTCCCTCTCTCGGTATTATATTCATTGTTACAAATATTATATACATTCAGAATGCTCTTCTTATGAGGGAGAGACAATGATCCACAAGGCATAGACTTTGCCATTATAAAAACCATTCCCACACACTGGTCCCCTATTCTAGTACATCACCGTCCTTCCTCACATCATTAAGGAAGAAACTATTTATTCAGTAGAATGTCAGGCAATTTGAGTATCCTTTTGGTATTACTAATGACCTTGACATCAAACAATGGACAGACCCCATCTCTTGGACTGTTCATTCTGTGAGAAGCCAATTTTGATGTGATGAAGATACTCAAGCACCATAAAGGTATGTGGAGAAGAGGACATCCAACCAGCATCAACAGGCACACATGTGAATGAGCCTCCAGCCCCAATTAATTCTTCAGATGTCTGTAGTCATTTCAAATCTTGACCACAACCCATCTGAGACCCCCAAACTGTAAAAATCCACCTATTTCTGATTTCCTGACCTAAGAAACTATAATGCATGTTTAATGTGTGCATTTCATGTACATTCATATGTTTTATGTGCCTTATACCTGAAGCAATTTCACATAACTAAAGTTTGATAGAAATATTTTATGATATTTAATTAATTTTAGAACATAAGAAATTCACCACATATGTTATTTCCAGCTATTATTAATTATTATCTTACATTTTCACTGAATACATTAATTATGAATTTTTTTAAATTTCATCAATTTTGTTATTGGTTTTTTGCTTATTCACAAAATTGTGGAGTAATATTTTAAATCAAAGAAATTGAGCAAGATGAGGGTGATGGAATGAAATATGGCAAAGAGAAAGGGGAGATGGGGTGGCAGGGGAAGGAGAAGGAGATCAGAAAAAGAAGAGTGTTAGATGAGGAAAGAGATTTTTGTAAAAGGGAGGAGGGAAAAACAGGGAGAGGAAAAAGGCAAATATTCTTAAAATCAAGAAAATGGAATCAAAGCATCCTGACTTGATCTGTGTTTAAATAACCTAAGATAAACCTTTATAAAAATGTACATGTTATAATGGAATTTTTAAAACATGTTCTTTCCCCAGGGCATGCTTTGTAATTTAAATTTTATTCATTATTATATGAAAATGTAATAAAATTATCATTAATTTTATTTTAATTGTCTTTTTATTTTGTGTATTTTACAAGATAGAGGGAAAACAGGTGGCAAAGTAAGAAGGCAGGAAAGAAAAAAGGAAAGAAAGAGGAGATAGGCAAGTGAAAGAAAAAAAAAAAGAGATGGAGGTAGAAACACATGCATACATACAGACAGAAAGTTCTGAGAAGATAATGATTTGCTCCCTGCCTGAATTTGGGAAAGTATTAAAGATGGCATCTCTACTCTTAAGACTCAGGATGAAAATCTTTACCTCAGAGTGATCACGATTCTCCCATAGTTAAAGGAATGACTGATTTTATCATTAAGCATGTAATGTTTGTTAAGTGAATGAATAATGCATGTACACAGAATTTAAACACAGTAAATATTAAATGAGTAGTAATTTCTATTCTTATTAACAGGTATATTTTTATGTAAGCTATTAGTAATTAAATTCACAGGTAAAACATATTTTAGAAAAAGTGGCTTACATGAAGCTGAAAAGCGTTCCCTTGCATTTAAAATAAGTATATAAAGGGAAAGCTATTTTAAAATATATCTTTAAGATGGTGATCCCTGATTGTTTAAGTTATTTAATATGAAATAAAGTAACAGATAACATAACTGTGACATCCAAAGTACAATGATCTTGCCTTACTCATTTATTTCCCACAATAGAACCTAGGAATGTGCCTGAGATATGTAAGGTACTCACCAAATGTTTCCTGGTTAAAAATTACAAGACTGTGTGTGTATTTGTGTGTGTGTGTGTGTGTGTGTGTGTGTGTGTGTGTGTGTGTGTGTGACTACCAAGTAGAAACAAGTGCCTCAGTCTAAGCAATAAAAAATTTTAACTAACCCTTGGTTATAGCCATTTCAGTAAAGGGAATAAGCTCTCTAATCATGGCAAACATTTTTCATGGTTACTTCCCATTCCTCTCCTTTTATGTCCTTAACCATAACCCATCAATGTCTTAAATGATAATACATGAGCCAATGGGAATTTGAAGATACAAGTTAATTTCTGTAATTTTCCTATGATTTACATAATTTTTAAAAACGATAGCAGTGATAACAAGGTGCTCACATGATTCAGAAAATAGCCAGCAGCCTCATATTTAAGTCTTCTCATTTTATCCAATTCTGCTGAAGTTTGCAGATCTCAGGCAGTGCTATTATTAATTTCCTGCCAGCATTTACAACATGATCATCTATAGTCATGGACTTCACACTTAACACTTAAGAACTCTTAAAGTATCTGGCAGGCTCTGTTGGCTGTATTCTGTTATAATAGAGTGCATAGACTGGGCAATTTATGAACAACAGAAATGTATTTCTCACAGTTCTGGATGCTGGCAAGTCCAAGACCAAGGTGCAGGTAGATTCAGTGTCTGATGAGGGCCCACTTGCTAGTGCACAGAGGGCCAGGTGTGCACTGAGTGCTCATGTGGTGGAAGGGAGCAAGGGAGCTCTCTGGAACCCTTCTTATAAGGTCACTAATCTTATTCATGTGTCCCCTGCCTTCATAACCTAATCAGTTCCCAAAATCCCCACTTCTGAGTGTCATGACATTGGGTGTTAGAAGTTCACATATTAATTTTGGAAGATACAAATACTCATTCAATGGTGTTGAGGCTCTACTCAGAACCCTATGTGTCCTGTTGAATGTACAGGCTTAACTGAATGAAAGAGGCAAGGAAGAGCCCTAAGAATGATTTTATACTTTCCTATGGTCAAGGGAATTATTTTCATATTATTACTTTTTTATTCCTTCAAGTTTGTCCAAACTGAAATAGGTTCAGGGCTAGAAAGAACCCATAATATACTAAAAGTAATTCAGGTAACATAATGTATTAGGCCATTCTTGTATTGCCGTAAAGAAATACCTGAGACTAGGTAATTTGTAAAGAAATTCAGCTTAATTGGCTCATGATTCTGTAGGCTTTACAGGATGTATGGTGCTGGCATATGCTCAGCTCCTGGGAAGGTATCAGGGAGCTTGCAAAAGTTGGGGGCAGAAGACACATCACATGGTAATATCAAGAGCAAGGAAGGGAGGGGTGCCACACACTATCAACTATCACAAAGATAACACCAAGCCTTGAGGAAGCCATGCCCAAACAACTCCCAAGAGGCCCCACCTCCAGCACTGAGGATGATAATTCAACATGAGAGTTGGGTAGGGACAAATACCCAAACTATTAATATATCATTTTCCCCCAGCCCATCCCAAATCTTATGTCCTTCTCACATTGCAAAATACAGGCATGCTTTCCCAACAGTCCTCCAAAGTTTTAACTCATTCCAGCATTAACTCAAAAGTCCAAAGTCTCATCAGAGGCAAGGCAAATCTCTTCCACCTATGAGCCTGTTAAATCAAAAACAAGTTAATTACTACCAAGATACAATGGGGTATAGGCATTGGATACACATTCCTTTTCCAAAATGGAGAAATCAGCCAAAAGAAAGGGGCTACAGTCCCCGAGCAAGTTCAAAACCTTTCAGGGCAGTCATGAAATCTTAAAGCTACAAAATAATCTCTTTTGACTCCATGCCCCACATCCAGGGCACACTGATGCAAGGGGTGGGCTCCCAAGGACTTGGGTACCACTGAGCCTTTCACTTTGCAGGGCTCATCCCCCAGGCCTGCTGTCACGGGTTGCTGAGTGCCTGTGGCTTTTTCAGGCAGAGGGTTCAAGCCACCAGTGGATCCACTATTCTTGGGTCTGGAGGCAGTGGCCCCCTTCTGACAGCTCTACTAGGCAGTGCTCCAGTGGAGACTCTGTGAGGAAACTCCAGCCCCACATTTCTCCTTGGCACTGCCTGGTAGGTGTTCACTGTGGGGGCTCCACCCCTGCAGCATGCTTCTGCCTGGGCATCCAGGCTTTTCCATACACCTTCTGAAATCTAGGTGGAGGGTGCCAAGCCTCATTCAGTCTTGTACTCTGTACACCTACTGGCTTAACACCATATGGAAGGAGCCAAGACTTATGGCTTGCACCCTCTGAAGCAGTGGACTGGTCTGTACCTGGTGTCATCTGAGCTGAGGAGAAGTGTCCCAACATTGCAGAGAATAGCAGGGCTCTAGGCAGGCCCACAAAACCATTCTTCCTCTTAGGCCTCTGGGCCTGTGATGGGAAGAGTTACTACAAAGTTTTCTAAAATGCTTTCAAGTCCTTTTTCCTATTGTCTTGGATGTTAGCACTTGGCTCCCTTTTAGATATGCAAATATCCCAAGTACCTGGTTTCTCACCAGTCTACTTGAATTCTTCACTGAAAAACTTTTTATTTCTCTAACACATGGCCAGGCTGTAAATTTTCCAAATTTTCATTCTCTGCTTCCCTTCTAAATATAAGTTCCTACTTAAAGTCATTCCTTTGCTCCTGCTTTGAATTAGGTTGTTAGAAGTGCTCAGGTGATATTGAAGCAGTGTCGTTGTCTGTGGTAAATACTCAAGGTTCATTGTCTCATGCCAAGGAAATCAAGCATGTGGACACACAAGGAAAGAGGTTAAGAGTGGAGGTTTAATAGGTGAAAGAAAGAGAAAAGCTCTCTCCTGCAGGGAGAGTGGTCCCGAGCAGGTCTTCCAGCCCATGGTGAAGTGCAGGAGGTTTTATAGATGAGCTTGAAGAGGCAGTGTCTGATTTACATAGGGCACAAAAGATTGTTTGAACCAGGTGTGCCATTTGCATAAGGCATGAAGAGCTGGTTAGGACTAGGTGTGCCATTTGCATAGTGTGTGAAAACCTAGCCATTTCCACCCTAATTTTTTATTATGCAGATGGGTTCTCTACCTGGCCAGCACCATGTTGCCTGCTTCTTTACTGTACATGTGGTGACAAAGAAAAGGAAGGATGGAGCCTCCATGTTGAACATACCTAGCTTCCAGTTAGCTCTTTTTAATTAACACAGATGCTGTGATTCACCTGAAGAAGCTTCCAGATTGCTTATCAATGTTTGCAGCTCGATTTTTCAGGTTGCTCTTTGTTAGAAAAGAAATTATTTTAGGGGCTGCTTTTGGCTAAAAGGGAGATTCTGCCAAGGACTCTGTTGAGCTTATTATCTGCCTAAATAATTTCTCTCTATCTCCTGTATCAATATCTTGACTGCTTCACGGCTCAGAAATTTCCTCCACTAGATACCTTATATTACCACTCTTTCAATCAAACTTTCGCATATCCCTAGGGGGATCTGAATAGAACACAGCCAAGTTCTTTGCAGAGACATAAGAGGAGTGACCTTTGCTCCAATTCCCAATAAGTTTGTCATTTCTATCTGTGACCTTATCACACTGGACTTCACTGTGCATATCACTATCAGCATTTCAGTCACAACCATTTAACCAGTCTCTAAGAAGTTCCAAATTTTCTCTCATCTTCCTGTCTTCTTCTGAGCCCTCAAAATTCTTCCAACCTCTGGCCATTATCCAGTTCCATCACTGCTTTCACATGTTCAGGTATCTTTATAGTAATGCCTTTCTCAACTTTCTATAGTATGTTATGCTGTTCTTGCATTATTTTAAAGAAATACCTGAGACTACGTAATTTTTGAAGAAAAAAGGTTAATTGGCTCACGGTTCTGCAGCCTTTTTAGGAAGCATGATGCTGGCATCTGCGCTGCTTCTTGGGAGTCCTCAGAAAGCTCACAATTATGGCAGAAGGTGAAGGAGGGAAGCAGGCATATCATGTAATAAAATCAGGAACTAGAGAGAGAGAGTGGGCAAAAAGGTGCCACACACTTTTAAGTAACAATTTTTCATGAGAACTCACTATCACTAGGACAGAACTCAGCCATGAGGGATATGCTCCTATGATCCATACCCCTCCCACCAGACCCAACCTCCAGTATTGGAGATGACAATTCAACATGATATTGAGGCAGGGACAAATAACTAAATGGTATCATATAATTCTTATATTTCCATTATTTTTCACCTGAATTTAGTTAGATATAAGTGTCCTGATAAAAGAGAAACAGTGACAGGTTGCTTCCCTCCTCAAACTTGACAGATTGGGTTAAAGCTATTTCCAGAAAAATTATATTTAATTGAGTCTTGCATTCTTAAGGATAGAGTCATCTAACTGTATTATTTATAACTAAGGACAATTACTTATTTGAGGGGATGCTTCCCATTCATAAAAAGCTTTTCTTTAGCTGGTAGATTGTGAGATATTTTATGAATAGCAATATGGTTTTTATATAAATTATTAATTCAGACAAAACCATATTTCAGCTTCTCAATCTTCCAGTTACTAGTATGAAAATTTGCAAATCTCAGATCCTTTGCTCTATATTCGTTTGATTTGCATGATGTTGTGCAAACTACAAACTAAGAAACTTCCTTCCAGCACAGTCCAATTTAATGTGGATGTTGTAGAGTGATGTTTAATTGTTTTCTCCTAAAAGCATTTCCTGGTACTTTATTTTTGTTCAATAAATGAAAATAATTTTATATACAACTTCCCAATTCATATTGATATTAAATAATAAATAAGAAATATCTGAAACATTTTTATTTTCTACACTATAAGAAGGCATGTTTAGAATGCCAGCTTCTGTTGTTGCTGATTTTCAGCATTATTGCAAAGATAGTGCATTCTTTCCAGTTATCATGATTTAGATCTTCCTTGATTATTTTCTTCATTTGGTTCAATATGCTAATCTAAGTTCTTTCAATTAAGTAATCAAAGTCCTACTTGGGTTTTATTTTTCTGACTTTGTGTAGCCCTGTGATCCTTATGAAGTACATATCTTTTAAACAGAGGAAAGCCTGTCTATCATTCACAAAGTGAGAATGATAAAGAAAACTTTATATGGCTAGCAAGCCTATCTCACTGAGTTCAATTTCACAAACCATTAACACTCTGAAAGGAGAAATTAATCTGAATGTCTGTCATATTCTAGATAGAGGAACAAAGTATTGGGAAGTATTTTTAGTTGACTTCTTTTAGAAAGGACAGATGAATGGCAGATGAACACATATTTTTGGTTAAAAGGGTGGATATATTTTCTAACTTAATTATTCATTAAGAATAACAAAACCGAGACGGGCGGATCACGAGGTCAGGAGATCGAGACCATCCTGGCTAATGTGGTAAAACCCCGTCTCTACTAAAAATACGAAGAAAAACTAGCCGGGCGAGGTGGCGGGCGCCTGTTGTCCCAGCTACACGGGAGGCTGAGGCAGGAGAATGGCGTGTAAACCCGGGAGGCGGAGCTTGCAGTGAGCTGAGATCCGGTCACTGCACTCCAGCCTGGGCGACAGAGCGAGACTCCGTCTCAAAAAAAAAAAAAAAAAAAAAAAGAATAACAAAACCTCCTCAGTGCCCTTGGTATAGTACTAGTATAACTCCCAGAAAGCAATAAAGCCAAACAGAAATCTTTCTGATGAGCTCAGAGATAAATAAGAAGATGTACAAAATGTGGAATGGCATTCAAGTAGCTAGAAATACATTCAAAGAGGTATGGAGTTATAAAATTAGTGTCAAAAATATTAATAAATAGAAATAAGTACCCTTATATACGTTGTAGAAAACCCCTAAGATTAAGCATATTAAGCAAATAGAAATAGCAACTGGACAGAAATAAACTGACTGCTTTGTCTGACAGTCATTATTCACTGGATAATAAAGTCAAATGGTAACTGTTCTTCCTTCTCTGTCTCTTCCTCCTTTTTCTTCTCCTCCTCCTTCCTGTATCCGTCCTACTATCTATCCCTTTTATGCTCTCTTTCAAAGTGAGGAAGGACCTTATGCTGAGAAAAACCGAACTTAAGATTCTTATGTCAGAATCAACAAGTATAATATACAATCTGAGATACCAGGTGTGAGTCCCAAGGTGAAACCGGGGTCAATTTGTGTGTGCTGATTAGTGGTAAAAAAAAAAAAAATAACACAGATGTTCTACTACTTCTAGTACTATCACCACTGATATGCACAATTGTTATTTATTTAACACTTTGGCACTTATAAATGAGGTGAATTTTTATCAGATTGCATGACTGCTAAGTGCCAGAACGAGAATGTTAAATGAAAGCCATTAGATTCAGGCCGGGCGCGGTGGCTCAAGCCTGTAATCCCAGCACTTTGGGAGGCCGAGACGGGCGGATCACGAGGTCAGGAGATCGAGACCATCCTGGCTAACATGGTGAAACCCCGTCTCTACTAAAAAACTACAAAAAGCTAGCCGGGCGAGGTGGCGGCGCCTGTAGTCCCAGCTACCCGGGAGGCTGAGACAGGAGAATGGCGTGAACCCGGGAGGCGGAGCTTGCAGTGAGCTGAGATCCGGCCACAGCACTCCAGCCTGGGTGACAGAGGGAGATTCCGTCTCAAAAAAAGAAAAAAGAAAGCCATTAGATTCAAAAGCCTACACTGTTAACAAGTACAATATATCGCATTATAAGAAGGAAGAAATAGTTGTTGCTGCTGTTGCTGTTTATGTTTTGGAGTGGTTGTTACTTCTTTAGCCAGAAGTCTAGAAATGTTTTAGACTTTAAATTTACAGCAGCTCTCTTAGGGAGGCTGAGATTGTAATCAGAAGAGATATTCCTGGGGAAGGTATGGTAGAATACTTGAAATTTTGTGATCAAGACCATTTCTTGCTCCTAAAGTATAACCGTAAAGGCAAAGTTTGGAGGAGGCTCTGTGATGTGCATGAGGCCTGCAATCTCCTCCACATTCTCCATCTTTATTTCCCTGCTCATGCCTTCTGAAGGTACTAGTTTTAGCAAGATTTGTCTCAAACCGTCCAGAACATCAACAGAACAGGAGAATTTCCCCTACTGCCCATTGTATGATCTATTCCTGGGAGAAAGCGCTCCCATCTTGTTAATGACTTATGCGAAGAATTTAATGGCACAAAAGTTCATATTATTTTAAGCAATAGAGCTCAATATAATACAAATTAATAAATTAGGAGAGTACTCTTAATAGAGTTGATTTATGAACAGAGTATATCAAGATTGAATATAGAATGATGTAACCAAAATAAGCATAAAGTTCTTATTTGTATCCAGATAAATGACTGTAAAACATAAAATAATGTGATATGGCTTAGTAGGCACCTCCGTGAAAATATAGAGGTTTTATATGTTGCACACTTCAAGACTCTGAGAGTATGGGCTCTTGCATCAACAAAGATTAATTCAGATCAGAACGACAGAGCTATTTCACAGGATCTGAGTTCCCGTTTCCTTATTTGCATGGTAGATACAGCCATTTCACAAGAAGAAATAACCTATTAAAATATATAAAGCTACTGGCCTAAAGCAGCCAATCAAAATAATCAGTCATCGCTGCCTCTTTATCAAATCAATAAAGCTTATACAACGTGAGCCTGTATTAAAAGAACTTAAATGTTAAGTGCAAGGGCAGTCACAATCCTCCTTTTCTTTAGTAGGCTGGAGCAAGCTGGAATGACTTTAGAGAGTTCTCATCTACCTAATAAGATGCTCAAAATCATGTCACATAGGAATCAGGGAGAAAATGATTATGTTAAAAGGTGGAAAGTACATACATTTAGTGAAAACCCATTGTTGTACAGGGCACATCATTGAAGCCTGATCTTTTTTCACAAGGAAAGAAAATTTTCCCCTAGCCCTGTTTAAATCTGAATTAAAACCTCATTTTAAAGGCTTCTCTTGGTATCTCAGATGTATTAATTAGACAAAGATTGGTGGTGGTTTGGATTGACCCCATAAGATGCTATGACCAGTCATTGAAACGTAGCACTAAGGAGAAGATGGAATACAAGCACATCCTAGAAGCAAAATTACTTGCCTTTATCTTGCAAACTTTAGCTGTGAGTCGGCCACCTTCTCTCTCTATCTCTCTGATGAACTACACACACACATTCTTAAACCCTTAAAAAAAAAAAAGAAATATAAAACATCAGGAGTGATGAAACTTTGACACAGAAACTTACACTGATCATGGAAAGGAGAATTGTGTTTTGTGTCTTAACTAGAAGACACACTTGCATGTTTTAGCTGATTAACCCTAGGCCTGTAGATAGGGGTCACTGTTTTGCATTTCTTCTCTATGCTGAGGCAGGGCAGAGTGAAAGGGCAAGAAAACAGCGTATAGGACAGAAACTCTACTATGACATATTGAGAGCCTGCACTTAACATACTGAAAACTTTTCTGTCAAAAATATCAGCAATTTCATATTTGTTCATCAATTCTAACCTTAAATAAACAAGATAACTGCAAGAGAAGTTTCCGCAAAAGAAAAACAAAGATGAATAAAGTATGTAGGTGTTATTATGAAATGTATTTTTACTTTTTTAAAAAACATGCTTTTAATGAAAATGAGCATCTTAATATGACAAATTGGCTTATCTTTTAGGCAATTTGGCTCATTTTAATTAGGGAAGATATTTTCATTGTTAACATCAACTGGAACGATTATTGAACCACAGAGTTTGTGTCTATCTGAAGCAAGGGGTGAGCTCAAATACAGTAAGTGATCAACTGATCAGTTCTGTCTGTGTGATACAGAAAAGAGGGCATTATTCAACTTTTTCCTCTCCACAAAATTCAATTTTATAAAATATTTTATTAATAAAAGGCATAGGGTTTCCTTTTTATCAATAAAAGTTATCGGCAAGTATGCACTTTAATTAAAATCTTCCTAATTTTTCTCTTTTATTTATATTTCTTCCATTCTAATGAATAAATTGTAGTAGTTCAATGTCTAGGTCTGAGCTTTCCTTCCAATGCTCTCTTTCCAAATCAAATTATTAAACTGAACCTTCATTAAATTAACTACAAACCATAATTCAGAGTAGGTTATTAAAATAATATTATGACTTTTCTTATTTGTATGGACAATATCTTCAATGTGATACAAACTACAGGATTTTGATGGGATTCTTATTCTAAAATATGGTAGTCATTGAAATACTGTTCATAGTTTCTGGAGAAATGTCTATTAGCCATGCAAATACAATCTATTTACTTTTTTTATTATAACATTATTATGCTATTACTAACAATCAAAACACATGTTCATATTAACATCAGTAGCTTGGGTGACAGTTACTACAACATATGGTAATTCCTCTGGGTACACTCATTTATTTCAAATACCTAAACAAACAAACAAACAAAAAAACTATGCCTGGAAAGGGAAATCTCTCCCACAAAGCATGTCGTGGAATTTTTAAAAATGCTTTTTGTTGATGCTCTTCAGAGTTGACAATGTTTTATTGTATTTTTGTGGGGGAAAGAAAGAGAGATCAGACTGTTACTGTGTCTATATAGAAAGAAGTAGACATAAGAGACTCCATTTTGTTCTGTATTTGAGATTCTGTTAATCTGTGACCCTACCCCCAACCTTGTCCTTGCAAGAGACATGTGCTGTGGTGACCCAAGGTTTAACAGATTTTGCGCTGTGCAGGATGGGCTTTGTTAAACAAGTGCCTGAAGGCAGTATGCTTGTTAAAAGTCATCACCATTCTCTTAATCTCAAGTACCCAGGGACAGGTACACTGCGGAAGGTTGCAGGGACCTCTGCCTAGGAAAGCTAGGTATTGTCCAAGATTTCTCCCCATGTGATAGTCTGAAATATGGCCTTGTGGGAAGGGAAAGACCTGATTGTCCCCCAGTCTGACACCTGTGAAGGGTTTGTGCTGAGGAGGACTAGTATAAGAGGAAAGAAGGCCTCTTGGCAGTTGAGATAGAGAAAAGCATCTGTCTCCTGCCCATCCCTGGGCAATGGAACATCTCGGTGTAAAACCTGATTGTATGTTCTATTTACTAAGATGGGAGAAAACCGCCTTAGGGCGAAAGGTGGGACTTGCTAGCGCAATGCTGCTCTTTATGCACTAAAAAAGTTTATGAAGATGTTTACATATGCGTATCAAGGCACAGCATTTTTCCTTAAACTTATTCATGTCACAGAGATCTTTATTCATATGTCTTACTGCTGACCTTCTCCCTATGATGATCCTATTATCTTGCCACTTCCCTTTTTCTAAGATGGTAAAGATAATGATCAATAAATACTGAGGGAATTCAGAGACCGCTGCCGGCGCGGGTCCTCTGTATGCTGAGCGCCAGTCCCCTCAGCCCACTTTTTCTTTCTCTATACTTTGTCTCTGTGTCTCATTTTTTTTCTCAAGTCTCTCATTCCACCTAACAAGAAACGCCCACAGGTGTGGAGGGGCAGGCCACCCTTTCACTTTTAAAAATTGTTTATTTGTATTTATTTTGTTTACATCTGTGAAAACTCTATCTTAGAAAAATGTCTGGTAAAATATTTGCTTATGCAAAAGAAATATACAATTTGTAAACAGACACACACTTGAGGAACCAATAGAAATTTAACATAAATACTTGCCTATCTCTAGGATTCTGAAATGTCTGGGAATATCTGATGTGTAATTGGGGTGAGCTTCCTGCAGCTTTCAGTTAACTGAGGAATTTCCTTGGATAGATAGTGCCTGTGTATTGCATATGTTTGGGTACATAGTCAGTGCGTACTGATAAGAACAGCAAGATATCTGTGTCCTCAGGAATTCAAGTCCGAACCTTATAAGAAATCTGTTATCAGCAGAATCTGAAGGGCTTGTTTTTATATTAATTTTTATTAGAGATAGTACATGCCTCTATGTATATTTGCTACATTGTATAGTAATAGTATAATAACTAGAGCAGAGTGTTTGGTAAGCATTTGTTAAATTAGTGAATTATTAAATTAGAGGTAATTAACAGTATCTGTCCATAGTGAATACCTTTATACTTAAAATGTTTCAGATGCTAGCACTGTATGATTAGAGTGTCATCCAAGATAACTGAGCATCTGTTATTATATATAATAGTAAATAATTTTGCAGTTTCTAATTTTCCCCAGGAAGGAAATCATGAACCACTTCCAAATAGCCATTGTGGAGCTTGCCTGAAGTCAACAAGGTTGAACTCTACTCCACACTTTTTCAGGCATCTTCCATGAGCATCCTGTACATCCTTCCATGAGTATCCTGTACATGAGTATTCTGTGCATCCTGAGGTACTCATTATCCTCCATCCTCAACAAACATTTAAAGGCAATTAAAGTATAACCCAGTATAATGTATGATTTCTAAAAAGTAAATGGTTTTATGTGACCTTGAGGGCAAATGAAAGAACAAAGTCAAGGACGGAGAAAAATACTCAGTGTAGTATTTTTGTTGTGTCTTAGGCTTTGAGACAGACTTGAATGTGTGACCTTATGGACCAAGAAAATCTCAATATTTCTCAAAGTTTAGAAAATGACAATTAACTTTATCCACACATAAATCAGACTGTGGGCCAGGAATCAGGGACACCTGTTCAGTTAGTTTCCCTTTTCTTTTTGGGGAAGATATGTCAGTACTTTTAGCTTAATGTTTAAGGCAATAGAACTTTTCAGTTCAAAGAAGTCTTGCTTTGATGTACATTTCCTATTGTGCCATGATGCTTGAGTGTGTTCAAATAATCGACTCAGCAATCTCCAACATCTGCCTCTTCCCACCTCGAAAGAACATCCCCTTACAGAAAAGATAATTACATATAATTGGAGAGAAATTGACTTTATAATTATAGTCCATTGATTGCATGAATATAATTCCAACCTTATTCAGGTCTCTGGAATAAAAAATGTACTAAGTAGTATATTACTTATATGAAAATGTAACAAATGTAACACATGTATGTAAGTAATGCATTACTCTTATAAAAAATGTAACAAGATCCTTGGTATGGTTTGTGTTGAACATACTTTTAATTCAGTCAGGTCAAAAATGCTGACAACTATGTCTCTTCTATATTTTTCTCTTAGAATCAATTTATATTTTTGCTGAAAGAGTAGAAAAGTTTAGATTAGAAGCTTAATATTAAGGTAAATTATGAGGTTTGAAATGGAGCACATATGAAAAAATATTAGTCAATCATTATCTAATGGTTAATAAAATCTCAAAAGATAAATATATTAACAACATAACAATAAATATTATGGCAAGTAATTAGGTACAATTAACCACATCATGGTGTATTAAGTGCCTTGATGAAGACATATCTGAAAGAAGTCTTTGATTGTGGAGTTTTAAATTAAGGAGTAATACTTGAAATATTCAGAAGGAGTCCTTCAACTATAGGGAAGACTTTGCAGGGAGAGTATTTGAAAGATTTTTTAAAAGAATCAAGTATTATCCTGTATTCTTCCACCCCAGCCGCCCGAGTAGCTGAGATTACAGGCACCAGTCATCATGCCCGGCTAATTTCTGTATTTTTATAGAGTCAGGGTTTCATTATGTTGGCCAGGCTGATCTTGAACTCCTGACCTCAGGTGATTTGCCTGCTTCGGCCTCCCAAAGTGCTGGGATTACAGTCATGAGCCACCATGCCCAGCCTTGGTTAGCTTTTAAAGGTTGAAATAATCCAGTTCCCTTCAATTCATCACTACCCTGACAAACACTGACATTTCCTAAGTGATGCTTATTTGCAGAGCTGCAATAACTCAGGCTGAAATTTTTGGTAACTACAGAAATTCATCTGCCTGAAAATGTGTGCTGAGCCATGACTAGGCCATGGAATGTTTTCAAGGCCGTTTTAAATCTTGTTACGGAAACCATTTGCAGGACGCAGTGCAGGATTTTCTATATAACCTGTTCTCACACTCTTGTTTTCTTTGGTAATTATGAAAGCAAGAGTTGATACTCAGCTGTTTGGAGACTTTCTTGTAGGTAGATATATTGCATATAGAAGAATATGAAAGTTTAATATGGGAAAATATATTTTTTCTATAATTTTAAACCAATATTAAGTCAATGTCCTTCTGATGTGAATGTAATCTTAGCTCCCCCAGGCCTTAGTAACTCAAGAGTTTTGTTTTTTGTTTTTTGTTTTTTTCTTAAATAGGTCACAATAAAAAGAATAATCTGTTTTACTCTCATCCCTCATCTCTTCTGATGGAACAGTATCTATTCTGCTGGCAAGGATACAAACTGAAATCACAATGAGATCCCAAACACATCTCTTCAAAAGGCACCTTTCTCACCTCCAGCCAGGTCTATTAGAAAGTTGCTCACATATTATATTGGATAGAAATATATGTAGTATATATCATATAATATGGCAATATATATTTTTATGGATATGTATGTTCTTGTCACTGAAAAATGTGTGACCACCATACATCACTGCCATTTCTCCTAGGATTTGAAGTATAATTTACATACAGTGAAAACAAACCTTTTTAGATTTATTCTGAGTATCAACAAACATTTACATCTGTGACCACTACCACAAATGAAGATATAGAATATTTCCGTTACTCCAAAGAGTTGCGTAAGGTCCCTGTTACTCAGTTCCTTCTGACTGCCCTTCCCTGTTACTCAATTCCTTCTGACTGCCCTTAGTTCCTGGCAATTGCTATTCTATCTCTTGAATATTGCCTTTTTCCTCAGAATATCATATAAATGGAACCATCCAGCATAAATCCTCCTGTCTTTGGCTTATTTCCCTTAGCATAATTCATTTGAAAAATAACAGTTTTGTCAATTGTTTAATTAGTGCCATTTATTTGTTTGTTGTTCATTTATTATTATTATTATTATTATATTGCTGAGTAGTGTTGCACTTAGGAATAAAACATTTGTTTACCCATCTACAATTTGATGGACATTGAGTCTTTTTCTAACACAGGTTTTGTGTGCAAATATAGTCTAATTTTGCTTGCGTGAATAGCTGGGAGTGGGAGTAACAGATTGCATAGTCAGTATTTTAATAAGAAACTCCCCAACAGCCCACAGACACCCTATCCTGAAGGCACATAATCTCATGTATCTCAGCAGCTAAGCAGGGCGGGGCCTGGTTAGTACTTGAATGGGAGAAACTGCCCAACCAATTTCTAAAATGGTGTTCACATCCTGCACTATCACCAGCAACGTATGAAAGTCCAGGTGCTGCACATTCTCTCTAATTTTTGGCATTGTTAGCTAAATTTTTGTTGTTTGTTATTTTTGCTTGTTTCGGTTTTGCCATTCTAATAGCCATGCCTAGTATCTAAAAGTAATTTTAATTTGCATTTCATTAATGACTAAATATTTTAAAGATATTTTCACGTCATCTGTTTCTCTGGTGAAGTACCCTTTAACACATTTTTCATTTCACATATTTATTTTCATTGCGCACTCTCTATATATTATATGCATATTAAATTCTTAGCTATATAGGTATTTTGAAAATGGTTAATCTCAGTTTTTGTCTTTTTATTTTACCTTTCTTAACAGTATCATTTGATGAGGAAAATTTTAAAAATTTTGATGAATGTCAATTTATCAGAATTTATCATTTTGCAATGATTTTGCCTTTTCTTTGAACCAAAGCCACACAAATTTCTTTCTATATTTCCTTGTAGAAGGTTTCTAGTTATAGGTTTTACATTTTAGTCTTTGATACTATTTTTACATATGTCATAATACATATTTAATAAAAATGTACCATTTTAAACTTAGTCCATTTCATGCTAATTTATGTCATAGTATATTTTTATTATTTTGTTTACATTTTATTTTGAGGTAAGTATAAATTCATAGGATGCTGAAAAAAATATTTTATACAGAGGTCCCATATGCCTTTCCTTCAGTTTCGCCTAGTGGTAACATCTTTCATAACTTAGTAAAATATAAAAACCAGTAAATTAACATTGAGTTGTTTTAGATTTCACCAATTTTACATATATTCATTTGTCTGTGTGTATTTTTACAGACCTATATAATTTTATTACCTGTGTGTATGCATGCAACTATCACATACCCACTGTCTGTGCTACTCCTTTTTTGCTTAACGTAAAACCCAATACCTTCCTTAAACCCTGGCTATCACTAATCTGTTCTCCAAATTTCTAACTTGTTATCTCAAAAATTTTGTATAAATGAAGTCATATGTACAGTATGTAAAGTATATAACCTTTTGATACTTGCTTTTTAAAATGTAGCATAATTCTCTTACAATTCATCCAAGTTGCTTTTCTTGTCATTGTTTTTTTTTTTTTTTTTTTTTTTTTTTTTTTTTTTTTTTTTGACACAGTTTCACTCTGTCACTCAGGCTGGAGTGCAGTAGCACTCTCTCTGCTCACTGCAACCTCTGCCTCCCGGGTTCCAGTGATTCTTATGCCTCAGCCTCCCGATTAGCTGGGACTACAGGCACCCACCACCGAACCCATCTAATTTCTTTGTATTATTAGTAGAGATGGAGTTTCACCATGTTGGCTGGGCTCATCTCGATCTCCTGACCTCAAGTGATCCTCCCACTTCAGCCTCCAAAAGTGCTGGTATTACAGGTGTGAGCCACTGCGCCCAGCATCCAAGTTGTTTTGTGTACCTATAACTAATTCATTTTTATTGCTGATTAGTATCCAATGATTTGGATCTACCATAGTTTAACCATTCACTTATTGCCAGACATATGAATTGCTTACAAGTTTTGGCTATTACAAGTGCAACTGCTATTAAAATTTGTGTACAGATTTTTGTGTGAAATGAATTTTCATTTTTCTGGCATAAGAGTGTAAGAATATAATTTTTTGGTTGTATGGTAGTTTCATGATAAGTTTTTTTTTTTTTTAAATTGTCAAATTGTTTTGTAGAATATTATTTTACATTCCACCAGCAACTTATGAGTGATCACTTTGCCCACACCCTAACTGTGGCATTTCTTCTTCTCATTACTTTTTATTGTAACCATTCTGATATTCAGGATAAACATCTGATTGCAAATATTCATTTTAATATTGATTTCCATAGCGATATTGGGCATATTTTTATATTCTGGTTTTCCACTTGAATTTCTTTTTGATATAATACCCGTTCATGTCTTTTATGCATTTTACTTTTTGATATTTTTTTCTGTTACATTTTGAGAGATCCATATATATTGTGAACACAATTCTTATGTTAAATAAGTAGTTTGAAAACCCGTTTTCTAGGCCGGGCACGGTGGCTCAAGCCTGTAATCCCAGCACTTTGGGAGGCCGAGGAGTGCGGATCACGAGGTCAGGAGATCGAGACCATCCTGGCTAACACGGTGAAACTCCGTCTCAGCTAAAAATACAAAAAAAAAAAAAAAAAAAAAAAAGAAAGAAAAAAAAATTGGCCAGGTGTGGTGGCGGATGCCTGTAGTCCCAGCTACTCGGGAGGCTGAGGTGGGAGAATGGCGTGAACCCAGGAGGTGGAGCTTGCAGTGAGTCGAGATCACGCCACTGCACTCCAGCCTGGGTCACAGAACGAGACTCTGTCTCAAAAAAAAAAGAAAAAGAAAATCCGTTTTCTCATATTTTAAAGCGTTTCATGGAGGAAAAAATAATAATGATGAAGTCCAGCTTATCAGTATTTTCTTTTATTGATTGCACATTTAATGTCAAGTCTACAAATTATTCACCTAGTCCTAGGTTTGTTAAATTTCTCTTATTTTTCTTTAAAATTTCATTTTTAATAGTTTTACATTTTAAATATAAATATCAGATCTATTTTGAGTTAATTTTTGTTTAAATTGTGAAGATTAGGTACCACTTAATTTTTAATTAAGTGATTTTTTAAATCTACAGATGCCAAATTATTCCAGTATTTTTTGTTGAAAAGACTATCTTTCCTCCTATTTATTACATAGATATACAGTAAGTTTAATACTGAAAAACTATATTTCTCACTCTATTCTTTTTCAAAATTGTTTTAGCTATTATGATTTTTTGTCTTTCTATATAAATTTTAGAATAATCTTGTTTTTGTAATGCAAAAAACTTCCTTGGACTCTGATAGAAATTACATTAAGCCTATAGATGATTTGGGAAATATTAACATCATTATTATTTTGAATCTTCCAATTCAAGAACATATATCTGTCCATTTATTTAGGCCTTTTTTGTTTCCTTCATTAGTATTTGTAATTGTCAAAATACAGATCCTATACATAATATTTTAGACACATATGTTTATGTTTCTTTTAGAGTAACTCCAAATAGCATTGTGATTTTAATATCATTTCTACACATTTGTTTTTAATATATAGATACGTGATTAATTTTTGTGCTGAGAATCTTCAGTGCTACAACCTTGCTAAATTTACTTATTAATTCTAGAAGTTTTTTGCTTTGTTTTCTTTTGTTGTTGTTTTTGTTGTTTTGTAGATTTCTTATGATTTTCTGTGAAGGCCAGCATATCATATGGAAAGAGGAGTGTTTTATTTCCCCTTTCTAATCTCTCTGCATGACTTTTATTTCTTTCATTTACTTTGTTGTACTGGCTAGGACTTCCAGCACTGTGTTGAATAAGAGTGGTGAGAATAGGTATCCTTGCTTTTTCTCAGTTTTTGGGGAAATTATTCAGTCTTTCATCATTAACCGTGATGCTAGCTGTAGGGTTTTTTTGTAGATACTCTTGATCGAATTGAGATAATTCCTCTCTATTTCTAAACACTGAGAGTGTTTTTTCGTGTTTTATAATGGATGGCTGTGAGAAAAAAATATATATATACACACTTGGAGAGCTAAATTATAACAAAAGTCTAACTCAAATCTGTGAAAGCAACTTAGGAATAGAATAAGGCTATATTTTATAAAATTGACTGACATATGCCAAAAGATACACAGTGACTATTTTATGGTGGTAGGTAAAGTAGAAAAGAGCAATGCATTTATCAAGATAACCTTGTTATCCTCTAGGACATGCAGAATGGTATACTTTATACATATTTTTACATGTGTGAAGTACTTTCACATTAACAGAATACTTCCACCACGGAACTTTTCTTTTTATTTCTATGCTAAATATCATAAAAATTTAAATTATCTGTAGCACTATATGTCCATTTTAGTAAAAAATAAATTTGTATTTTACATTTCATTCAGATTTATAAGCAGAGACCTCTTAAACACAAGTGACTTATCTTCCCATACATATTTCTGACAATGTCAAGTTTAGAAAGTGTTTGGTCTTGATGTTGATTTTGCCGTAATAAAATTGTTTGCTATTGCTTTGGCGGAATGCTCCATTCCATCTATACATAGTGCATCATTTAAAAATAATTTCTTTTTCGGTCATTAAAATGATAAAATAATAATGACTTTTCTTTCTCTCTCTCTCTCTTTTTTTTTTTCCTTTCGTTTTCTTTTACTTTTTTTCTTTTCTTTTCTTTTCTTTTCTTTTCTTTTCTTTTCTTTTCTTTTCTTTTGAGACAGAGTCTTGCTCTGTAACCCAGGTTGGAGTGCAGTGGTGCAATCTTGGCTCACTGCAATCTCTGCCTCCCGGCTTCAGACAATTCTCATGTCTCATCCTCCCAAGAAACCGGGATTACAGGCATGCACAACCATACTCGGCTAATTTTTGTGTTTTTAATAGAGACAGGGCTTTGTCATGTTGGCCAGGGTGGTCTTAAACTCCTGGCCCCAAGCAATCCACCCTTTTCGACCTCCCAAAGTGCTGAGATGAGAGACATGCACCACCATGTCTGCTCAGGAATAATGACATTTTTATGGTAATAAATTTGATAATTTAAAAGAAATTGGCACATCCCATAAAAATTACAAACTACCAAAACTCAACCAAGATAGCATAAATTATCTAAATCGTCCCCCAAACATTAGATATTTAATTTGCTATTTAAATTTCTTTAAAAAGAAATCTCTAGGTTAAAGTACTGTCACTGGAGAATTCCACAAACACATACGACCAAAGACAATTTTGAACACTCTCACCTAAAAAATAAAAGAGGAAGGAACGTGTTTCTTTATGTGCTTTATGAGGTCAGTATTACCTTGACACTGAGTATGTTCTCTGATGTACCAGACAAAGACATTACAAAACACAAAAATTTAAAGACCAATATCTCTCATGGATCTAGACACAAAAAATATGTAAAACAAATATTAGCAAGTCAAATCCAACAGTATGGAAAAATAATTATACATCACAAATTAGTATATCCAGGGGTCAAATGTTGGATCAACATTTGAAAATCAACAAATTTAATCCACTATATCAACAAGCTAAAGAAGAAAAAAATATGATTATATTAATTGGCATGGGAAAAGCACTTGACAAACTCTAACAGCCATCACAAGAGACATGACTCTACCACTAAAACAAATTTTAATTTAAAAAGCTAGAATTGAATTGTTAGTTATTTTCTAAATGAAGAAATAATGTATTCTACAGTACAAGTTTGAATTATACAGCTGTTGGGGCTCAGAAAGAGATACCCCAAAATATTGCACTTTGACGTGCTGAACTGAAGAAGAAATCTCAAGGTCTCTCTGACCATCCACCCTCTGCCCTACCAACTTCCACCTCTTGTCTCTTAGTTCTCAGTCTGTCCCTAAACACAGGAAGAAGTTTTTCTCTGAACTTCCTTTATCCACCTAATGTCCGGACACACCAAAGAAGGAAACAATCATCTCTGATCCTTTCCCTGAGTTTTCATTCACTAAACTCATATCATAGGGAGATAGACAATAGGTCTGTCAACACACCTGGGCAGACTTTTGTCACAAACCATTGTCTGCTCTGCAAGCCCAACAAACTTTGTCCCAGGCCATTGTGTGTTTTTCAAGCCCATTGAATTCCCCTAAAGAACACTTCTAAAATCATCCATGTTTCCCCATTTTCCTTTCCCCCAAGAATAAGATCATGTAACTATTTGTACCCTATTGCATGGTTGGATCATCAATCTATGCACTCTAATTCTTCCCTATGCATGCTAATCACTGTTTATGCCATTTCTCCTGTGAATCTGCCTTTTGTGAGTTGATTTGTCAGTGAAACCTTGGAGGGCAAAGCAAAAGATTTCCCTTGGCCTCTACATAGCTTTCAGGTACTATAGAAAAATATAAGGATAAATGAGAGAGAAGAGATAAACCCTCATGTTTATTTTGGAATTCTGAAAGTTTATATTTACTTTGAACATATATTAGTATTTTCTTTTAGAACTCATTTTTGGAAGAATGAACTCACCCTCCCCTACCAACTAAGTAACTGGTTTGTTGAACCTGAGAAATGAAATACTTGAAATCCATTTGTGGAAGTATGTAGCTTATCTAGCACGGCTTCTCCAAAGCCATGAAGCATGGGACAGATTAAGGAAGACAGTTTGCCTGCTGAAAATAACATTCACCAAATCAGAGTTTTTCAAACTTGTAGCCTACAGCAGAATATTTTATCTTTAACACTTGCAATGGGAGATTCCATGACTATAATCGTGAAGTAGTATCTAGATAATGGGATGTAAACAATAGATGTCCATGTTTTGCTGAGATGAGTCATTAACACCATATAATCAAACTGCCTGTCTCTTATTTCAGTTTTATCAGTCAAACTTCTAATTATAATTTGAATCTCTATTGAAATTTGACTACAATATTTAAAAGTATGTTAAGATTTATTAATCAGAAATTAATTAAAACATTTACTTACTATCATTATATTAATGCTTTGACATTCTGAGTTTTTGAGTTTACATGTGTTTGCTTGTATATGTCCCGTAAATATGTGTTTGCAATAACTGGCAGCAGTATGTACACTGATAGGAGCAAAACTAATGTAAATTGATATACATGTTTTTTTTTTTTTCCTTTTATTGGGAGAAACTAAAGATATTGTATTTTTTTCACAATCTTTGTGGCTGCTCTGGTACACCTCTGCCACAAATAAAACGTTGAATGTTTTGTCAAGTTTAAATATCTTCTAAAAATCTTTAAGTGTATACAGATTCTAGGAGGAGTTACTGTATAGTATCTTCAGAATTATGGTTACTCATACTACTCATTTGATATGAGAGTCAAATGTTGCTATGGAATCAAGACAATGCAAATTTCCTCCGAAAGTGTGAAAATATAATGTCAAGCAAATTTTTCCTCTTTATCACGTATTTTTTTTTTCCTGTGCAAATAACTGAAGGAGACACGTCTGGAGTGATTTGTACTTATCCTACCTCTCATCTACTTTCTAGTAGATCCTCAAAGAGAATAGATGCTACCAGCAGCTTAGCCTTTATAGGTTTGGGGAAAAGAAAAAAAGGTTCTGAATGGATGATGGGTGTTAAGTAGACTTTTTCAAGTGTGCTTTGTCTAGTTCTAGAGCCAGATTGTTCCAAGACACCTCCCCAAATGAGAACATCTTTGAAGACAGAGCATATCCATGGACCAAAATGTATAACCTGCTCTGTATCATATTATGTTTTTAAAATATATTAGTTTGAAAAACAATTAGACATAGCAATCCCATTACTGGGTATATACCCAAAAGAATATAAATCGTTATATTATAAAGACACACACTTGCATATATTCATTGCAGCACTATTCCCAATAATAGATATGGAATCAACCCATCAATGATAAAGTGGTTAATGAAAATGTGATACAAATATAACTATGGAATACTGCACAGCCATAAAAAAGAATGAGATCATGTCCTTTGCAGGAACATGGATGGAGCCAGAGGCCATTATTCTTAGCAAACTAATGCAAAAACAGAAAATCAAATACCACATGTTCTCACAAGTGGGAGCTGAATGATGAGAACACATTGGCACATAGAAAGGATCAACGTGCGCTAGGGTCAATTAGAGCTTGGATGTTAGGAGGAAGGGGGGGAACAGGAAAAATAACTCATAGGTACTAGGCTTAATAGGTACTAGGCTACTAATACCTGGGTGATTAAATAATCTGTATAACAAACTCCCATGACACACATATTTACCTATGTAACAAACCTGCACTTATACCCTTGAACTTAAAAAGTTTTCTTTTTTAAAGAAAACATCTAGTTAACTTCAGGTTCTATAGATACCTATTTGTATATTGCAATTCATCTATCACATTTACTTTTCTAACTTCTCTCCTTAATTTTCTTTTCCCAATATTTTGTAAATCAAGATTATATTTACTTTCATATTAAAATTAGGCTATCTAGAAAGAAATGCCAGTAATTATGGGTATGAGGCACTGATTCTCTTCTACTAAAATTGAGAATAAAATTGGAGAAAAATGTCAAAAATAAAATACTTTGGAACTCTGAAAATTAACCAAAGGCAGAAAACAAATTGATATGTAATTTTTGAAAATTACAGAAGCATTGTTTAAGGATGAAGTGAATCTGTGGACTGCTTGCCTGATGCTATTTGCATTTATTCCTGTATCTCCTTCTAAGTTAGCAAAAATTCTAGTCATACCTGGCTGGATCTGTAGCAAAAAACTAGTGATTTTGCTGGCAAGGAGTTCACTCAATTCTGTGAGGGAAGTGAGAATCTATGTTTGAATAGCTAAAATTATAAGCTGGTCTTCCAAATAAGACCAACTTATGTGGAAATGGACAATAAAAATTTTCAGGTTTGTTAGTTCAACATGGTGGTAATCACACAAGGTGAGCAGTGAAACAAGAAATGTAATCAGAATCACCAGAAGTGAGAGTCCATTGGTGTGATATCAGTTTTCTATACATTTCTGGGTGAAATGAAACTACACACAAATGTGGGAGGTAAGAGAGAGGCCCGGTAACAAATAAAATAAACAAAACCAACAACAACAACAAGAACACACACACACACACACACACACACAAAACAAGGGAGACTTCAGAGCCATTTGCAACTTTAAATGAGTTCTCTAACCCACACAGATGGAACTGTGGCAAGAAACCTTAAAAAAAATTAGCTCTCCATACATAATTAAATATCTAATTTTCTTGATTATAAGTGTCAGGAACAAGCATTTCATTGTATTATTTTTCTTTTTTTAAATTAAATCCATGTTTCCATGAAGAAACAGGCATTTTAGAGCAGTAAATAATTTTACCATTAAACACAGATAACATGATGGATAACAACCACCTGTGCAATGCACACCAATAGCACTTTAAAATTTACCCCCACATTACAACTGAACTTCCTAATTGTTCCTCAAATATAGGCTTTCGTACCAACTTGTTTTCATCTATTCAAGAAGGTATACACAATGAAAATGAAAGTGAATGCCGGGCACGGTGACTCGCGCCTATAATCCTAGTACTTTGGGAGGCCAAGGCGGGTGGATCATGAGATCAGGGGTTCGAGACCAGCTTGACCAACATGGTGAAACCCCGTCTCTGCTAATACAAAAATTAGCTGGGCATGCTAGTGGGCACCTGTAATCCCAGCTACTCACGAGGCTGAGGCAGGAGAATTGCTTGAATCTGAGAGGCGGAGGTTGCAGTGAGCCGAGATTGCACCACTGCACTCCAGCCTAGGCAGCAGAGTGAGACTCCATCTCAAAAAAAAAAAAAAAAGAGAGAGAGAATAGCTTTTACAGATATTGAGATTTGTTTGCACACTTTCACATTTGATACTTCTATTACTAACGCATTATTTGTGGCACACTGCTAATTGACTCTTGCACACCATGAGAACCACTGCACTGGTGGTAACAATAGTTATTTGAAAACCAAATTTAATTAAGTAAAAATAATAGTGTTCTTATACTGGTAATGGGAAAGCAATGATAATCCCACACCATGTAGCCAAATGCAAAGTCACATAAGAAAAGGAATAAAAAGTTTCACTTAATGGAAAGGAGAAAAAAACAGCACTTAAAGATTTCCTATTGATTTAGACATTTTTTGTCAATGACTAGAGAAAAATATAGTATCTCTTCCAGAAGAGTATGGGAAAAGAGGATTAGATGACACTCAAATTCGCTATTTATGTGTAA
This sequence comes from Rhinopithecus roxellana, assembly GCF_007565055.1. Classification (NCBI taxonomy): domain Eukaryota; kingdom Metazoa; phylum Chordata; class Mammalia; order Primates; family Cercopithecidae; genus Rhinopithecus; species Rhinopithecus roxellana. Next base: position 58,829,853 of record NC_044559.1, on the reverse strand, counting down.
ACATTTGTTCTTCTTACATATAAAAGTAAAACAAGTAATATAAGAAGTTGAAGAGTCTTCAGAAATAGAGTCAAAGTAATCAGAAGATCAAACCAAGAGAGAAAAAATATGAAAAAAGAAAAATATGCCTATTGTACTGGAAATTGAGCAGAACAAGGAAATCCATATTAACTAACCAGAATTCTAAGTTGGACCACTATTATATGGCAGCATAAGCTTCACTAGCATATATCACCTTCTACCCTCATTGTGAAGTCTTATGAGGTGAGGACTGAGTCTTTTTAACTTGTTTTATCACAATATAAGATTCAAATAGAAGACCAAAAAACATACCAAGTGTTAGAGTAAAAAACATAAATATTGGAGATAACGCTAAATTTCAAGCTGTAGGTTAGAATAAGTCTCTAAGGAAACTCCTTCACTAATGTTATAAAAACCTACAGAAAGTGAGACTTTTCTTCACTCTTCACTTGTAGACCTTTTATTTTCCTTCTTCGTTTTCCTAATACTTTCTGAAGTCTGGCTAGGTCCTTAACAAGGCCTTTTATTTTGTTCTTTACTTTAATTATCAATCTTTTAAGGTAGGTGCTAATATGTCCAACTATTTAACAAGAAACCTAAAATGCAGGAAGTTAAACAAATTTGGGCCAGGCACGGTAGCTCACATCTGTAATCTCAGCACTTTCAAGCGGAGGCAGGAGACTCGCTTGAACTCAGGAGTTCAAGACCAGCCTGGGCAACACAGGGAGACCCCATCTCTACAAATAGTAATAAAAAGAATAGCTGGGCATGGTGGCATGCGCTTGTGGTCCCAGCTACTTGAGAGACTGAGGTGAGAGAATTTGCTTGATCCTGGATGTTTGAGGTTGTAGTGAGCCCTGATTGTACCACAGTACTCCAATCTGAGTGACAGGGCAAGACCTGCCTTAAAAACAAAACAAAAGAAAATTTTTCCAAAGTGATACCTTGTTTTGTTCTACCAAAGTAGAATCTTCTTTTAGATGCAAGACCATCTTCTTAAATGACCTATATATCTTAAGTAAAAAATAAAAAAATAATAATTCTGAGGAGACAAAAAATATTTTTTGTAACAAAGGAGTGAAAGTAAGAAAAGATAGGGAACTTACCTGCCATTATACTTAAAAAGGCAAAATGAAACTTGAGGGTATATAGTTATATACTCCTAGTTTTCATTTTATTCTGACTTCATGATTGAGAAGTAGTAGAAAACAGAAATAAGTCCTAATTTTTCAATAAAATAATTTTGCACTTCCCATAAAGATATAGGAGAGTTCTTTTAAACTTAAAATACTCCCAACTTGCTTATTTTACCAGAGACAATTTAAACTTGTTCTGGAGGGATAATTAAAGATAATGTATCCCCTCTTTTTATTTTTCCCTAATTGTAATTGGAATGCAATGAGGGACAGGATAAAGCCTATTTTTAATGATTTAAGATATACTAAAAATATTTTATTGTATGCTAAATAAAACATAGAATTTCACTTCATTGATCATTACTTAATACCAACTATGATAAAGCTGACTAAACAACACAAGCCAAAAGACATTGGAATTTTCTACTGATAACAAACTGAAAATGGATATGCTACCTGGATCTGTGCAGGTGTCTGTTTATTGTGCAGGTGTCTGTTTACTGTACAGGTGTCTGTTTGCATGTGTGTTTAACTGATTTTGAAAAAAGTACAGTGCAAGGAGATAAGAAGCAGTAACCTGAGGATGAAGTCCCACTAGTAAAGTTATAAATAATAAATTTCTTCCTTCATAATTAATTTATGTATCAACCTGCATTCTTAGTAAAGAAATAAGCTCAATAGATGAAAGTGTCTTGTCTCTCTCTCTCTCACATACACACACACACACACACACACACACACAGAGAGAGAGAGAGAGAGAGAGAGAGAGAAAGAGAGCAAGCAAGAGAGAGAAAAATCACCCAACCAGAATTCTGCTATGAGTGGGCATGATTACCAAAATGAATACAGATGCTATAGACAGGGATAAAATATTTACACAACAGATATCTGATAGAGACTAGCATGTAGAACCAGGAATGATCTATCTGGAAAAAAACATTTAAATGATTGGCTAATTATTAGGCCACTCAAAAGTGACTTAAGATTATTTATTTATAGATATATTGCAATAGCTTAAAACTAACACCGAATTGCAAAACAGAGCATGGACATGACAAGGTCAGGCACAGTTTAATAAAAAGAATTCATGACTTGCCTACAGATTTTTATGAGAAAAAATCTAACCAATAAAGTGACTATTTTATTCTCTCTTAACCTTCTGAGATCCTAATTGAATGTATTTTAGACTGTGATATTGCTCCATAACCCTTGGATGCTTTTTTATTACATTTTTTTACTTTTAGACAATAAATGTATCTAAATACAGATGTTTCTTATACCTATAATAATGTAAGAGACAGATAAAATGTTTTTGCCTTTTTACCTCTTAGTATTTTACTTTTTTATTTTTATTTTGGTATATTCAAATTCACTGATTTTAAAAAAAATGGTTGTTTTTACATTTGCTCCTTGTCTGATGATTATAAAATAATTCAGTTTTGTAAATGTCTTTGTTATTTGCCATTCCGTTAATAGCTGGTTATTTTTACTTGCTTGTTTTGTAAATCTCTTAAGATTTTGTTGAATGCCAGGCATCATAGGCATTATGAGGTAGGAGAGTAGACACATAGGTAAATATTTTCCCCAGAAATGGGCATGCCTCTCCTTCTGCAACGAATCTGCAATGAATTATTGTAAAGACTGAGTCATTCTCAGCAAGAGTAGAGTTGGGTGATTATTTTCAGTGATTCATCATCACTAGCTTCAATTTTGTATAATATTGTCTTTTGACTAAGTTGGGGCATGTGTTGCCAAAGAACTTTCTCGATATTCCTATTCTGCCTTCAGCTATCAGCCTTTCATATACCTAGATAGCCATATGGAAAAAATGAACTTTATATTTTACCACATGCAAAATAAATTGCAAATTAATCATAAACCTAAACCTAAATGTAAACGCTAAACTCCTTAACCCTTTAGGAAAAATAAGGAGAAAAAAGTGTAGCTGTGAGTTGGTAGTACAAAAAAGTTCTTAAAATATCTTAGAGGCCGGGCGCGGTGGCTCACGCCTGTAATCCCAGCACTTTGGGAGGCTGAGGCAGGTGCATCACCTGAGATCGGGAGTTCAAGACCAGCCTGACCAACACGGAGAAACCCGTCTTGACTAAAAATACAAAATTAGCCGGGGTGGTGGCGTATGCCTATACTCCCAGCTACTTGGGAGGCTGAGGCAGGAGAATCGCTTGAATCCAGGAGGCGAAAGTTGCGGTGAGCCGAGATCGCGCCATTTCACTCCAGTCTGGGTAAAAAGAGCAAAACTCTGTTTCAAAAAAATAAAAAATAAAAATCTTAGAAACCCATAATTATATAAGAAACAGATAAATTCAATATTGCCAAAGTAACAAATTCTGCTATGAGTGGGCATGATTACCAAAATGAATACAGATGCTATAGACAGGGATAAAATATTTACACAACAGATATCTGATAGAGACTAGCATGTAGAAGTTATACAGAGGACAAAGAGTAGTATACAAGAGATATTTAAAATCATACCATGATAAGATAAACACTCCAAAAACAGTCAAAGTATTTTAATATAGTTCACAAATAAAGATATGTGAATTAAATAATAAACACATAAAAACAGGGCTCAGCCTCACTAGTCATAAGCAAAAAGCAATTAAAACCAGTATGAAGTACCAAAACACAACCAACAGAAAAAATGAAAATGACTGGCAATACCAAATATTGCTAAAGGTTATTGATGCTGTGAAATAACTCAAACTCTGATGCATTGTTGATATGAGGGTAAAATGTTCTTATAAAACTAACCATAACCTATAGTTATACCTATCTTGTCCTTTTATAGATACGTAAGAGACATTTATATGAATGCTCATTGCTTTATTCATAACAGCACAAAACTTAAAATGGATATAGTATCCATCAGTAGAATAGTTAAATAGGCTGTGGCATATTTAGTTAATGGAATATTATTCATCAATAAAAATGTGCAAAGAACTGATACATACAAAATAATGGTTTCAAAAATATGCTGGATGAATAAATCATACAAATAATGTGTGATTTACATAATGTTCTGTAACAGGCAAAACTAATGCCCGATAAACATCAGAACAGTGCTTATTCTTGTGGGAGAGATGTGGCCTGAGAAAAAGCATATGTTAATTTCCTTATCTTGATAAGCTGTATTTACTTTTAATCTGATCATAAAAGATAGTGACAGTGATTTAAGGCCATTTTAGAATCATCCTTCAATTTTCTGGAAATCCCAATAAAACAATGACAATGTATACAAGGAGCCAGAAGATTGTGTCTTTCTCTTAATGGAGTTTTAAAATTTTGAACACTTTAATTACCTGTTTTATTACCTGCTATTGTAGGCTTAATAGTGGTTGCCCAATAATGTTCATGTCCTAATCCCTGGAATCAGTTACTGTGTTATTTTATATAGTAAAGGAACTTTACAGACATGATTAATTTAAGGATTTTGAGGTGGGAGATAATCCTGGATTCCTGGATTATCCAGGTGGGCCCAATGTAATGATAAGACTTCTAATAAAAGTGTGGCATGAGGGTAAAAATTAGCAGTGGGAGATATGACAATAGCAGCAGGAGGTTGGAGTGATGCAAGGAAATGACCATAATCCAAGGAATGCAGGTGGCCTCTAAAAGCTGAACAAGGAAATAAAATGAATCGTCCCCTTGGTCTCCTAAAGGGATCAGTGCAATTGACATTTTGACTTTATCCCAGTGAAGTTGATTTGAAATTTGAATCTCCTAAACTGTAAGGTAAACTTGTATTCATTTAAGCTACTAATTTAGTCTTAGTTACAGAAGTAATACCAACCAAATATATCAGCCATATTCATGATATACTCTGATTAAACTCTAACTTCAAAGGTGGCATGGGTATGAAGATTAGAAGAAAAAAACAGTGGAATATTGAAGATTTCTATTTTCCTATTTTTCATGATCTAAACAGATTGCATTAGATCATTCAGATAGCTACCTTAGAAGAATTAAATCACAGAATTACAGTGGGGAGGAAATTTGCAGACTGTTTCTCCAAATGTTTCATTTTGTAGTTGAAGAAACTGAAACCCAGAAAGGTGAATTTATTTTTCAAAAGTTTCAAAGGTGCCATAGATTCAGCATCCAGTGTTCTGAGCATTCAGAATGCCCAGTAGGCATCTCCTATAGAAAGAAAAGATGCTGATTTGCAAACTCAAATACAGTCTACTTGAAAATTTCATGTTGCCCTCAATTTAGCCTTACAGATATGTGAAGACTGTGAAGACTGAATAAAACGGGGATTTTAAATAAATGTATTTATATAAATTATGAACTATAAAGACAGTTGTTAGATTTAGTACTTTGATTTGTAAGTGAAAAGATTTTCCCTTTGGAATTACCCTACCCTATAAATTAAGTCAATTTTGGGGGGAGACATTTTGCCCTTTATTGAACAGATCACAACATTCCTATTAGTAAAGCTGACACATTGCAGACTCTGAGGCATTTATTGACTAGCTCCCACTTCATTTTCTCATAAAATGTGTCATCTATTTTTTCATATATATTAATCCTCAAGATTGAAAAATGTAGAAATACTGTGCATTTATCTTTTTCAATTAAGGGACATTTGTCAAATTTATATGTTCTTCTTTTTGGGATACTTTTGATACTAATAAAAGTGACTATCAATTGTTAACAATGTGTTTTAATGCAAATATACCTGTGAAAGTCTGTAACATGGTTGCCAAGCTGGTTTAACACTCTGGTGTAAATGACCCTGTATGTAAAGTACTGGATATATTATAGAAATCCCTTACATTTTATTTTGCACTGGCACACTTTGGTTAACTTAAAGGACAGAGTTTGAAGGAAATGTCAACTTGAGATCAAACAGAAAAAGATATTACAACTTAGTGTTGATGTAATGCCCAGACCCATGATGACCCGAAAGCAACCACCAGAGTCCAGAGACAAAGCCAAGCGGCAGGGATCGCTTTATTTCAAGTTCGAACTTGGTTCCCTCCAGCTAGGTATCAGATCCTAGGGAGAGACCCTGAGCTCGGTGTTCAGCCGTCTTTTATAGTCAGACACAAACAAGTTACAGCAAGTTACAGAGTCACTGGGGATTTTTACAGTTGTAGGTTTACAATTGGCTGACATTTAAAGTTAAACATTAGTCAGTTGTTCATTGGTTCCCGCCCTTTGACCAAACCACAAACGGCCGCTTGCCCTGCTAGGGACTTTCCAGATAACCTTGTTGTTTTAGCATTAAGGGGAGTTTCCTGACTTTTCTGACCTCTGATATTCAGTATTTTTCCACTCCTCATTCCCCCCTCTCTCTAGTATCTTGAGAGCCAATCTTGGGTCTTATATGTCTAACTCGGAAGTCTCGGTGAGTACAGGTTGGTACTGGGCTCTCAGGACCGTAAGCTGGACAGTGTTGAGTCTTTCTTTTACAAAGTTTGTTAATCTGTTTATTATACATGGTCCTATAGTGAGTAAGAGAAGTATACTTATGAATGGTCCTATGAGGGGCACTAGAAGGGAGTACATGGAGGAATTCTACTAGCTGTTGGCAGCAGAGGTGAATTGTTGTTTCTGCAATTCTAGGCTGAGTTTATGTAGTTGTTGAACTCGCGTTTCTACGAGTCCAGATTCATTTATGTAGAAACAACAATCTTCTCTGAGGAAAAGACAGGTCCCTCCCTTTTTGGCCGTTAACAGGTCTAGTGCACGGCCGTTTTGTAAAGTAACTTGGGCAAAGGAAGTAAATTGTCTCTGTAATGAGGCAAGGGGTTCAGCGGAAGCTTCCATAGCTATGGAGAATTGATGAGAGAGTTTTGTAGTGTTGATAAGGGAGTGACCCAAAGCTCCCCTGGCTAGTCCTGCAGCAACTATGGACGTGGTGAGTGAGACTCCAGCTACTAGGGGGAGGAATATAGCTCGTTTTGGTCTAGGGAAAGGGGCGGAGTCCCCACCTGGAAAATTCTGCAAGGGTGCGCAAGGTTAGTTGGGGGACTAGCGTGACAGGGAGACACAGTAGGGTTATAGTGGCCTGAGTGGAAAGGTTCTTATATAGGGTCCCATTGCACCAGAAGAAAGAACCGGGAGGGGCAAAGAGGGTTGAGTTGGGAGTGGAAGTTGTATTACAGAGGGTAGTGCCGGCATTTGAATAACAAAAGGAAACTTGTGTCTGTCCAGGGTTTAGGAACAAGGGGACGTCAGGGATCGGGGGTGGTATGTAGCTATTGTTAGGGTTTAGGCTGAGAGAAGCGTTAGACGGGCCTGGAAGTGGAACTGCGGTTAATGGCGGTCGCCCTAGAGCCGCGCAGAAGAAGCATGCAGAGAGATTGCCTAGGCCAGTGGCGTTTGCGATTTCTAACCTTTCTCTTAATAGGGATAAGCAGGAAAAGGGACGGGTAGGAGTTAAAGTTGAAAGCTGGACATTTAATTCCCTTTCCTGGTTCTGTATAGCCGTGTGTAGGGTGGTCTGGATCTGAACAAGGGAATGCCAGAGAAAGAGACGGCTACTAGGCCAGGTAGTTCCTGAAGTCAAGTACATAGCCCCTTTTGTTCTGTCTGAGCATAATTGGTCCAGTTCTCAGTCAGGAAGAAATGCCAAGCGAAAGGGGATGTTGCCGGGTTCGCCTGGGTCTCCCCACAAGGGATCCATAAGAGTAGAAGAGTTATAAAGGAGGTAGGTGTCATAGTTACAGTTTAGGTTACTGACGGCGTAGAACAAGTTTTAGAGGGTTTTCTTTGGTCCGGTCAACTGTCCAGGTTGCTGCCTCTCCCGTCGAGGATGTAACAAGGTCCGAGAGCGGGTCTATAGGCTTGGCGTGGGTGTGATGAATCCAGGTGGCGATGCCTTCCACTTTGAGGGCCGTAGGCGTAGTCAGGATCACCTGGAATGGTCCTTTCCACCGGGGTTCTAGGGTTTCTTATCGGTGGTGCTTGACGAGGACCCAGTCTCCCGGTTTGTATTGATGTGGAATGGGTGGAGGCCCAGCTTCATATAGTTCTTTTAGCTTGGGCCAGACTTCCTCATGAACTCTCTGTAGGGCTTGTAAGGAGAACAAAAGTTCAAGACCATTATCTGTGTCAGCTTTGAGGAGATTGTCTTTAAGGTTAGGGAGGATAGGGGGTGGTTTGCCATACATTATTTCATAAGGGGTAAGTCCTAGTTTATAAGGAGAGTTACGTGCCCAGAACAGAGTGTAGGGGAGGAGGCCTACCCAGTTAGCGCCAGTCTCCATGGTCAATTTAGTTAGGGTCTCTTTTAATGTTCTATTCATTCTTTCTACCTGACCTGAGCTTTGGGGTCGATAAGCACAATGTAGTTTCCAATTAGCCCCAAGGATGGAAGCCAGTCCCTGACTTACCTTTGTGGTGAAGGCCGGCCCATTATCAGACCTTATCATGACTGGAAAGCCGTACCTGGGCAGGATTTCTTCTAGGATCTTTTTGGCCACAATCTGTGCAGTTTCTTTTTTTGTCGGAAAAGCTTCTGCCCATCCTGAGAATGTATCTATAAAAACTAGTAAATATTTGTATCCATATTTTCCTGGCTTTATTTCAGTAAAGTCAATTTCCCAATATATACCAGGTCTATCTCCCCTGTGTCTTATTCCCGTGGTCTGGGTCCCATGACTGGCGTTATTGAGTTGACATACTACACAGTTTTTAACTGTGGCGTCTACTTTTTCAGGGGCGTTTTTAATTTTTAGTCCAGCGTGTTGAATCAAATCTAACATCCGCTGCGGGCCTAGATGAGTGCTTCGGTGGATTTGTGCTATTAATCGCTGCCCCAACCTGTCTGGGAGAATGGTATTGTTGTTAGAATCTTTCCACCACTGATTACTGACCTGTGTTACGGGGAGTTTACTTATCCACTGGAGGTCTTCTTCTGAGTATTCTGGGTGAAAGGGCAATTCTCTGGGCCTGGGATCAGGCAGCTGGAGGGCCAGCAGCTGAGGAGTGGTTTTAGCCATGTCTTTTGCAGTCTGGTCAGCCAGGTTGTTTCCTCGAGTGACTGGGTTAGTGGCTTTTTGATGTCCCGGACAGTGGACGATAGCTAGCTTTTTGGGTTCCCAAAGGGCAGCCAGAAGATTTAAGATTTCTTCTTGATTTTTAATGTCTTTTCCTTCAGCTGTGAGAAGCCCCTTCTCTCTGTATATAGCCCCATGTATGTGGGCAGTGGCAAATGCATACCAGCTGTCAGTATATACTGTCAGTTTATGGTCTTTGCCTAGTTTCAGGGCTTGTGCCAAGGCTATTAACTCAGCCTTTTGAGCCGATGTTCCTGGAGGTAAAGGCTCAGCCCAAACTATCTCAGTCTCTGAGGTTACCGCTGCCCCTGCATACCTCTGTCCTTGGTGAATGAAGCTGCTCCCGTCAGTGAACCAGGTGAGGTCTGCATCTGGTAGCGGTCGGTCCTGGAGGTCTTCTCTGACTCCATGTACCTGGGCTAGTATTTCAGCACAATTGTGGAGTGGCTTACTTAAGTCTGGGTCTGGCAGCAATGATGCTGGGTTTAGGGTTGTCGGGGGCTTAAATGTTATTCTGAGGGGGTTTAGTAACAGCCCTTGATAATGGGTAAGCTGAGCATTGCTGAGCCATCGGTCAGGGGGTTGTCGGAGGATGCCTTTGACAGCATGAGGGGTGGTGACTTGTAATTCTTGGCCCATGGCCAGTTTGTTAGCGTCTTTGACCATCAGGGCTGTTGCAGCAATCATCCGGAGGCAAGGAGGCCATCCTGCAGCTACCGGGTCCAGTCTTTTTGAGAGGTATGCAACCGGTCTGCGCCAGGGACCTAAATTTTGAGTTAATACTGCTTTCGCTATGCCCCGGCTTTCGTCCACGTATAAGTGGAAAGGCTTAGAGACATCCGGAAAACCTAGCGCGGGGGCTGAGAGCAGAGCAGTTTTGATTTGCTGGAAAGCTTGCTCAGCCTCTTCAGTCCAATTGAAGGGCTGCTGCTCTTTGGTAGCCTGATAGAGGGGTTTTGCCAGTTCAGCGAAGCCAGGTATCCAGAGTCTGCAGAACCCTGCAGATCCCAGGAACTCTCTTACCTGTCGTGTTGACTGCGGTCTGGGGATCTGTAGGACAGTTTCTTTTCGAGCATTTGTTAGCCAGCGCTGTCCCTCTCTGAGTAGATACCCCAAGTAGGTTACCTCTGGCCTGCAGATCTGGGCCTTTTTAGCTGAGGCTCGATAACCTAGGTTTCCCAAGGTTTTCAGGAGGTCTTTGGTTCCTTGGATGCAGGCCTCTGGGGACGTTGCCACTATTAAGAGATCATCAACATACTGCAAGAGAGTTATACTGGGGTGTTGGTGTTGGTACTCACCCAAGTCTTTGTGGAGGGCTTCATCAAACAGAGTTGGGGAGTTTTTGAATCCTTGTGGCAGTCTGGTCCACGTCAGTTGGCCACTTATGCCTCTCTCAGAGTCTGTCCACTCAAAGGCAAAAATTTCCTGGCTTTTAGGGGCTAAAGGCAGGCTAAAAAAAAAGCATCTTTTAGGTCTAGAACAGTATACCATTGATTTTCAGGACTCAAGGTACTCAGGAGGGTATATGGATTTGGCACCGTCGGGTGTATGTCCATTACCCTTTTATTGACTTCTACGGTAAGAACAGATAGTGGTGTGTTTTGGGATCAGTCACTTTGGGCCCTTCTGGTTGAAAATGGATTTGTGCCCCCATTTTAGTCAACAGATCTCTCCCCAACAGGGGACAAGGGCTGTCAGGCATGACCAGGAAGCTATGGGACACTTTCCCGGTTCCCAGGTTTACTGCTCTCTGGGTTGTCCATGGATATTTCTTGGTTCCTGTGGACCCTTGAACCCAGGAGGAGTTGGAAGATAACTTTCCATAGGGCTTGACTAAGACCGAATGTTGTGCCCCGGTATCAGCCAGGAACTGGACCAAGGACCCCTCCACTTGTAAAGTTACCCTAGGTTCGGGGAGGGGATCCGAACCCCGTCTCCCCTAGTCTGTATCTTGGGTAACTAGTATCGGCATAGATTTGGGCTGCCATTGTCCTTGGCCTGGCTGGCGCTGTTTCTTTTTGGGGCAGTCTTTTATCCAGTGACCAATTTCTTTACAGTATGCACATTGGTCTTTACTCAGATTGCACCTAGGGGCACGCGTGGATTGGGTACTTCCTGGTGGTGGTTGTTCTTTTTGGACGACCGCCGCTGGGACTTTGGTCATTTTCTCAGTGGCCCTAATTTGTCTTTCCTCTGGAGCATCTCTGTTGTTGTAAACTCTCTGTGCTATGCGAAGGAGGTCCTGGACCTGTTTTCCCTCCAAATCTTCTAATTTTTGTAGCTTTTTTTAATATCTGGGGCCGCCTGGTTGACAAAGGACATAACGACTGCTGCCTGATTTTCAGATGCCTCTGGATCTATAGGTGTATACTGTCTAAAGGCTTCCATTAGTCTTTCTAGATAAACAGTGGGGCTTTCTGTCTTTCCCTGTAAAACAGAATATATCTTAGCCAAATTAGTGGGCTTGCGAGCTGCAGCCCGGAGACCTGCCATTAGAGTCTGGCGATAAACGAGTAGCTTTCCCCTACCTTCTGCTCTATTGTAGTCCCACATTGGCCTGGTCAAGGGAAATGCTGCATTAATGAGGTCGGGGTTTGCAGTCGGTTGACCGTCATCTCCAGGAACCAACTTTCTAGCCTCTACCTGGATTCTCTCCCGTTCCTCCATTGTGAACAGAATGCGGAGGAGCTGTTGGCAGTCATCCCAGGTGGGCTGATGAGTGAACATGACACTATCTAGAAGGGCTGTTAGGTCCTTGGGGTTATCAGAGAACCGGGCATTCTGAGTCTTCCAGTTGTACAGGTCACTGGTAGAGAATGGCCAATACTGGAGTCTAGGGTTACTTGTGTCATCGGGGGGTCCTATTTCCCTTAAGGGGAGTGCTACAGTGGAATCGGGAACTTGCGGAGTTGCCTCACGCTGGACACGCCCGCGCGTTCACCCTGCCGGCCCTCCCGAGCCATGTTCACTTTCAGTTTCTCCTGGCGCCGCAGCCGCTTCTCGGCCCTCATGGCTTCCTGGGAGTGCGGCCGGTTGGGCTTGGGCATGGGGTCCAGGAGGGGGAGGATAAGGCGGGGGTTCCAAGGATGCGAGGCCCTGGCTGTCAGGCAACACAGGGGGCAAGGGGGCAGTTGGAGTTTTTGGTCTTTTGGTGGTCCCAGTTGGTTGCACGACTAGGGTTTTACAGGGTTCAGAGGTCAGCAGAAAGGGAGCTAGCCACGGGGGCAGATTTTCTACCAGATCTTGCCAGACTAAAATGTAGGGGATCTGATCTGGGTGTCCCGAACAACCTGGTAGGAAAACCCTTGATTTTACCTGGAGGATAATGGGGAGGCAAAAAGTTCCCTCAGCTGGCCAGCCTATGCTGAAGGTGGACCACTCAGAGCAGCAGAGGGTTATTAATTTTCCCTTTTTAAGTTCTATACTGAGATCATGTCCCCTTGCTCTCACATCTTTAAAATTATTGACAAGGAGAGAAAGTGGTGTGGTCTGGGAGTTGCCCATTCCGAGGAAGTCCTGTTGATAGAAGATGGGTGGTAAGGGATATTAGTGCCTGGTACAGGACTGGCTCCGAAGCTCCTGTAAATCAAGGTAAATTAGTAAGGGGCATGCAACAGATAACTTCCAACAACCAAGATATATTGATTGCTAGCGCGTCTCAGGCTTAGGACCCGACCAGAAGCAGATGGGCCACAGACTACAGAGCCCCAGATGAGTACTGGAGGATGTCTCCCACCGGCCTCCACTGACTGTCCTATAGCGTGTCCGCCAGGACTAGATCAGTCTCATGTACAGACCCCGCGGGATTATTCAGAGGCAGACAGACAACATATAAACAGAGCCGGCTTACTCACTTTTGCGATGACCTGTTGGCCTGGGGTCTGGTGGGCTTAGGGGCAATCCCGGACGAGCCCCCAAGATGTAATGCCCAGACCCACGATGACCCGAAAGCAACCACCAGAGTCCAGAGACAAAGCCAAGCGGCAGGGATCGCTTTATTTCAAGTTCGAACTCGGTTCCCTCCAGCAAGTTATCAGATCCTAGGGAGAGACCCCGAGCTCGGTGTTCAGCCGTCTTTTATAGTCAGACACAAACAAGTTACAGCAAGTTACAGAGCCACTGGGGATTTTTACAGTTGTAGGTTTACAATTGGCTGACATTTAAAGTTAAACATTAGTCAGTTGTTCACTGGTTCCCGCCCTTTGACCAAACCACAAACGGCCACTTGCCCTGCTAGGGACTTTCCAGATAACCTTGTTGTTTTAGCATTAAGGGGAGTTTCCTGACTTTTCTGACCTCTGATATTCAATATTTTTCCACTCCTCATTGACAGAATCGCTCTAAACCCATTTAAAAGAAACAGTGTCAGCTTTCTGCAAGTAGCTAACCTAATAATGCTTGCTAGTCCCTGATAAAAGAAGGGTAGGACTTATAAAATGGTAATAAAAAAAAAAAAAAAACTTCTTTTGTCCCAGAGCCCTCACCCTTCTCCTTTCAGAGGTTTTATTTTCATTTTATGTCTCTGTACACTGTCAGAAATACACATGTAAATCTGTATGTGCATATATATGTATAGATTTTATACATGTTTGTATACATAATACATGTAACTTGTGATTCCAGCAATAATGTTATCTGTGTGTATGTGTCTGTGTGAGTGTGTGTGTATGTGTGTGTTTGTGTGTGCCTAGTCATACTGCAGGAGCCACAAGCTAAAATATCTACAAAGTTGAGGTACATAATAATGAGAAAAATGACTACAATGTATACATATTTGTTTGCTTTCTGAGTAATAAAACTTGCATCATAATAAAAAAATCGAAGAGCATGAATGTCTATACCGTTTGAATCAGGAAACCCTTATTCAGATATTTCCATATTTTATTATGAGGAATATGTTGCCAGAGAAGTAAAAATCAATGTTTTATGTAAAATCTCATGGATCTACTTTTCAAAAAACACACCATACTCTGTGCATCGAATATTTCTAACTATCAAATTCTGCCAAATGTCTTCCAATTCAATACCTATCGAAACAAAGTAAAATCATATTCTCTTCAAATTGGTTTTATAAATTTAGTGTTATATGACTAAGGCATTTTTATAAAAAGAGTCAAACTCTGTAAAATATTTGAAGAGATTTATTCTGAGCCAAATATGAGTGTTGAATGGCCTGTAACACACCCTCGGGAAATCCTGAGAATACATTCCCAAGGTGATCGGACTACAACTTTGTTTTATATATTTTAAGGAGACATAAAGCATCAGTCGATAAGTGTAAGATGTACATTGGCTTGGTTCAGAAAGATGGGACAATTGGAAACAGGGGCTTCCAGGTAATTTTTTGATGGCAAATTAATTGAAGGAGTTATTATCTAAATACCTAGAATCAATAGAAAGGAATGTCTGGGTTACAATAAGGGCTTGTGGAGACCAAGGTTTTATCATGCAGATGAAGCCTCCAGGTAGTAGGCTTTGGAGAGAACAGATTGTAAAGGTTTCTTATCAGACTTAAAGAGTCTCTTCTATCAGTCTTAAAATCCCTGTTTTAATGTTAATGCTGGTTAGCTGTGAGGCATGTCAGACTCTCAGCTTCTCATCATGGCCTGAACTAGTTTTTCAAGGCAACAATGGAATGCCCTTGGTAGAGAGGAACGTCTGTTCAGATGGTTGAGGGGCTTATAATTTTATTTTTGGTTTATGGGCATAAGGTATTATCTTTTAATTTTAAAAGTCTAAATTAACTAACTTTTTAGGCTTAAATTAATTAGTAATGGTAAAATTGAGGAGCTATTTGTACACAAAAACATTCAGCACCCTTCCGGATCATTTAACAACTAATTTTTGTATTGTTCTTAAAGCCAGTACACAGTTTCTAAACATAATAATCTACTACAAATATAAGGATCAGCCTAGTTCTAATACAAAGAAATAGCATTCTAGTCTTGGGTTTGAGACAGTGTAGGGAAGAGACTTAGTTTGGGCAGACAAAAGACATGAGCAGACTCCCAATAAATCTCACATGTCTGGACATATTCCCTCCCCTACCTTCTTGCCTCCCTTAACAAGCTGACCCAAGTCACCTAGTAGAAAGCTATCCCTTCCTATCTTAGCTGACTAGACTGAATTCCTAACCACAAAAGGAAGAACCTAATCGTTTATCTCCTTGAGTGATGCCTCCCAAGGTTGCTAAGTCAGGGCTCTGACCTTCCTGATAACAATTTTACCAGATGCAGTTGAAAACTCCCCACCTCTAGATGCTTACACATCACTCTTTTCTCTGATTTAGCTTCCTTAAAATGACAAGAGCTCAGTCTTTCAGGAAGTTAGCACCAGGATCTCTTTTCTAGTTGTTGGTTGTTGTTGTTGATTACCCAAATGCTTATCCTTTGCAATACTGTGGATTTTTAAATTATTATTATTATTATTTTTAATAGGTTTTTGGGGAACAGGTGGTGTTTGGTTACATTAATAGGTTCTTTAGTGGTGATTTCTGAGATTTTCGTGCACCCATAACCCAAGGAGTGCTCACTGTTCCCAATGTGTAGTATTTTATCACTCACCCCCACTCCTACCCTTCCCCCCAAGTCCCCAGAATTCATTGCATTATGCTTATGCCTTTGCGTCCTCATAGCTTAGTTCTCACTTGTGAGTGAGAACATACTATGTTTGGTTTTCCATTCCTGAGGTACTTCACTTAGAATAATGTTGCGGGAAGTCAGGGACCCCGAACGGAGTGACCGGCTGCAGCCGTGGCAGAGGAACATAAATTGTGGAGATTTCATTTTAATATGAACACTTGTCAGTTCCCAAATAATACTTTTATAATTTCTTACATGTGTAATCTCTTAATCCTGTTATCTTCATAAGCTGAGGATGTATGCCACCTCAGGACCACTGTGATAATTGTGTTAACTGTACAAATTGATTGTAAAACATGTGTGTTTGAACACTATGAAATCAGTGCACCTTGAAAAACAATAGAATAACAGCGATTTTTATGGAACAAGGGAAGACAACCATAAGGTCTGACTGCGTGCAGGGTCGGGCAAAAAGAGCCATATTTTTCTTCTTGCAGAGAGCCTATAAATGGACATGCAAGTAGGGAAGATATTGCTATATTCTTTTCCTAGCAAGCAATATTAATATAATACCCTGGGAAAGGAATGCATTCCTGGGGGAAGGTCTATAAACTGCCACTCTGGGAATGTCTGTCTTATGTGTTTGAGATAAGGACTGAGATATGCCCTGGTCTCCTGCAGTACCCTCAGGCTTACTAGGGTGGGGAAAAACCCCACCCTGGTAAATTTGTGGTCAGACCAATTCTCTGCTCTCAAACCCTGTTTTCTGTTGTTTAAGATATTTATCAAGACAATACATGCACCACTGAACATAGACCCTTATCAGTAGTTCTGCTTTTGCCCTTTGTCTTGTGATCTTTGTTGGATCCTTATCAAGAGTTCTGCTTTTGCCCTTTGCCTTGTGATCTTTGTTAGACCCTTAGTAGTAGTTCTGCTTTTTGCCCTTTGAAGCATGTGATCTTTGTACCTACTCCCTGTTCTTATACCCCCTACCCTTTTGAAACCTTTAATAAAACTTTCTGGTTTTGAGGCTCAGGTGGGCATCACGGTCCTACTGATATGTGATGTCACCCCCAGCGGCCCAGCTATGAATTCCTCTCTTTGTACTCTTTCTCTCTATTTCTCAGCTGGCCAACACTTATGGAAAATAGAAAGAATCTATGTTGAAATATCGGGGGCGGTTTCCCCCAATAGAATAATGGTCTCCAGCTCCATTCAGATTACTACAAATGCCATTATTTCATTTCTTTTATGGCTGAGTAGTATTCCGTGGTGTGTGTATATATATATTCACAATTCTTTATCCACTCATTGATTGACGGGCATTTGGGCTGGTTCCATACTTTCACAACTGCGAATTGTGCTGCTGTAAATGTTTGTGTAAGTTTGCAGCTGCTCCCTTAAAATTTCTCAAGCAGCAAGCCTATTAAACCTTGTCTGAGAAAAATGTATGTTTGTACTGGTGTTAATTTTTATTTACACGAGAGCCAGAGAACTTGGAGGCCCAAGCTGCAGTAACAGGTTGATATGTTTAATAATATGATATGATTACTAATGAGGACAAAATTATTTTTCTGTTTATTTGCTCCCTAAACATAGTAAATTCATAAGAATTAGATTATGCTTATATTGGTGGTTTATTGATATTAGAAAAGAGATGTTTATTTAAATCTTGATAAAAGTATTTCGGGCTCATCATTTCTTTTCATGTATTCTTAATTTTCAGCAGAGAAAGAATATTCTTAAGGAAACTTGAAATATTATAAAATTTAGTAATTTAGTTTTTATGACATAGATATTACAATTCTAATTATGATTAATACACTAGAATATTTCAAAATAGCAGTTACATTTTTCAGAATTCTTAGATGAATCATGATATCTGTTTGTTCTTGTTTTTAAATTATTTATTAATTCATTCATTTATTTTATAAACTTCTTCCCAAAATGTATAGGTCAAGAATTTAGAGGCTTCCCCTATACACTGACTACAGCTAATAGTGGAAGGTGTGAAACTGATTTGGCTGAAATGTTCATTCACTTTAGTTCCATGAATCCAGACTGTACCCCAGTGAATACTCCATGAGCCAAGACCATAGTAGTACAAAAAAGAAATTCATTTCATTTTTAAGTGACTTGATAAATACAATGTTAATCCTTTGAGACAATACAAATGGACACTGAATCCAGTTGAACATTGTTATATCAATGACTTGAAAACAACAATGATGCTTGAATTTCCACAGGTATAGATATTGTAAAAGTTTATATTCCTCAATGAGTTAAGTGTTATCTAAAATAACACTTAAAAGTGTATGTCAGCCACAGACAATTACTAAATATGTGCAAAGACAGACTCAAAGCCACTTTATGGAGCTGCACCTGCCTTCTTCTTTCTCCTCTGAAGTTCTTTCTCTTCCTGTTGAAAGCCTTTCCAAATCCCTTCCCTCTACCTTGGGAACGTTCCTTTAGGCATTTAGTACATCACATTTTTCAGAAGCTTCCCCCAGATTTTTTGTCTAAATTCGACAACTATTAATTCTACAGTAATCTATAGAATATGTCTAGGTGGTGGCCCAGAATCTTAGCTGTGTTCACTACATTTTGATTGCGGGTTCACTATCTTTGAAGTAGTGAGTGACAGATTATTTCAAGGACCATAATTAATTTGATAATATATCACTTAGCTGAGATGCCCAACAGACATTTCTTAACCAGGCTGCTTGTCACCAAAGGCAACTAGTTGGGGTTGGAGTGCCTCAGTGGCCACAGAGGATTAATAATCTAAGGTGAAACTGAAATCTACTCATTGGACATCTCATCTAGTCACAGTCTGAAATTTAACATATAGGACACTTCCTTTGAGCCATCAAGCATTAATTATATGCCAAGACAACAGTTAAAATTATTCATGAATATAGATGCATTGCACTTTACATTTTTCTCAATTATATTTAAAAGAAGTCTTTCTCTTTTTTTTTATGTTTCTGAATTCATAGATATGGACATGAAGCTTAGATATAAAATCAATAGCTTTTTAATATTAGAAAAATTTTAAACATGTATTTACTTCTTTAGGTTATGTGCACTATAAATATTTCAAGTTTTTCATTTGTTTCAAAGCATTAAGTTCCACTATCTAACAAATATGTTTGTGTGTGTGTGTACACATGTGTGCTTATGTGTATTTGTATGCATGTCTTTGGGGGGAAAGTTTTTTCCTGATAAATATAAATAACTAAAGCTAAGTTTCTAAAACTTAGATGAGCCGATTTTCCTGTATTCACTTCAGTGAGATTTGCTAAAAATATCTACTATTACTAGATACAAAATCTCATTCGAAGATCCATGATCCCATTCATGTGCAGGTCCTCTTTTCTCTCGGTAGGAAACATATAAAATTAATCCATCCATTTGAAGATGTTCTGTGCTTATTTTTGAATTAACATTTCAAAAAAGTAATACATTATTAACCTCCTGTTTTAATGTAATATTTCTAAGTACTGCTACATGTACAGCTGTATTCTTCTTTTGATATATATTTATTTAATACTTTAAATTGAGTGACAAATTTCCCAACATTAAGACATTCTAATAAATCATGCAGAATTTTGAATCAGAAAATAGCTATTTCTTTCCCAAGCAATTATAAAAATGGTTCTGAAAGCATTTCATAGAGTCTTAAATTTAAAGAATTACCTCTCTATAATAAAACATTAATAAATTTTGTTATCTAAATTTCTTTTCAACATTATTTAATTCACATAAGTTATTTTTCAGAAACTTCCTGTGAAAAGGATTTAACTTTTGGATATCAATTCTACAATGTTATCTTCATCTAACTTTATAAATTTAGCTTAAAATGGTCTCAATAATATTGACATAATAATTATAATAAGGGTGATGTCATTGATGGCTTAGAATAAAGGGTTTTCTGAATCCAAGATGATAGTATTACATCCTACAAGTAATTTTTTGTGTAATCTTTAGCCACTGCTTACTCTTACCATTTTAATAATTTCAGAAACTTCAACTCTTAAGCAATTAACTAAAACAACATCTAGTTAAAAGTTTCACCTTTGTGCTAATTGTCTCTTTATCCACTTGGTTAAACTGGATATTGTTTCCTAGAATCTTTTTGGGGAGATATATTTCTGGGCTGTAGTTGGTCAAAAGAGAAACTAGCACAAAATTCAGGAGTGGGCAAGAAATCAGAGATTTTTATGTGTAAGCAGTATTTGTGTTCAAGTGCAGTGATATCAGATATAAAAGTGCTTCATGTCTACATTGTTTTTAATCTAGCTTCTCTTCCTAATGGCTGACTTTGCTAACCATCAGCAGCCCCAGACACCATGGATACAAGCCATGTAGTCAACTATGGGGTTTTACCTGTGGTAAAAGCAGGTTGGACAAAGATTGTAGCACTGGGCAAAACCCAGCAGGACCAAATTTCACTTTCGGAAAACTCAGATTTTCTGTGATGATACCTTTTTAATCTATAAAATAAAGGTGATATAACTATCTTAAAATGTATTTCGAGCTTAAAATACTAATCATTTGAAACAGCAACTTATATACTATATCACATTAAATGTATGTAATCAATATATTTTACTATTACAGGCTTCCTACCAACATGACACTACCCATAATAAAGTTGGTTATTTTGTCTAAATTGGGACTTTTTAATTCACAGCTTCCAAATTGTTTTCTTTATGTTAGGTTTTATTCATTTATTGAAGGCATTTTCTGATATGAGACATTTCATTTGACATTCCTGACATGATCTACACTGTACCAAGCCCCAACAGGGTAAAAATAGAAAGCAGCAGTATAAAGGCAAAGATTTTTTGTGGTGATGGGGAGACTCAAAGTTTGTTTTTTTGTGGTGAGGGGGAGAAATTAAAGCCCCCAGATTGGTAATGAGAATAACTGTAATATGATATGATGATATCTAATATGATATAATAAAATAATATGAGGTTAAGTCCATGTTGTGGATTGAATTGTGTCCTTCAAAAAGATACGTTGAAGCCCTACCCCCTGATTCCTATATATGCACTATTTTTTTGGAAATAGGGTCATTGTGGATATAATCTAGATAAGATGAGGTCATAATGGGTTAGGGTGGATTCTAATGCAGTGACTAGGCTTTTCATCAGAGAAACTCTAGGGATATTTACGTTCAGAGACACAGATGCACAGAAGAAGGCCATGTGAAGGCAGAAACAGAAATTGTAGTGATATTGCCATAAACCAAGGAACTTGCTGCCAAATTGCCAGCAACAGCCAGAAACTAATTAGGAAGCAAGAAAGGATTCCTTCCTGGAGCCTTTAGTGAAAGCATGGCCCTGTTGACACCTGCATTTCAGAACTCTAGTTTTCAGAAGTATTTGAGAATAAATTTCAATTGTTTTAAGCCACCAGGTTTCTGGTAATGTTTTACCACAATCCTAGGGTAGTAATATAGTCAGTTTTTACTAAGTATTCTCATTAAAACACTAGATCTGCAGAATTTAAATAGATTACTTCAGGGGATAAAAGGTTTGTAGTCAAATAAATGTTCAATAACCTAGGTTTTATTTATAAAATTGGCTGGATTTAATTGTTGCATTAAAATGCCATGTGTGCATTGTTAAATTTATATGGTATTTTCAAAGCCATTTGTAAAAAAACAAAAGATTTTAAGATAGTATTCATAGAATTGGCTATCTTAAATGATAAACTTTTGAAAACACTGCTAGAAGCCAACTTAAATTCTAAAAACAAAATGTATATCCAAATAATATTTACACATAATTAAGTGAGTCTTATCCCAGAATTATACAATTAGACAATATATTATAATTTTATAATTCTGGTAGAACATTAGACAACATATTACGTTATAAAATAGAAGCATAAATAAGACAAGTATCAATGTTGTAATCATATGTATGATGAAGATACTCAACAGAAAAAAAAAACAGATTGTTATCTATAAATTCTGTAGAATTGAGAGAATATTAATAATAAAGACTCAAGAACCATCTTACTGTCCTCAGGAATATGAAAATTTCTATCAATAAATGTTTACTTTTATTACAAAATATTGATCTGAAAATTCCAGTCAATGCAATCACCTAAAGAGTAATACTTATTCAAAATGAGGATATTCAATTATCATGTTAAAAGAAAAACATTTGATTAGTTAAATTTAACAGTTTTTAATTGACAAAAGAATGATTTGCTAATAGGACAATCCTCCTCCTTCCAAGCAGAATAGGTTCACAGTGACTCTGGGATTTCCACGTGGTTGGAGATTTGGCTACTTGTTACAAGAGTCCATTTACATTTCCAGTTAGATTACAGTTCACTATGTATGGAGAGACCTTTAGGCTCAACTTAAGATATATAAGGAGGCAGCTTTAGGCTACACTTAATTTAATAATTCCTCCCTTTTTGTTAATCTCTCAAAATTAAGAAGTTGATCAAAACTTTAGGCATTGATGTCATTCTTTCACCATTGTAAATAAAGTAACTTTGTCTCAATTCCACTGGAAAATAGCAAAACAGTGGGTTTTGTAAGCGAAGAGAACAACAGTAAAAATAAATAAATAAATAAATAACTGATAGGTTACTTTAGGTCACTTTTCTTTAAAGGTTAGAGCAGAAAGGATTTCCTTATTATTCTGTGATCTCCTATTTTCAGAAGACAAAAAGAAGTTTGTTTTGAGATCTCTTTGCTTCCTTAGAGTTTCCATTTGTTTATATGGCATTTAGCAGGAATGACTCCATTTTGTTTGGTCTGGTCCTTTGGGGCCTAGTGCTCGAGCTCAGCCTGAAATAATGGCTTCTTATAGTTTTGTTTAATAATCATTATATGCAGAAAACATTATCTACCCAAAATACCTTAGAGAACCAGTTGAAAAATAATAAAATCTAATGAAGTCATTGTGATATTTGGTCAATTTTAATGATATATGTGTCTTTAATAATGGAAAAAGATACAAATGATATATAGTGGGTAAGTAGATATATAACATAGTATATAGTGAATATGTAAAATACAAGTTTTATATTACATTACCTTACAAAAAAACTAGAAAAAAAATCTAAAGTTTCATATTAACCTTTTTGTTAAGCAGAGGTATAATAAGAGGTGATTTCCTTAAGACATTTTTTCAAATTATTTCTGTGGAATATGAACTAATTATACACACCCATATATAATTATATATATGATTTATGAGGAAAAAGGTTACCATAATATAGTTATGTTATTTTTCAGTTCCCATAATATGAGTTATGTTATGTTTCATTTAAATGGCACATATAAAGGGAATTTCATTTAGTAAAAATGAAGAATAATAATTCTGTCTCATTTCAGCTATAAATTTCTCCCCCCGTTTTCCCTTTTCTTTGCCCTCTTGTTTCTCCTCCCATTCCTCTCCCAACCCCTCAATCCTAGTCTTCTCCTTTTTGTTCTTTTAAAGTAACATTAGTATGGAAAAAACTTGATATTTGAATACCAAGTGTTTTTGAGTAACGTCAATTATTTAGACTGACGTTCAAATATGGGGTTTTAGATTTTGTGCATTTTTTTTTACATTGCATGAATTATAGAGGAAAGTTTTCTGAATGATAATATTTGTATTATTCAAAGGGCAAGATAAAACTTGGCATAATCCCTGGGGGAGGTCTATTTTCCATTTTCATCTGCTTTTTCTCTTCCCTTTTCAGCTACTTTCAAGGTTAGGATGATAGGACTAAAAGAGTTGGGCAAGTACAGGCTTAAGAGAAAAATTTGGGCTCTGGAACATGATTCTGTAACAGCTGAGTTGCACTCTTCTTACTAGGCAAAAGGTTGTGTGGTAGTGAAAGAGGAGAGGAGAGGTATTTTATTTTTTGTCTCACTCTGTCACCCAGGCTGGAGTGCAGTGGTGCAATCTGGGCTAACTGCAAGCTCCGTCTCCTGGGTTCTCGTCATTCTAGGAGAGGTATTCTTATGAGACATGGGGTTGGCGTAACAGGGTCCAATTATAACCTAAATGACTACTTGGGAAAACAGGCGTTTCAGAAATCACAAATTGATTGTTTCACAATCAATACACCAGTTCGGAGAACAAAGTCTACTTTACTTTCAAGAAACAAATCCTGGTAGATTACTGAGGAAACCTTTGCTTTGGTTTAATTTTGTGTTAATGTACCTAAACCCCTAATCTGATTTCCTACAGGTATCTTGGGGAGAGTGACCATCTCTTGTCTTCCTGGTTCATGCATAAAATTCCTTGGGGTTTCTTTAGACACCAATTGCTACTCCCCTGGCTGTGTTACTCAAGTGGGAAAATAGTCAGACAAAGATATTTTTGTGGCAATATCCATGTTGTAGTGATGTACTCAAGGCATACAATAAAGTAGATAGATATATGAGATACTGACTTACACCTGAACTTGTTCTTCGGTTTAAACCTGGTCCACAGGAATGCTTGTGCCTCAACAGGCAGGACCTCTTTGACATTCCACATCCAAGTGACGAATGCTAGTAAACATGAAGTCAATAAGAAAAGTCTAATTTTCTTAGTTTGCTAGACCTATTACACAGCTCCAAAAGAGTGGTAAAGAAAAACAAAGTCAATAGAACATAGAAGTAAAATATTAATATTACCTGTAATTAATTTTAAGAAACTAAAGTTAATAAATGTTATAATAAATAATAATAAAATTATTTATTCATTTTTGCAATTAAAAGTAATGGCAAAAACCATATAATTACTTTTGCACTAACCTAAATACAAAAACAGGCATTAATGATAT
The DNA here is from genome assembly GCF_007565055.1 of Rhinopithecus roxellana. Lineage (NCBI taxonomy): Eukaryota > Metazoa > Chordata > Mammalia > Primates > Cercopithecidae > Rhinopithecus > Rhinopithecus roxellana. The sequence continues at coordinate 58,805,289 of NC_044559.1, read as the reverse complement.
ATAAAGTGAAAACACAATAGACATATTATTTAAAGCCAAAAGTTCTTTTCACAGTCCCAGAGAATAGTGCAGCAACTAATTAGTATCATTAAATACATAAATTGGAAATGAAAAGTAATGATAAGAATCAGAGAAAATTTTAAATCATAAGGGACCAATTTTGTACACCATTATACAAATGCATTTGAAAACTAGATGAGAAAAGCATGTTTTCTAGAAATAAAGCTTTACAAAACTGAGTCTTCTAGAGAAACTTTAGTCTTCTAAACAGATTAATTACAATAAACGTAATACAATTATTAAATACCAAATAATTGTTCATCAAAAAAGGACCAGGCTCAATTGTTTCTTAAGTATCAGATAGTGAAAGTGCTTACATACTCCAAACATACAATGACAATTTCCATTTTCAAATGTTGATATTAGTCTCCAAAACTGATAAAAATTACACTGAAATATAAAATATCAAATTTCACTCATGAATATGGATGGAAAAGAAATATTATATTACCAACTAGAAAATGAACAGCACATTTTAGAAAAGTAGAGTTTGTTTTATGAATGCAAAGTTGATTCACTATTAGGAAACACATTTATATAATCCACTTATTAAGGAAGCTAAAAAGATTCTCCATGATATCCCTACCCCCACAGCAAACTTCTGCTTGGACATCCAGGCATTTCCATACATTTTCTGATAATTTCCATCATTTTTAATAAATGATACATTATGAAAAGTAGAGTTTATTTTATGAATGCAAAGGTGGTTCACTATTAGGGAACATATTCATATAATCCACTTATTAAGGAAGCTAAAAAGAAAAATAATGTAACTATCAATTTAAATGCCAAAGGCATTTGACAGAATTCAACATCCATTGGTGTTAAGCACAGTGGATGTTGAATTTTGAAACATAGTCAAAAAATTAAAATTAATAAATGCATATGCAACATGATTTATTTTTCTTATCCAAAAAGCAGGCAAATTTTATGGAAAAAATAAAGATATTTACTAATATGAGGGAAAAGATGAGAATGGACACTTTTTCCATTATTATTTACTTTGTGTTGGATTTATTAGGTAGATCAATTAGACAAGAGAAAACAATTAGAGTAATACGAAATGGAAAAGAAGTACAATTATATTTATTTGCAGACCATATAATAATATATTTAGAAAACTGAATGAAATCTATGAAAACAGTACTATATGGAATAAATTAATATAATAAGATAATAATTTGTGAAATCAACCTATAAAAACCAGACCCTCAATGAATAGAAACAAAAACTGTTCAGGAAGAAGATGCCATCATTTAGCATACATAAGCAACCATTGCATACATTAAAAACAAAGCAAACAAATAAATGAAAACAAGCAAAAACTGACAGGATAATAAAAATATAAAACTGCTCTGAAACATAGGAATGTAGACTGAAACAATTGAATCCCGTATTATGATCTTGGGTGGAAAGATTCACATCATAAAATTATCACTTTTTCCCCTTATAATGACTGTATTAGTCTGTTTTAACACTGCTGATAAAGACATACCTGAGACTGGGTAATTTATATAGAAAAAGAGGTTTAATGAACTTACAGTTCCATGTGGCTGGGGAGGCCTCACATTCATGGTAGAAGACAAAAAGCACTTCTTATATGGCTGCAGCAAGATAGAAATGAGAACCAAGTGAAAGGGGTTTCCCCTTATAAAACCATCAGATCTTGTGAGATTATCACTTCCATGAGGACAGTATGGGGGAAACTGACTCCATGATTCGATTATCTCCCACCGTGTCCCTCCCACAACATGTGGGAATTATGAGAACTATAATTCAAACTGAGATTTGGGGGAGGACACAGTCAAAGTATATCATTCTGCCCCTGGCTCCTCCCAAATCTCATGTCCTCACATTTCAAAACCAGTCATGCCTTCCCAACAGTCCCCCAATGTCTTAACTCATTTCAGCATTAACTCAAAAGTCCACAGTCCAAAGTCTCATCTAAGACAAGGCAAGTCACTTCCACCTATGAGCCTGTAAAATCAAAAGCAAGTTAGTTACTTCCTACTTACAATGAGAATACAGGCATTGGATAAACACACCCATTCCAAATAGGAGAAATTGGCTGAAACAAAGGGGCTAAAGGCCCCATGCAAGATTGAAATTTAGTGGGGCAGTCAAATCTTAAAGATCCAAAATGATCTCCTTTGACTCCATGTCTCACATCCAGGTCATGCCAATGCAAGAGGTGGGTTCCTATGGTCTTGGGCAGCTCTGCCCCTGTGGCTTTGCACAGTACAGCCTCCCTCCTGGCTGTTTCCATGCGCTAGCATTGAGTCTCTGTGACTTTTCCAGGTGCATGGTGCAAGCTGTCGGTAGATCTACCATTCTAGCATCTGGAGAACCGTGGCCCTCTTCTCACAGCTCCACAAGGCAGTGCCCCAGTGGGGACTCTGTGTTGGGGCTTCAACCCCACATTTCCCTTCCACACTACCCTAGCAAAGATTCTCCATGATGTCCCCACCCCCACAGCAAACTTCTGCTTGGACATCCAGGCATTTCCATACATTTTCTGAAATCTACATAGAGGTTCCCAAACCTCAATTCTTGACTCCTGTTCATCTGCAGGCTCAACACTACATGAAAGCTGGAAGACTTGTGACTTTCACCCTCTGAAGTCATGGCCTGAGCTGTACTTTGGCCCTTTTAGCCATGGCTATAGTGGCTGGGACACAGGACACTTAAGTCCCTAGGCCTGGCTCACAAAACCATTGCAAAGGTCTCTGACATGGCCTGGAGACATTTCTCCCATTGTCTTGGCAATTAACACTGGCTCCTTGTTACTTATGCAAATTTCTACAGCCAGCTTGAATTTTTCCTCAAAAAGTGGGTTTTTCTCTTCTATCGCACTGTCAGTCTACTTATTTTCTGCATTTTTATGCTCTGTTTCTGTGTTAAAATTGAACGCTTTTAACAGCACCCAAATAGTCTCTTGAATGCTTTGCTGATTAGCAATTTCTTCTGCCAGATACCCTAAATCATCTTCCTCAAGTTCAAAGTTTCACAGATGTCTAGGACAGTTGCAAAATGTCACCAGTTTCTTTGCTAAAACACAGCAAGTGTCATGTTTACTCCATTTTCCCACAAATTCCTCATCTCCATCTGAAGCTACCTCAGCCTAGGTTTCATTGTCCATATCATTGTCAGCATTTTGGTCAAAGCCATTCAACAAGTCTCTAGGAAGTTCCAAACTTTTCCACATTTTCCTGTCTTCTTCTGAGCCCTCCAAACTGTTCCAACCTCTTCCTTTTACCCAGTTCCAAAGTTGCTTCCACATATTTAGGTGTCTTTACAGCAGTGCCCCAGTCCTCTGGTACCAGTTTACCATATTGATCTGTTCTCACGCTGCTGATAAAGACATACATCAGACTGGGTAATTTATAAATAGAAGGGGTTTAATGGACTCACAGTTCCACATGACTGGGGAGGCCTCAGAGTCATGGCAGATGGCAAAGAAGCAGCAAAGTAACATCTTACATGGCAGCAGAGAAGAGAGAAACAGAGCAAAACTAAAAGAGAAACTCCTTGTAAAACCATCAGATCTCAGGAGACTTATTCACTACCAGGAGAACAGTATGGAGCAAACTGCCCCCATGATTCAATTATCTCCTAGAAAGTCCCTCTCAAAACGTGGGAATTATGGGAGCTACAATTCAAGATGAGATTTGGTTGGGGAAACAGCCAAGCCATATCAATAACGTATAAATGTAATGTGATTCCCACATAAGACAGCTCCATTTTTGTCTGGAATTAATGAAGCAGGATATTCTCTTGACCGCTTCATGGGACTTGTGACATGGTGCCTCATTTACTCAGCCCGCCCCTGTCTATCCCTTGTGGGAGGAGGCATGTGAGTGAATGAGTGCAGGAACAAGAGCAAGAGAGTGAGGATCTATCTGGCTGCTCTTGGGTGCTGACAGGAATAAACTCCATGCAGGCCCTGCAGCAGTATCCAGGTGGGGATGCTTGCAACTCCTGGAGCCCCAGAGGGCATGTTACAGTGCTCTTTTAGCTCTGCCATCCATGGACAGCTTAAGTGTTAACAGCTCAGTGACCCCTTTACCATTTAATGTGAGGCAGCTGCTCTCTGTCAGTGAAAGCAAAGAGCCAATGAGATAACCTTTTATATCCACACCCGTGACTCCTGAGCTCTTGTCTGGCATCCAGGAAGAATGAGGTCACACGAACAAACTGAAGGATGGTAAATGTAGGGGATTTTATTGCTGACGAAAGTGGCTCTCAGTGGGAAGGGGAGCTGTAAATTGAGAGGGTAGGAGGGTTACGTTACCTTCCCCTGAAGTCTGGTCATCTCCACCCAGATTCTTCTCCAAAGTTACGCTGTTAAGCTGTCCTTCTGAAGTCAAGCTGCTTCTCTCCCACATCAAGCCATACTTCCATGTACCAGCTGCGTCTCGGGTTTTAATAGGCACAGAATGGTGCAGGGCGGGGCCAGGGTTGGTTGAGGAAAAAGTAACATTCAAGTGGGAAAACAGGTATATAAGCTCTCACTTTTGGCTGAGGTTTCAAGTTTTTTGGCTTGAGGGTGGCGTTTTGTCAGTGACCCACCCTTTCCTGGCTAGAATTTCTCTGCCCCAGTCCCTATCAATAAGAGAACAAGCCAAATAATTTGAAATAAAATCATAAACAATACTATTCAGGGAAAGATTGAAAAAGGGCAAATTTTCAGTAATAAAAATACACAAATTTTAAAAATTAAAATCAACTTTTGCAGCTTGAATAGATGAGCAATTAAAATAAAATGTACAAAAACTGGAAAAAAACACACTTGGGAATTTAATGATAAAAACATTTCAAAGCACTGGGAAAATATAAATTTTTAAGCAACTATTATCAGGATAGTGGAATAGCCATATACAAAGAGGTAATTTTTGTTCTGTTTTAGTTAGTACTGTTCCTTAGTCTTAGAGTATTTTTTCCTCTTTCCCTTATTTGATCTTTCTTCTTTCTCCATCAACCCACCACTTGTCAGTCCTACAAGATCCCAATTTTGTCACATTACTTTCCTAAGTACATTACTACTCTCAGTGGATGATATCTCTACATGAGAAAATATTTTTCAGAAATTGTCTTTTTCAGAAATTTTATATTTTCTTATTCTAAAATGATGTGGTTTACTAACAAATAAGTTTGATCTAGAATGAAATGCCTCAGTTTTTGGATACTGTCATCGGTATTATGCTTCTTTTCTTTTCTTTTCTTTTTTTTTTTTTTTATAGCAAGTTATTTATTGAACTAGGCATTGAGTTTTACATACATTTTTCTTTTTTTGAGACAGGGTCACACTGTTGTCCAGGTTGCAATGCAGTGGCCGGATCACAGCTCACTGCAGCCTGTGAACTCCTGGGCTCAAGTGATCCTCTCACTTCAGCCTCCCAAATAGGATTACAAGCATGTGCCACCAAGTCCAGCTAATTATTTTTTTTTGGTAGAGATGGGGGTGGGGGGTGTCTCCCTATGTTGCCCAGGCTGGTCTCAAATTCCTGGCCTCAAGCAATCCTCCTGCCTTGGCCTCTCCCAAAGTGCTCGGATTATAGGTATGAGGCACTGTGCCTGGCTTGTATATACTTCTTTCATTCTTCACAAGCAGGTCCCACCATCAGGCAGGACACAGAGAAACTCGACGTTCCTTATTTTATTTCCAGTTTTCATCTGAATTCACTGGGGAATGGGACGATTTTGCTTTTTTTTTCTTGGCCAGGAATCGCTTAATCCTGAAAGTCTTGTGAGAAGACATGGCGAGAAGTGGAGGCAAGAACACCGGTATTATGCTTCTTAACGCTGCATTATATGTTGTTAAAAAGACATGATTGTCTTTGGGTTGCATACTTTAAAAACAGTAAAAATGGAAACAAGAATAACAAAAGTTGTAAAATTATTAATACAATTGCACAATTTTTAACATTTTAGATATATTTTCCTACTGCTTAAAGCCGTAGGAAGCAGGAACCACATCACTTTTCAACAGATCTTACCCATCTTTTGGATTAAAAGAAGCTTTCACTCTGTATGCTAGCATTCAATAACGCTAGTTTTCTTCCATTCTGTATCTTTGACTCAATTTGCTCAGTAGGCAGTTATCTGTGCAGTTTCTAGACACACAGGGGGCATCATTATGTTCCATTGAGTGAGAACTTAGCTAGGGGCAAGAAAGTACTCTAACCTAGTGTTACCAAATAAAGTTCAAAGGAGATTTTAAATTTCTCCTCCTGAACTCCATACAAAAAGCTTAATAGGTGAATCAAATGCTTGCGATACATAAGTCCAGAGAGTCTTGTTCAGTGTAGTTATATGAACAGACCTTATAAATTCTAATGCTATGTAGGCACTGAGTATTTTACTTTATTCTAGCTTTCTTTGTGTCTTTTTGTTCAAAAATACTTTTAAAATATGCAAACACATACTTTCAGAAATTTTAAAGAGACTTGGTTATGCTGTGGAAATGAAGATATACTGACACTCGAATACAATGTGGTTTGAAAAATAACAGTTACATACAAGCTTAGAAAGTACTCTCTTTGAACTTTATATCACCATTATTGAAACTAGGGAGAGTTTAAAATTATAATTTAAACTAACAAATATAGAATGTAAATTAATTTTAAATACACTAGTCCCTTGTCTTACGTCTGTTTGTGTTCTCTAAAAGGATACTTGAGGCTGGGTAATTTATATATTAAAAAATAGGTTATTTGGTTTATGCTTCTGTTGGCTGTTGAAGAATCCATGGAACAAGAATCTGCCTCTTGTGAGGACTTTATTTAGGCTGCTCACACTCATAGCAGAAGGCAAAGGGGAGCTGGCATGTGTAGACATCACATGGCAAGAGAGGAAGCAAGTGACAGAGAGGCAGTGCCAGGCTCTTTTTAACAGTCAGCCAGCTCTAGAGAGAACTAATGGAGTAATAATTCACTCACTGCCCCACTCTCGGGGCATTAATCTCTTCATGTGGGATCTGCCCTAATAACTCAAATGTCTCCCATAGGTATCACCCTCTAAGATTGGGGATCAAATTTCAACATGAGATTTAGAGAGGTCAAAAAAACCAAGCTATAGCATCCTCCCTTATCTATAGGGATTACATTCTAAGACCCCTACTGGATGCCTGAAACTGCTAATAGTACCAAACTGAAGGACATAATAATATTTCATCTCCAAATATACTCTTTGACATATTTTGAGATCGCTGTTTAGAGAGCCGGCAAACAGAAGTATCCCTGAAAAATTGACTTGTGTAAGAGAGATTTGCATCTGTAGAGAATTTGCATTGCTGCAGCCAGGCTTTCTCTCACCCCCCTTTTTTGTATGGATCTAGGAAAGATTAACTGAGAGTCTGACACCCTTAAAAGTCTGAAAGAAACATTTACCATCTCTTTTTTTCTGAAAGCTGCTACCTGTGAGGTTTTAATCTACATAACAAGACCATCTTTGCTAACCAGGGTTTCTCTTCTCTTCTTCCCATAACTTGTTTTGCCAAGATCCAAGACTTCCACTCTTTTTGTAACCTCAAAACAATATTTAAGCCACTGTAGCCCATTGATGGCAATGGAATAATCACTCTGTAGTTATCTCCATTGAAGTTAATACTTTTTTTTTAGCTTCATTCCTATTAGTCTGCCTTTTGTGAGTTGAGTTTTCAGTGAATCTTCAGGGGACAAAGAGGAAGTTTTCCCTGCCCCATAAAAAACCCTATATATACTGTATGTTTTTTTCTATTGGATAACCAAAACAGCTACTAAATGATGAATGGGAAGGTAGCATATATAGTGTGGATATGCTGGATAAAGGGTAATTCATGTTCAGGCAAGATAGAGAAGAACAGCATGAGATTTTATCACATTGCTCAGAACAGCACACAGTTAAAACTTACGAACTTTTTATTTCTGTTGTTTTCCATTTAATATTGTTGGACCCTTGTTGACAGTAGGTAACTGAAACCGTAGAAAATGAACCTGTGGATAAGAGAGACTACTGTAGCAATGTACGATTCTGATAAATTTGTATTTTAAAATAGAATGTTACATTAAATAACATATGTAGCAATCAATGTGTATATGATGTAATATCAATATTTAAATGCTAATTTTAATCTCAACTTAAAATTTGTTTCTTTTTAATAAATTATAGGTCATACTGTAAGGTTTATGCATTATTTGTCTTGTTTTACTATATCATAAGTAAAAGAACTTCAGGCTGGGAGTGGTGGCTCATGCCTGTAATCCCAGCACTTTGTGAGGCGGGCAGATCACAAAATTAGCCGGGCGTGGTGGCGGGCGGGCTCCTGTAATCCTAGTTGGAGGCTGAGGGAGGAGAATTGCTTGAACCCGAGAGGTGGAGGTTGCAGTGAGCTGAGATGGCACCACTGCACTTCAGCCTGGGAGACAGAGCGAGACTCCGTCTCAAAAACAAAACAAAACAAAAAACAAAAGCAAAAAACAAACAAACAAAAAAAACCTTCAATGTAGAAAGTTTGAGATACGCAAAAATGATTACCTGCAACATAGAAGTTGCAGATTAATTGTTGTCATATGTTTTAAAATGTGAAAACATTGTTATCGGCTTTTAAATTGGTAATATGAGTGAAAGTCCTCTGTGTTAATAACTCGAATGCTTAGAATTTAAACATTTTTCTTAGTCATTCATATATTTTATCTTTAAAAATTAACAAAAATTGGCCAGGCATGATGGCTCATGCCTGTAATGCCAGAACTCTGTGAGGCCGAGGCAGTTGGATCATTTGAATTCAGGAGTTTGAGACCAGCCTGGCCAACATGGTGAAATGCTGTCTCTACTAAAAATACAAAAAATGAGCTGGATGTGGTGGCAGGTGCCTGTAATCCCAGCTACACAGGAGAGTGAGTCAGGAGAATCACTTGAACCCAGGAGGCAGAGGTTGCAGTGCGTGAAGATCATACCATTGCACTCCAGTCTGGGCAACAGGAGCAAGACTCCTTCTCTGAATAAACAAACAAACAAACAAACAAACAAACAAAAATTTTGTTGTCAGAATATATTTGATTAAAAAGAAAAATGTAATTTATTTAAATTACCTAATCACACAATTCATTTTTTTATGAGCAGAAGCCCAATAATCCTCCCTCAGTAACCAAATTCATTCTATAATTGAATAAAATTGTTTTCATACCCAAAAAATGAATATCAGCCCAAGCTGTGACCAAAATGGCCTTCATTAACATTCTCTTCAACTTGACTAAATCTTCGACAGGTTTCTTCCTGGCTATAGGTCTTTGACATTCTTATTTTTAGAGAATTTACCGTCAAAAACTTGCAATTAACAAATTCTTTCTCTGTACCTTTGAGGTATAAATCTTTGCCTGGCCTCTCCCCAGTTTTACAATCCAGTAATGTCTTTCTCATGAGTCTGGGAGCCATCCCTTTAAAATATAATTATAGTAAAATGAACAGAAAAAAAGATATCACTCCTATCTCTCAGTCTCTGTGTAGGTAGGCAGAAGCCTACTTCATTAGCAAACACAGATTAAAAGTACCAATTTTCAAACACAGTTGGCCTAATGAAATTGACCAACCTTCCGATAAAGTCTTCCTATACTCGTCCGTTAGCTCACCCCAGTACTTAGTAACTTTCCTGCCTTTTGTTTCAGCACAGCTGAGTTCAATCTCTTTTTCCTAGTGCAATAGCCTTGACCTTTACTGCTAGTCTTTCATAAAGTCTTCCTTGCTGTTTAATTTGCCTAGTGTAATTTTTCTTTGACATCTGGCAAATTACTTATTAAGCATTATAGTTTAATGACTAACAGCATATGTTCTCAAGGTAGACTGCTTGTTCACAATTTCGACTACATGATTTCTAGATGTGTGTGTGTATGTGAGACCTTGAAGAAACTGTTTAACCATCCTCTGCCCATTTCCTTATCTATAAAATGAGAATGTTTTTTATAATTCTCTCATGTGGTAACTTACTTAAGATAGCATGGGTTAACACATGTGTATTGGTATATATCTAATATAATTTTCCATAACGTCAGTGTGATCTTTACTGATCTTTCTAGACTATGGCAACTTAACATTTAATGGTGAGTGACACATGTAGGAAAAGTCAGGCATGAGTGTCTACCGGTGTCCTGTAACCATCCCAATTAAATTCTTTCAATTAAGTTTCATCACTTCTAAAACACTGTTTTCATCATGAGATATACTTGGCATTGGCATTGCTATGTATGAAGGACTTCATCCCTGGTTTTGATTTATCTGAAAGCCCAGATTCTGACTAAAATGTTCCATTGGTTTCTTTAGTTCAAGTACCTATATGCAACAAGGCCTATATGGGAATTTTTACTTACAGAGTATGATAACAACAGTATTTGCAAAGACCAGTTATAATAGGAGATAGAATTTATTAAAGGCTTAGGCTGAGCTGGGCACTATGATGTTTATTCTGCATGTGTTAACATGTTTAATCCTCACACGAACACTATAACTTAGCACATTTTACAGATTGAGAACCAAGTCACAAATAAGTAACTTACTGATATCACACGTTTTATATGTATCATAGTGAAGATTTTATTTGAAGAAGATAACAGATGACTCTACTAATATACTGAAAAATAAGCCGTGCACAGTTTATCATACAATTAAGAAAAAATATTAGAAGAGTAAATACTCAGGGAAACTAGAGACAATATTTAGCAAGTGTGGGGTGAAAGTAGATTTTGAGTTAGTCTAGTCAAACTTGTGTTTCTTACTTCTATAGTTTCTTTCCAATGGATCCCTTATGGTTCTAAAACAAACTCTTGAAACTCCCACATTTATGTCTCCAGCCAGGATTTCTTGCCTAAACTTCAGAGGCATGTATCCAAATGCCACCCCAGTGTCTCCATGTGTAGCAATATCAGATTTAATATCTCAATCAGAACTGGCAATTTCCCCTTTCACTGTCTTGCTTATCTCAGTAAAATACAACTCAGTCTTTCTAATTGCTCAAAATTGAAGTCATATTTGAGCCTCCTCTCTCTTCTACACTTCCCATTTCATCAGTTGCATTCCTATCTTCTGGAGTTCCTAAAATAGTCAAAAAAGTTTTTCAGATCTGCACACTATTACCTCTCACTCTTTGACCACGATTTTCTACCCTCTCTGATTCCTCACAAATAAAGTGGTTCTTTGTTGTTTATTCAATACTCCAAGCAAACATCCATTCTAGGATGTCTATACTACTTTCTCTCTCTGCTTGGGGAACATTTTTCTTGTAAAAGTTCCACTCATTTTCTTCTATCCCATTTTGCATAATGTTACATTTTCATGGAAACTTACTCTGAATAAGGTGCTGAAAGTTGTACTGCTTAATGCGTGACTCTTCCCATATCTTTCTTTAGTTTTCTCTGTAGAAATTATCACAAGCTGCCCTACAGTAGGTTTAAGGTAATCGTTTGTTTATTTGATAGTTTTGTTGTTGTTGTTGTTATTTCTTTACACCTAGAAAAATGTAGGCTCCATGAAGGCAAATAATAATGTTCAGTTTTTCTATTGAAATATGTACACTTATAGTTCCACGTCTCCCTCTAACTGTGACTTTAGCCAAGTCTACAAGTTGTGACACGTAACATCTTGATTATCACTCAGTCTAAATATTTCGTGGCACAGAACATGGTCAATTTTGGCAAGTGTTTTAGGTGCCCTAGAGGGAAATAGATATTCTATAGGTTATGCAGTTTTTAATGCAATGTGCTACATAAATTAGGTTTATGACTTTTTTAAAACCATGAATTTAAAAGACTCTCTAAACACTGACACTATATAATATTTATGGTTTTTTTTCCCCTTTTACATTTTGAATCTATACTGTAAAGCAAATGTGAATTTAAATTGAGGGTTGTTACATTTTAATGATACATTAACCACTTATTACTAAAACTAGAGATAAATAAGTAACTTTGTAACCACTTGTTACTAAAACTAGAGAAAAAGAATATAGCTACACAAGCTTTCTTTTGTTTAGTATTTCTGTGATATAACTCTTTCCAGTCTTTTATTTTCAATATTTTGTATTATTATAGGTTTCCTATGCACAGCATATAATAGGCTCATTAAAATTAAAATAGACAAAATTTGATATAACTGCTAATATGTTTGGGTTCAAATTAATCGTTCTAAATTTGTTCTGCCTGTGATATGTTCCTTTATTTTTTTCTTGTCTTCTTTCAGGTAAGATGCTCTTTTATTCCTTCTTCATTTATTTGTCAGCTTTACAGTTATTTATTGATTATTTGAGGTTGTTTATTACACTAGGACTTACAACCTGATTTTTTAACTATAAATTAAAGCTTTTAACATTTCACACAAAATGCTTTCATGTAAACTCTAAGAAGATGAAAAGAATGGGTCTCAATCAATAATCAACACAGGAAATTTCTCCTTCTCTGCTAGTAGTGAAGGCAAACATTACTTTCATATTAAGATTAAGATCTTTATCATTTTCATGAAGCATCTGGATGAAAAGTATTGTGACCTATGTGCCTCTTAGAATTAAATTTTCTTTAAAGATTTTCTCATAATAAAATTAATTTGAGAATATTATTTCATCCCCAGCAAAAAACTTTACTTATATATTTCTAGTCTCTAAAATGTTTTAAATACGTATATGACAAAGGCCACCATAGTGAATCTTTCTTTTTTCTTTCTCATTTAGATAAATATGTGCTCAAAGCAGGTGGCTCAATTCACTTATCAGCATTTGGCATACCAGGTAAGCAGTGAGAAATTTTGAGGGTTATTGAATAGAATAGGGCAATTTTCATTCTGGCACTTAGGGAATTAGCTATGTAATTCCCATTAATTTTAATGAGCATACTGTGTATAATCCGTAAAAATATAATGTATCTTTTTTGGAAATTTGTATAATGGATCAGCACAAAATTGTATAGCACAGGTGTTTAATTGGTGATAGATATACTATCAAGGATGAATACATTAGGATCAAAGAATAAAAAATCAATTACTTGCGAACTTAGGAACTTCTGGAATATAAAATGGTTGTGTCACATTTTGCACAGATTTGAAATTTGTTACTGAGAGAATCAAAGATGACTATCAAGTAAAACTAATCTGCATATTGTTTAGTGGGTTGGGTGTAGATATGTCTATTTTTTACTTAGCAATTATTTGGGGAAACACTTAAAAATGTCCATTGTCAGTATTTTGGCACATGCATGATTCAATTTCCATAATAATTAATTTTAATTTCAATTAACCTTACAGAGCCAAAAAAAAAAAAAAACCCTCTCAAATTTCAATTTCAGATATTTCAGAGCAAAACCTTTCTAATCATTATGTCGAAAATAAAATATTCCCGATATTCCTAGGGACGTTCTTCAGGGAAACTGTGAATGAATTGCTACTTTTTTATGGTGTTCAGTGAAATAGCAGGGTCATTATTTTGTTACATGACTTAAAAAGGCTAAGAAACCAAAGTGGCGTAACAGGTTTTATCTCTCTAGCCATCTTTGTTCAGTGATCTTCCTCTCATTTCTAGTCAAAGGAATTATGTAGACATCAGTATGATACGTGATATTACATCCTAGCTACTCTAGACAGAAACTTTTAAGTGCTATTTTACGACAGAGTAATAAGATGTATCATGAATGTATTTCTTATTCTATCATGACAAGCAGAATAGAAACTTTAATTTGAGAATTTAGATGATATTGCATTGTTTATTTTCACATTCGTCTTGGCAGTTACACCTATGATTTAAAAACGCAAAAATAATCATAAACCACAATTTAAAATTATTATTTGGATATTACACAATGTGCATTGGGAATGTGGAATTGCAGTCTGTGTTTCAAGCTAATCTTGTCATTAATTCAAGTACCTGTTTTCCACTTTAAAATATTTGATGGGTATGTACTCTGTGGTTAAACAATCTCTATAGTCCTGCAGATTTTCTCTACGGATGCATATCTCCCTGACAAAAGACAGTCTCTTCAGTACTACTTCTGTTTTCAGGCCCTCTGAGAAGCATCTCAGAATAGTCAAACAAGTATATTAGGACATAAAATATTGAAAAATTGAAAAATTCTTTCAGAAAGTTTCACATTTTTAAAGCCCAGTTCATACCTTCGGAAAGATTTGAGTTAGAGATTGTGAGATAACAGACACAAAGGAGGGAAAAACCAATTGAGATAAGTAGAAAAGAAAAAAATTAAGTATATTGACCCATGTCTTCTTGAATCAATCTCTCAGTCCCAAGAATGGATCAGTTTGATTAAACAGTAGTGTCCCATTCCAGGAGGTAGCATTCCAGATGGGCTCTCAGAGCTAGGCTTCTATGCATAATGAGGGCACACAGAGCTTTAATAAGAGGCATATCATATATTTGGACACAGAACAAAAATAAAGGCTAATGTCTAGAGTAATCCGTAAGCTAGTTTTTCTAGAGGGTCCAAAGGTTCTTCAAATTACAGTAGAAATCTAACCAGATTTTTCTGGATTGTGGTTTAGATCAGGTGTTCAAGTGAACTTTCTAAGTAGTTCAAACACACATCAGAAGTCATGAAGACTGTTTATACATAAGTTGCTGTGTTGATTTTCTCCAAAGGTTACATTAAATTTTCTAGCTTCAGTTTGGAGATCTTCAAGGAAAGCACAGTCATAATTTCCAGAGATTCCAAGTGCGAAAAATGGGAGAAATTTTTGAAAACTTTAGTTTTGAGACTATTAGTCAGGAAAGAATTCAGAATTTGGGCCAGATTTTGGACAAATAACAAAAACTCAAAAACAATAGACAGTGCTAGAATCTAATAACAAGTGTATTATAGTTTGTTTGTCTGAAATACAGCTTTTCTCTCTTTTGTTCCCTATTTCTACCAAGAAGAAGTCATTGTAAGATCAACTTATTTACTAGAAAAGTTTTGATCTTATTATAAATTGGTCTGATTATTTGCATAAAGAACAACATGAATAGTGATTAGACACATAGGATCTTTTAAACTTGGCTTTGCTGGAATATTTTCATAAAGAATCTCACAGGCCGGGCGCAGTGGCTCAAGCCTGTAATCCCAGCACTTTGGGAGGCTGAGACGGGCGGATCAGGAGGTCAGGAGATCAAGACCATCCTGGCTAACACGGTGAAACCCCGTCTCTACTAAAAAAAATACAAAAATCTAGCCGGGCGAGGTGGCGGACGCCTATAGTCCCAGCTACTCCGGAGGCTGAGGCAGGAGAATGGCGTAAACCCGGGAGGCGGAGCTTGCAGTGAGCTGAGATCCGGCCACTACACTCCAGCCTGGGCGACAGAGCGAGACTCCATCTCAAAAAAAAAAAAAAAAAAAAAAAGGAATCTCACAAAATACTTTTTTTTTTTGCCATTTTTATTTTATTTTTACATATTTAGGGTGTACAAGTACAGTTTCGTTACATGGATATATTGCACAGTGGTAAAGTCTGAGTTTTTAGTGCATCTATCACTCCAATAGTGAACATTGTACCCAATAGGTATTTTTTCAACCCTTACTCCTCTCCCATCTTTCTCTCTTTTGGAGTCTCCAATGTCTATTATTCCTTTTTGTATGTCCATGCTTACCCATTACTTAGCCCCCACCTATGAGCAAGAACATGTTATACTTGACCTTCTGTTTCCTGGTTATTTAACTTAGGATAATAGCCTCCAGTTTCATCCATGTTGTTGCAAAATACATGATTTCATTATTTTTTATGGCTTTGTGGTATTTAGTGGTATATGTATACCATATTTTCTTTATCCAGTCATCCATTGATAAACAGGTTGATTCCATGCTTTTGTTCTTATAAATAGTGCTGCAACAAAACATACTAGTGCAGGAGCAAACTTAAACCCAACCATATTAATAATAACTTTAAATATGAATACATTAAACACTTCAAAAAGAAGTCAGGGGTTTTCAGACTGGATAAAAAGTAAAGCTCCAACTATAGGTTGTCTATCAGTCACACATTTAAGATCCAAAGAAGCAAATGGTTTATAGCAAAACAATGAAAATAAGATGCCATGAAACAGTAATTGTAAGAGAACTTGTGTGACTATAACAATATCAGAAAAAATGTACTTTAAAATATAAATGTTAATACAGTTAAAGATAACTATATTATATTAATAAAAAAAGTCAATGCATCAGGTAGATATAACCAGTAAAAACACATATGCACCTAATAATAATGCATCAAATTATATAAAGCAGAAACTGACAGAAATAGAGAAAAAGATAATTCCATGGTAATACTTCAATACATTGGTTTCAGTAACGAATAAAACAAGTGGGCAGAAGATCAACCAAAATACTGAAAGTTTGAATAATATCAGAATAGTAAACCTGACATGTATAGAATAGTCCAGTCAAAAACAGCAAAATAGGTATTCTTCTCAACTTCACATAGAACATTCTTCAGGTAGTTCAATGTGCTAGAGGACAAAAATGTATCAGTAAATTTAAAATGATTGAGATCATGCAAAGTATGTACTCTGGCCAAAATGGAATTAAATTAGTAATCAAGAACAGAAAGTAACAGAAAATGCACAAATGTGTAAAAATTAAACAACAAACTCCTAAACAAAAGTGGTTAAAGAAGAAATCACATGCAAAAAACCTAGAAAACATTTTGAGCTGAATAAAAATGAAAATAGCACATACCAGAATTTATGGAATGCAGCTAAAGCAGTGCTTAGGGGACATTTATAGTTATAAACTCTTATGTGAGAAATAAACAAAGATCTCAAATCTATAATCTAATCTTTCACCTTAAGAAACTACAAAAAGAAGAGCAAAAGATAGTCAAAAAAGTCAAGGTAAAAAATATACCATATTATGGTTAATTTTATGTATCAACTTGAGTAGGCAACATGATGTCCAGATATTTGTTCAAATATTATTCTGTGTGTGTCTATGAATGTGTTTTTGGATGAGATGAATATGTGAATTGATAGGCTTAGTAAAACAATATGTGCTCCCTAATATGGGTGGCCCTCATCTTCTCAATGTGAAGCCTTCATTTGGACAAAATGCCTGACTTTCCCATAAATAAGAGGCAACTCCTTCTACCTGATTGCTTGGGGCTGAAACATTGGTCTCTTCTAGGTTTCAGACTCAAATCAAAACTTCGGCATTCCTTGGGTCCCCATCCCAAGCTGTAGTTTTGGGCTATAGCTTACACCATTGTTTCTGCTGGTTCTCATGTCTTCACTGGCATTCTTGTGTCTTCAGCTTGTCAACTGCAGATCTTGAGACTTCTCAACCTCCATAATCACGTAAGCCAATTTCTGATAATAAATTTCTTCATACACACACATACACACACACACACACACACACCCCTTATTGGTTCTCTAGAGAGCCCTAATTCAGATTTTGGCACTGAGAAGTGGAATGTTGCCATAACAAATATGGAAACCTGTGGAAGCAGCCTTGGAAATGGGTCATGGGTGAAGGCTGAAAGAGTTTTGAGGTCCATGTTAGAAATATGAATTTTAAGGTTGATTCTAGTGAGATCTCAGACAAAAATGAGTCACACATTATAATAAACTAAAAGTGAGCCTTGTTAAAAATGTATAGCAAAGAACTTGGTTGGACTTTGTTCTATTGTTTTCTGAAAGGTAGAACTGGCTAGCAATGAAATCCGATATTTAGCTGAAGAGATTTTTTTCAGCAATATATCGAAAGAATGGCTTGGTTCTTTCTGACTCCATATAGGAATATGTAAATGGAGAGACATGAACTGAAGAAAGAATTGCTAAGAAAAAAATAAATCAAAACTTAAAGTGTTGGTAAATACTCAGTCTAATTTTATGGTGGGGGGAATAAAAGAAAGCATGTTTTGAAGAGAACACCAAAAGTGTGGCTGGACTATCACTCAATAAAGAACTAATGGGGTTTTATATCAGCAGAAACACTGTCAGTTTAAACTGAAGTGGATGGAAATGGGACAATATGAATAAAGGTTGTCAGAAACTTCTGGAATTTGAGGGACAGGGTGATGGAGTTATTTAGCTACAAACATAGATATTTTTTAAGTAGAGGGAAAAGTGTCCCCATGGGCAATTCAGAGATTATCAGCACCACCACCTTGGTTTCAAGAGGCCAGACAGCTTATATCTGAAGCATTGGGGTTTTGACTGCTTGACAGAGCTTTGGGTATGGGACACTGGTCTGCCAGAGCTGCATGGGTTTGACTCCTACCTTGTTTCATGGAGGGGACACTTCCATCTCTGTCATGGGAATGACACTGGCCTTAAAGGGCAGAGCATCAAACCAAAGAATATTATATTTGAGCTTTCAGATCTAATGGAATTTGCCTTGCTAGGTTTCTGACTTGCGTGGGACCTGTCAACTCTTTCTCCCTTCTGATTTATTCCTTTTGGAATGGGAATGTCCATCCTAGGCCTGTCCACCATTGTATTTTAGAAGCACATAATTCGTCTGGTTTCACAGTTTCACAGCTGGAGAGGAATTCTGCCTCAAGATGAATTGTACCTCAGATCTCTCCAATGCCTAATTTAGGTGTTATTTTGATGAAATTTTGGACTTTAGACTTTAGAGTTGATATAGAGTTAGTTAAGCCTTTTGGACTGTTAGAATATTTCCATATAATAATAATACAATTTTGGGGGTGCTAATGCTGGAATTCAATGTACTGAATTGTTTCTCCTCAAAAATATTCTATGTTGAAGCCCTAAATCTCACAGTACTGTATTAGAGATGGGCGTTTAATGAAGTAAGGTTAAATGAGATTATAAATGTGGGGTCTTAATCTTATAGTATTGGTGACTTTGTTTTATTTTATTTTATTTTATTTTATTTTATTTTATTTTATTTTATTTATTTATTTGAGACAGAGTCTTGCTCGGTCTCCCAGGCTAGAGTGTAGAGGAACAATCTCGCCCACTGCAATCGCAGCCTCTGAGGTTCAAACAATTCTCATGACTCAGACTCTCACATAGCTGGGATTACAGGCGTGCATGACCACACCTGGCTAATTTTTGTATTTTCTGTAGAAACAGGATTTCACCATGTTGGCCAGGCTGGTCTCAAACTCATGGCCTCAAGTATTCCACCCACTTGGGCCTCACAAAGTGCTGGGATTACAGATGTGAGCCACTATGCCCAGTCTTGGTGGCTTCATAAGAAAATGAAAAGAGGGAGAACTTTCTCTTCCTGTGCATGCATTGAGAAAAAACCTTGGGGGCACACAGAGTAGTAAGAAAAGGACTAAGCCAGGTAGTTAGCTCTCATCAGAACCTAATCTTGCTGACTCTCTGATCTCAGACTTCTAGCCTCCAAAATTGTGAAAACCAAATTTTGTTGTTTAAGCTGCTCAATGGTATTTTTTTCTATGACAGCTCAAGTCATACCACATTTGATATCATCCCCGTTTTCTTTGCTTTTCTTTTCTTTCTTTTTTTTTTTTTTTTTGCTCACAGTTATCTGTTGGAATCAGGATTGTCTGATTGTCTGTTCAAATTTCAGCCTATTTTGTTAACCTAGACTATCTAAATTTTTTTTTATGAATCTTAGACCAGCTTGACAACTCCTTGAGGCAACTCCTAGATTCAATTATTGAAAGTTCTTTTGATTTCTAGTATTACATGAACACAAAGTTCTCTCTATTTGTGTTGCTTTGGAATTCATGAAAAAAGGTTATTCCAGTGTTTCTCTGATAGCTTTCCCATGTCAAAATTGATTCAGATGTCTTGATGAGTTGATATTTTTCTTTTAGTTAGTTTGAGAGGGCATGTAAAATATATAGCCTTGAATAGTGTCTCACCAATGTTGGCCTACTTTGACTTTTTTTCTTCTGGGAAACTATTGATACAGTAATACTGTCTATGGGACACTTGGATCCTTAAAACTCAAGTTGCAGCAATACGTCCTTTCATGTAGTTTTACAGAATCATTGCTTTCCCCTTTGACTCTTGACTTCATTAGAAAAGCAATGGCTATGCCACCTCTTCAAGTAAAATTTCTTAAATTTAGGCACATACAACCTCTTCTTTCTGAGAATATATGAAAATATAGAGAAGAAGTAGGATATAAATGATTTAATTCAAATATAACTCTTTAAAAACTAATAGTGAAAAAATAATAATAGGTGTTGAATTATGTGTTTTAAGAGATGGCATAATTCTGAGCAATATTTATATGTTTCACAGATATTTATTAAGTATTTACTATTATAGTACAATCTACATATATATTAAATAGATTTCCTTTACTTCTGGGGTTCACAGTCTAGCCAGGACAAAAGTAGTAGAAGTAGTGATAATAAGATATAAGTGATAATAAGATAATAAGAATATGAAATATATAACAATGAAAACATTTTTAAAAGCAGGAAGATAATTCAGGAAAAAAATATTTAATCATAATGTAGAAGGTAGGGTGGGCTCATGGAGAAAGTGATATTTAAGCCGAATCCTGGACATAAAGAACATTGCAATCACTGCATTTATGTATTATTTTTTAAGTTATAGAAGACTATTTTGGTGAAACCAGGCTTGAGATGGGGGAGAGGAAATATTAGAGTGAAGATTTTGTATTCATTTATTCAACATTTGAAATGTTCACATGATATCTAGATAGAATCATAAAATAAGCAGTTTTATACCGAAGTCTGTGCTCAAAGTTGAGTTCATGACTGTGTATATGAAATTGGTAGATGTAGACAGTATTGAAAAACTTAGGGAGAGACCAGGGGTTGGCATGCTTCCTATAAAAGAGCAGGGAGTGAATCTTTAAGAATTTGAAGGCCATGCAGTTTCTATCACAGCTACTCAACTTGGCCATTATAGTACAATGATAGCCAAATATGACATATACATGAGTGGGCATGGCTGTGTTCCATAATATTTTATTTATAAAAGCAGCCAGGGAATAAATTTAGGTCATGGGTCATAGTTTGCTGTATCTAATTTAGACAAAAACTATCTTTGGGAATATAATGACCAGTCCTTATTTCTTGTCACAAGGACTATCATTCTACCTTTCTTTTTTTTCTTTTTTTTTTTTTTTTTTGAGACGGAGTCTCACTCTGCCGCCCAGGCTGGAGTGCAGTGGCCAGATCTCAGCTCACTGCAAGCTCCGCCTCCCGGGTTCAAGCCATTCTCCTGCCTCAGCCTCCCGCCCGCCACCTCGCCCGGCTAGTTTTTTGTATTTTTAGTAGAGACGGGGTTTCGCCATGTTAGCCAGGATGGTCTCGATCTCCTGACCTCGTGATCCGCCCGTCTCGGCCTCCCAAAGTGCTGGGATTACAGGCTTGAGCCACCGCGCCCGGCATCATTCTACCTTTCTAACTTGCCTGCTTTTAACTGCATGTCCCTGTAATTTATTCTTGGTGTTAGCAAATTATGGCTCATGCACCAAATCTGGATCTTGGCAAGGATATAGTAAAATTTTAAGATGAGAACAATGGTACAGAACAGAAAAATACATGTAGAGGGAGACGGCTGGGCGTGGTGGCTCACGCCTGTAATCCCAGCACTTTGGGAGACCGAGACGGGCAGATCACGAGGTCAGAAGATCGAGACCATCCTGGCTAACACGGTGAAACCCCAAAAATACAAAAAATTAGCTGGACGTGGTGGCGGGCGCCTATAGTCCCAGCTACTCACGAGGCTGAGGTAGGAGAATGGCTTGAACCTGGGAGACAGAGCTTGCAGTGAGCCAAGATCGTGCCACTGCACTCCAGCCTGGGCAACAGAGCAAGACTCTGTCTAAAAAAAAAAAAAAAAAAAAAAAAAAAAATGTAGAGGGAGAGATTGGAATATAAAAGATAGAATATATAATATCTAGGTAAAACTCTTCAGCGAGTAGAATATGTATTGAGGCTCTTTTGTTGCAGAAGAGAAAATCCAAATTAAATTAACTCAAAAAAAATCTTTAAAAGTTTACAAAATAAGTAAATTAGCTCACAATTTTTAATTATAAGAGGAATTAAGATTTTTCTAAGTTAAGAAAATGGAAGAATGATGCTAAAAACTATCAGAAATGCCAGCAAATAAATAGGACTAAACTATCAATAGGAGAAGGATCTGGTAGAGAAGAACTAACACAGTTGCACATTGGCTGATATCCAGCCCATATGCACTGGTACGACTGTAGTCATTTTAAAAATATTAAAATGTGTTTATACTCTTGGTAAAAGAAATATACCGCTTCTCTCAGTCCTTAACAGTATTTTGCTGCTACAATCTCCCTGCATCCTCTGTAGGTATCTACCACCTCTGTTTTGATCCAGATAGAGGGGTACTGCAAAATAGGGAGCCTCTAGACCCAACTCCACCTCCAAGTTCTATACCACTTTGACACATCCACATGATGTATTGAAATTATTTAAGTGTGGAATACCATCCCAGAGTCCACTAAGATGAGAAGCAATAACACTTGGGTCGAAACATAGTTATAAACCAAGGGCCTTGTCCAGCTCACCTGGGGAATCCAGGCTTCTAAAACAAAGGACATGTATTAAGGTAAGCTGAAAAGGAAAATAAACCAATTTAGACAGCCATCAGAAATTCAGGGATCATAAAGGTTAGAGGAAAATCAAATAACAAGTAATGTAACAGATATGTGGGAAGATGAAGACAACTTTTCAGGTTAGGAACAGAGACCACCAAATCTTTGCTGACTTGTAAGGGGTTACTGGATAATATGACACTTAAGAAAGAAGGAGGTTAAATTAGATCTATTAAATGCTTTTTACCTATGCAAATAGTTTTTCCCTTCTCCAAGAATTTAATGGTCCCCACATGCGAATACCCAAGCTACAGCTCAAAATAGAGTCCATGGCTGTATATACAAAATTAATAAACATAGAAAGTATGGAAAAAAATATGGAGAGGTAAGGGGTTGATTAGCTTCCTGTTAAAATTACAGAAAGGCACTCCTGGGGGAATCAAAAACCAAAAAGCATTCTCATCTAGAAAAACTAGAAAAATGCCTCACTTCCTCTAAGCTGGATCCCCATGTCAGAAACTTGTAGAGCAGAGGATGGCCTAGATTTCAAGGTCTGCCCACCACCACCATCTTAAGACCTTCACAGAGCATTTCCACACAGGATACAGCCCACAACTTCATACACAGATTCTGATGAACCCATTTTAATCAGAGCATTCAGTGTCTGACTGAGTTGATTATATTGGTTGGCTGCCTTGGCACAGAAAAATTCAGACTGTATAATAATGTTATATCTGCGCAGCTGTGGAGAAGCGCAGACAGAATTCACAACCTTTATATATCCCATATTTCGCTAAGCATACAAAATTGCTCACATTTGTCCTTATTTGTTCTGTGCTCTTCTTAGTTTTACCTTCAAAATAAATATGTAAAGCTGAATACGTAGGCTTCAAGGTTTGGACAGAGCAGTTTCAAAACTTAATTTAAAGTTAAAAATCCTACACTATATCATGTCTCCCCCACAGTAAGTCTGAATTCCTATGAAAACTGTTTTTCCTACATTCATATATACTGCTTACATAAATCTCCTGGGCCATAATCACACTTATGATATATGATATATGACATACATATCAAGCAAAATGTATTATTTATAAGTTTGGATTGCCTGAGATTTCAGCTATCATAGACACTCAATGCAATTTTAAAATTATTAGAAAAAAAAATCCATTTTATTCTTCAAATAGGTCCATGGCCTGGCTTTTGAAATGCATTCTTAGATCTCCAAGACCCTGAGAAGGTACAATATATCAACCAGGGAATGATTCTCTGGTGATGTTCTGTTTCAATACATCACTGGTACAATGATTCTTTAATAATATACTGCCAAGTGTCACACATCAAGAGAGCACTTTGGAGCACAGAAGTCACTTTATTTATTTATTAGTGCTATCGCTCATTGCAGAGTTATTAGCTGACACTCAGGTCATGAACCCAGAAAGGAGATTCTGCATCATGGTCATTATGATAAGCAATATCCTCAATGCCAAGTTGAAAATAACTGAGCTTGCTTTGTGTGTCCTCAAAGAGTAATTGTGATCATTTTGACAGGGAGGCAAACATTGTTTATGTTGTCAAATAGCAAGTAGAAATTTTAATATAAATTTTAATAATTTGTAGTTGTTACTTGCAACTCTACTCAAACTGTGTAATAATGTTAGACTCATGGTATATCTGATTATAAATCATAACTTATTTCTTAATGATTTAGGTTAACATGCTTATTTATTTGATTTAGAACATTTTATTTGCTGTATAAATGCCCCATTTTTGTTAACTTGCTGCATCTCTCTATTCTACCTAAAAAATATCACACATCCTTTCTCCTGAGTTTGAAAATGCAAAGCCTAGGAAGGAAAATTGTTCTTGAAAAAAACTCATTTAATTGATTTATATTATTTGCACAATAGCTTTTCCATATTAAGTTATTTCTTTGCATTATTTTTATATCACTCTTTCCAAAGGATCAATTTTTATTTTACAGAATCTTATAAAATCCTGCCTTAGAGAGGGAAGGAGAAACTACCGTATTTCAATATTTTCCTGAAAGTTGTCTTTTGATATTCTTTTGCTCCCTTCTAAAACCAAATAATTATTTCTATTTTACCAAAAATCTCCTGGAGAATATATATACTCTCAGAAATGATTGCAAATAATTAATTATTCATGCAAAGAATATTGATTCTTGAAGAGCAAGAAACATTGATTTTTCTGAGAATATAACTCTCCATGATACCATGTCTATCCTGAAATTAAGTAATTCTGTATCAAAATTATGATAATAGAATTAATAACAATGTAGGGGAAATTGTATTTTAATCATTTCATATTGACAGGTATAAAGTAACAATTTCCTCCACTGAGATTCAGTATCGCTTTGAAAAGTCTTGCTCAAATTAATGTTTATATATTTACTATTGAAAAGCACCTAATTAAATACTCACCTTCTTGCCTTCCCCTTCATTACCCAACAGAAATGTTCTAGGGGCTCTTGTATGGTTTTGCTGTGTCTCAACCCAAATCTCATATTGAATTTTCACATGTTATGGGAGGGACCCAGCGGGAGGTAATTGAATCATGGGGGCAAGTCTTTCTCATGATAGTGAATCAGTCTCTCGTGAGATTCAATGGTTTTCTAAAGAAGAGTTTCCCTGAACAAGTTATCTCATTCTTTGCCTGCTGCCATCCATGTAAGATGTGACTTGCTCCTCCTTCCCTTCCACCATGATTGTGAGGCCTCCCCAGCTATGTGGAACTATAAGTCCATTAAACCTTTTTCTTTTGTAAATTGACCAGTCTTGGGTATGTCTTTATCAGCAGCACGGGAACCGACTAATACAGGCTCCATGAAGTTTTCCCCGGTATTAAAATTTTTGTATTCACATAATGAATACTCTGGATGACATGGACCATTACATTACGGAATCATATTATATATATGCCATTTCCCAGATGTGTGCGCTTATAATCAAACTTATGCTAACTCAGGGCCAGAAAACACTGTACGCTGTTCAAACAAAGTTTTTTATTAGTTCAAAAAGCAAACATAAAATTGTTGGCAGCCTATTCAAAACAATAGAATGAGAAAAAGTAAAATGGAAAATACTTAACTTCCTATCTTAAAAAAAGTAGACAAATATATGAAACAAACGATTTTCATACATTAGAAAACAAGTGGCAGAGGAATATGATTCCTAGGAAAAAGCATGAAAACAAATAAAGTGAGCTAGGAAAAAACAGAAAAACAAATAAAGTGAGCCTGAAGAAAGCACCAGCTGATTGTCTAAAGACAGTTTCCAGAATAAAGCACAAAAAACTGTAACCCAAAAAGAAACGAAAATTTTTGAGTTGAGGAGATTGATTTCCAAGATTCCAAAGGGTAGCGATGCTAGAATTTATGGCATAGAATACAGAAGAAAAGGGAGTTGCGTAGAAGAGCTTCAGGTATCTGTGTGAATATACTCCTTGGCTGAGTATTGACATGTGTGTGGATAAGAGGTAACTTCTCTAGGGCGGTTGGGGAGGTAGGGGGGGGAAACACACAGGAAAAAATAGGCCGAGCAATTTCTGCAGTAAACAGGAAAGTGGAAATATTGTATATTTCCACCAGTCAGAGGGGAAGAAATTCCACCTAGGAAAGCATCCAATAAAGTCCTCAAAAGAACGCTGCCTAAGTAGCCTGATGTATACCCAACCTGACAAAGCTTCCTAAAGCAAGCCTCACAGATATCTAACTACTTCCAAGTCACTTACCTCTGTGCCAGAACAAAATCTAACTTTCTCTAAAGGACCACAACACGATCAAGGAGATAACAATGTAAATTTTACAATGTCTAGCATCCAAACAAATATTACCTGCCCTGTTGCTTGGTTTAAATGTGTCTCTTCCAAAATTCAGGTTTTGCCAATGTGACAGCAGTAAGAGGTGGGGACTTTAACAGATGATTAGGCCATGAGGACTCAGCAATCATGAATGGAATTAGGTGCTATTATAAAGGGGCTTAATGGAGGGAGTTCTTTTGTTCTTTCACTCTTCTGCTATACAAGGACACAGAATCTCTACCCTCAGGAGAATACAGCATTCAAGGTGTCGTCTTGCAAACAGAGACCAGACTTCACCAAAAAACAAACTTGCCAGTGCCTTGATCTTGAATTTTCCAGCCTCCAGAACTCTGAGAAAGTAAATTTTTTATTCTTTAGATATTATCCAGTCTATGATATTCTGCTATAGCAGCATAAATGAACTAAGACACATGTGAAAAAGCAGGAGAATATGGCCAGTCATCAAAGGAAGGCTAATAGAAACAGACACAAAAATCATAGAGAGAATAGATTTAGCAAACAAAAGATTTAGAAAGCTAGTAGAATCATTATAAATATATTCTATTTGTTCAAGATACATATATATCCTATATGTTCAAGAATACAGAGGAAAACCTGAGCACTATGATATGAAAAATAGTTTCTGAAAACTGAAAATGCTTGAAATGAAAAATATGATATCTGCAAAAAATTTACTGGATAAGATTAAAAGAAGAATATTCCCAAAGGAAAAAAATATATATAATTGAATGCAGAAAAACCACATATCTAAAATAAAGAACAAAAATGTTTTTAAAAGTTCAGCAGAGCATCCAGTGACATATGGAAAAATATTAGCAAACTAACACACATTCCTGGACTTTCATAAGAAGTGGATTAAAAATATATTTGAAGAAATATAAAACTAAATCCACAAGTACAATATGCTCAGTGATTGAGACACAAAATAAGTGTATAGAACTCTGGCAAAGAGCATCATAATCAAATTGTTGAGAATAAATAATAAATAGAAAACTTATCAGAAACAAAAAAAAGCACGTGCAGAACAATTATAAAAATGACAGCAAATTGTTTTCAGAAATCTTACAAATTAGAAGATCTAAAATCTGCAAAATTTAAATCTAAAAATCACTAAATTTTTGAAAATGTTTGAAAAGCTCTAAAATCTCCAAATTTCTGAGAATTAAAAAGTGTACTATTAAAAGAACATGGGTCAAAGGAGTAATTAAGATGTACATTAGAAAATACGTTGAATAAAATGAAGGGAAAAGAAAAACATATCAAACTATATCCAGTGAGGCAAAAGCAATGCTTCAAGGGATATGTATAGCACAAAAAAACCTTGTATTGAAAAATAATTAAGAATGAATTAGCTTTCCCTTAAAAATTGGAAAACAGGCCGGGCGCCGTGGCTCAAGCCTGTAATCCCAGCACTTTGGGAGGCCGAGACGGGCGGATCACGAGGTCAGGAGATCGAGACCATCCTGGCTAATACGGTGAAACCCTGTCTCTACTTAAAAAATACAAAAAACTAGCCGGGCGATGAGGCGGGCGCCTGTAGTCCCAGCTACTCGGGAGGCTGAGGCAGGAGAATGGCGTAAACCCGGGAGGCGGAGCTTGCAGAGAGTTGAGATTCGGCCACTGCACTCCAGCCTGGGTGGCAGAGCAAGACTCCGTCTCAAAAAAAAAAAAAAAAAAAAAAATTGGAAAACAAGAGTGAAATAAATTCAAAAAAGTCAAAGAAAAAATGATAAACATATCCTATAAAATAATAAAATATAAAACAGAAAAACAATAGATAAATGAAATCAAACGGCGGTTCTTTGAAAAGATCAATACAATTTATAAACATATAACTCAAATGATCAAGAAAAAAGTGAGAAAATAAAATTACCAATGTCAGGAATGAAAACATGTCTTGTAGAAGTTAAAAATATAATGACAATATATTATGAATAACAGTATGACATTAAATTTGATGGCTTAAATGAAATGAGCTAATTCCTTGAAAGGCATGTATTGTCAAAGTTCATTTAAAAATAGTCTGAACAACCCTGTATCTACAAAGAAATTTATTTGCCGTTAAAAGTCTCACAAAGAAAATTTCCAAATACAATGACTTTGTATGCGAATTCTACTAAACATTTAAAAAATAAATAACACAAATGATGGTATAGTAAATATCTAAGGAAGTGCTATTACAAATTTTATACAAACTTTTCTGAAAAATTGAATAGGAAGCATTGCCTAACTCATTATGAGACCCACTTTATTTTGACAGTAATACTAGACAAAGCCATTAGAAGAAAACTAACTATAAGCTAATATCTCACATGAGCTTAGATAAACAAGTAAGAATATTTTAAAACAGCAAATCTGCTAATAAATAAAAAATAAATAATATATAAGTACCAAATAGTAACAGTAACTATCCTAGAAATGCAAAATTGGTTTGACATTGCAAATCAATCAACCCACTTCACAATGCTTATAACCAAACTAAAAAAAAAAAAAAAAAAAAAAACATCATCACAACATACACAGAAAATAGTCTGACAAAAGTTAATACAAATTTATAAGAACTCTCAACAAATTAATGATAACATAACTTTTTCAAACTAGTAACAGGCCTGTATTTTAAAAATTGCTAATCTTTTATAACTCATGAAAATATAATTAAAGTTGAATACTAATTTCTTACCCCAAATATCAGAGTCAAGGCAACAATATCCACTTTCAGCACCTCTTTTTTTTCCCCCCGCACCCAGGCTGGAAAGCAGTGGTGCCATCTCAGCTCACTGCAAGCTCCGCCTCCCAGGTTCATGCCATTCTCCTGCCTCAGCCTCCCGAGTAGCTGGGACTACAGGCGCCCGCCACAACGCCTGGCTAATTTTGTTTTGCATTTTTTAGTAGAGACGGGGTTTCACAGTGTTAGCCAGGATGGCCTCGATCTCCTGACCTCGTGATCCGCCCGCCTCCGCCTCCCAAAGTGCTGGGATTACAGGCGTGAGCCATGTGCCCCAGCCTCAGCACTTCTATTCACTATTGCATTGTAGGTCCTAGCCCATGCTATCTGCAAACATTTTTTTAAAGTCATAACGACAAAGAGCAAAACTTTATTTTTTTAAAAAAGTTAGTTTATATAGATAAGCCTAAGCATTTATAACATACTACTAGAACTAATACATAGGTTTAGCAATGTCACAGGACTTAAGACTGATAGATAAGATCAATTATATTTCTACCTGCTAGCAATGAAATTTGGAAATTAGTATTTTAAAATACATTTTAAAATGTCAAACAGCACAATATATTTTAGAATAAAATTAACAAAACAAGTGCAAGCAAATTGCAAACTACAAAATCTTTCTGAAAGAACTAAAAAAAAATCTATATACAAAGATAAACTGCATTCAAAGACATTAAGATTCAATGTTGTTAAGATGTCAATTCCAACAAAGTGACTTGTAGATCCAAGGCAATCCAAGTCAAATTCCCAGACGTCTATTATTGTAGAAATTAACAACAGGAATCTAAAATTTCCGTTGAATTTCTAAAGGACTGTTGAGGAAAAGAGTGAAACTCTGTAAAATATTTTAAGAGATTTATTCTGAGCCAAATATGAGCCACCATGGCCCATGTCACAGCCTTCAGGAGGTCCTGAGAGCATGTGTCCAAGGTGGTTGGGATACAGCTTGGTTTTATACATTTTAGGAAGGCATGAGACATCAATCAAATACGTTTAAGAAATACATTGGTTTGGTTCAGAAAAGTGGGACAACTCAAAGGATGGGAGCTTCCAGGCCTAGGTAAATTTAAACATTTTCTGGTTGGCAATTGGTTGAGTTTATCTGAAGACCTGGGATCAATGGAAAGGAATGTTCAGGTTGTTAGGCAGGAGACTAAGTTTTATTGTGCAGAAGAATCTCTGAGATAGCAGACTTCAGAGAGAGGGCAGGTTGTAAAAGTATTTCTTATCAGACCTAAAAGGGTGCCTGGCTCTTAGTTGGTTGTCTCCTGGGTCTGGGAAGGAAGGAAATAAAAAGGGTGGAAAGGGGATACAGAATGTGGATTTTTCCGATAAGAGACTTTGGAGGGCAATTTCAAGATACAGCAAGGACATTTATTTTGGGGTAAAACATTTTTATTTTCTTCATTGTTATGCCAGAGTCAGATTGGAAAGTAAGTCATGATATACAGTGTCAAATAAAACCCCTCTGATGAGAATTGTAGGGCATGACTCCCCAGACCCCTTAGGTAGGAATTTGGGCAAGATAAAAAATCAGAGCTTAGTCCTCATAACTAAACTAACCAGAACAATTTTGGATAGGAGTAACCAAGAGTAGAACTTGACTTAGTAAAAAACAAAACAAAACAAACCCTACAGTTTGGTTTGACATAGGCTTAAATATACAGAGCAGTAGAAAAGGGAATCCAGAAATATACTCAAGTGTATATTTCTGTTGATAATGTCGTTCAAGTTAAAGCAAAGAGAAACAAATAATCAACAGATGGTTTTAGATCAATTGGAATACACTGAACCCTTCTCTTACTCTAGGAACAAAAAACTAACTAGAAATGTATCACAGACAGAAACGTAAGAGCCAAAACAATAAAACTTCCAAAAAAGTGAAAGATTTCTTAGATAGGCTACAAAATAAAGAATTTACCGGAAAAAAAATTAATACATTGTATTTTGTTAAAATTTAAAATTTTGTTCTTAAAATGGCACTGTTAAAAGAGTAAATGACAGCTAGGTGCAGTGCTCACACCTGTAATCCCAGCACTTTGGAAGGCTGAGGTGGGCGGATCACCTGAGGTCAGGAGTTAGAGACCAGCCTGGCCAAAACAGTGAAACCTCATCTCTACTAAAAATACGAAAAAATTAGCCGAGTGTAGTGGTGCATGCCTGTAGTCCCACCTACTCAGGAGGCTGAGGCAGGAGAATCGCTTGAACCCAGGAGGCGGAGGTTACAGTGAGCTGAGATCATGCCATTGCACTCCAGCCTGGGTGACAAGAGCAAAACTCAGTCTCAAAAAATAACAAATTAAAAAAAAGAAGAGTAAATTACAAGCCACAAATGCAGATTATATTTGCAAGATATATATCTGGTAAAGAATTACTTTCAGAATATATAGTTTAAAAAATCTCAATATTAAGAAGACACAAACCCAATAATAAAAATGAGTACATATTTGATTTCAAATTTTACCAAAGAACATTTACAAATATCAGGAAAACACATGAAGATGTGAACATCATTTCTCATGTAATTAAAGTCACGCAGAATTTTTTGTTCATCCACTAGAATGTCTAAAATTAAAAGGAAAAATCTCACAATACCAGGAACTGATAAGATAATAGAGAAAGGGGGAACTTTCATGTTTTTGGTAGCGGAATGCATACTGATACAGCCACTTTGGCAACACTTTGTATATTTTTGTAAAATGAACATACCATAAGATCCAGACAAAAAAAAAAAATATATATATATATATATGTTAACACAAAGCTGTTTATGCATATGTGCGTAACAGCTTTATTCTTTGCCATCAACACTGAAAAGAATGTAAATATTCATCAACATGTGAATGGAGAAACAAATTGTGTTATATACAATGGATTACTATTCAGCAAAAAGGAAAGGAAAGAAAAAGAACAAAAAAACAGACACAGTCAATAACATAAATGAATCTTTATGAAGCTATGTGGAAGAAGCCATATACAAACCACTACCTATGTTGTGATTTAATTTGTATTAAATTCTAAGGAAAGCAAACTACAATGACAGAAAGCAGATCAGAGGTTGCCAGGAGATAAGAGCAAAATATAAAGCTGACTGCAGAAGGGCACAGCAGAATTGTTTTTTTTGTGGTAATTGAAACATCTTATAATTATTTTGGTATTTAAACAACTATAAAGTTCAAACACATTGAATTGTATACTTAAAATTAGTGAGTTGTATTTTATGTAAACTGTACCTCACTAAAGCTTAAATAAAGCTTATTTTTTAAAGTAACAGCATTTGTTTACATTTTGAATTAGTACAATTCTTGAGTCTTTATTAGACACTTAGATGTATCAATTTGTTGTGTTGTCCTACAAAGTAGTATAACCTATGCAATAGATCTTTTGTTTCTAAGACAAAAATTTGGATTAGGTGTCTATTCAATATATATTTTATTAACAATGACTTTTTAATAGCATTATATTAAGTGGAAAATACAGCTTTAGTGTTACTAAATCAGAAGCCCTTAAAAGAGGCAATAGGTTGTTAAGGGGATTTTGGTGAAGTTTGAAGTCTGATTTATTTTTATCTAGCAACCAAAAAGTTACCATTATTAATTTTATGTTCCAATGGCCTAGAATCCTGTAAAAAGAATAAAAGTACAATATTATGTAAGTCAAAAAAGAAAAGAAATTAAAAGATTAAAAATCTAACAGATGATGAACATTTTAAAAATTCATGTCCAAAATCATGATTTATTTCCAATTCATTATCCATCATGCTAAAATATTGTTAATTAGAATTTTACATGCTTTGGTGGTTTTGTTTGTGATTAATTGGTAAATGTATCTTGATTTTGTAGCTGAATAAACACTCTGCTGAGGGTGTTGAAAATTTATGCATATGACAATAATGTTAAAGTAAATATAATTTGTCACTATTCTGGAAATCATATGATTTTATTTTGTTAAAATGACCCAAATATTGTTCAAGTTTGAGGAAAACTGGTGAACAGGAATAGGATTTTATATGTACAATACATATGTATATGTGTATAGTATATTTACACAATACTTTTCTCTCGACCAAAACAGTATTTTAAATTATTTTCTCTTCAAAATTTGCTATGTGAAGAGATACTTTTTCGACATTGTTCTAAAATATGTCCTGTGACTTTGAGCATGATCAATACGGCCAAGTTTATTGATGGTAAAATAAAAATTCTGCTCAATTCCTCATGTTTACTGTTTTTCTCACTAGAAAATGATTTAGAGTGACAGAGAGTTGAAAGTACTACATTTCTGTATCATGTTTCCAGAAAATATTTTCATGTCATGGATTCCATAGGTTATTCAGTGGAAAATATGAAAACAAAAAGAAAAGAAATAACTAAGGGCAAAGAAAATAACCTATATGCTTCTGTAGCCTTTTTTATTGCTCTGTTTTGTTTTATATTCTTATATTATTGATCACCCTGAAGAGGTAATTGTTATCATCGGTTTGCTAATAGAGACTTGAAAAGAAGAAAAGCAGTTTTATAGGGATTTGCACTATTTACAAATTGTTTAACCGATCGTCTTTGGAAAAAAACAAAACGTTGCCTAGCTGTTAGACAAAACATGGTCTCCCTGTCATTGATATAATTTCTCTCTTTGTGAGAGGATCTGCAATGCATTAGAATTTCAAAATACTAAATAACAACATCAGTTTAAAAGCTCCCATGTAACACATACATGTGTCACACACGCACATACATATGCTACTGCTGCTTTACCGAAATGAGTTCTTATTTCAAAGAAAACATTTTATAATGATTTAGTTTCCAAATGCTCATAACAGTTTGTCATTTAGTATAGCTCATTTTAATATTTTGCTTTCTGGATACATGTTGACTCCCCATATACCTGTAGTTAGCAAACAAAATTTATCCTTTATATTTTTTATCAATTGTTTATGAAGCTGACAGATTTATGTCAGCAATTGCTTTACTCAGAGCTGTAACATTTTGAGCTCTCATAGTTTCTAGTTGAAATAGTATGGTATGCAGCCAAACAATCATAGACCATGATGTATTTAGCTTTTATGAGTTGTACTAAAAATAAAGACAAAAGTTACTTCCATCATTGTTTCCATGATGATTACGATTACCTTACACACTTTCTGTATTTACTGTAATAACAAATAATGCCTTTCATAAAAATATATTTTTTCCAAAAATTTACCTTCCATTTAATGTTTGACCGGTTAGTAGGAAGTTTTATCATCTTTTCAAAGAACTTTGAAGAGGATTTACAGAGACCCTTACAAAAGCATGTCGCTTACCGCTTAACATGGTAGACTGTGGTCAGATAATAGCGATGAACTGCCATCAGGTGGGAGTGTTGAGAGTTAGTTGATGGTTTAATTTGATGTGGAACAAAAGAAAGAAGGGGAAGAGTTGCTGTTTAGTTGAGGAAAAGATGTCTAATGTCAAAAAAGGCTGAGACAGGAAAAAGTTGCTAACATTAAATGATTTTCAAACAAAAGAAAGGAACAAACACTCATCATTTGGAAACATCAATTATGTGCTAAAGATCACAGAAACTATAATATGCTTCTGCTAGGTCTACTGTTCTTTAATTTTTATAAGCTCAAAAGTTGGGCCTACCTTTTAACATTTTCCTTATGAAAATTGTAAAAATACAAAACTAGTAAAAAGATAAATCTTTCTTGAAATGAAGTCACAAAAAACTTGCTCACGTAAGTAACTGCAATTTTAAACTAATACTGTATTTCAAGCAAGCTGAAATAAGAAAACAATAAAGGCTACAAAAACAGCACAAATCAGAATTAATAACTTAGAAATGAGATAAACAAAGATGCATTATTAAAAATTAGAACTGTCAGTACTCAGAAAAGAGATAACAAGAAAAATTTCAATATTGAAAGCAAAACAATAAAAGCATACACACAGAAGATCAAATACCATATACAATTCTTATTAGAAACAGAAGTTGAAAGGAGGAGAATGAAAGTAAATTAGAAAGCTATTAAGAAAAAGATAAAAATTATTTTAGAGAAGTAGATATATTTTAATATAGATAATAACTACTCATTAAAAAACTATTCTGTAAATTATAAATAAATAAATAAATAAGGAGAGATTAACATTTGTAGTTTGAAAATTTTGTGGAACTGGCACATTTCAGTTTGAGGAAATACCAAATACATCTTTTTCTAATCACTTTGGATTTAAGAAAGCATAGATTTATAAACAAATTTGAGCTGTTCACCTTTTCAAATATGGAAGAGATTTTGCACAAAACATGGTGAGCGATTAGTGTTAATTCAAAAATAATTCATGGCCAGGCACAGTGGCTCACGCCTGTAATCCTAGCACTTTGGGAGGCCAAGGTGGGTGGATCACGAGATCAGGAGATCAAGATCATTGTGGTTAACATGGTGAAACCCCGTCTCTACTAAAAATACAAAAAAAAGAAAAATTATCTGGGTATGGTGGTGGGCGCCTATAGTCTCAGCTACGTAAGAGCCTGAGGCAGGAGAATCACTTGAACCCTAGAGGCGGAGGTTGCAGTGAGCCGAGATTGCACCACTCCACTCCAACTTGGGTGACAGAGCAAGACTCTGTCTCAAAATAATAATAATAATAATAATAATACTTTATAAATAAATAGAATTTGTTATTTTCTCTCTGTTTTTATGGAACATGAATCCAAGAGCACTTAGTCTGAATTTCAAATACATGTATAGAAACAATATTTGGATTTATATTAGTTTTTGTTTTTCCAAAATAAGATTCCTTGAATC
Organism: Rhinopithecus roxellana; assembly: GCF_007565055.1. Lineage (NCBI taxonomy): Eukaryota > Metazoa > Chordata > Mammalia > Primates > Cercopithecidae > Rhinopithecus > Rhinopithecus roxellana. Next base: position 58,769,387 of record NC_044559.1, on the reverse strand, counting down.
TTCTCTCCATGCTTGTTTCTCTTTCATCCTTTAATAATACACCATTCAATGTAATTTTTAAAAAAATGATTATTATTACTATTATTATTATTATTTGAGATGTAGTCTAGCTCTGTTGCCCAGGCTGGAGTGCAGTGGCATGATCTTGGCTTTCTGCAGCCTCTGTCACCCACTTTCAAGCAATTCTCCTGTCTCAGCCTCCTGAGTAGTTGGGATTAAAGGCGCCCACCACCACGCCCAGGTAATTGTATTTTTAGTAGAGACTGGTTTTTGCCATGTTGGCCAGGCCAGTCTCCAACTCCTAACCTCAGGTGATCTGCCTGCCTCAACCTCCCAAAGTGCTGGGATTACAGGTTTGAGCCACCATGCCGGACCTCCCCATTCAATGTAATATATGTTTTATTGCCTAACATCTTTGTTTTCCTTCCTGGTTTATTTCTATACTCTCTCTCTCGCTTGGTGGCTCTCCTTTTCTCTTCATCCATCTCCAATTCTAGCCCTGTCTGTCTCTTTAACTTTGCTAATTTATTTTTGTAGAAACACATATATATACACACACAGTTAGGTCAGACAGTCTAAAACAAATGAGTACACAACAGTGTTAAATGAAGAGACATTTATAGAGGTAGGCTGTTAATTCAACATAAATGAGATTAAGTATCTGTTAACTAATTTGTCACTTTTGGCTTTAAAATTTTTTCTGTGAATTTTTTGTGCTCTTTTTCCAAAAAACTTTTTTTTTTTTTTTTTTTTTTTTGGCATTTGGTAAAAATGCTCCAGAGACATTGGCACTTTTTTTAGTCTTTTAATGTGTATAAATTTTAAAAAGCTTTCTTTGCCCTAAATTAGCAATAAAACCTTGATCTCGTTATATAAAATTTATTTAGAATGGAAAATCCTTACAAAGTTGTTTTCATGACGTAATGAAATGCTCTGAGGAAAAGTATCTAACACATAGTTTTTCATATAATTGAGATTCAATACATATAACTTTTAATGTTGAGATTACAGCTTTCCCAGTTTTGTCTGAAGGAATAACTCCTTTTTCCAACCAATTTGACCAGCTATACAGTGACAGTAAATAATTTTTCCCAGCACTAAGTCATTGAAGGTACCAGAGTAGGGCTTCCAGCAAAGTGGAGGCTGTGACAAGGACGATGAATGGATCTAATGGGACTGTGTGGCACTTCAGTAATGAGAAGCAAGATTGTGATTGAGGGGCAGTGAGAACCAGGAAAGTGGGAGCTGGGGACAAGAAACCACTAGAATTAGCATGACCTACAATAGTAAGCCCCTGTACATTAGGGTTAAGATTTTTTTTATCTTAGCTGACTGTCTTCATTTACTTGGTATCTTTCCCCTTCTACCACAGGGACTGGTTTCACAGCCATTGTTCCTTTGGCCATTACCTAGTACTCCTAATTACATTTCTTTTTTCACTGGTTCATAAAGATTCCCTAACTCTTCCCTAAAGAAAACATACAGTCCCTTTGAACTCTTCTAAGACTGTGGTTTTTATAAAAAATGAATCATGGTAATAATGTAAATTATAATGATAATTGCACAATTAGCCTAAGATATATAATGTTTTTATGCGATGACTAAGAAATCAAAGGTCACCCACATATGCCAAAAAGCAAGAGGTATATTTAAGTAATCCCAGCACTTTGGGAGGTGAGACGGGTGGATCACAAGGTCAGGAGATTGAGATCATCCTGGCTAACATGGTGAAATCCCATCTCTACTAAAAACAAAAACAAAAACAAAACAAAACAAAACAAAAATGAGCCAGATGTGGTGGCAGGTGCCTGTAGTCCCAGCTACTTGGGAGGCTGAGGCAAGAGAATGGCGTGAACCCAGGAGGTGGAGTTTGCAGTGAGCCAAGATCGTGCCGCTGCACTCAAGCCTGGGCGACTAAGAAGGACTCCATCTCAAAAAAATGAATAAGTAAATAAATAAATAAATACATAAAAATAGACATCTTAATGAAGATTCAGTTGCAACTGGAACTGCTTTCAGTTTTTCTACTTCTGCTTTGCTAGGATTTCATCCAAGTGTCTAGAGGAAAAGTTGTGGAAGTGATGAGCAGAGTTGTCCTAAAGCTGTGGGCAAGAACTGGTTATGGATATAGACATTGTGGAGCTACATGGGAGGAATGATCCAAAATACACTTTACATTTGCTACATTAATGTCACCATCCTACCACTGTAGCTTTCATAGTACGGTAATCTAATCTCAAAGTAGGAAGCAGGTAAGAGTTTAGGTTAAGAGAGTAGTGAGCAAAAGAGACCATAAAAGATATAATCTAAAGTAATTTTAAATAAAAAGGAATTTTACATTTACTGAGTGTCTTAGTCTTCTTCTTCCTCCTCCTCCTCTTCCTTCTTCTCCTTCTTCTTCTTCTTTTTTATTTATTTATTTATTTTTTGGCTTTTTGAGACAGGGTCTCACTCCAATGCCCAGGATGAAGTGCAGTGGTGCAGTCATGGCTCATTCCAGCCTCGAATTCCCAGACTTAAGTGATCCTCCCACCTCAGCCTCTCAAGTAGTTAGTATTACAAGCACACATCACAACACTTGGCTATTTTTTGTATTTTTTGTAGATGGGGTTTTGTCATGTTGCCCAGTCTGGTCTCAAACTCCTGGACTGAAGTTATCCTCCCATCTTGGCCTCCCAAACTGCTGGGATTACAGGTGTAAGCCACTATGCCTTGTTATCTCTTATTCAGAGCCTTAGTCAAATATTTGAATTCAGGTAGTTTATTTGAGACTTCATCCAAAGAAGCAATATGGAGGAAGGAAAGATGTATTACTGAGAACACCATGGTAGGCCACCACTATGCTTTATGCCAGGGCCTCTAAGAAATTTGCAAGATATCTCCCTGTATGATCCATCAAACTGATGGGAAGTTAAGAATTGTCCCTAGTTAATTGCCTTCCATTTACAATCTGTGCTTTTTCATATGCTGAGCCTCTATATGACTTCCTCCAGAAAAGGCCCTGAGGCAGAAAAATGGGACATCAGGTGCAGAGCCATAATGGAGTGGGCCACTGTTAGTGACACCTAGAATCATCTATCATAACTGTGGCCGAACAAGGAGACGAACCAAAAGGATGTGACTCCAGCTAGGCTGAGCTTCTCTCAATACAGAATTGTCTTTAATTGAATGCCAAAAGATTGTAATAGAAATGTAGCCCAATTTATTTATCTATTTAATCTATATTTATCAGGTACCTGTTATCTGTCAGACACTGTTGTTTGGAAATAACACAAGATGAGCAAGCTCCTACTTTCTTGGAGTCCATAATGCAATAGGCACAGTAGAGATGGATGACAGCAATCAAATCACATTTGATTTATGGGATAAATGTCATAGTAAGGGCTATATAGGGTATAAATGAAATGCAGGAGGAATTGGCACACACTGAAATGGGTGACACATGGTTGCTTGAAGAAATGATTTCTAAACTAAGCATGAAAATTTAGTTGGAATTACATAAGCAATCACAGAGTGGAATGCTTTTCAGTAGGAAAAAAAAAATAAAGCTTTCTAATTCCTACATGACCATTTATATAGGAGTATTTTTATATTTTGTATCCAGCTTTGAAGTGGACAAGGACCAATTTACTCCAGAGCTTAATATCATTAAATGCTTAATATGTGTTAATTTTTTATCACCAAATCATCATCATCGTCATCAGCATCATCGATACCTTGTGAGTTTCTCCATGGTTTTCTTAAAAAAAAAAAAAAAAAAAAAGGCTCTAAAGCAGAAAATAGCAACATTAGGTGCAGAGCCATGATGAAATGAGCCACTTGTCAGTAAGACTCAGAAAATCTCAGAAAACATCAATATACTAGAATCCCGTTGCTAGTGGGATGTCCTAAGAAAATGGAGAGGTAAGAGTTAGCAGTCATAGAGATTGACAAGGGCCTAAGAACTCCAGGAAAATAATGCAATGAAATGCATCTGGTGACTTAGGTTTTCATTAAGAAGATACTATAGGCCAGGCACAGTGGCTCATGCCTGTAATTTCAGCACTTTGGGAGGCCAAGGCAGGTGGATTACCTGAGGTCAGGAATTCAAGACCAGCCCGGCCAACATGGTGAAACCCCTTCTCTACTAAAAATAAAAAAATTAGCCAGGCATGGTGGCAAGTGCAGTAATCCCAGCTACTCAGGAGGCTGAGGCAGGAGAATTGCTTGAACCCAGGAGGCGAAGGTTGGAGTGAGCTGAGATTGTGCCACTGCACTCCAGCCTAGGCAATAGAGTGAGACTCAGTCTCCAAAAGAAAAAACATAAAGAAGATACTATAATATATGCAAATACATTATAAAAGAATGGCCAAGAGCCCAGGGTTCATCATCAAGGAGGTTTTGTTTCTACTGAGTCTCCTTTTTTCAGCTTTGTGATTTTAACAATAAAGCCTCTATATACTTCAATTTCTGAAACTGCAAGATGTTTGTATTAATTACATCCAGTTCACAAAGTAGTTTTAAGAGTTTAAAAAATATCATTCAGGCACAGCATTTAACATACTGCCTGAACCATCCTTAGTTGTAAATAAAAGTTAATTATTTCCTCTGTTTTTAAATACTCAAGTGACGTGACCACTCAATCAAGCTACTAAACATATTTTGAAGGATTGTATTTTTCTCTGGTGTTATATAAGACTCATTCTCCATTCTAAAAGTTACAATATTAATGATTTTTCCTGCAAATTGCTTTTAATAATTTTTATTCTCTTTTTTTTTTTTTCTTTTTCTGAGACAGGGTCTTGCTCTGTTGCCCAGGCTGGGGTGTTGGTGTGTTATCCTGGCTCACTGCAACCTCAAACTCCTGGGCTGAAGCAATCCTCCCACCTCAGCCTCCCAAGTAGTTGGGACTACAGCTATGTCCCACCATGCCCAGCTAATTTATTTTTAATTTTTGGTAGAGACAAATTCTCACCACATTGTCTAGGCTCATCTGGAACTCCTGGGCTCGAACTATCCTCCTACCTTGGCCTCCCAAAGTGCTGAGATTACAGTTGTGAGCCATCATAGTTGGCCAATAATTCTCATTCTCTTCATGTTTGTTTGTTTAACTTATAAGCACGTTAGACATCCATAAAATTGAATTTGATGTGAACTTCTCAGATTGAAGCAATTCACAGTGTGACAGAAGCAGTTACATTCAGTTAGATTTGACCCAAGTTATACTTGAAGTGCTTAGTCATTGGTCCTGAGTCAAGATTAGTCACCCACTCTAATCACATTGAGAATGACCCTCCCAGATTAAACATAGCATATATTGTATATCTTGGTGCTAAAAGGCATGCTGGAAATCAGGCAGCAAAATCATATGCTAATGCCAACTCTACTCTCTACTGCCATTGTTGGGGGGCTAATTTTGTCATCAGTGCGTACATGCTTAGAGAGAAGGGTACAAATGTGCTTATTAGGTAACATAGACTATGCTAGAGCAGGACAACCATTTAACTTTGATGTTACTCTAATATCAGAGAAAACAGTTTGGCCAATTCATTCATTATATACTACAGATTACTTTGATATTTATTTCAAATAAAATTGCTCCTTATGTCCTACTTTCCAGTTCTGCTCTTAGCAAATCTTGCCTGAGCAGTCTCATAACAATAATTAAATAAGTTTACACAGCTCAATTTAGACAGTGTCATTGTCCTGTTCAAACTTCTTTACAAGTTCCTGAAATAAAATGCTTATCATTCAGGCTGGCATTCACAGTCCTTCACAATCTGACCATACCCAACCTGCCGTTCTTCTTTTCTTATCCCTCATATTACAATGAATATCTTGTATCTTACACGTTGCACTGCCCTATGATTATTTCTCAAAGATGTTATTTAATTTCACACTTTTTCAACTTTCCATACACAGTTTCTTTCCAACAAAAACTTTGAACCTTAATTTTTTCTGTCTACAGACAGTCTGCTGATTTCTACAAGCCTACCTGAAAGGTAACCTTCTCCACATAAGTTGTGCTGACTGCTTTAGGCAAACAAACAAACAAAAATAAACCTGCTTTTCCCTCAACACTGTGCCTATATCTTTTGATTACTGTACAAAACGTTTGCCCTATATAACCAAATTTGGTGCATTTCAGTCTATGTATTTCATTTGATTGTAAAATGTTGATATTAAAGGCCATATCTGCTTGCTTTTGTAAGCACTAGTTCGGCAATCTAGCATGGTGCTTTGCACATATTAGGCACTCCAGCAACAATAAAATGTTTGCTAAAATAGCTCATTTATAATAAAATGCTAATTCAGATTATCTTCAGCTGAATACATTTAAAATATTTACACATATTGAAAGGGATCATCTGAGATGTAATTGCTTATTGGTGAATTCTTTCTGACTCAAAGAGATTAGCGGCCCCTTCCCTGTCCAAGCAGGGAACTGATCATGCCAAAAGAAACTCTGCCCTCAGGACACTGGGAAGATCGCAGAGACAGGCCTTCCTGGACTTTGCCAAAGAAGTTTCCTGGCTATTATTATCTTGAAAAATCTAAAAATATAAATTTATGCTTTTATAAAAAGAGAGTTATTAAAAAATGTTTATAGACAACATGTCTAAATGACCTTTTGTTAATTATGTGGGTTGCAGAAAAACACATTTTGTTCTCTGAGTTTGATTTTACGTCGCTCATATTCACTTTAGTCAATAGAAGGTTCTCTCACAAAAAAAAAAAAAAGAATCTCATTAATGAAGTGTCAGTAAAACCATTACTGTGATGCTTAAAATAAGAAGACAATGTTCTTTCATTTCCTAACAAAAGTTATTATGAAATTTAGGCACCTGAGCTTTACCTAAAATGTAGGACAGAAAAAAATAGTAAGAGCCTATTCAGATCAGAGGTTCCATTTCAGACTTTAAAATCTTTATGTACCCAGGTCATTTGTAATGTATCACAATAAGTTTGTTACTAATATCAAACTACTTAGGTTTACAAATGATATCTTTTTTAATAACAAGAAACAACACTATCACTAAATCATTTGTCTTGAATTTCAATGGGAAAAATGCTGGTGTGTTTACACATAAAGAATTGTAAAACAAAACAAAAAAAACAAAAAAAGAATTGTAAAACAATCTTTACTTCATAAAAAGTATGGAGAAATACAAGTCTTTTGAAATTATTTAATTCTTTTCAGGAGACTACTTATGTATGCACAATCAAATTACCAGAAAATTGTTGAATGTACACATTGTCAAGATAATTATATTATATAGAATTAAAAATATTTTTTTGATTTTTAGAATAGTTCATGCGGTTGCCCCTCAAAGTGCAATGGGGTTAAACATAGTAAACACATAATGAGTTGAAAATATTATTAAGTCAAAAATGCACTTAATACATCTAACCTACTAAACATCATAGCCTAGCACAGCCTACCTTAAACATGCTCAGAACACTTAACATTAGCCTACAGTTGGGCAACATTATTTAACACAAGCTTATTGTAAAATAAAGAGTTGATTAGTTCATGTAATTTATTGAATACTGTGTTGCAAGTCAAAAACAATGGTTGTATAGGTACTCAGAGTATGCTTTCTAATGAATACATATCACTTTCATACCATCATAAATTGAAAAATTGTTAGTCAGCAACTGTCTGTGTAGTGTTGAAAAGATGAGAAATCATATATTGCAAAATAATACGTTTAAATAATACATAAAGGCATAAATTACATATGCTAGAAATACTATATATATATTTATACATATATATATTTACAGAGAGAGAGAGAAAGAAAGAGAGAGAAACTTGAATTGAATGAAATAGCACACTAAAGACATCTGGGCTACTTTGGTCAGTGCCTAACCATGGTCAAAATGAACAAACAACAACAAACAAACAAAATAAAAGAGAAGGAAGGAAAAGAAACACAGAGTATTTGTAACGATAAATTTTAAATTTTATCTCCAAGTAAATTACGATTATTTTGGGAAAATGTATTAATTCTGTCCTTCCAAATGAGAGCTTTATGATGACTAGGATGACACATATTCCATTTTTTTTTTTTTTTTTTTTTGCATGGCCAACACCAAATATAGTAGCAGATAATTAATAAACCATTGTTGAATAAATAAATAAAAACAAATTATTCCTTTTACTGGCCCTCTATATTACACTTGCTTTGATCTTATTACATCTGGCCTGGCTAATCTACAATGTCAAGTTTGGTTTCTGTCCTACCCAATATGTTCTTTAATTCCATGCTATAGGTTGGACCAAGTATATATGTGGAAGGTTTCCACTTCGACTGGAGGGCAGACTTAAAATTACTTTCCTGTAACTAGTCAATACACCTCCAAATATAGTAGATGATTACCTCAGTTTGATTTTCCTCTATTACTTAGTTTCTACTCTAAAACTAAAAATCTATATGTAATCATCAATTTCTGCTGATACTTAGATATAAACAATCTCACTAGTGGTTTATATTTTCCATCACTATAGACTTTCTTGTTTCATTGAATTAGATGATCATTTATCAAAAGTTCCATGTAAGAAAAATAATGCAAACAACATAGTGTAACAAGTAGAATCAGATACCTGCTTGCTACAGTGCATTGACCATCATTTTTGTAGTACTTTAAAATAGTTTTTAAAAATCATTAAGCATTTTGCATTGTTACTATTTTAAAAATGCTTTAAAAATAAAATGTTAATTTTTCATACATAATAACTATATTCTAAGCATGATAGCATTTGTTACAGAAAAGCCAAAGAAATGTTAGAAATAGCTTAACCTTTAAGGTTCTTGCAGTATATTGCATATAAAACACCAATTTATGTGGCAAAATAAACAAACAACATAAAACAGAATACATTATTTGATACAACTATGATAAAAATTCTAAAAGAAAATGAAGAAGATAAATAGGCATTAATTAAAATAATCTTTCAGTGAGTTGTTTCAAGTGTGTAATATATACTGATTAATGAATTAAATAAGTTATTAATATGTATAAGAAGCTGAGATTAAAATGGATACAAAAAAAGCATATATTATTGCCCTCCCTGGAGATTATTACTTAATGGAAGTGATACATTTTAATAAAACAACATACAGATAAAGCCAAAATCACAACTGCATTACATGTAAAAAAGACAGTGACCTGTTGCTATATTACAGCATGTCAAAGGATTGTGACACAGTTAAGAATATCAAAGAGGTTTTCAAAAAAAGTGTAATGGTGTCATCATACAGTGTTATCTGACTGACATCTTTGTCCAACCCACTTTCCCCTTTCTTTGCCTCTACAATCAAGACTTCCTTGGGAGTTAGATTTTCTTGAAACTAAACTCAATTGTCCAGCTGATAGTTTCAATTAATGAACTGAGAAGTGTTAGAGTTCTAGACTTAAACTGAAGTTAAACTGACACAACCCATTCTTTTGTTTCTAACATCGATAGCATAGATGTGATTCCTTATGCTACAACAGCTATTTTGCTTCCTCCTTGAGTTAAACATACACGCATACACACACATACTCTCTCTCTCACACACACACATACACAGACACACATACACACATACAACATACCAGGGATGGCAGAAGGTAGGAAAAAAAAATCTAGCTTTGAGTATATTGTTTATCCCCTGAATCAGTCCCAGATTGTCTACCTCCAGATCTTCTTATGTGAGATTTTTGAATGTATCAATTGCATAAGGCACTATTAATTGAGTTGCTATTATGCACAGTCTAAAACTTTGATTCACTGATGATACACTGATAATTGAGATGATGGCTAAAGGGTGAGGAGAAGTCAGCTAAACTAATGGGATGAAACTGAATACTCCCAGGAGGGGATATTCCTACTTAAAAGTAAAGATTTTTCTAATAATTCTTTGACTTTCCAACAGCACCCCTAATCTTGCTTAGAGCATAGTGATTGATATGTATTAAAATAACTATTTCACTATTAAATTTATAATTTTAGAAGATATTAATAAGTTTGAAGCCTAAATTTGAAGTATAATAATGAAACAAACTTAAAAAAAACTACAAAACTGTTAGTGAATGCACTCTAGCAAGCATGTACATAGTTCTACCTATTACAGCATGTTATCTTCACAACTATGCAATATGTGCTCAGGTCCTGAGGAAAGGGATATAATAAGGCAAATCTGAGGAGCTGATACTCAGGGAAGATAAGTACAGAGAGTAAGAGAACAATAATGTAAATTGCCAGGTGAAGTGGGTAGGTTGCAAACCAAGAAATTTCCTCAAAGCTACACTAAAAGTTTGTTCTTCTTTGTGAGAAAAATGATAAATCAGCAAGATCTAAGACTAAATATCTAAAGAATGACATTGGTAGACTTTTATTTTGTAAAGATCACTCAGGCAACATGGATAGAAAGTAAAAAGGGATCCAAAGGAGAAGAAGTAAAGATTCTGTTCTGTTCTACGCTATCTTGTCCTGTCCTGTCGTATCCTATTCTAATGTTTGTGAGAATGATGACAGTAATTCCTTAGGCTGTTGCGGTGGAGACAGAGGAAACTACATGAAATTCGGAGATATTTTAAAGGTAAATGGTCATATTAGTGTCATATTGTGGGCTTAAGTGATAAGAAGATGTAGTTATTAAGCATGATCCATGAATTTGGAGTTTGTGCAACTAGACATTTAGTGGTACTATTTACTGAATTAAGAAAAGAATCCTAAAGTGGAAGAATGAGGAATAGATTACTAATTAGGGTTTGCACATGTTGGGTTTACAATTTCAATAAGATTTTCAAGTGGTGACCTCAGTAAGGCCATTATGTATATTAATGACTTTTAGAGGAGAGGAGGAAAGGTCTGGATTAATAACATACATTTGAGGGTTGCCTGTGATTATATTACAATTAAATTATTTAAAGTGGAAGAGACAATGAGAAAGCACATGTTGAGAAAATAAGACTAATGACTGGGTATTAAAAAAAATCCAATGTTTAACATTTGGTCAAGAAAGAGGAGGTTGCAAAAAAATCCTGGTCAAAACCTAAATAAAGATTGATCAAGAGATATTAGAGAAATAAGGAACTCTGTATTTTCATTAAAATCTAAGAACAATTGTAATTTCGAAATTTAATTATCTGCATTTCAAAATAAGGAAAATGAAGATCACCAAGTTTAAATTCAAGTTTGCGTTAGATATAATGTTTCAGAGTTATCATTTGAACACAGTATTTTTTTATTATTCCAAAATCAATGTTATTCCTGTTACAGGCATATGAACATTAAAAATATACCTTGAACATAATATGGGATGTGTAGTATCAGATAGTATTATTTTCATGTTTTCTTCCCATCTTTTATTTTTTGGTAGAATGTCCTTACAAACACAAGTGAGATCACTCATTCTATCAGATTCATTTTTCTTTCTCCCCAGAGAAAATTACCATTCTGAAATTGTGAGTTACCCTTCCTGTTCACACTTCTTTTCCAAATTCATGCATTTAAATTGACAGATAAAATTTTCCGTATGTATTATATATAACTGGATGTCTTGGAGCATATATGCATTATGGAAAGGTTAAATCCAGCTAATTAACATATTCATCAGTTTACATAATTATCATTTTTGTGATAGTAACACTTAATATATACTCTTCCAGCATTTTCTTTCTTTTTTTTTTTTTTTGTATTTTCTCCCAGCATTTTCAAGAAGGCTAATATATCATTAGTCTCGGTAGTTACCATATTGAACAACAGGTCTTTTAAAATTATTTATTCTATCTAACTGTAATTTTGTATCCTTTAACCAGTATCTCCCCAGCCTTTCCCCCCAGACACACACCAGTTGCCCCAGCTTCTGGTAATCACCATTCTACTCTTTACATGAGATAAACTTTTTTAAGATTTCATGTGTGAGTGAGATCCTGTGGTATTTGTCTTTCTGTGCCTGGCTTATTTCACTTAGCATAGTGTCCTCCAGATTCATCCATAATAGGATTTCCTTCCTTTTTAAGACTGAATAGTATTCCCTTGTGTATATATATACAATCTTTTCTTTATTCATTAATCTGTCGAAGGATACATCAGTTGATCCCGTATCTTGTCTATTATAAATAATATTGCAATGAACATGGGAGCTCAGAGATAATTCTTTGATATACTGATTTCATTTCTTTGGCCTGTATACCCAGTAGGGAGATTGCTGAATCATGCTGAATCATATGATAGTTATATTTTTAATTTTTGAAGAATTTCTATACCATTTTTCATAATGGCTATACTAATTTTCATTCCCACCAACAGTGTACCAGAGTTCCCTTTTCTCCATATCCTCTCCAAAATTTGTTATCTTCTGTATTCTTGGTAATAACCATTCTAACAGGTATAAGGAAATATCTCATCGTGGTTTTAATTTGTATTTCCCTGATGATTAGTGATGTTGAACATTTTTTCATATACCTGTTGGCCATTTGCATGTCTTCTTTTGAGACATGTGTATTCAGTTCCTCTGCTTATTTTGCATTTGAGTTGTTTCCTTGATATCGAGATATATGTTTTTCTTACATTGGATATTAACCCTTAATCAGATGTGTGGTTTGCAAATATGTCCTCCCATTGTAGGTTGTCTTTTCACTCTTTGGTTGTGTCTTTTGTTCTGCAAAACCTTTTTAGTTTGATGCAATCTCATTTGTCTACTTTGCTTTTGTTGCCTGTGCTCTCAGAGTCATATCAAAAAAACATATTGCCCAAACCAACATCAGTAAGTTTTCCTTTTATGTTTTCTAGTGCTTTTACAGTTTCCAGTCTTTTATTTAAGTCTTTAATTCATTTTGACTTAACTTTTGTATATGGTGTAAGGTAAGGATCCAATTTCATTCTTTTGCATGTGGATATCTAATTTTCCTAACACCTTTATTGAAGAGACTGTCTGTTCCCCGTTGTGTTATTGGGACCCTTGTTGAAAATCAATTCACTATAAATGCATGGATTAACTTCTGGGCTCTCTCTGTGTTCTGTTCCCTGGACTAAATATCTTTTTTTCTTTCTTTCTTTCTTTCTTTTTTTTTTTTGATGCCAGTACTATGCTGTTTCAGTTACTCTAGCTGTATAATATAATTTGAAATCAGGTAGTATGATGACTTTTAGCTTTGTTCTGTGTTGCTCAAGACTGCTTTAGCTATTTGGGGTCTTTAGTGGTTTTATATAAATTTTAGGATTTTAAAAAATATTTCTGAGAAAAATGTCATTGGAAATCTGATAAGGATTGCATTGAATCTGTAGGCCATTTGGGTATAATAGACATTTTAACAATATTAATTTTTCAGATCCATAAGTCAGAGATATTTATTTGTGTCTTCTTCAGTTTTTTTAATCGATGTTTTTTAGTTTTCATCGTACAAATGGATCATGGGAGTTTAAAACTATTACATACTTTCAATTTTTTTTGTTGTTGTTGTTAAAACTCCTATTTTTTGCATCATAGAATGTGCTTCCCTAAAAATAAAATGAATTCATAAGGAACAGGAACACATTTCCTTATTCCTTTTAATTTCCTCTTCAGTATTTTTGTCACCATGTTAGGGTCAGCTAATATCTGTGTTACTGGCAGTGAGTCCTTATGGGTCTGTGGCAACCTCAATTCTTACCTCATCAGAAGAAAGAATTCAACTGAGGAGCATAAGGCAGAAAAAGGGATCAAGGCAAGTTTCAGAGTAGGAGTCAAAGTTTGTTAAAAAGCTTTAGAGGAGAAAAGAAAGGAAAGTACACAAGTGGGCACTTTGGAGGTCAAGTGTGGTGTTTGACCTTTTGACTTGTGGATTTATATGTTGCATATTTCCACGATCTTGCATTCCTTTTCATATGATGTTTTTTCCTATGATTCTTCCCTTAGCGTGAGCTGCCCACATGCATTGTACCCTTCTTGCACTTGGGAGGGGAGTATGCACAGCGTGTTTAGGAATCATGTTGTACACATGCTCACCTGAGGCTTTCTTCCCTTTTCTGATGGAATGCCCCTGGAAGGTCATACTCTGCCATTTTATCTCTTAATATGCATGCTCAAGCCCACTCTTTCAATTCCTGAGATTTTATTGGGAGCTACCAATTACCAATTTCAAGTGTTTTTATCTATTCAGAGATTGCCTTTCCCTCACACTGGCTGTGACCAATCATCATTTTCAGAAAGGCAGTGTGACAACTGCTGAACCATCTCCTGATGGTTGCCTGACATTCGTGGTGGGTGTGGGGAGCCCTCCCCTGCCCTGCTCATGCCTGACTAGCTACCTACTATAACAACCACACTATGTATTTTGTAGTGGGGTACATTTTAATTTTTCCCTGAAATATTTTAGCCACACATTTCAATATCCCAGGATTACTTTATATTTTTGTCACTTTTAATTGTGGTTGTGTTTTTACTATTAATAATACCAATACAATAATAAAGTATTCAAAGGTTAACAAATGTAAAACATGTGGTTTCAAAACTTAATTTGAATAAGGTTAATGAGTATTTCAATTTTCACTATGTAAACCAAAAGTAAAATTCTAATAAAATTCACCCAGCCAACTAAATGGATCCTCCTCTCAGCCAAGGGGATTCCAAAGAAACCTGTAAAACTAGTTCAGGCCATGTTGTGAAGAGGGGGCCAGACATGCCACATTACACCCTCTTCCTTTTAGAGTTTAGACACAATAGGAGACTGCCAGATAACTAATCAGATGTCAGAGCTGGAAAGGGTCTTACTATTCTTATTGCCTGAACACATTATTTTATATTTGTTGATATTGAGAAACAGGAAGCAAAGTGATTTGGCCAGAGACCTATAGTGATGAGTACCAGAATTTGGGTGTGTGTAGAGCAATTATGATCTGAAATTCTTTTAGACATTTTTTTCTACACATTTATCTTTTCTTTTTAGTTTGACACTTTTTCTTTAAAATGTTTTGCCATTAGAAATCAACTTTCAAAATAATACATATAACAAATATATAAATATTTACACATATGTATATATACACACACACATACATGTGGCTTACATATAAAATACTATAAAAATAAAAACTAAGATATAAAATCATCAAAAAATGCTTAATAATGTGTTTTAAAAGAATACCCCTTAATCACATTTTTTTTTTTTTCTATTTCTGTAAGTAAAGCTGGCTGGAAGAGATAGTAATACACTAATACACTAATTTAATCCACTAAAATGTTAGATTGAAAAATAAAAGCACATATCAAAAGTCTTTGAGATAAAACAGATATGAGTTGGAAAATAAGCAGAATAAAGGAACGCTAATTTATCTAACTAAAATTAATGTGAAATGCAATTTTAATGGGAAGAACTATTTAAGGAACTCAGAGGGAAATAAATTTGATAACCTCATAATAACAACAGGAGTCCAATTACTAATGTAAAAATGAATCAGTAAATAATCAACCATTGCATTAATCTCATGAACTAAATTATCACTTTTTGCACACAGAAACTCAAGTAATATTGTATGACCCAATTTCAATTCAAACAGTTTATTCAAGAAATAGTTATCTTAGTTTTGGGTTAGGATACAGAAATGTATGAGACTGTCACTTTCATCCTGACAGATAACTTTTAAAATCAGAGTTTCACTGTTGTCTGTGAGTTGTGTTTACATGTGTGTGTTGTTTTTCCTATTAGATATAAAGAACTTTAAATACACCAAATTCCCAGAAAGTGACAACACTTCCTAGAAAAACAAACATACCAAGAAAACCCCCAAAGCAAACGAATGGGTGCTAGAATGAGGAGAAATGTACCATAGACAATGTCAGGAAAAATAGGTGTTTTAACAAACTTTTAATAGATTTTTGTGGGCTGACACAATGTTTCTATCCTACTACATTTGACTGCCAACGATTTTTCTTCATTGCCTACGCTAATATGCCAAACACTGGGCCACAGCGCTAAGTTGTACAGAGCCTGATGAAGCCTTGAAGGAAACCCGGAGTTCAGAGAGAAATTCCTCTTAAACCCACAAGATTTTTGCCAGTGGTAACGTAGAGGCTGTGAAGGCTAAGGCTTGAGTAAGAGAATTGTGAAAAATCACTTCAAGGTTCTCTAGACAGTCATTGAGTGTACTCTATGAGCCCTCCAATGGTAAGAAGAAGGGAAAAAATAGATGAGAAAAGATATTCTGACATGCAGAATGTCTCTGGAAGGACTGGAGAGTAAAGAGAACTCCATAGTGACCCGAAAAGTTGGATATGAGACTGGGAAACAAAGAGAGAGAGAGAGAGATGATATAATTAAGATAATAACTTGGTTATTAAGCACAGAGACCTATGAGAACTTGTGGTGTTCAGAACCTGAGCTCTCCTGAAGTTCCTAATCTCATACTCAAATCATTTGAAACCTGTGGCATAGCGAAGCTAACAAAAGCTGCTTCAAAAAACAGACTGAGTTCTAGTATAGCCCATCACCCTTACAGAGCCTTACATATTTGTGTGCCTTTGTCTGGGGGTAAATGGCATTCACTTCAGTCTCCACAGTTATTTCCTACACAATATTTGTCATACATTAAAATTTCTGAGACATGACAAGAAGAAAGAAAATGTTGCCTTTGTTTAAAAAAATAATTCAGTAAAGCAAATCAAGAAATGGCTCAATTTTGGGATTATTAGGCAGAGATCTTATAGCAGCTGTAATAAATGTTTTAAAGAATCAACTGGAAAAATATGTGAAGAAATGGGAAATTTCAGCAAACAGATGATAATTATCAGAGTAAGCAAAGTGGAAATGTTAGAGATGAAAAAATGCTATTAGAAATGAAAAACTCATTTGATTTGCTTAGCAACAGAGGAAAGATCAGGACGGTTAAATGTTGATTTTTAGAAATAATCCAAAGTAAAATACAAAAGACATGAGAGTGCCTTATTTATTCTGGATATTAAACCCTTGCCAGATGTATATTTTGAAGTATTTTCTCCTATTCTACAAGTTGTCTCTTCACTCTGTTGATTATATTCTTTGTTGTGCAAAAGCTTTTTATTTGATACAATCCCATTTGTCCATTTTTTCTTTTTTTTGCCTGTGCTTTTGAACCCTTATCTAAAAAGTCCTTCTCCAGTCCAATATCTTGCAGTGTGTTCTCTATGTTTTCATCAAGGTAAAGTCCTTACTAGAAATCTCTCAAAAGAAGACATACAAATGGCCAACAGGTATATGAAAAAAAAAGATCAACATCACTAATTATAAGTAAAATGCACATCAAAAGCACAATGAGATATCACCACTCCAGACAGGTTGGCTGTTATCAGAAAGACAAAAGATAACAAATGTTGATGAGGATGTGGAGAAAAAGGAACTCTTACATACGGTTGGTTGGAGTGCAATTAATATAGCTGTTAAGGAAAACAGTGAAGAGGTTTCTTGAAAAATTAAAAAATAGAACTACCACATAATTCAGCAATCTAGTTTTCTAGCTATATATCCAAAGTGAGTAAAATCAGTATATTGAAGAAGTATCTGCACCTCCATATTTTTACTGCAGCACTATTCACAATGCCCAAGACATTGAATCAACTATGTCTCCAACAACAGATGAATAGATGTAAAAATGGTTTATCTGTACAAAGACATACTATTCAGTCATTTAAAAAGGGAAATCCTGTCATTTGCATAGATAAACCTGAAGAACATGATGTTCAGTGAAATAAGCCAGACACAGAAAGACAAATACTGCATAATTTCACTCATATGTGGAATCTTAAAAAGTTGTTTTCATACAATTCATGAATAAAACAGTGTTTGCCAGAGACTGGGGATGACATGGGACAGGAGAGAGGAGGAAAGGTTGGTCGATAGGTACAAAGTTACAACAGAAAAGAAGAATAAGTTCTGATTCCCTTTCACACAGTAAGGTGACTGTAGTCAACAATAAGGTGTGGTATATTTCAAAATAGCCAGGAAATAAGATTATGAATGTTCCTACCACAAAGAAATAATAAATGTTGCAGGTGATGGATATGTTAATTTCTCTGATTTGATCACTACCATGTGGGTACATGTGGGTACCTGTGGGTACATGTATCAAAATATACATGGTAGCCCATAAATTTGTACAAGAACCAAGTGTCATTTAAAGAAAAAAGACCTAAGAGTGAAAATAGAAAGAGTTTTTGACACAATGTCCCTACATATGAATAATTACACATTCTGAGGAATAATATCAATGTTTCTACCTATGAGTAATTAATGTTTCAGAAGAAGAGAAAAAACAGGGTAAAGAAACATTTGAAGTAACAGTGGTTGAGAATTTTTCAAAATTAAAGAAAATGATCATTTCAAAGATCCAAGAAGTTCAGTAAAACCTAAGCAGAGCACAAATGGGTAAGAAAAACATAAAATAAATTTTAAAGCATTCTTAAAGTTTACTAGGGAACCATTATGCTAGTATGGAACATCTGTAGACTTCATCTGTGAGTAAAGTTTGTAAACATCTGTAAATTCTTTTCCATAGGGTTCAATGGGTAACCACAAAGAAGAACGGGGCAGAGCTAGAGAACAGAGAGAACCCTTTTTGGTGACTCAGGTGTGCAGAAGGTAATCAACTCTTCCTAAGGATCAGGTACTGAAACAATCGATTTCCCTAAACTCTTCTTTCATATGAATCATTTGTTTTTTAATGCATGAATGTCTGCTAGAATTTTCTACCAGAAACCCCTCATTCTGAGACAGTCGCCAAGTACCCTGATGGGATCTCCAATATAAGATGCTGTTTTGTTTTGTGGTGTTATCAAAGAATAAGTAATACGGTGTGGGTGTGAGTGGGTATGTGTCATATGTCAACCTGAAAATTGCTAGTGTCAGTAAACCTCTCATCTTCAAGTCCAACACAGTGATCTATTATTTTGCGGGTATGTGGTGCAGTAACCCCCCCCTGCTTCTGGGAGATGAGGTATAAAACTTTATTACCCTTACAACTCACATATACTGCATCAAATTTGGCTTATTTTAATTAATATTGTTTGTGAAATTTATCCATTTTGTTGTATGTAATTTTATAATTACAAAATCTTATTTAATGATATAATTTAAAAATATTTTTTAATCTTATAAAAATTATTACATATTATAATTGGCTAAATATCTGTCTCCTCTCAAATTCATAAATGGAAGTCTTAACACCCAATCTGATAGTATTAGGAAATGAAGCCATGACAAGGCAATCAGGTCTAGGTGAAGTCATGAGGGCGGATCCCCTATGATGGAATTAGTGCTCTTATATGACGAGAAGAGTCAGTGCATCTTCTCTCCATCATGTGAAGATAAAACTAGAAGGCAGCCTATTGCTGGGCAAGAAGAGGGCCCTCAACAGAACCTGCCCATGCTGGCACCATCATCTAAGCCTTCCAGGGTCCAGAACTGTGAGTAATTAATTTCTGTTATGTAAGTCACCCAGTCTCTGGTATTTTATTATGGCATCCCCAGCCAATTAAAACACATACTTATTAGAGAAATTAATTGAAATTTCAAAGTTTAAATAAAATACCCTCTCCAACTTTGTGGGTTTTTTTATTTGTTTGATGATACCTTTGGATTAAATAGAAGTTTGAATGTAGAAGTTTAAATGTAGTCTAGTTTATTATCTTTCCTTTATTGTTAATACTATTTATAGCTTAAAAAATATTTGTCTAAACTAAAATTATAACCAAAATTTTCTGTCATTCCCCTAAAGTATTTTTATTTTTTATTACTGTTTAAGTTTAAAATATTTTAAGAATTAAGTTTTCTATAAAATATAAGACAGAAGTTCAGAAACATTCTCCCCTATCATGGATATCCAATTGACCCAAAACCATTTATTGAAAACCAAAACAAAAACAAATCTATTGTTTCTTACTCTTGTTCAATGCCATCTTTGTAATTCAAATGTCAGTACATGTGTGGATCTGTTTCTGGATTCTAATCCACTGGTCAATTTGTCTATTTTCACACAAATAGCGTACTGTCTTAATTCATATAGGTTTAAGATATATCTTGATATATTTATCGTGTGTTATAAGTCCTCCAGAATTGTTTTCTGTAAGTTTCTTGAACTTAGTGTTTGAACTTTATAATTAGAGATAAAGACAATTACCTATTTTATTATTTACAACAAAAATTTAATGGGATTTATGTTGGAATTCAAATGTATCTATAGATAAATTTGGGGAGAATTTTCAGGTCTATCATATGAAGTCTCTTCATTTAATTGTCTATTTTAATTTCTCCTTATTATTTGTAGTTTTTAGTATAGAAGTCTGTATCTGTCCCAAATAGTCTCAGAATATTTGTAAATATTATTAAGGGAAAATTCAATGACTTGTTGATCTCACTTCTCTATCCTTTGTTCTACTGGAATAATAGTTCACTAGAATCTCTAATTTTTGTCTCTTCATCCCTATAAGATCTACAAAAGCTTCATTAGGTTTGTCTACCTCTAAATAGAGTGCAGTGCTTGGGCTCTTGGTCCAGATGTTTAGCTTCCTGTCATGCACCCCTCATTAGAAAAGGCGCCAAAGGGAAAAGCTGGGTCTCACTGCTAAACAAAGTCTTCCCTCCTTTGAAATGTCATCTCCTCGTTTCCTGTTTCCCCATTACTTATCCAATCTCTTTGAGATGCAATTTTTTGTTCTGCTCTAATTTTTTATTCCGCCTTTCTAGTTGTTGCTAGTCAGTGTCAGCTGCATTGACTTATCACAAATGGGAGCAGAAGATCTTTTCACACACTTTTTACTAATTCCCATTTATTCTGTGGAAGGGTGTCTTTACATATGAATTACCCTTAACTATTGATTTTATCATATATTATTCCCTATAAAAGATATCTGGAAATTTTTACAGAACTATAATCTGACTATACAACCATCTCTTTAAAGGGACTGTGATAAGAGGGGGCCACAGAACTCCTTAATATTGAAAAGCTTAATTGAGAAGGTTGGCACTTTGTTATGTGTGCCTGTGTTTAGAATATTTGCTTTCTAAATAAACAGAAGAACAGAGAGACTTTAACAATATAAAATTCACAAAGAGATCCAAACATAGGCCATTCAACCAAAGTGCAGTGGCAGTTCAGTGAAGAAAGAATAATCTCTCAACAAATGATGATGAGGCAATTGAGTACTTATATCCAAACAATAGAATAAATCATCACTTCATACCAAATACAAAATTGAAATAAATTAACACACAATTAGTTCATAATTAAACCCAATAAAACATTTAGAGGAAAATATAGGATAAATTATTTGTGATCTTGGGTTATGCAGAGATCTTCTAGAAACAACACTAAGAGCATGAAGCATAAAGAACACATTTGTAAGGAAAACTCATCAAGATTTTCAAATGTTCTGCTCTTTGAAAGACACTGTTAAAAGAAAAAGATAACCCAATGACTAAATGAAAATATTTATCCATTATATTTCTGATAAAAGCCTAATATCCAGGATATATTTTAAAAACTCTAAAAATTCAATAGTAAGAAAAAATCACCCCAATTATAATATTTGTTAGCAAATGCTTTGAACAGATACTATAAAAGAAAATATACAGATGGCAAATAAGCCAATTAGCAAATTAATGTTGCTCAACATTGTTAGTCATCAGGGAAATGCAAATTAAAACTACATTGAGATCTCTCCACACACCTATCAGATAGCTAAATGTAGATTTAAAAACAACAACAACAACAACAACAACAACTAATCATTTGAATTCTGCCTTTAGGCTGTATAAAATTCCTAACACTTTCCTTTGGAAGAATTATGAAAGAAGTGCAGTCAAAAGACTCAAAATGCTCAGACACATTTCCCTAAATATGTTTTGGAAATGTGTTAACAAACATTATAATCAAATACCTCCTGGTACAGGATTAGCTTTTGGGGGATACATTTCTACAAAATGTGTATGTCGAAGTCCTAACTCCCACTGTCTCAGGATGTGACTGTATTTGGAGACAGAGCTTTTGAACAGGTAATTAAGTTTAAATGCGAACCATTACAGTGGTCCTAATCAAATGTGACTAATGTCCCTATAGGAAGAAAAGATTAAAACATAGATATGCACTGAGGAAAGAACATAAGGAGACACAGGGTAAAGACTGCCATCTCTAAGACAAATAGGCCATAGAAGAAAGAACACTGCCATATAATCTCTAGAACTTTGAAAAGTACATTTCTGCTTAAACCAGTCAGTCTGTGGTACTTTGTTGTGCATCCCTAACAAACTAGTATAATTATCATGAATTAATTCATTTAGAAATGTTGAAGTCAAATTAATTGGATTCATTTACTGTAAGACTTCTAAAAAGCCTTTAGTTGTTATCTTATTCTGAGCAGCTGAAAAGGGGAAACAAATTCTTCAGAATTTTATAAGCTTATTTAACAATGACTCTTTTTCTATTCAGGGCCATCTTAAAGATCTAGGGTTTGATGGGAGCACTTTGGTGAATAATGAATTAGAAAACAATAGTATTCATTAAGAAAAAAATAAAGCTAGTAACTGTCAACCTGATTATATAATTTAGTTAGACTTAGCCTAACTCCAAGTTTCATTCAAAAAACATTGGATCCGATTAACTGCATAATTAACAATCCCAGTGAAGATAACGGGGATTACACTAAAAATTGTTCTGAAGCAGAGACACCTGAAAAAACTAGTCTCTTAATTATTTTAAAAATATGTATAGAATACCTTAAAATTATTTTTAAATCTTAATGTCCTGTTCAGTATTGTTTCAAAATATTTTCTTTATTATTTAAAAGTGCATTGGCTCATGCCTGTAATCCCAGCACTTTGGGAGGCCAAGGCAGGTATATCACCTAGGGTCAGGAGTTCAAGAACAGTCTGACAAACATGGTGAAACCCTGTCTCTATTAAAAATACAACAACAACAAAAAAAAATTAGCTGTGTGTGGTGGCACATGCCTGTAATCCCAGCTACTTGGGAGTCTGAGGCAGGAGAACTGCTTGAACCCGGGAGGCAGCAGTTGCAGTGAGCCGAGATTATGCCACTGCACTCCAGCCTGGGCAACAGAGCCAGACTCCATCTCAAATAAATAAATAAATAAATACAGTGAATTCTGCTTCTGGATAAAATGAAATTTTGCAGCAACTCAAATGGAAAAGTTATAACTAATTGTTGTTAAAGCTTTCAAAGATCTTTTGAAGCAAGGAACACTTGAAAGGTAGAATAAATACAAGTAGACAAAGGCTACTATTGCTAGTTGGGCTGGAATTCTACGTAGATATATGTAGTAAAATTTTTTATCTTATTCAGAACACCTGAAAAGGGGGGACAAATTTTTTAGAATTTTATAAGCTTATTTAACAATGACTCTTTCTGGCCAAGGCCAAATTTCTCTGAGGAAATTTGTAAGTATTTGATGCACGCTGATGTTGAAAATCTGGACTTAGCCCAAATACAGGGAAACTTTTAGGTAGCAGAAAAACAAGTGTTGGTGGTCACACTAGGCTGAATTGACAGAACTGGCAAGTTGAGAGGAATCAAAATGAAAGTAATTCTCCTTCTCAACACATTTGCCAGATTCTTCAACCGAATGAAGCCAGGGGTGAAAGCTAAGCTTAAAACACCTGTAAGACAGAATTCAGTCATATGATGCTTTTCAGAGATATAGAGAAAACCGACTTGGAATTAAGCTGAAAGTCTTGTAAGCCATATCCCAGGACGATAAAAAAAAACTAGAGATAGACTGAGGCTTACCAGAACTGCAACCTAATCTTTTTCTACTGCAGTTCATACAGCATTAAGGTGAATACAGAAAAATATTGTCCCCTTGAGAGGGAAATAATTTCATCTGAAAACTCTGCAATTGAGTTATCCAAGATTTATGGCGTATAACACAAAAATAATAATACAAATGTGAGTAGGTAAGACCGTAAGACCAATAGTAAGGAGAATAAAATTACAATGGAAACAGAGCTACAGATCGTCTATGTGTTAAAATGATCAGGCTTTGATTTTAAGATTATGGCCAGTTTGTTCAATAAAATAGAGGAAAAGTTTGACAAAATAATTGAGAGGACGAAAAAAATGTACCTGACATTGAGATTTGTAAAACAGAATCAGACTCAAGAAATGAACACTAATTACTTAAAATTAACAGTAAAACATATGATTTAAACAACAGCAAAGAAGACACAAAAAGCGTATACAAGATTAGAATAAAGAAACCCACAACTAAGCACATCATAAAGAAATTGCTAGAAATCAAAAAAGATGAGAAAATATTAAAAGTGACAAAAATGGTACATTTGCTTCAAAAAAACGGTAATTAAAGTGACAACTAATTATCACTGTGGATGATGACATGCAGAAAATCAAATAAAAAAGACAATTTTAACTACTGAGAAAGGGTATAATGCATAACTATAAATATATGTCCTATTAAAGCTGTTGGGGGATAATTCTCTCTGGATCTCTCAAATTTCTGTACGTCATCTGAACATAGAAGCAGAAAAAAAAGATTCCATGAAGAAACAAAATAAATGAATGGAAGAATAAAGAGCACTGAAAAAGTATACACTTGAATGAATTCAAGTAAATATAAAATACAAAATAATCCTAGTAGTGTCTTGTATAGTTTAACATTTGCTTTAAATTGAAATACAATATGAAATACACAATAATAAAAAAGCAAGAATGCATATATGGAATAAAATGTAACCTACTTGGCAGCTTATAAGCTGATGTCAAAAAAATAATTATTTATAAATTGTCATAAGTCATGGATGCATGTTATAATTTTAAGGTAAGAACTATATAAATAGCAAAATAAATATAATTACCAAATTGATAAAGGAAAAATGTAATAATAAAAGAAAAATAATGTTGTTACAGAAAGGTAAAAAAGGAGAGTAAAAGAACATAAACTAATTGGAAAGTATAAATAAACTCCAAGGTATGAGTAACTACATTACATATAAATGGTCTACATTTAAATTTATAAATAAGAGATTAAGTAAATGTTTAAAATTGCCAAAATGAATTAAAAATATGTGATGGTTATAAGAGGGATATTTGAGAGTATAAGAAGTTAGAAGGGCTTAGTGAGACATGGTGAAGAGAGATGTAGCTATAAACACTAAATTAATGAGAGCTGTTGGTGAAATGCTAATATCAGGCTAAAAGGACTTTAAAGCAAGAAGAAATATTAGAGATTAAAAAGAATAGTTCAGAAAAATAATGAAACCAATCTAATAGGAACTTTTCAAAATCCTAAATCTGTATATTCCTCACAACATAATTTCAACAGTATATGCTAAATAATTTTTTGCATAAGTAGCTATATATTTTACAGTAGATTAATACTATTTTTTAATACAGACTAATAGTTCAGTGCTTTCCATACAATGTGTAGAAATTAAGTACCACCAGTTAATAATAAAATATTTATGTTTGGGTATTTCTAATGGGTCATTTTTAATTTAGGGTTTTCATAGATTCATATTTAAAAGGCAAATATTGATCATACTTTAAACTTTTGCTTCTCAAAATTGATCTTCAATAGTACTCAAAGTAATGCTTTTAAAAATTGTTCCTTTTGTGGAGCAGTAGATTTCTGTTGCTTAGATAAAGAGTTGAATCCCATATTAATGCAGAAGAGCATCTTAATCTGAATTAGGAAATTATTTTCCATTCTAATTTGCATAAAACCATTTCAATGATATTATTTTAATTAACAATAACATAATACTTTACTTTTATTTTTATACAATTATTGGTTTAATACTTTCATTAAATTATGACTAGTTTTGAGAGAAAATAAATTAAAAAATGAACAAATCCTCCAAGAAGTTTGGGATTATGTCAAATAGCCAAACCTAAGAATAATTGGTGTTCCTTAGCAGAAAGAGAAATCTAAAAGTTTGGAAAAAATATTTGAGGGAATACTTGAGGAAAATTCCCTGGCCTCACTAGAGATCTAGACATTCAAATATAAGAAGCTCAAAGAACACATGGGAAATTCATCACCAAAAGATTATCACACAGACACCTAGTTATCAGGTTATCTAAAGTCAAGACAAAAAAAAAAGAATCTTAAGAGGTGTGAGGCGAAAGTGTTAGGTATCCTATAAAGGAAAACCTATCAGACTAACAGCAGATTTTTCAGCAGAAGCCCTACTAGCCTGAAGGGATTGGGGTTATATCCCACCTCAAACAAAATAACTTCCAGTCAAGAATTTTGTATTCAGCAAAACTAAGCTCCATTAAGAAGGAGAGATAAAGTTTTTTTCAGACAAACAAATGACAAGATAATTTGACACTACAAAGTCAGCACTATAAGAAATGCTAAAAGGAATTCTAACTCTTGAAACAAAACTTCAAAATACACTAAACTAGAACCTCCTTAAAGCATAAATCTCACAGGACGTATAAAACAGTAACATAATGAAACAAACAAACAAACAAAAAACAAGATATTGGCCGGGCGCGGTGGCTCAAGCCTGTAATCACAGCACTTTGGGAGGCCGAGACGGGCGGATCACAAGGTCAGGAGATCGAGACCATCCTGGCTAACATGGTGAAACCCCGTCTCTACTAAAAAGTACAAAAAAAACTAGCCGGGTGAGGTGGCGGGTGCCTGTAGTCCCAGCTACTTGGGAGGCTGAGGCAGGAGAATGGCGTAAACCCAGGAGGCAGAGCTTGCAGTGAGCTGAGATCCAGCCACTGCACTCCAGCCTGGGCGACAGAGTGAGACTCTGTCTCAAAAAAAAAAAAAAAAAAAAAAAAAAAGACAAGATATTTAGGCAACAGCTAGCATGATGATTAAAACAGTACTTTACATCTCAATACCAACGATTGAATGCAAATGGTGTAAATACTCCACTTAAAAGATACAGAATGGCAGAACGATTAAAAATCCACCAACCAAGTATCTCCTGTCTTCAAGATGCATTTAATACATGAGGACTAACATAAGCTTGACATAAATGGGTTGAAAAAGATATGCCATGCAAATGGACACCAAAAGCAAGCAGGAGTAGCTATTCGTATATCAGAAAAAACAAAATTTAAAGCAACAACAGTTAAAAAAGACAAAGAGGGCCATTATGTAATGATAAAATGACTTTTCCAACAGGAAAATATCAGAATCCTAAATGTATATGCATCTAGCACTAGTGGTCACAAATTTATAAAGAACAATACTGATCCTAAGAAATAAGATAGATAGAAACACGGTAATAGTGAGGGACTTCAATATAACACCGAAAGCACTAGACAAGTCATCAAGACAGAGTCAACAAAGAAACAATGGATTTAAACTATAACATAGAACAAAGAGACTTAACAGATACTTACAGAACATTCTGCCCAACAACAGCAGACCATGGAACATTTTCTAAGATATACCATATGCTAGGCCACAAAACAAGTTTCAATCAATTTAAGAAATTTGAAATTATATCAAGTACCCTCTCAGACCACATGGAAAGTAGCTAAAAATCAACTCCAAAAAGAACCCTCAATATTATACAAATAAATGGAAATTAGATAATCTGCACCTTAATGATCTTTGGGTCAAAAATGAAATCAAGATGGGAATTAAAAATTATTTGAACCAAATAATAAGTGACACAACTTACCAAAACCTCTGTGATACAGTAAAAGTGATACTAGAAGAAAAATGTATAGCTTTGAATGCTTACGTGAAAAAGTTTGAAAGAGCACAAATAGACAACTAAAGAAACTACAGAAACAAGAACAAATCAAACCCAAACTCAACAGAAGAAATAACCAGAGGAGAGGAGAACTAAATAAAATTGAAATTAAAAAAGTACAAAAGATAAATGAAACCAAAAATAAAAACTAGTTATTTGAAAAGATAAACAAATTGATAAACCATTAGCAATATTAACCAAGAATAGAGAAGATCCAAGTAAGCTCAATTAGAAACAAAATGGGATATATTAAAATTTATACCACAGTGATATGGTTTGGCTGTGTCCCCACCCAAATCTCGTCTTGAATTGTAACTCTTAAAATTCCCGCGTGTCATGGATGAAACCTGGTGAGAGGTGATTGAATTATGAGGGAGGGTCTTTCCCATGCTGTCCTCATGATAGTGAATGAGTCTCACAAGATCTGATGGTTTTAAAAATGGGAGTTTCCCTACACCAGCTCTCTTTTTCTGCCATCATCCATGTAAAACATGACTTGCTACTTTTTGTCTTTCACCTTCTGCCATGATTGTGAGGCTTCCCCAGGCATGTGGAACTGTCAGTCCGATAAATCTATTTCTTTTGTAAATTGCCCAGTGTTGGAAATGTCTTTATCAGCAGCATGAAAACAGACTAATATAGTAGATTGGTACCAGTAGAGTTGGCCACTACTGAAAATATACCCAAAAATGTGGAAGCGGTTTTGGAACTGGGTAACAGGCAGAGGTTGGAACAGTTTGGAGGGGTCAGAAGAAGACAGAAAAATGTGGAAAAGTTTGGAACTTTCAAGAGACTGTTGAATGGCTTTGACCAAAAAGCTAATAGTGATCTGGATAATGAAATCCAGGGTGAGGTGGACTCAAATAGAGATGAGGAACTTGTTGGGAACTGGAGCAAAAATGACTCTTCTTACGTTTTAGCAAAGAGACTGGTGGCATTTTGCCCCTACCCTAGAGATCTGTGGAACTTTGAGCTTAAGAAAGATGATTCAGGGTATCTGGCAAGAAAAATTTCTAAGCAGCAAAGCATTTGAGAGGTGACTTGGGTGCTGTTAAAGGCATTCAGTTTTAAAAGTGAAGTAGAGCATAAAAGTTCAAAGAATTTGCAGCCTGACAATGTGATAGAAAATTCCATTTTCTGAAAAGAAATTCAAGCTGGCTGCACAAATTTGCATAAGTAACAAGGAGCCAGATATTAATCCTCAAGACAATGGGGAACATGTCTCCAGGGCATGTCAGAGGCTTTCACAGCAGCCCTTCCTATCACAGGCTCAGAGGTCCAGGAGGAAAATATGGTTTCATGGGCCAGGCCCAGAGTACCCACGCTGTGTGCAGTCTAAGAACTTAGTGCTCTGTGTCTCGGATGCTCCAAATGTGAACGAAAGGGACCAATGTAGAGCTCAGGCTGTGGCTTCAAATGGTGCAAGCCCCAAGCCTTGGCAACTTCCATGTGATGTTCAGCCTGTGAGTGTACAGAAATCAATAATTGGGGTTTGGGAACCACTTCCTAGATTTCAGAGGATATATGCAAACACCTGGATGCCTAGGCAGAAATTTGTTGCAGCGGTGGGGCCCTCATGGAGAACATCTGCTAAGGCAGTGCAGAAGGGAAATGTGGGGGTCAGAGCCTCCACACCAAGTCCCTACTGGGACACAGCCTAGTGGAGCTGTGAGAAGAGGGCCACTGTCCCGCAGACCCCAGAATGATAGATCCACTGACAGCTTGCCCTGAGTGCCTGGAAAAACTCAACACCACCCTGTGAAAGCAACCAGGAGGGAGGCTGTACCCCGCAAAGCCACAGGGGTGGAGATGCCCAAGACAATGAGAACCCATTTCTTGCATCAGTGTAATCTAAATGTGAGACCTAGCCCATTTCTTGCATCAGTGTAATCTAAATGTGAGACCTAGAGTCAAAGGAGACCATTTTGGAGCTTTAAGATTTGACTGCTCTCCTGGATTTTGGACTTGCATGAGACATGTAGCCCCTTTGTTTTGGCCAATTTCTCTCATTTGGAATAGCCGTATTTACCCAATGCCTATAACACCATTGTGTATAGGAAGTAACTATTTTGCTTTTGATTTTATGGCTCATAGGTGGAAGGGAGTTTTCTTGTCTGGAATGAGATTTTGGACTGTGGACTTTTGAGTTAATGCTGAAATGAGTTAAGACTTTTGGGGGACTGCTGGGAAGACATGACTGGTTTTGAAATGTGAGAATATGTTTGGGAGGGGCCGGGGTGGAATGATATGATTTGGCTGCGTCCCCACCCAAATTTCGTCTTGAATTATAACTCTTACAATTCCCATGTATTGTGGAAGGAACCCAGTGGGAGGTGATTGAATTATGGGGATGGGTCTTTTCCATGCTGTTCTCATGATAGTGAATGAGTCTCACAAGATCTGATGGTTTTAAAAATAAGAGTGTCCCTGCATAAGCTCTCTTTGCCTGCTGCCATCTATGTAAAATATAACTTGCTACTTTTTGCCTTTCACCTTCCACCATGATTATGAGGCCTCTCCAGCCATGTGGAGCTGTAAGTCCAATAAACCTCTTTCTTTTTAAATTGCCTAGTCTCAGGTATGTCTTTATCATCAGCATGAAAATGGACTACTCACACAGAAATACAAAAAAAGAAATTATGTAAGGCTATTACGAGCACCTTTGCATTCACAAAATAGAAAACCTACAGTAGATCAGTAAATTCCTGGAAATATACAACCCTCCTGGATTAAATCAGGAAGAAATAGAAACTCTGAACATACCAATAACAAACAGTAAGATTGAAACAGTAATAGCAAAATTACCAACAACAACAAAAAGCCCAGAACCAGATGGCTTTACAACTGAATTCTATCAGGCATTCAAAGAAGAATTGGTACCAATCTTACTGAAACTATTCCAAAAGACAGAGAAAGAGGGAATCCTCACTAAGTCATTTTTTTAAGCCAGTATTACTCTAATAGCAAAAGCAAAAAAGGACATAACAAAAAAGAAAACTACAGATCAACATCCCTGAAGAACGGAGGTGCAAAAATCCTCACCAAAATACCAGCTAATCAAATGTAAAAGTGTGTCAAAAAGATAATCCAGCGTGACCAAGTGGGTTTCATAAAAGGTGTGCAGGGCTGGTTAAACATACAGACATCAATAAGTGTGATATACCACATAAATAGAATTAAAAAACATGATCATTTCAATAGATGCAGAAAAAGCATTTGACAAAATCCAGCATCGTTTTATGATTAAAACCCTCAGCAAAATCGGTATAGAAGTGACATACGTCAATGTAATAAAAGTCATCCATCACAAACCACAGCCAATATTATATTGAACAGAGAAAATTTGAAAGCGTTCCCCCTGAGAACTGGAACAAGACAAGGATGCCCACTTTTACTGCCTCTATTCAACATAGCACCAAAAGTCTTAGCTAGAGCAATCAGAAAAGAAAAAGAAACAAAGGGCATCCGAATCAGTAAAGAGGAAATCAAACTGTCACTGCTCACCAATGATATGATTGTATATCTAGAAAACCCTGAAGACTCATTTAAATTTTGATTCATTATAGATCTGATAAATGAATTCAGTAAACTTTCAGCATACAAAATCAATGTACACAAATCAATAGCACTGCTATATGCCAACAATCACCAAGCTGAAAATAAAATCAAGAACTCAACCCCTTTTGCAATAGTTGCAAAAATATAAAATACTTAGTATTATACCAACCAAGGAGTAGAAAGATTTCTACAAGGGAAACTACATAACACCACTGAAGGAAATGAGAGACAACACAAGCAAATGGAAACACATCCCATGTTCACGGATAGGTAGAATCTGTATTGTGAAAATGACCAAACTGCCAAAAGTAGTCTACAAATTCAATGCAACTACCATTAAAATATCATCATCATTCTTCACAGAGCTAGAAAACACAATCCTAAAATTCATGTGGAACCAAAAAAGGCCTCACAAAAGCAAAGCAAGACTAAGCAAAAAGAACAAATCTGGAGCCATCACATTACTCAACTTCAAACTATACCATGAGGCTATATTTACCAAAATAGCATCGTACTGGTGTATTACTAGGCATTTAGACCAATGAAACTGAGTAGAGAACCCAGAAATAAAGCCAAATACTTACAGCCAACTGGTCTCCAGCAAAGCAAACAAAACCATAAAGTGGGAAAAGGAGACCCTATTCAACAAATGGTGCTAGGATAATAGGCAAGCCACATGTAGAAAAAGGAAGCTAGGTCCTCAACTCTCATCTTATACAAAAATCTACTCAAGATGGATCAAAGACTTAAATCTAAGACCTGAAACCATAAAAAATTATAGAAGATAGTATCAAAAACAGTCTTCTAGACATTGACTTAGGCAAAGAGTTCATGACCAAGAACCCAAAAACAAATGCAACAAAAAAAAGATACATAGATGAGATCTAATTAAACTAAAAGGCTTCTGCACAGCAAAAGAAATAATCAGCAGAGTAAACAGACAACCCACAGAGTGGGAGAAAATCTTCACAAACTATGCATCTGACAAATGACTAATATCCAGAATGTACAAGGAACTCAAACAAATCAGCAAGAAAAATCAAACAATCCCACCAAAAAGTGAGCTACGGACGTGAATAGACATTTCTCAAAAGAAGATATACAAATAGCCAACAAACATGAAAAAATGCTCCACATCACTAATTACAAGGGAAAAGCAAATCAGAACAATGCAATATTACCTGACTCCTGCAAGAATGACCATAATCAAAACATCAAAAAATAATAAATGTTAATGTAGATGTGGTAAAAAGTGAACACTTTTACACTGTTGGTGGGAATGTAAACTAGTACAACCACTATGAAAAACAGTGTGGAGATTTCTTAAATAACTGAAAGTAAATCTACCATTTGATCCAGTAATCCCATCTGGGTATCTACCGAGAGGAAAAGAAGGCATTAAATGAAAAAGATACATGCACACACATGTTTGTAGCAGCACAATTTGCAATTGCAAAAATATGGAACTAGACCAAATGCCCATCAACCAATGGGTGGATAAAGAAAATGTGGACTAGTTAGTTAGATAGATAGATAGATAGATAGATAGATAGATAGATAGATAGACAGATAGATAGATGGATCATGGAGTACTACTCAGCTATAAAAAGGAACAAAATAATGGCATTCACAGCAACCTGGATAGATTTGGAGACCATTATTCTAAGTGAAGTAACTCAGGAATTGACAACCAGACATCATATTTACTCACTTATAAGCAAGAGCTAAGATATGAGGACATGAAGGAATAAGAATAATATAATGGATTTCGGGGATTTGTGGGGAAGGGTAGGGGGTGGGTGAGGATTAAAAGACTACACACTGGGTACAGTGTACACTGCCTGGGTGATGGGTGCACCAAAATCTCAGAAATAACCACTAAGGAACTTTACCTTGCAACTAGGCACTATAATTCCCCTATAATTATTCCCTATAATATTGAAGTAAAAAGAAATAGAAGTAATAAATGAAAACAAATAAAAAGTAAATTAAAGTAAAATTTAATACAATGTAGATAATAGTAAAATGTAAATACAAGTGGTGAACACAACTCACTTCTCTTGGAAGTTACACATCTTTACTATGCCATGTATTTTCAGGTTTTGAACTATGTTTCTAAGCACTTTTATTTCTCTATTAGGTTGAAAAGTTTAATTTCTCTTCATACACAATAGTGTGACTTGAGGTTTATACACTGAATAAAGACCATCAATCTGCCAAAAAAAAAATGTAATGGAATATAGCAGAAAAATCAATATGAAGGGTAAGAAAAAAGTATTTTGAAAGATAAATAGGAAATCAAAAAAGAACTGGAAAGCATAATATCAATAAAAATATCAAGGGATAAATTTAAAAGTAGTTTGTACATACAAGGGAAAGAAACAGAAAATGTGAGGGGCAGATCAATGGAAATTTTCTGAAGTCAAGCAGAGAGAGAAAGGAGATTGTACAAAATGAAAAGAATCAATATCATGAGGGAGAACGTTAAGCTGTATGGCATAATTGTAACCACGGACTCATAGAGAGAAGAGAAATAAAATGGAGCATAAAATAATTGAAAAAGAGCAGGAAGTTTTCAACTTTGAACAAAAACAGCAACCCACCAACATATACATTGGGTACAATGTACACTGCTTGGGTGATGGGTGCACCACTATCTCAGAAATAACCTCTAAAGAACTTTACCTTGCAACCAGGCACTACCTGTTCCCCTAAAATTATAAGCCAACATAAAATTATAAGCCAAAATAAAATTATAAGCCAATATAAAATTATAACCAACATAAGAAGCACTTGTTCTCTAGCTATGTGTAGTGACATATGTGGGCTGTTTCAGGTCCATTCTGCCACTACTCACCTGCCCACCCATGTTCAAGTATTCCTGCTACATCAAATCTTGCAGGAAACTCTAAATCCATGTCAAGAACACGTGGTCCGAGGATTGAGGCACTTATCCACTCTGCTTTCATCTCGCTATCTCTCTTGTTATGACTCTTTCACTTTGAAAGGTCCTCAGGATTATTTTTGAAGACCTACACTAGTATATTATATTCTCTCCACTTTTATCTCCTGCCTTCTTTTTTCTAGACAGATAGGGAAAAATGCCTACTGTTTATCTCCTAATTTTTTTCAAAGCTATACTTTTATAGAGTGATAATCAAGCTCTTATAACCCCCCCCCAAAAAAAAAAACTAAACTAAAAACTCTTTTTGTTTAGACCATATTCAGTGGCAAAAATATCTACACACAATATCTATATAGAAATAAGTAGGTGTGGCTAACTTGGTATAGCATAGGTACAATGTATATTCATTTATGATAGCTTTTACTGTGGACTCTGTTTGCATAGTAATATGGTTTGTCTGTGTAAATACAGTGACTGGGATGGGGTTGCTAATGCAGTGCACCTTAAATTCACCCCTGAAGACCACCACTTCTATTTTTTTGACTTGTCTTCCATACATAAAGAAAATGTGAAATAATTAAAATTAAATAGCTGCATATTGACTCATTTCCTTCTGTGATTCTGAAGTAACACCCTTGCACTGAAGACAATGCACTTTTAATGCCCCAGCTCTGTGGTCTGAATAAGAGTTGTGGATAAAACACAGCGAGGGGGAATCTGGGAAGAGATAGGAATCAGGAAAGGAAGAAAAGAAAAGGGGAAGAGGAGGAAAGAGGGAGAAGGAGGGGAGGAGATGAGAGAAGAGAAAAGAGAATGAAAATATTCACATGCAAATATCCGGCATCATCTTGCTATCACAAACCTCCTGTTAGAAATCCAACCTGAATTCATGATAAGATAACCTATAAAAGCATAAGGCATACATGTTTTTTTCAGAGCAGGTGACCTGTGAGTAGCACTTGGACAAATAATCCAGTCCCAAAGCAGAGCCTTCCTATTTTACATTGATAAAATAAACCAATGAACAACAACAAAACACCGATATAGAGAAGAAATTGATGACTAAGTCCTAGACGAGTGTGATGTTTTTACTGACTGAATATGCATTAGAATGAGAATGATGCCTTTTTAAATTTTATTTAACCATTTTGCTACTCTTTTCTCCTTTAAATATATGCTGCAAAGTAGGTATTTATTATGGCAAGACTAATTATGTTTAATGACTACAGAAACCTGTGACTAATCTTGCTCTTATTGTGTCAAAGAAAAGAACAGCTTAAATTCACCCCTTGCTTATTTTCTTCACTCTGCATGTGTTGTCTTTTCTCATAAGCAGTTTGAGTGTTGAGTCAGAGACAGGTTTTATTTGCTTGAAAGGCATCCAAAAATTTGTGCAGTAACTCTGAAACATTGGATACTCATCAAACAAGTAGAGGGATAGAAGACTTTCTTTTCTGAACAGAACATAATTCATCATCACAAACTATCACAAGCAGTTCATAGGAAATCAACACAGTCCTCAAGCCAATATTTCCTTAGCCTTATCTCTAGTCTGTTTCTCCCAGGAAAAGAATTACATAGGACTTGGGGATACTGAACACAGCAACATAAAGAAATCACACTGTAAAAGATATTGGTTCCTTCAACTTAGTATTCTGTTTTTTATAATGCTATTAGGGGCAAGTTTTTAGGGTGTGTGACCATTTTTCTCTGATGTCTATATAAAACTACTAGTTCCAGTCGGACGTGGTGGCTTACACCTGTAATCCTAGGTGGGTGGATCACCTGAGATCAGGAGTTTGAGACAAGCCTGGCCAACATGGTGAAAACTTATCTCTATGAAAATTACAAAAATCAGCTGGGTGTGGTGGCATGCACCTGTAATCTCAGCTACTCGGTAGGCTGAGGCAGGAGAATCAGCTTGAACCCGGGAGGCGGAGGTTGCCATGAGCCAAGATGTGCTGCTGCACTCCAGCCTGGGCCACAGAGTAAGACTCTGTCTCAAAAAAAAAAAAAAAAAAAAAAAAAATACTAGTTCCTATGTTAATTGAATTAGCTTAAATATTCTTCACATAGCAGGGACAAAAAGTTATGGACTACTCTGCCCCTGATGCCTAATAAAAAGTCCTTGTAAATGTCACTCAAATAAGTTTATAAATAAAAATGAAAACTATATCTACATTTTATTATATTCTAGTTTTAGTTTTCTCTTGTAAATAATTTTAAGAGAGTTTCAGCTATGGATAAATGCATTCTGAAGAATTTCATTTGCAAAAGAAAGCTACAAGTGGATACTAGTCATTTTTATGGAAGAATTAGAGTAGACCACTATTTCAAATCTAATAAACTCTTATGTTATAGATTTTTCAAATAAAATAATAAAATTTGAAATGAATTATAGAGATTTAGGTATAATTATACGCAAAGCAAAAATGCAAGTAACCAGTATTTTTTGTTTTAACGGTAAAAGACTTGAACAGACACTACAGAAAAGGATACCAAATGATCAGTAAACATAAAAAGACACTCACTTTTATTAGAGATCAGAAGAAAATGCCAATTATAAGTATAATTCGCTCTAACTATGGACCTAGAAGAATGGCTCACATAAGAGAAAATACCAGGTATTGATGAGTATGTAGAGTAACTAGAATGCTCATACATTTCTGGTAAGAAATAAAAATTGGTACAACTACAATTGAAAATTATGGCAGATCTATCAGAGCTGAATGGCTAATGCATACTCTACAAATTCAGTCTCATTCCTGGGTTTATATTCAATAGGACTGTATACTTATGTTCATCAAAATGCAAGTAAAAGAATATTCATACTACTTGTAATTGCATGGAACAAAATTAACATGGAATAAAATGAACAAATGCCTACAGACATTACAATGGATAAAGTTTTATGTTCACTAAATGGAATATTATGGAGCAATAAGAATAAACAAATTATAGCTACAAATGACAATATGAGTGAAACACAGGCACAATATTGAGTGAAAGGAGTCATACACAAATAAGTAAATGTGGTATAATTTCATTTACATAATATTTGAAACAGTATATATAGTATGAAAAGTCAGGATAGTGGTGATCTTGTGTGGAGAGAAAATGAAAGATTCTGACATGCTGGTAAACTGAGTGCTTGTTACATGGGTATGCAACTGTGCCCTCTCTTGATGTTGATGACAGGTCAATAGACTGCTTCAAATATGTAGGCATCTGGTATTCCCTTTTGTATCAAAACAATTGTGTTCTTAGTACAGTTTTGTTTTTGTTTTGGGTTTTGCACAAAATAATAGACCAAAAAAATGTGATCTTATCTGATTCAGTTTACTATGTTCCTATTAGACTTTATATGAATTGGGAAACATTATGATTTTGCACTTTAAGTTCTGTGTGCATGCAAAAAAAAAAAAAAAAAAAAAAAAAACAAAAAACACCCTGTAATATAACACTATAAGTTAACAAGTGGAAGCACAACAAGGAGTCAAGAACTCAATTTCAATCACAATTTTGCTATAAGCAATATTCTCCCGAGTAGTCATTGCACATTATCATGTCATTAGAAGGGATTTGAGTTGTGGGTTGGTGAGTTGTGTGCATTGGTGAATTGTAAGCTTGACAGCTGTGCTCAATAATATACACTAGTTGATTGAACACAGTGGAACTACCTGTGGTAACTGATGATATAATGATTTGTTTTGTATTATGTATTTTCATTAAGTCTCAAATTTGTTATCCCAAGGGCTAGATATGATGTGCAGACATATTTTGCTTGGCTCTCAATGTGTTTTAAAGTAAGTGGAGAGAACATTTTATAAATCTAGGATATCCACATTTTTTAAGAAAAATCAACATTTTTAGTCTTTCCTGAAATAGCACAGAGTTTGGCATCACTAGGCCCATATTCCCACAAAGTAAAAGATGCTTAACATGAATAACAACTTCCCTCCATTGAGAAAGTGCAATGTGCATTTCATTTCAAAACATTCTCCAACACTTGTTAATAATTAACTCGCCAGCAGTGATGCCAAAAATCAGTTATCATTTATTGTTTTTCTTGAACAACTATACTTTTGTGGTAGGAAAATATTTCTCTGTAACAAACTCCCTATCACAACTAGAAAAATAAAATTTAGGCTGGGCATGGTGGCTCATGCCTGTAATCTCAGTGCTTTGGGAGGGCAGGGCGGGCGGTTCACGAGGTCAGGAGATCGAGACCATCTTGGCTAACACGGTGAAACCTGTCTCCACTAAAAATACAAAACATTAGCCAGGCATGGTGGCGGGCACCTGTAGTCCCAGCTACTCGGGAGGCTGAGGCAGGAGAATGGAGTGAACCTAGGAGGTGGAGCTTGTAGTGAGCTGGAATCATGCCACTGCACTCCAGCTTGGGCGACAAAGTGAGACTCCATCTCAAAAAAATAAATAAATAAAAATAAAAATCAAATTTAGACTTAGAGGCTGTATATTTTAGGGAAGATTAGTGAACACACTTTCCTTTTAAGTGAAGACTTTTAAAAAGTCATATGTAAAACCGATGCCATTTGTCTTAAACTAAGACTGTTTCATTCACTTGTAACCTCTTTAGCTTCTAGAAAGAGTTAAGTGTTTTTTTTTCATTCTTCACAAATCTCCTATACCTCACAAGGGATACACTCGCTCTGACTCAAATGAGTTTCTGAAGAAAAGAGATATATAGGGGAGAAAGTATAATCACAAAGAATGTGAGATGCTCCCACTTTTGAAAATATGAAAAATAAAGAGAAATCCGGAGCAACCCAAAGAGATGTTGAAAGACAATAAAAGTTTATTCACAAATTACTGTAGAAAAACAGTTTTGTCTAAATTTGTCCAACAACTCAAGTTAAATGATTGGTATGTACTGAGAGTACAAAGTTATAATATCTCCTGCAGGTAAACAAGAGGAAAGAGAAAAGGTAAATATAAAAGTTTATAAGAGTATGTCATGAAAACAACAACCCACTTTGTGTGTATGGCACCACAAACATACTTACCTCACATTTCTACTCTTATCTAGAATTTCTGCACAAATCAATTGAGTGAGAGCATGAGGTCTGGAGATCAGAAACCTGTCAAATTTCTGTACCATGTGCTCTTATATTGACCTTAATGAAAGGTATTCTCAGACCTTCACCCTCAATAAGAAAGCCCTAAGGTCAAACTTCCTCATTACGTTAGGACCCACTGTTTAGGAACATACCGATAACAAAGAATAATAATAATGTTACCTTAGGTATTGTAATACCATGAAGTCTGATTGAAAACTGTCTTTATGGGTGTATTTAAGTACAAGCATGAATCCAAAAGAAAAGAAAAGTTTGTTTTTTTGTATTACTCATGAATAATTTAATTAAAAATGCAAATGTTTTAAATTATAGTTTTCTGTGACAATTGATTAAATCCTATTTTGCATGCTTTGTGCTGGTACAAATTTAAACTTTGCCCAGGGTCGCAAAACTAATAATATCCAGTGAACACTCTGTGTTCTAATGTAGGACTTTATCTCAACTGGCAATTACTTTTTCGTGTCACTTTTACTCCTTTTGCAATATCTGGGTAGAGTGGGGTACACAATAGAAGTGAGATACTATGTGAAAGGAAAGTAAAATCTCAGGACCTTAATCTCACTCTATCAAAGGGAAACATTAACATTATCCATTTTGTTCCTAAATAGACAGCTGCAAAGATAGAAGGCCACATATCTCCCCAGGTGACTTTCCTCCCAAATTGCTCACAAGGAAATCCCTTTTGGGCCTCAAAATCTTTACCCTAAAACAGAGTTCTGTTGAATTTCACCCTGATAGTGTAAATTAACAGCTTATCTTTACAGTTGTAGGACAAAGACAAGACTAGAAATCATCCCTCTTCCCACCCCAAGACAAATGCATATTTGGCTATTTTCTCTACTCTATGTTTCCTTACGTAAAATGCAGATTCACTGAGTAAGCCATGAGATGAATGTGTAACTGACTGTTTCTCCACTCTCTCCTTTCACATGGATTCAGTGAGCACTAATCAAAGCCTCACAAAAATGTGACCGCTTATCTTACTACCTACCCTCCCTTTTGTATCTGATATGGTTTGGCTTTGTGTCTCCACCCAAATCTCATCTTGAATTGTAATCCCATAATCCCCATATGCTGTGGGAGGGACTCAGTGGGAGGTAATTTAATCATGGGGGCAGTTTCCCCCCCTGCTGTTCTCATGATAGTAAATGAGTTCTCACGAGATCTGATGGTTTTATTTGGGGCTTCTCCCTTTGCTTGGCACTCATTCTGTCTCCTACCACCCTGTGAAAAAAAATGCCTTTTGCCTTGATTGAAAGTTTCTGGAGGCCTCCACAGCCATGTGGAACTGTGAGTCAGCTAAACCTCTTTTCTTTATGAATTATCTAGTCTCAAATATTTCTTCATAGTAGTATGAGAATGGACTAATACAGTATCTTTCCTTTCCCCTCACCCAGACCGGTCTTTCCCATTTAAATATTATAGTCTTCAAAACCCTCTTTGCAAAAAGCAGGGGCCACAGATCCTACTGTGACTTGTGTCTTATTTTCCCAGGTATGTCTTCAACCTTGAAAAAATAAATCTCTAAATTGATTGACACCTGTCTCAGACACCTTTTGGTTTACAACTACAAAGAGGAATTTTATTTCTGGGCATCCCTTCATCTTTTATTCCTGTGTAGGAGGAAAATAAAGACTTTTTACTGAGGGCAAAACTTACGTGCAAAACTACTTGAGCTGAAGCAAAGAAAAGCCACAGTGATGGTAGAGCCTAGAAAACAGTAACTTGATTGCTTTGATTAAAGTGTATGGAAAATTACTTATAAGATTGGTGGGAGAGGTGCACTTAGATTTAAATTCCATCAAAACAAAACAAAACCAGCCTTTAAAAGTCATCTGTGCTGATTAACATTTACAGAATTCTTCTAAATTAGCAGAAATCTTATTTGAATCTAAGGACTCATTTTGGACTTATCTCCCGAAATGTATATTAATTGAAGGCTAGAAATTGAGATTTGACTTGTCAATCAAAAATTACACTGGAAACACAGGTAAGGAAGACTTTATTCAAGACTCTTTCTTTTATTTGAGGTGGAATCTTGCTTTGTTGCCCAGGCTGGAGTGCGGTGGCATGATCCCGGCTCACTGTACCCTCGGCCTCCCAGTTTCAAGTGATTCTTCTGCCTCAGCCTCCCAGGTAGCTGGGACTACAGGCACATGCCACCACGCCTGGCTAATTTTTGTATTTTCAGTAGAGACAGGGTTTTGCTATATTGGCCAGGCTGGTCTCAAACTCCTGACCTCATGATCCAACCATTTAAGCTTCCCAAAGTGCTGGGATTACAGGCATGAGCCACCATGCCCAGCCTCAAGACTATTTCAATAGGGGAAAGAGACTAGAATTGAGTCTGAGCTCCACTGAAACAAAGGTAGTAGGGATTTCCAAAGATGGGGTAATGGGGAGATAGGCTATCTATGTTTTCTGATTGGCTTTACCCAAAGAGAATGTAGACTTTCTGGTATCTTCAGGAGATCAAGTGGTTTTACAACTAGGTGTCTGCTAGTATCGATCTCCTACCCTCTCTCAGAGACTGGGAGATAGGAGTCCTGTCTTCTTT
The DNA here is from genome assembly GCF_007565055.1 of Rhinopithecus roxellana. Classification (NCBI taxonomy): domain Eukaryota; kingdom Metazoa; phylum Chordata; class Mammalia; order Primates; family Cercopithecidae; genus Rhinopithecus; species Rhinopithecus roxellana. The sequence continues at coordinate 58,727,584 of NC_044559.1, read as the reverse complement.
CATGATAACATTTCAAAAGATGTCTTCCAGGTCCATGACAAAGGCAGTTCTGGGTTGTAAAACTGGCAAGAAGCTATTAAAAAAATTTACATCTCAGACAGCAGAGAAGTGTTTATAATAATAAGTTTTCTAAAATAAACGTTCTAAGAAAAGGGAGGTCATGGGTCTTAAGTCAGGAAGAAGCCTGTCTAAAGTTCAGCCAATATTAGGGAAAGGTCAAGGCTGCCTTGATCAGATTCCAGACACACCTGGGTTCAACTTGTACTATTCTGTTAACCTCATAGAGAGTTATTATTGCATCTCATTATTCACATGAACACACCAAACAATAAAGCATGGATTGAGCATTAAAATGCTTCATAGCAGTGCCAAAGGTGTATATATCATAGTTCATGTTCTTAAAACTGTCAGTCTAATTGGTGAAGCAAGAGTTCCATAAAGGTATTTGAACTTTGAATATTTGATATTTGGCCCTAGATACACTACAAACTAGTTTTCTCATCCACGAAAGGCAGTGCTGTTGTACCAGTTAAATAAAGTAAATGTAACTTAAAGATACATACTGATAAAAACCTATTTTTTCAGAAATTTGGTAGACAGACTATTGTGCTGCCACCATCCTCATCTTCCATGATCCCCACTTTCTGATGTTCATGATTTTGTGTAATTCTCTTTCTTTGAGTGTGGATAGGATGGGATGACTTGCTTCTAACCAATATGGCAAAGATGATGGGGTGTTCTTAAGACTCCCTATGCTGGCTTGGTAAAATAAACAACAATATGTAGAGGAACTTGTGGCTCCTAGGAGCTGAGGGCAGCCTCTAGTGACCGAAGTGGATCCCTCTGCCTCTCCTAAGTAGTTATGAGACAGGGAATATGTGACTAGCTTGCTGAGCCTCAATTTACTCATGAAATGCATGGAAGTATGCCAAAGAGCCCATTCAGTTCTAGCAATCAAGGGCACTGTAAACATTTCAGAAGCTTAGCATTTCAAAAATGTAGAGGTACCTATCTCTTTTCTATGCCCAATTTAGTTAGTAAAAATGGCTTTGAAACTGTTTAAGAAATGGGGAAAGGATGCCTTATTTAATAAATGGTGCTGGGAGAACTGGCTAGCCAGGTGCAGAAAATTGCAACTGGAACCCTTCCTTATACCTTATACAAAAATTAACTCAAGATGGGTTAAAGACTTAAATGTAAAATCCAGAACTATAAAAACCCTAGAAGAAAATCTCAGCAATACCATTCAGGACATGGGCACGAGCAAAGATTTCATGACGAAAATGTCAAAAGCAATTGCTACAAAAGCAAAAATTGACAAATGGGACCTAATTAAACTAAAGAGCTTCTGCACAGCAAAAGAAACTATCATCAGAGTAAACAGACAATATGGGAGAAAATTTTTGCAATCTATCTTTTCTGACAAAGGTCTAATATCCAGAATCTACAAGGAACTTAAACAAATGTACAAGAAACAAAACCAAACAACTCCATTAAAAAGTGAGCAAAGGACATGAACAGACCCTGCTCTAAAGAAGACATTTATGCAACCAACAGACATACTAAAAGAAGCTCAAAATGACTGATCATTAGATAAATGCAAATCAAAACCACAGTGAAATAACATTTCACACTAGTCAGAATTGCCATTACTAAAAAACCAAGAAACAACAGATGCTGGCAAGGCTGTGGAGAAACAGGAACTCTTATACCCTGTTGGTGGGAGCATAAATTAGTTCAACCATTAGAGAAGACAGTGTGGGGATTCCTCAAAGACTTAGAACCAGAATACCATTTGACCCAGCAATCCCATTACTAGGGATATACCTGAAGGAGTATAAATCATTCTATTATAAAGATACATGCATGCATAGGTTCATTGCAGCATATTCCCAATAGCAAAGCATGGACTCAACCCAAGTGTCCATCAATGATAGGCTTTATAAAGAAAATATGGTAAATTTACACCATGGAATACTTTGCAGTTATAAAAAGAAATGAGATCATGTTCTTTACAGGGACATGGATGGAGATAGAAGCCATTATCCTTAGCAAACTAGCATAGGAACAGAAAACCAAACTCAGCATATTATTACTTATAAGTGGAAGCTGAACAAAGAGAACACACGGACACAGGGAGGGGAAAAACACACATTGGGGCCTATTGTGAGTAGTGGGGGAGGGAGAGCCTCAGAATAAATAGCTAATTCATGCTGGACTTAATACTTAGGCGATAGGTTGATAGGTGTAGCAAACCACCATGACACACTTTTACCTAGGTAACAAACCTGCACATACTACACATGTATCCAAGAACTTAAAAATAAAACCTCTGTGTTTACATTTCTCCATATGTCACTCTTACTTACTTTTTCACCAAGTATTCCATGCTATCTATGTGACTTATTTGGTGGCTAATATTGCACTAGGTAGACAAACTGAATACAGTATTGCTTAAAAACAAAAAGGCCAGATTGTCAGTTACATCAAAATATAAAACAAAAAAATATAAATAACTTGATCATGTTTATACAGAGTTAAAGGGGAAAAGCTGTTGCAAAATTTCTAGAAATGTGAGGCTTGTCTTGTACTAAGAATAAAAAATTGTCTTCTTGAAAAGTGTTATGAGATTAGCACACTCTAAAATGACTCTGAAATCATGACATGTTTAGTATTTATACCAGCATATTCAAAATATATTTGTTCCAGAAACCACAAAAATACTTTGAAAAATCCAGGTTATCTTGTCCTAAGTTTGTTTCTAAAACTTTTTACCACAAGTTTAAAGAATTTCTAAGATTGCAATTTGCATTTGTTGTATATCTACATTATTAAGTCAGTTATATCTTTCTTTCATATATATAATATGTGTTTATGTATATATATGTGTGTGTGTATAAATATAATACAATTCAAATATTACAGTTATTTGATACTTCTAAATCAAGTAAAAATATGTAGATATATTTATTAGCCATCAGAAATATATCATTCTTTTCTTGATCATTAATTATCATTCTTTTCTTAATAATTTTATGAACATTCCATCATTGTTTTAGTAAACTGTTAATTTTAGAATAGTTTGATTTACAAAGGTGTTACAAAAATAGTAGAGTCCTCATATACTCCACAAAGGGTTTGTTCTGTATTTAACATCTGACATTAGAAGAGTACTAATAGACCAATATTGACACATTGTTAACTAAATTCTATACTTTATTCAGATTTCCTTATTTTTTACCTAATGTCCTTATTAAGTCCTAGTATTTCATCCAGTACACACATTGCATTACGTTTTCATGCCTCTTTAGGTTTCTTTCGGCTATGACAGTTTCTCAGACTTCCTTTGTTTTTGAGATCTTAACTCTTTTAAGGAGTATTGATTAGATATTTTGTACAGTGTTCCTCAGTTTAGATTTGGGTGATGTTTTTCTCATGATTAGACTGTGTTTTTTGGTTTTCAGGAGGAAAACCACAGAGGTAAATTGCCATTCTTATCACATCATATGTAGGGTGCATAATATCAACATGAGTTTTCTCTGTTGATGTTGACCTCGATCTCCCATCAGCACTTGTCAAATATCCTTTTTATGAAGTTATTCCCTCTGCCCTCCACCATACTGTACTTTCTGGAAAGAAGCTAGTATTCATAGTCCACACTTAAGGAGTGAGAATTTATACGCCATTTCCTGGAAGGCACAGTATCTACAAAAGTTTTATGAAATTCTTTTGTAGAGGAGACTTGTCTCTGCTCTCCCACATACCTACTTATCCAATCACTTATCTATATTTCTGATATGATTTGGATCTGTGTCCCCACATAAATTTCATATCGAATTATAATCCGCAATGTTGGAAATGGGGCCTGATGGGAGGTGATTGGATCATAGGAGCAGTCTCTCATGACTTAACATCATCCTCCTTGGTGCTGTTGTGGCAATAATGCATACTTGTGAGATCTGGTGGTTTAAAAGTGTGTGGCCTCTCCCCCACCCCCTTGCTGCTCTGACCACGTGACGTGCAGGCTCCCGCTTCACTTTCTGCCTTGACTGTAAGTTTCCTGAGGCCTCCTCAGAAGCCAAGCAGATGCTGCCATGCTTTCTGCACAGCCGACAGAATTGTGAGCCAACGAAACTTCTTTTCTTTATAAATTACTCAGTCTCGGGTATTTTTCTATAGCAGTGTGAGAACTACTACAATTACTAATTACTAAAATATATTTATTTTATTTTGTATTATAATTCATTACCATTTGTCTATTTTGTTGAAGTCATTCCATCTTTGGCCACTGGGAGCTCTTTCAGTTGGTTCTTGTGTTGCTTTGTTATAATCTCATCATTGTAGTGTTGTTTTTGTTTTGGTTTTCAGTACTTAATTTCTGGCACTAAAAGATGCTTCTCAGCTGGCAGAGAAAGGAAATGTATGTGTGTATACTAATATATACACAGACATAAATATCGGTAAATGTTTCTACATATATCTATCCGTAGCTACATTAAAGTGAACAGGAGTTCATCCTGGTGTCTCCAACTCTAATCCTGTAACACAGGGATTATTCTAATCCTCTCTCATGTTTACCTGTCATCCTTCACTTCAGCAGTGATAAATCTGGTACCCACTATCCACCACTGATTTACATAATTATTCAATGCCAGTGTCCAGGCATAGCAATTTTAGAATTGTTAAGCTGTACCCATGTTTTCCAGAAGATATTATTTCACTGCAAACATATTCCTTTAAAAAAATCTTGCCCCTGGAAGTTTCTGAGAATAGAATGCTAGTAATTGTTTAATAATCTTCTCTGGAAAGGGTGGAGCCCTGATTTGCAATGTTTTCTGATTTCTATGGTGTAATTATTTCTATCATGGCCAATTAAAAGCCACAACTATAATGTTTCTGGAGTGGGTAAGGAATGCTAACATTCCCGTGAGCCAGTACAAGCTGGCTCCATCACCATAAAATTGGATTGTACCGATTTGAAGACTACTAATATAAACTATACTTATCTGAGTGCCACAAGTCTAAGTTCTAGTCCTGATTGGAATTAGTTTTCTCTGTAACCTTAGCAAAGTCTTTTAGTCAGAATGAATCTCTTTTTTTATCATTTGTAAAATAAAGGGAGAGAATGACCTGAATTCTAAAGTCTCTCCAGTTCTAATATTAAGTGATTTTCTTTAGAATTATTTGCCAACAGTTTAACGCATGAAGAGGAGGTAAAGTTTAAACCACTGAATTATGATTCCCCATGTCACAAAATATTAGTAAAATAAATTTAAGGTAGTATCATGGTATTTATAAATAAAAAATGCCATGGTTCTTAGATTGCCTTTGAGATAAGAAACTAAGGGGATCTGAATTTAATCTACTGGGATGAGAATGGACTATTGTATATAAGGAATCAGGTTAAAGCCGCAATCCTTTCTTTTCTCACGTTATCAGGTTATGTGGGATATACTATATATACTGTTATGGTTAAATTACATGTTTCCCCTGCCCCATATTTATATGTTGGAATCCTAATCCCCAGTACCTCCAAACGCATATCTATTTGTAAATGGGGTTATTTTCAAATAAGATGAGATAATAGAATAGGGTGGGTTCATAATGGAGCATAACCAGTATCCTTATATAAAGATATTTGAACACAGACATGTACACAGGTAGAACATCATATGAAAATAAAGACACAAATGGACCGATGCTGCTTCTATAAGCCAAGGAATGCCAAAGATTGCCAGCAAAACACCAAATGCTAGGATGGAGGTCTGGAGCAGATTGTTCCTTCCTTCTGGCCCTGAGAAGGAATCGAGCTGGACAACATCTTCATTTTAGGCTTTTCTCCCCAAAATTGGAGACAATACATTTCTATAGTTTAATCCATTCAATTTGTTTGACTTTGATATGGCAGTCCTAGTAAACTAATACCCAAATGAATGAACTCTCTGTATGTTCATGTTTTACAGAAACATTTATAGCTAGAGGGAAGATGTTTTAAAATACAAAATAAAACAAAAATCAAGAAAAGCTGGTCTTTTATTTTTATTTGTTTTGCTTTTATCACTAAATAAACTGATTAGAGACATTTTTCACATTATATACTCCAGATCACAGTACCTCCTATTGGAAGAATAAAAATAGAAAAAGTCAATATTGTCAAGATGCAATTTCTTCCTAAGCTGAATGAATACAATATCAATCAAAATCCAAGCATGTTATTTTATGAAAACAGATTAATTTTAAAGTTTGCATAGGGAAGCAAAAGACTTAGAAATAGACAAAAAAATGTTGAAGAAGAAAAAAGTCATACAATTAACACTGACCAACTTCAAGGTGTATTTTTCACTAAGTGAAAAAAGCTACAGAGAAAAGGATACATGCCATTATACTTTCACCAAAACTCATAGAATACACAACATCAAAAGTGAATCTTAACATGAACTATGGACTCTGAATGATAATGATATGTCAGTGTAAGTTTATTGAATAACAAATGTGCTCCTGTGGTGTAGAATGTGGATAGTGAAAGATAGATTGTGTGTGTGTTGGGTGGAGGAGGCAGCATATGAGAACTTTCTGTACTTTCTACTCAATTTTGCCATGAAACTAAAACTTTTCTAAAACAACAACAACAACAAAAAAAACTTATTAAAATAATGAATAGGACCCTGCCCTCCCTTAAGGAATTTAAAACCTGGTTGGAATATACTAGCCAAAGTAGAAATATTTACTTGAAGTTTTTTGTTAGATTTCTCCAACCAATGATACACAAGAATTGATTATTTTTTTTTAAAAGTCATTAATAAGAAAAGACAAGGATCAGTAAAGTAAGTGTTGACATTGTGACTTAGATGACATGAAAATTAAGAGGTTTTGGATGCATGAAGCATAGCAATGGGATTAGAGATACTGATCAACATGATTAATCAAATATTCTTAAGACTCAAAGTCCTGTCTTCTTGTTTTCTAAAGTAATCACAAAGGATTAGAAATGTTGATAAACTCATATATACATCCATTTTAACTGACTCAAATTTAATTGGTGCTTATAAAGAGGCTATGAATTATCATATTCTATGCTGGGAGTTGGAGATAAAATGATGAGCAAGACAAAAAATTTGAACATGGTTTTTGTTTGTTTTTCATCACTCATATGCTATGGAGGACAATAGATGCAGGTGCCTCACCTTTCCTCTTCTTTCACTTCCTATAGTACACTGGATTGTAATGTATTCATTCCATATAGGTCACAACCCAGTCCATAGCTTGGCTGCCATCTTTCAATTGTCCACAATAATTCCAATAGTATGTGTCCTGAGTGTAGACAGGGTCAGCAGGCAATACTTGTCCCTATGGACAGTGGCCCTATCTTTTAACTGGGGGCTCTTTTAAGGAGCTGTCATTATTACATACATTGTAGCCTGGTCTAGATTCCATACATATAATGTATTTGTTAATTTTCAAAGTAATTTCTCACCTATTATTTCACTGCTTTATCACAGTGATTTATCACAATCACAGGATTTATTACAATCCTGCCAAATAGACAATACAGTAATTATAATTTCGATTTTACTTGTGAAGAATCTGAGTAAGAGAGAAACTAAATGAATGAACAAAGATCACTAAGGTATGACAGGAACCTTTGATTTTTTGTTCAATAGTCGTTATATTCAGCTCACCATTTCTGAGATGTAATTATGCAGCCTACATTCCACCTTTGGCCTTTTCTGAAAATATATGCTTTCTATGGAGATCATCTTTGAAATTAAATTAATGATTCAATAAGTTAACGATTCAAGAATGGTTAAGGACTCTTTAACATTCAAGTAATTCTTTTTAAATCACCAACGATGCCCTCAAAATCAAGTAAAAAATTTGATGGGGTCAAGGTATGATGGGGTGAGACTTACTTTTGCTGTGTTATCTTATGCTGTCAAGTATATTCTGATTTTTTGTTTTTGCTTTGCAAAGTAAAATTAAATATATTTCCACATAAAGTTTGCAATCTCTTATTTCCATAATGTCTTCACATGATTATAAATTTAACATTTTATTCCCAACCTCCAACTTTAAGAAATGGCTTAGACTCTTATACAGTTTGCAATGTATTATTATGAAATTTTCTTCCAGCTTAATGTTTCTACAGTTTTTACCTTTATAATTTACTTTAAATCATTCTGGGTTGTCATAAATAAAAATCATTCCTTTTAGTACACCGACAACATCATCTTTCTTTCTGATCCATATACTCATTGTGAATTCTGTTTTCCATCTAAACTGGTTCATATTTACTGATACAGAAATAGAGAACTAAACATATGTGTGAATGGCAGGGATAGATTCTTGGAGCTGGACATGAATTTGAAATTTTCTTTAAGTTCCAATACGGACTTGTGATATGGAGTAATTTTACTTCTAAAACTTAGGTTTAAGAGAATGAGATTACCACTTTTAATTTTTCATGGAAATTCTTTTAGATTATTTTGTGGATCACTGCCTTGAGCTGTCTGCTTCAAACTCCAGCTGTATTGTCCAGGTTCTGTTTCTGCACTTTGGAGCATAAAAGTGTCCATCAGTAAACATTACAAGAATGAAATTTATGTTAACTAGTATACTGTTACAATAACACTAAGCTGGATCATCCAGCAAAATTATTTCATAATAAGGAGTTCATGCATATCTTTTCCTGGAATTGGAAACTAAGCTTGTGCAATCATTTGTTGATACTCATAAAATAGCTTTAAACTGGGATTTTAAGAATGTTTCACAGATACTAATCCCTGTAACACCTCAAGAGATAAGAGTTATTTTAAGTGGAACTTTCTGAAAAGGACTAAGATACCATCCTTTGGTGCCTCAAATTTTCAGAGCTTAAAGCCAGCATAAAAAATACATTTTCTCTGCTTGTCATTCTCTAGTACTCATTCTAATTAATGGGATGCAGTATTCTCTGTAAATGCCAGCCATTAGTCTGTGATTCTAATTCAAAAACAAACATTGAGAATTTCAATATTTCCCAAAAGAAAAGCTGATAATATACAAGAGATAAGCAATGAAATATCTTCTCAAAGATTCAAGGGTGTGCTGCTGCAGACTGTTTTGAGAAATGTTTATTCTGTAGAATGTTTAACCAATCATTTGACAAAAAAAAGTACCTTCAAAATTTATGATGTTGTTTACACTGATTATTGTATTTAATCATGTAGTTATCATAACATAGCAGTGAGCTATTGCCATCACTGTTTCACAGGGAGAAAGTCATGATGTAAAAACATGAAGTATATTTCTCAGTGTCTCAGTTAGTAAATTGTGGATCTGAGGCTTAAATCCAGGTCAGCTGAGCAAAAGATCTGGGTTCTTTTATTCTAGCATTCTGCTTTTCTATGAGAATATCCATCATTTATTGATTTCCTTAAAAGCATTCAGGTACTCAGTATTTTTATGTTCTCTACTTTCTCAAACTTAATAGCTTAAGGTGAATAAGCAAAAGGAATCACAACTCAAACTGCATTCTCAGAACCATTTCAGAATACACAATTTAAAGCATATAGTCGAACAGTAAGTAATACATCACATATCTAGACATTTTCTTACAACATTATGTAATGGAAGGAAGCACATAACTAGTAAGGCAGCCAAAATACTTCCAAGTAATTAAAACTGGTGTTATCAGACTCATGTACTAAAAGTGTATTAATTATACATTTTGAACAAATTTCCATCATACAGAAAGACATTTGTACTCTCCTGACATTTCTATCATTCTTCATGATTCTGACTTTTTTCTTTTTTTAAACTTTTAAGTCCAGGAGTACATGTGCAGGATGCACAGGTTTCTTACAAATGTAAATGTGTGTTATGGGGGTTTGTTGCACAGATTATTTCATCACCCAGGTATTAAACCTAGCATCCATTATTTTTCCTGATTCTCTCCCTCCTTCCACCCTTGGCCCTCCAGCTGGCCCCAGTGTATGTTGTTCCCCTCTATGTGTCAATGTGTTCTCATCATTTAGTTCCCACTTAGAAGTGAGAACATGTGGTATTTGATTTTCTGTTCCTGCTTTAGTTTGCTAAGGATAATCGTCTCCAGCTGCATCCATGTCCCTGCAAAGGACATGATCTCATTTTTTTTTATGACTGCATAGTATTCCATAGTGTATATGTACCACATTTTCTTTATCCAGTCTATCATTGATGGGCATTTATGTTGATGCCATGTCTTTGCCATTGTGAATAGTGCTGCAATGAACATATACATGCATGTGTCTTTATAATAAAATGATCTATATTCCTTAGGGTATATATCCAGTAGTGATATTGCTGGATCGAATGGTATTTCTGTCTCTAGGTCTCTGAGAAATTGCCACATTGTCTTCCACAATGGTTGAACTAATTTACACTCCCACCAACAGTATACAGCATTCCTTTTTCTCCTCAACTTTGCCAGCATCTATTATTTTTTGACTTTTAATAATAGCTATTTCTACTAGTATGAGATGGTATCTCATTTTGGTTTCGATTTGTATTTTTCATTTTTTTTTTTTTTTCGTTTTGTGACGAGTCTCACTCTGTCACCCAGGCTGGAGTGCAGTGGCATGATATTGGCTCACTGCAGCCTCCACCTCGTGGGTTCAAGTGATTCTCCTGACTCAGCCTCCTGAGTAGCTGGGATTACGGGTGCCTGCCACCACACCTGGCTAATTTTTGTATTTTTAGTAGAGACTGGGTTTCACCATGTTGGTCAGGCTGGTCTCGATCTCCTGACCTCATGATCCACCCACCTTGGCCTCCCAAAGTGCTGGGATTACAGGCATGAGCCACCATGCCTGGCTGATTTGTATTTTTCTAATGATCAGTGGAGTTGAGCTTTTTTTCATATGATTATTGTGCACATGTATGTCTTCTTTTGTGACATGTCTTTGCTCACTTTTTAATGGGATTGTTTGTTTTTTTCCTTGTAAATTTGTTTAAGTTTCTTATAAATTCTGAATATCAGACCTTTGTCAAATGCATGGATTGCAAAAATTTTCTCCCATTCTGGAGACTGTTTACTCTGTTGATCATTTTCTTTTACTGTACAGAAGCTCTTTAATTACATCCCATTTGTCAATTTTTGCTTTTATTGCAATTGCTTTTGGCATCTTCATCATGAAATCTTTGCCCATGCCTATGTCCTAAATGGTATTGCCTAGGTTTTCTTCTGGATTTTTATAGTTTTGGGCTTTACATTTAAGTCTTCAATCCATCTTGATTGATTTTTGTATTTAGTGTAAGAAAGAGGTCCAGTGTCAATTTTCTGCATATGGCTAATCAATTCTCCCAGCACCATTTATTAAATAGGGAATCCTTTCCTCATTGCTTGTTTTTGTCATATTTGTTGAAGACCAGATGGTTGTAGGTATACAGTCTTATTTCTCAGTTCTCTGTTTTGTTCTGTTGATCGATGTGCTTGTTCTTGTACCAATATCATACTGTTTGGTTACTGTAGCTCTGTAGTATACTTTGAAGTTGGGTAACATCATACCTCCAGCATTGTTCTTTTTGCTTAGGATTGCCTTGGCTATTTGGACTCCTTTTTGGTTCCATATGAATTTTAAAATAGTTTTTTCTATTTCTGTCAAGAATGTAAATGGCAGTTTGATGGGAATAGCATTGAATCTATAAATTGCTTTAGGCAGTATGCTCATTTTACCAATGTTGATTCTTCCTATTCATGAGCATGATATGTTCTTTCATTTGTTTGTGTCAGCTCTGATGTCTTTAAGCAGTGGTTTGTAGTTCTCCTTGTAGAGATCCTACACTTCTCTTGTTAGCTGTATTCTTAGGTATTTTATTCTTTTTGTGGCAGTTGTGAATGGGAGTTCATTTATGATTTTACTCTCAGGTTGCCTGTTGTTGGTGTATAGGAATGCTAGTGATTATTGCACATTGATTTTGTATCATGAAAATTTGCTGAAGTTGCTTATCAGCTTAAGAAGATTTGAGGCTAAGACTATGGGGTTTTCTAGACATAGAATCGTGTTATCTGCAAACAAAGATAGGTTGACTTCCTTTCTTCCTATTTGAATACTCTTTATTTTATCTCTTGAATACCCTGGCCAGAACTTCCCATACTATGTTCAATAGGAGTGGTGAGAGAGGACATCCTTGTCTTGTGCCAGTTTTCAAGAGGAATACTTCCAGCTTTTGCCCATTCGGTATAACAATGGCTGTGGGTTTGTCATATATGACTTATTGTTTTGATGTATGTTCCTTCAATATCTAGTTTATTGAGAGTTATTAACATGAAGGTGTGTTGAATGTGGAATTTATCTTTAATTCTCTTTATGTGATCAATCATATTTACTGATTTGTTGAACCATATGTTGAACCAACCTTGCATCCTGGAAATGAAGCTTACTTGGTCATGGTGGATGAGCTTTTTGATATGCTGCTGGATTCGGTTTGCCAGTATTATGTTGAGGATTTTTGCATCTATGTTCATCAGGAATATTGGCCTGAAATTTTCTTTTTTTGTCGTTGTATCTCTGCCAGATTTTGGTATCAAGAGGATGCTAGTCTTGTAGCATGAGGAGGAGTCCCTCCTTTTCAATTTTTTGGAATAGGTTCCATAGGAATGGTATAAGCTCTTTGTAGCTCTGATAAAATTCAGCATGAATCCATCTGGTCTTGGGCTTTTTTGGTTGCTAGGCTATGTATTAATGCCTCAATATCAGAACTTTTTATTCATCTGTTTAGGGATTCAGTTACTTCCTTGTTCAGTCTTGGGAGGGTATATGTGTCCAGGAATTTATCAATTTCTTCTAGATCTTCTAGTTTATGTGCATAATGTGGTAATACCTCCCTTATCATTTCTGACTGTGTTTATTTAAATCTTTTCTCTTTTATTAATCTAGTGAACAGTCTATTTTATTTTATTTTTTTCAGGAAATCAGCGCCTGGATTTGTTGATCTTTTGAAGGTTTTCTTTTGTCTCTATCTCCTTTAGTTCAGCTCTGATCTTGGTTATTTCTTAACTTCTACTAGCTTTCAGGTTTGTTTGCTCTTGTTTCTCTAGTTTTTTTAGTTGTGTTGTTAGGATGTTGATTTGAGATCTTTCTAGCTTTTTGACGTGGGCATTTACTGCTATAAATTTCCCTCTTAGCACTATTTTAGCTGCATCTCAGAGATTCTGGTACAATGTTTCTTTGTTTTCATTAGTTTCAAATAACTGTTTTATTTCTGCCTTAATTTCATTATTTACCCCAAAGTCATTCAGAAGCAGGTTTGTCAATTTCCATGTAGTTGTGTGGTTTTGAGTAAATTTATAAATCTTGAGGTTTTTTTTTTTGCTTTTTGTTTTTTGTTTTTTGAGACAGGGTCTCTGTCTGTTGTCCAGGCTGGAGTGCAGTGGTGCAATCTCAGCTTACTGCAACCTCCACCTCCCGGGTTCACTGATTCTCCTGCCTCAGCCTCTTGAATAACTGGGATTACAGGCATGTGCCACCACAGCCTGGCTAATTTTATGTTTTTAGTAGAGATGGAGTTTCATCATATTGGTCATGCTGGTCTTGAACTCCGGAACTCGGATGATCCACCCGCCTCGGCCTCCCCAAATGCTGGGATTACAGGCATGAGTCACCATGCCTGGCCTAATCTTGAGCTCTAATTTAATTGTGCCATGGTCTGAGAGACCCTTTTTATTATTTTAGTTCTTTTGGATTTGCTGATAAGTGTTTTACTTCTGATTATCTGATCAATTTTAGAGTAAGTGCTGTGTGACAATGAGAGGAATGTGTATTCTATTGTTTTGGGTTGGAGAGTTCTGTAGATATCTGTAAAGTCCATTTGATGCAGAGCTGAGTCCAGGTCTTGAGTATCTTTTTAAATTTTCTGTCTCAATGATCTGTGTAATATTGTTAGTGGGGCATTAAAATCTCCTGCTATCACTGTGTGGGAGTCCAAGTCTCTTTGAAGGCCTCTTAAGAACTTCCTTTATGAATCTGGGTGCTCCTCTATTGGGTGCATATATATTTAGGACACTTAGCTCTTCTTTTTGAATTGAACCCTTTACCGTTACATAATGCCCTTCCTTGTCTTTTTTGATTTTTGTTGGTTTAAAATCTGTTTTGTCAGAAACTAAGATTGAAACCTCTGCACTTTTTTTTTTTCCCATTGGTTTGGTATATTTTCCTCCATCCCTTTATTTTGAGCCTATGTGTGTCTTTGCTTGTGAGATGGGTCTCTTGAAGACAGCAAGCCAATGGGTTTTTTTTTTTTTTTTTTTATCGTGTTTGTCACTCTGTGGCTTTTAATTGGGGCATTTAGCCCATTTATATTTAAGGTTAATATTGTTATGTGTGAATTTGATGCTGTCAACATGACGCTAGGTGGCTAATATCATGGACTTATGTGGTTCCTTCAAAGTGTTGCAGGTCTATGTACCTCAGTGTGTTTTTGCAGTGGCTGGTAAGTTTTTCCTTTCCATACTTAGTTCTTCCTTCAGGAGTTCTTGTAAGGCAGGTCTGGTGGTAACAAATTTCCTCAGTACTTGCTTGTCTGAAAAGAATCTTATTCTCTTTTGCTTATGAAGATTATTTTGGCTGGATATGAAATTCTGGGTTGAAATTTCATTTCTCTAAGAATGCTGAATGTTGACCCCCAGTCTCTTCTGGCTCTCAGAGTTTCCACTGAGAGTTCTGCTGTTAGTCTGATAGGGTTCCCTTTGCAGGTGAGCTGGCCTTTTTCTCAGGCTGCACTTAACATGTTTTCTTTCATTTAGACTTTAGATTGTTTAACAATTATGTGTTTGGAGGATGATCTTCTCATGGAGTGTCTTACTGGGGTTCTCTGGATTTTCTGAATTTGAATGTTGGCCTATCTAGCTAGGTTGGGGAAGCTCTTCTCTATGATATCCTGAAATATGTTTTCCAATTTGGTTCCATTCTCTCTGTGTCTTTTAAGTACCCCAATCAGTCATGGATTTGGTCTCTTTACATAATTTTATTTTTCCTGGAGCGTTTGTCCATTCCTTTTCATTCTTTTTACTCTATTCTTGTCTGCTTGTCTTATTTCAGAAAGACAGTCTTCAAGTTCTGAGATTATTTCCCCTGCTTGATGTACTCAGCTGTTAATACTTATGATTGCATTGTGAAGTTCTTGTAGGTTGTTTCTCAGCTCTATCAGGTCAGTTATGTTCTTCTCTATACTGAATATTTTGTCTGTCATCTTCTGCATTGTTTTATCATGATTTTTAGCTTCCTTGCGTTGGGTTACAACGTATGCCTTAGCTTAGTAAAGTGCCTTTTTACCCACATTTTGCAGCTTACTTCTGTTATTTCAGTCATCTCAATCTCAGCCCAGTTCTGAACCCTTGTTGAAGAGGTATTGTGGTCATTTGGAGAAAAAAGGACACTGTGACTTTTTGAGTTTTCAGCATTCTTGCAGTGATTCTTTCTCTTCTCTGTGGGCTTATCTATCTTCAATCTTTGAGGTTGCTGATGTTTGGATGGAGTTTTTGTGTTTTTGTTTTTTTTTTGTTGTTGTTGTTTGTTTGTTTTTCTATTAACAGTCTGAACACTTTTCCATGGATCTGTTGCAGTTTGCTGGGGGTCTGCTGTAAACCCTAGTCACCCTAGATTTTTCCAGTACCTGGAGGTATCACCAGTGAAGCTTGTGAAACAGCTAATATGGCAGCCTGTCCCTTCCTCTGGGAGCTCCATCCCAGGGGGTACAGAACTGTTGCTCACCCAAAAGCACCTGTAGGGGGTGACTGGAGACCCCAGGTGGGAGATCCCACCAAGTCAGGAGGAATAGAATCAAGGACTCACTTAAAGAAGCAGTCTGGCTACATTTTGATAAAGCAACTGTGCTGTGTTGGGGGATTCCTTCAGCCCCCAATCAGTTTGGGCTCTCCAAGGCTGAGATTTCCAAACAGCAAAGGTGGCAACCCACCTCACCCCCAAGGCACTCCATCCCAGGGAGAAATTAAAAATCTTTCAGCCATAGAACATGGGCAGCAGTGGCCGGACACCTCAGCTAAGAGGTCCCACCCAGTAAGGAAGAACAGATCAGGGACCTGTTTAAAGAAGCAGTCTGGTCACACCATGGCAAAGCAGCTATACAGTGTTGGGAAACCACTTCTGCCCTAGTTGGTTTGGACTCTCCAAAACCTGCAGACTGGAATGGCTGAGCTGTCCAAACAACAAAGGTGGCAGTCTGCCCCTCCCCCCAGGAGCTCCTTCCTGTATCAGGTAGGCACTACCCTGTTGCCAGTGGCTGGCTAGAATTCCAATTCAGTCAGTCTTGTCTTGTGAGGTGCTGTGGAGGTGGGGCCCACAGAGTGACACTGCTTGGCCCCAGATTCAGTCAGCTTCCTAGTGGTACGTAGAGTCTTCCTGCCTTGCCTGAATTGCAGTCACCTTTGCTGGGGATCCCAGGCAGGATTATGTAAAACTCCTGGGTCCCTGTGCATGCCTGAGTAGCAGCCTTGTTGAGACTCTACACAGCTCTGTGTGTCAGACCCAGGGCCCTGATGGAGTTAGTTCATGAGGGGCTCTCCTGATCCAAGGTTGCAAAGATCCATAAGAGAAGCGTGGTTTCCCAAGTCACTCGTACACTTACCACTTTCCTTGGCTGGGGGTGGGAGTTCCCTTGGCTTGATGTTGCTCTCAGGTAGGCTGTCTCCTTGCCCTGCTTTTCTTTATTCTTCATGGGTTGAGTAGTTTCCCTGAACAGTCCCAATGCAAGTGCCTGGATGTTTCAGTTGAAAGTGCTGCATTTACTCATCCCTTTTGTTCCTCACTGTGAGTGCCACACACAATAGCTCCTTCTGATCAGCCTTCTTGGCCCTGACTGATTCTGATTTTTTCCTTATTTTTAGGCAGATTAGAATCATAACTTTGGATAAAGGCAAGAATGCTTTTCTAGGTAGTGAAATGTTGAAAAGTAAGTTTATTGCAAAACTAGAAGGAAATGTATAAATTATATTTAGGGATAGTTATGCTGAGTGCAGTGGCTTATGCCCATAATTCCCGCACTTTGGGGGGCCGAGGTGCCAGATTGCTTGAACTCAAGAGTTTGAGACCAGCCTGTACCAAATGGCCAAATCCCATCTCTACAAAAGTAAATATAATTAGCTGGGTGTAGTGGTGCATGCGTGTAGTTCCAGTTACAAGTGAGGCTGAGGTGGGAGGATCGCTTGAGCCCAGGAGGTTCAAGGCTGCAGTGAGCCATGGTTGTGCTAATGCACTCCAGCCTGGGTGACAAAGCAAGACCATCTCAAAAATGCAAAAATGAAAAAAAAAAAAAAAAGATATTTAGGGATACTCATCTATATCTTATTTGGGAGCCTTTTGACAAAAAATATTCAGTAACATTTTTGAATATCACTATATAATTTAATTATTGATAACCTAATTATGGATTAAATTAATTTGATTATGATTATTCATAATTTAGTACTTTATGAATTAAGTTATTAATTTTATTATGAATATTCCTAAAGTATACAAAATTCTAAGACCACCTAGATTTCCCTCTTCGTGGTGTATATGTCCTATATAATCCCTGGGTCTGTAAAAATGATGGTTTTACTCCCATGATTAGGTTATTTTATATGATACAGTTGACCTTAAAACAGAGAGACTAACTAGGCATGCCCTAATCTCATAAATTATAAGTTTTTCTCTGACTACTTGAAAAAGAGAAAGTCAGAGAGACATGCTGACTGATCTGGAAGAAAGCAAACATCCATGTATGAACTGCCTAAGGGGTCACATGAAAATAACTTTAAAATGACCTTCCTCTTTCCTTTTTCACTTGTTTCATTGAGGTAGTTAGCTGTGAAAAGTGACAGTGATTGAACAGGATCTACTGGACATGAAGCAAAGCAGGCTAAAAGCTAGGAGCCAGGAATATGAGCCATGTGAACTGTAACATGTGAGTGTGTTCCTGTCATGTCAGTTGTCCTCTGCAGTTAATCAATATTATACCTCATGTCATTGCGCTGTGAGGATCTAGAAATGTCTTAGTCTAACATGAGGAGCATGGTTCAAGAGCAATACGGAAGACACCTAGGTTAGGCATTAAGATGAGATCATGAGTAGATAAGGAAACAAAATGCTGAGCAACCCAGATTAATAGGGCTTTCTTTTTAGTAAGATCACAAGATCATTAGGATTTTCAGAAGACAAATTTAGTGACAGGTTTAGCAATAATGACTGTAGAAAAAAATCAAAATATGGTCTTTCCGAATTAACTTTGAAGTAACACTGTATCATGCAGCAACATCTTTAGACCCAACACTATGGTGATAAACATTGTTGGTCAAGTTACTTTTGATTAGAAAAGAATAAAACAAGCAGAGGATGCAAAAACCTGGGGCAAATGAAAATAAGATTCTTCTTAGTTTTTACTTTTTGGTGCCATGATATCCTTATACTTACAGCTAATAAGAATCTTAGTCCACATATATCTGCTCTCACAAGTCCAATAGATGCCTTTCTTAAACTCATTTGAGTTTATTTCTTGTGTCATCATCTATTAGTGTATGACAAATACCTCAAAACTCAGTGACATACAGTAGTAGCATGTCTTGTATTGCTTACACATCTGCATCAACTGGGATAGCTCTAATCTATGTATTTCTCATTCTTCAGGCAGAAGCAGCTGTACAGAACATTTCATTCTTGTTCTGATGACAGAAAAGCAAGAGAGCATGTATATTTCAAGCCTGTGTTCAAATAACTTCTCATTGATCACATCAAGTCAAATACCCAAACCCAACATTGGTGGGACGTGGAAACATTCTCTGCCCACAGTGGGAGGCAGGGGTACATAAATATTTGCTAAAAAAAAATTGCAAAATATCATAGTCACTAAGCCAGTACATACTAGCTACTTGAAATTACATAATTCAGTTGAGTGCTGTGCAAACCAAAGAAATATAACACTGGAAAGAGAATTGCTTCATGAAAATTTAAATCAATGCTTTGAGCTGACAGACCAAAGGCAAATAACTGAAAAAATACATTCTGTTGAATAAGATATAGGTAACTTTGTTGTAAAATACTGGGGAGGGAGACAAGGATAAATAAATTTCTAAATGATTCTGCCCCCAGATTGCTTTGCAATGTTCGTTAGCTTCTTACTTCATTAAAAAAACAAAAACAAAAACAACTAACATAAATGATGAGTTACTCTAAAACTATATAGCACTCCAACAGGGAACTGCAGCCCTAGAATGGCATTGGCTGTACATCAAATGGTATATTTGTATTAGTGTGTTTGTTTAAATTTCAGATGCAGCATTTGAAGTACTCATGCATTATGAATCATAATGTGTTATATTAATTTGCTTTTTCAATTAATTAAAAATGACTAGCCTTGATCAAATCAGTGATAAGAACTCCTGATATCAAAAGTAGATTTAATTATTTAAAGAAAAAAAAGTAGAGTTCAGTATAAGTTTACCCCTTTAGCTAACTACCAAATCTTCAGAAACTCACTTGACCCTTCTCTTCTTGATGACAAGGTGGTTAGATTAGAATAACAGTTGTTAGTGAATACAAATGCCCAGTGAGATCTGTAGCACTTTGATCCCTTTATTATTCTGGGAACATTAAAAAAAAAAAAGAAAAAATGCCTTTTCTACACATGTCTTCTTTTACTAGATCACCTTCTAATAAGTGTGTTTCCACAAAGGCACTGTTCAAAGAACTTAACCAAATCATGTCGGAGCTTAAGAGGCCCTCATTTAAACTCAAATATAAGACAAATGTTCAGCTGCCTGAGTCTCTTTTTGTCTACATGTCATGGCATCATTGATACACTGGAGAACCTTAGCACAGGGAAAGCCTTATGCTTCGATTTGAATTTAAGCTTTCAACTTAAGCTTTGAATTTAAGAAGGTATGTTGCAGACATACTTTCTTGGCTTTTAAAATAATTTTTCCCGTATAATTATAAAATCAGAGGAAATGACTGAGATGAATCTCAATCAATTTAGAGGTTTATTTTGCCAAAGTTGAGGATGTGCCTGGGAAAAAGGAACGCAAAATCACAGGAACATCTGTGATCCATGCTTATTCCAAAGAGAGTTTGAAAACTTCAGTGTTTAAAGGGGAACAAGCTTTAAATAAGGAAAAGAGGGAAGAAAAAAGGGGGAATAAATAAAAGATTTGAAGCAGCTGCATTCTTCTGAGGCTTTTAACTGTGTTCACTGAACTCACATTTTACATGTAAAAAGAGTGGGTAGAGGAACAGTCAACCATGCATGTCTCACACTCAGTGAATCTGAATTTTTACATAAGATAAAGTAAATATAGAGTAGAGGAAGCAAATATGCATCTGTCTTACGGAGTGGAAGGAGGACTTTCAATCCTGCCTTTGTGCTGTGAAGATAAGCTGTTGATTTACACTGCCAAGGCAAAATTTAAAAGAACTCTGTTTCAGCCTAAAGATCTTGGGGCCCACAGGAATTTCCTTGAGAGCAAATTGTGGAAAGAATCCCTGAGCAGAGGTATGCTGCCTTCTATCTTTGCAGCTATCCATTTAAGAACAAAATGGGAGGCAGTTTTGTGTGACTCAGTTCCCAAGCTTAACTTTTCCCTGTGGGGTAGTGAGTTTAGGGTCCCAAGAGTTTATTTTTCTTTCACGTAACATAACCCATAATTCCCATATTTTGATTTTCTCTTTAGTAATAACTCACTGATTTGGTTAAGATCACTTTCCATAGCTTCTTGCTCTTTAAAAGAAGTAGCATCCTCAATTTGTTTTGTTTGTAGACTGTAGTATCATTAATTATTTGGACCAAAAAGCTACAGTCTCTTTTCACAAGTTTGTGTTTCATTATGTCATATTGAATTGAAGATATAATTACTGGTTTTTCTCAAACAAACAAATAACAACAACAAAAAAGCTAGTTTTTTCTGAGCAAACCAAACATGGATCAATTTATGTTAGATTCTTCAGTTTCTCTTCTTGGCTGATGGATTATATGCTTTCATTGTTGGTAGATAACTACTTTCCTATATACCGTAAACTTTACCTTACTGAATATAATAGTATTATGAATATGCAGGTTTCATCTAGAAATCTTCTATTACAGTTTCTTGACATTGCTGGCTAAATGTTTTGAAAAAGCACATCCTTAAAGTATCACACATTGGTCAAAAACAGATCTTCCATTATAAAGAAAGCCTATGTAAAGAAAAAATCTCAGGACCCTCCAAATGTATGCAAGAATGAAGATTAAACCCTGACGCTGACTAATTGCAATACCCTCTTCCAAATGAATAGCTGTTAGTAACATTATGCATCTACAAAGTCTCCGTGGAAAGGTAAAAAACCTCAGGCACCTGGGAAGGCTGCCGGCACGTATTATTCATAGGCAAATTCTTTGCTGCTTTCCCGTTAACAAAGACATGCCAATTGTAACTTTAGGTCTGCACTCTATCTCCTAAAATTCCACACTGATTACACACTTATCTTCAGAGGTGCAGAACAAAGTCAAGGCTCATTTCCCATACTCATGCTCAGAGACTTCTGCATAATTGACTCTTCTTTAACTCTCTTTTCTTCTGCAGACATCCACATTATCTTATGTTAAATGTGGATTTACTGGGCACTAACTGAAGTCTCACAGGAATGTAACTATTCACCTTACTGCCTGCCTGTCCCTCTTCCTACATGCCTCTCCCCATCACCCCCCCTTAAGGAAATGTTTATGGTAGAGTTTATAGTTTATGGTACTTAAATCTTATGGCAAAACACTAAACCTGAAAACCTATTTGGGAAAAACAACCATAGATGTGCTCGTGGCTCATATTATTCTTGGAAATGCCCTAAGTCTGGCTTAATAAACCTCAATGATTGAGACTTATGCCTCAGTCCACATTCCTCTGGTCACTTTTCACAGACCTGGGTATCATGTTGGGTTTAAATAGTTTTGTTTACAAGTCTACTATTGTATGTCCTTATAGAACCTAAGATAAGAAAAGGATAGACGCAATGAAACCATTATCGACCATTCATACATACCCAGACATATGCTATTCTAAAATGAGTCGGCCAAGCACAGTGGCTCACGCTACAGCAGGACAAGCCTCAGACAAAACTCCTCAGACACTGAGTTAAAGAAGGAAGGGGTTTATTCGGCTGGAGTATTGGCAAGATTTCTGTCTTAAGAGCCGAGCTCCCCGAGTGGGCAATTCCTGTCCCTTTTAAGGGCTCACAACTCTAAGGGGGTGCGTGTGAGAGGGTCGTGATTGATTGAGAAAGCAGGAGGTACGTGACTGGGGGCTTCATGCACCGGTAATTAGATAAGAACAAAGCAAGATAGGGATTTTCACAGTGCATTTCTATACAATGTCTGTAATCTATAGATAACAGAACCAATTAGGTCAGGGGTGGATCTTTAACTACCAGGCCCAGGGTGCAGCACTGCCTGTGGATTTCATTTCTGCCTTTTAGTTTTTACTCTTCTTCCTTTGGAGGCAGAAATTGGGCATAAGATGATATGAGGGGTGGTGTCCTCCCTTAATGCCTGTAATCCCAGCACTGAGGCAGGCAAATCTCTTAAGATCAGGAATTCGAGATCAGCCCGGCCAGCATGGTGAAACACCATCTGCACTAAAAATACAATAATTAGCTGAGCGTGATGGTGTGCACCTGTAGTGTCAGCTACTCAGGAGGCCGAGGCAGGAGAATCACTTTAACCCTGGAGGTGGAGGTTGCAGTGAGCTGAGATCATACCACTGCAAGTCTGGGTGGCAGGACCAGACTCTGTCTCAAAAATAGAAAAAAGAAAAAAGAAAATGACCCTTTCTGAATGATCCTAAAATAATCACCTCAATACAAAAGAAAAAAATAAAGGTTTTGAAAGTCTTTGAGATTGTACCCTTTACTGTAATAAAGCTTTACTATCTTATTAATAAAATTGGTGAGGCATTTAAAATGGACGAGGAAAGAATTGTGTTCATGGTTTAGTTTGAGGAAAGGCTATTATCCTTTAAACTGTAAACTAAATTTTCCCCAAAGTTAGTTTGACCCACACCCAGGAATAACCAAGAGCAATCGGGAGGTTAAAGGAAAGATACAATTGGTTAGGTCATATTTCTTTCACTGTCATAATGTTCTCATGGTTATAATGTTTGCAAAGAAAGTTTCACTATTTGGTGGGGTAACTGCTTACCAAAATATCCAGGCAATCGAGTAAAAGATTTAACAGACTGAAAATCAATGCAGTAGTTTTTATTATACAAAACTAATGATTGTGGTCATGATATTCAAAATAAAATTTAATAATTTAAGTACAAATACCCATAATGTATGAAATTAATAAAGAATGTTTCCTACATCAATTATCTTCTATTAATTTTCTTCTGCAAAAATTTTTAACTTTCTTAAAAAATTGGAAACAAAATAATCAGATTGTGGTCCGATGTACTCAACTAACTTGTAAATAACAGAGATGGAGTGTACAACAGTGGAACAGTCAATACAGTGAACATCAACCTAAGTTCTAGTCCAGATCCTGTTAGAACTTGGTTATACAAATTTTAGCAAACACTTTCATCTCTCAGATTTTTAACTGGGTCATAAAATTTTGAAATAATTGAACTCAAAAGTCTGTTTCAGATATAAAATTCTAAGATATAAAATTCTAATATTCTCAAGCATTCTTTTCAAGAACAACAAAAAAGTCACCCTAAAAAAATTCAAGTGCTAGAGAGAAATAGGTGCCCAAGTTTTTTTTCTTTTTGTAAAGAGCTTCTCTATTTAATGTTTTACAGAATTGACTAACTATATAATACAGACTTTAAAGGATCAATTAAAAAAAAACAAGATGTAGAAGTCTTTTAATTATTCATAGTGTAAACCTCAAGGCTCAACTGCTTAGAAATGTAACATGGTTATTTGCACAAGCATGTTAGCTGCAGTTGTTACATGACACTAGGGGGAGCTCTAATACTGTTTTGTTTTATGTTCACTATGGATTTTGATTTGTTTATTTTTAATTTAGTTGTAAATTAATATCTAAATGTAATAATCCTCCAAATACAATAGTACCATGAAAATGAGCGTGCTCAAAGTTCTGATACAACATTAAAACTGATAATAAAATTTGTCAGCCATTTTCACAAATGTGTCTTTAGAAAACTACGATTCCATGATTACTCAAAACTTCCATGAACTATACAAACACAGATGTGTGTGAGGGTGAATAAGTGTATATGTATGCATTTCCAATTGAAAAATAAAGTAACTGAATTGTCAACCTGTTTATAATCTTTCAAAGTGGTCACAAAATTAAATTTACTCCCTCTGATTGAAATAATTGTCTCCCAATTTTGCCAGATTGCTTTTCAACATGGGTTAGCATAATTCTATATATAATTTATCCAAGTATTATTAAAGTAGAATATTGTTATCCAGAATATTATTACATAAATGTGATCACAAAAGATTAAATGAAATTATGTCCAAGAGTTTAAACCTGACATATCCAGATATACTACCGATTCATCTATCATCAGAGATAAAGAGGAGCACTAAGATGGTATATTTCCTATGTTTTTCAAATAAAAACTTTTATGTGGAAAATAAGACATATTCATTCAAACAGAAGTATAAAAAATAGTTTGTAAAGTTCTCCATATCCTTTTCCTTATACAATTAATAATAATTATTTATTTATTTTTCTTAGACAGAGTCTCACTCTGTCTCTCAGACTGGAGTGCCGCAGTGAGAGCTTCACTCACTGCAACTTCTGCCTCCCAGGTTCAAGTGATTCTCCTGCCATAGCCTCCCGAGTAGCTGGGATTACAGGTGCATGCCACCATGCCCAACTAATTTTTGTATTTTTAGTAGAGATGGGGTTTCACCATGTTGGCCAGGCTGGTCTCAAACTCCTGACCTCAGGTGATCCACCCACTTCAGCCTTCCAAAGTGCTGGGATTACAGACGTGAGCCACTGTGCCTGACCAACTATTAAGAATTCTTAAAGATAAAAACCTTTGATTGTATAACAGGCCCTATTTGGCAAGTTTACCCATCTCTCCTCTAAACCACTGCTTCTCGAATTTTAATATGCATATGATTCACATAGGGGATGGTATTAAAATGCAGATTTGGATTCAGTAGGTCTGGCATGAGGCTTAGACAACTGCATTTCTAAAATCCCTCAGTGGGGACACTGCTGCTATTCTGTAGACAGTGCTTGGCTGTAGCAAGGAGGTATACCATGTCTAGCATGGACCATATAAATCTCCTATACCCCAAACTGCCACTTCCTCACTTCCTCCTTATCTTTCTGTCAGCTGAAAATGACTGTGGAAACCAAGTGTTTAATATGGTAGAGTCTTTATCAGCCTGGATTGCTGTATGACTGCATGGAGCATACTTGTCTAATGCTGAGTGGAAGTAACCAACTGGATTTACATGATAGAGAAATAAATGTTTATTATTTTAAACCATGAAAATTTGTGGGTTTTTCTGTTACTTCTGCCAATTTTATTAATAAATATATATTGACATTATTTCATGAAAGGTTTTTCTTTTAAATAATGGTACAAAGATGAATTCTGAAGGCAGTAATATCTACTTGAAATTCATAAAAATATCTTTTTTCTAAAGTCTTCATATCCATTAGGTAATCTTAATTTTGATATATGTGTGGGGTTTTAAAAATTTATTTTCGGCCGGGCGCGGTGGCTCAAGCCTGTAATCCCAGCACTTTGGGAGGCCGAGACGGGCGGATCACGAGGTCAGGAGATCGAGACCATCCTGGCTAACACGGTGAAACCCCGTCTCTACTAAAAATACAAAAACTAGCCGGGCGAGGTGGCGGGCGCCTGTAGTCCCAGCTACTCGGGAGGCTGAGGCAGGAGAATGGCGTAAACTCGGGAGGCGGAGCTTGCAGTGAGCTGAGATCCGGCCACTGCACTCCAGTCCGGGCGACAGAGCGAGACTCCGCCTCAAAAAAAAAAAAATTTATTTTCAATTGTGGTGAAAAGCATATAACAGAATATTTACCATTTTAATCATGTTTAAGCATACAGTCTAGTAGTGTTAAGTATATTCACATTGCATAACAGAACTCCAGGCTTTTTTCATCTTGTGAAACTGTGACTCTATACCCATTAAATAACTCCCCATTTTCTGCTCATCCCAGCTTTTAGCCACCATCATTCTACTTTCTGTTTCCATAAATGTGATTATTTTAGGTACCTCATATAAGTGGAAACACATGATATTTGTCTTTCTGTGACTAGTTTATTTCACTTAATGTAGTGTTCTCAAGGTTCATGTATGTCACAGCGAATGGCAGAATTTTCTCTTTTTTTAGGCTAATAATATTTCATTGTATGTATAGGTAACATTTGGTTCATCCTAGTAATTTGTAAACTTTATGAGATTGATAATTACAAAACAATAATGTTCTTTTCATTGACCCTTATTTTTTCAATGTTGTATATGTCTGTCTTTATGCCAGTACCCCAATGTTTTAATTACTGTAGCTTTGGAATATATATTAAAATCAGGAAGTCTGATGCCTCCAGCTTTGTTCTTTCTCAAGATCCCTTTGGCTATCTGAGTCTTGTGGTTTCATCTGAATTTTAGAACTTTTTTTTTTTATTTCTGTAAGAAACACCACTGGGATTTGTGAAATTGTGTTCACTTCACAGATTGCTTTGGGTAGTATGTGTAATTTTCAATGTACAAGTCTTTCTTCTTAATTTGTTTCCTAAGTATTTTATTTTTTAATAGTTATATGAGTGGGATTGTTTTCTTAATTTTGTTTTCAGATGGTTTATTATAAATGTACAGAAACACAACAGGTTTCTATATATTGATTTAATATCCTGCAACTTACTGAATTTATATATTTATATATTTTATTATATATAACATGTAATATTATACATTTATAAAATATAAGCATAAAATACAACATTTCTTCTTTTTAATTATTTTAGATATAATATTTTATATATTTTACTATATATTTTATAATAGATATAATATATAAATATAAAATATAATACATATTTCTTTATATAGAGAGAGAGATATATACACACACACACATATTTTCATTCTTTGGTAGAGCATTTAGGATTTTCTACATATAAGATTATGTCATCTGAAACTAGAGATAATTTTTCTTCCTTTTGGATTTGGATTCCTTTCGTTTTATTTTTCTGTCTAGTCCCTTTGGCTAGGCGTCTCATTACTATGCTGAATAGAAGTCAGGAGAGTGAGCATCCTTGTCTGGTTCCTGATCTTGGAGGAAAATGTTTTAATTTTTACATTGAGCATGATATTATCCATGGGCTTTTCATATGTGTCCTCTATTGTGTTGAGGTACATTCTTTCTATACCCAGTTTGTTGAATGTTTTTATCACAAAAGGATGTTGAATGTTTGTTGTTGAATGCATTTTCTGCATGTATTGAAATTATCATGTAATATTTAACTTTCATTTTATTAATATTATGCATATCATTTATTCATTTGCACATGCTGAACTATCGTTACATCCCAGGGATAAATCCCATCTGATCATGGTGATTGATCTTTTTAATGTGTTTTGACTTTAGTTTTCCAGTATTTTATTGATGATTTTTATATCTATGTTCATCAGGAATATTGTAATTTTCTTATAATGTCTTTATTTGTCATTGGTTTCAGGGTAGTGTTTACATCATAAAATGAGTTCTTTTCAACTTTTTGGAAGAATTTGAATTTTTCTTTAAAAGTTTGGTAGATATAACTCACTAGTGAAGCCATCTGGTTCCGGGCTTATCTCGGGGAGAGACTTTTTTATTACTGATTCAATCTTCTTACTCATTATTCTCTGTTCATATTTTACATTTCTTCATGATTTAGTCTTTGTAGATTGAACATATCTAGGTATTTACCTGTTTTCTCCAGGCTATCCAGTTTCACAGTATGTAAATGTTTATAGTAGTCTGATATGATTCTTCGTTTATTTCTATGGCATTGTTTGTAATGTCTCCTCTTCATTTCTGATTGTATTGAGTCTTCATTCGTTTTTTCTTTGTATAGCTAAGGTTTTGTCAATTCTGTTTATGTTTCAACAAGAAACAACCGTGTTAATTTCAGTTTTCCCAGTCTCAGTTTAATTTATTTCTGCTCTAATTTTTATTATTTCCTTCCTTCTACTAATGTTGGGCTTAGTTTGTTCTTTTTCTAGTTCCTTAATGTTTATAGTAGGTTTATTGGAGATCTTTCTTCTTTTTTATATAGGTGATTTTTTATCATAACCTTACCTCTTAGTACTGCTTTTCCTACATCCCATAAGCCTTGATAGGTTGTGGTTTCATTTTCACTTCTCCCAAGATAGTTTCTGATTTCCCTTTTGACTGCTTTGATCCATTGGTTGTTAAGGAGCTTATTTAATCTCAACATATTTATAAGTTTTCCAATTTTCCTTCTGTAATTGGTTTATACTTTCATATAATTTTGGCTAAAAATTTTGATATTTTAAGCTGAAGTTTGCTAAGACTTATCTTGTGACTTAACATGTGACATATCCTGAAGACTGTTCTGTGTGCCTTTGAGAAGAGTGTATATTCTGCTACTGCTGAATTTATGTTCTGAAGATATACCTGAGTTCTGTTTAGTCTATACAGTTGTTCAAGTTCACTATTTCCATATTGGTTTTCTGTCTGAATGAATTATCATTGCTGAAAGTGGCGTACTGAAGTCTCTTATTATTATTGTATCATTGTCTATTTCTCCCTTCAGTTCTGTTAATATTTCTTTTATATTTAATATTTCTTTTATATATTCAGGTTTTCTAATGTCAGGTGGATATTTATTTTATATATTTTTATATATTTATTATATCTTCCTGATATTTGAATCAATTTATCATTATATAATGTGTTTCTTTGTCCCTTGAGATAATTTTTGACTTAAATTATATGTGTGTGTGTTTGTGTGTATATATATATATATTTATATGTTCTGATATTAGCATAGCCACTCCTGCACTCTTTTAATTACTATTTTCATAGAATATCTTTTTCCATCCCTTCACTTTCAGCCTATGTGTGTCCTTAAATCAAAAGTAAGTCTGTTGTAGACAGCATATAGTTGGGTCCTGTTCATAATCTTTTCAACCATTAACTGTATGTTGATTGACAAATTTAATCTATTTACATTTAAGGTGATTATTGATATGGAAGAACTTACTATTTCAATTTTGTTAATTATTTTCTCTCTGGTTTGTAGTATTTTAGTTTCTCTTTTCCCCTCTTGCTGTCTTTCTTTGAGTTTTACTGGTTTTAAATTTTTTTTTTTTTTTGTGGGTATGTAATAGTTGTGTATATTTATGGGACACATGGGATTTTTGATATAGGCATACAATGTGAAATTATCAAATTAGGGGAATCGGGAGTAGCCTTAACTGCAAGCTTTTATCTTTTCTGCATGTAAGGAACATTTTAATTCCACTCTTAGCTATTATACAATATGCAAAAAGAAAAAAAATTAACTATAGTAAACCTATTGTGCTACTAAATACCACATCTTAATCATTCCATTTAGGTACTCATTAACCATCCTCACTTTATCCTCAGAAGGGTTCCCTTTTCTCCACAGTCCTGTTATCTAAAAGACAGGCAATAATGAATGCCTGTCTTTTAGATAAAAGTTATTTTCACTGGTTGAGTTGATATCTCCTTGTTGTTTTGGTTTTCATTTTTCTGATGATTAGTGATGTTGAGCATTTTTGTATATACCTGTTTGCCATATGTATGTCTTCTTTTGAGAAGTATCTATTCAGCTTTTTTTTTTTTTTTTTTTTAGATATTTGGCCATTTTAAATCAAATTATTTGTTTTTTGTTCCTATTGTGTTTTGGGGGGCTCTTTATATATTCTGGTTGTTAATCTCTTATCAGATGGGTAATTCATAAATATTTACTTTTATTCTGTGGGTTGTCTCTTCACTTTCTTGGTTGTTTCTTTGCTCTACAAAAGTTTTTTAGTTCGATGTGATCTAATTTGTTCATTTTTGCTTTAGTTGCTTTTACTTTTGAGGAATTACTCAGGAAATCTTTACCCAGATCAATGTCTTAGAGTGTTTCCCCAATGTTTTCTTCTAATAGTATTATAGTTTCAGGTCTTAGATTTAAGTCTTTAATCCATTTTGATGTTTGTACATGGCAAGATACAGGGTTCTAGTTTTATTTTTCTGCATATGGATATCCAGTTTTCCCACAACTATTTGTTGAACATACTGTTATTTCCCCAATGTATGTTCTTGGCACTTTTGTTAAAAATGACTTGATTATTAATGTATGGATTTATCTCTGTGTTCTCCAATGTGTTCCATTGGCCTATGTGTCTATTTTTATGCCATTATCATGTTGTTTGGGTTTATTTAGCTTTGGAGTATAATTTGAAGTCAGGTAAATGCGATTCTTCTAGGTTGTGCTTTTGTGTGTGTGTGTGTGCAAAATGGCCTTGGCTATTCTAGGTCTGATTCTCTTCACTGTGTGTGTGTGTGTGTATGTGTGTGTCTGTATGTGTTTTTATATTGTGTTTATTATGAAGCATTCCATAGATATCTTATAGTGATAACAGCCTATTTTAAACTAATAGCAAATTATCATCAATAACATACAGTCTGCAATACAATATACTTCCTTCTCATACTTTATGTTTTTGGTATCACAATATACAACTTTCAACAAGGTGAATCCATTAACACATTTTTGTAATTAGTTACTTTTTATATCTTTGGGTTTTTAACTTTTATACTACAATTAAAAGTGATTTCTACACCATCATTACAGTAGTACAATATCCTTTATTTGTTTACATGATTACCTTTACTAGCAATTGTTACACTTTTAACGCTTTCCTGTTGCTGTTTAGTATCTTTAGTTTTAACTTAAAGAACTTGCTTTCACATCTCTTGCAACTCTTTTTTAAACAAACTCAGCTTTTTTGGGGAAAGTCTTTATCTCTCATTCATTTTTGAAAGAATATTTTTACTGGGTATAGATTCATAGTTGGCAGATTTGTCTTGTGTTTTTTCTTTCAGTACTTTGAATAAATCATCTAATTCCCTTCTGTCAGCAGAGTTTCTGCTGAGAAATTCACTGATAGTATTATGGGACCTCCTTTACATATAATGAATCAATTTTCTCTTGTGCTTTCAAAAGATAAAGAGATACTTCTTCATCTTCGAATTTGACATTTGATTATAATGCATCTTAGTATAGACATTTGGGTTTACCCGAATAGGACAAATTTGAGCTTCATAAATATGATGTCTATTTTCCTCCCCAGATTTTGGAAGTCTTGGGCCATTATTTTTTAAAATAAGTTTCTGGCTCTTTCTCTCTGCCTTTTCTTTCTGGAATGTTACATATATATTGATTTCTTTTATTATGTCACATTAATCCCATAACTATCTTTATTATATTTTATTTATTCTTCTTCTCCTTCTCCTTCTTATTTTTTTGACATGAAGTCTCTCTCTGTCACCCAGGCTGGAGTGTAGTTGTGTGATCTCAAATTACTGCAACTTCTGCCTACTAGGCTCAAACTATTCTCCTGCCTCAGCCTCCAGGGTAGCTGGAATTACAGGAATGTGCCACTGTGCCCAGCTACTTTTTGTATTTTTAGAAGAGATGAGGTTTCACCACGTTGGCCAGGCTGGTCTTGAACTCCTAACCTCAGGTGATCATCCCTCCTCGGCCTCCTAAAGTGCTGGGATTACAGTCGTGAGCCACGGCGCCTGGCCCTTTTTTCCGCTTCTGACTGGATAATTTTAAATTATCTGTCTTTGAACTTGCTGATACTTTCTTCAGTTTTATCAAGTCTGCTGTTGAAAGTGTCTCTTTGATTTTTCAGTCCAGTTATTGCATGGTTTCTATCACTTTATTGCCAGTATCATTTTGTTCATGAGTCTTTTTTCTGATTTTGTTTAGTTGTAGGTCACTGAAACACTCATGGCTCACTGCAGTCTCAACCTACCGGGCTCCAGTGGTCCTCCCACCTTAGCCTCCCAAGTAGCTGAGACTACAGTTGTGTGCCACAACATGTGTGCCACAACATTCAGCTAATTAATTTTTTTTTTTTTTTTTCTGGTAGAGATGGGGACTCACTATGTTGCCAAGTCTGGTCTCAAACTCTTGGTCTTAAGAAATTCTCGTGTCTCAGCCTTCCAAAGGGCTGGGATTACAGGCATGAGCCACCACAGCTAGCCTCACTGAGCTTCTTTAAGGTAATTATTTTGAATTCTTTCTCATGCAAACCATAATTCTTCATTTCTTTACATTCTGTTACCGGAGGTTTATTTTTCCCTTTGGTAGTGTCATCTTTTCTTGATTCTTTGTGGTTCTGGTAGCTTTGCATTTGAATCAGTCACGTCTTCCAGTCTTTATCAGCTGGTTTCATCAGAGAAAATCTTTCACTAACTAATCAGCCTAGCTGAAAGCTTCTCACATATTTTCTGTGGCTATACACATTCCACTCCTTTCCTATTCTTGGTGGACACATTT
This sequence comes from Rhinopithecus roxellana, assembly GCF_007565055.1. NCBI lineage: Eukaryota > Metazoa > Chordata > Mammalia > Primates > Cercopithecidae > Rhinopithecus > Rhinopithecus roxellana. The sequence goes on along the minus strand of NC_044559.1, from coordinate 58,695,060 downwards.
CAGGGTTGTGCCTCTTCTCTGAATCTCAACATGTTGTGACGGCCACAGTAACTCATCTTCCTGAAAGGAATGCACTGGAATGGTGAGAGGCTGGGTGCAAGCTCTACTTCTTTCCCTTCCTCCTGAAGGGTAAGACTCAGGATTGTAAACTTTCTCTTTATGTCACAGTGCTATGCAGATTTGAAAGCTTCCTGTCCCATTTCCCTAGTACAGCTCCACTTTTCTCCCTTCTTCCTGAATACAAAATCTAAAATATTTGCATCTTCTTTCCATCTCACAGTGCTATGCAGGCTGCTGAGAGACCCAGCACCTTTCTTTGGTGTTAGCTTCCCCAAGGCATTCTATTACTGGTTCCCTGACTGCTTGGAGTTGGAGTAAAACAAATTAGGATTACTGGGGAGAACCCAAAAGCCTGGGAATGTCAGATGGACTCTTCCCTCAGTCCTTCCCCCAAGGGAGAAATCATGAGCCTAATGAATTTCTTTTGTCCCTGAGCTGGAGTGACTTGTGGGAGGTTGACACAGATAAAGTAAAATTGTTCCTTTCATCCATTTCAGAAAGAGTTTTCTAGGTTTTTCACCTTTCTAGGCTGTTTCAATTTCTTAATTGGATTTTATAGGTTTTATAAAGATATTTTGGCCCAAATAGCATTGTTTTATCAGTGTTTATGCGTGGAGGTGAAGGCTAAGACTTCCTACTCTGCCATCTTGATGATTTCACTCTTCAGCAAACATTTTTATTTATAATGATTTTTATATTAGCTAGATATTTACCAATTCTTTAGTTAATTTATCTGTTTTTAAAATATTTTTGTCAATTTTTCTATGGAATTTTTAAATCAATTTGTTTAAGTTCAGCCTTAGATCATTGATTCTAGACTTCAGGTGTTATATAATTTAGTAATTGAGATTTTGATTTATTTTCACATCAAAATTTAGAATAAATATGTAGTCAAGTATGGAAATCTTTTAGCATATGGCTTCCGGACAATAGTTTCTTTGACTTTATATGCAGAAAGGAAATTGGGCTCTTTGATTTGATTTTTAAATGAAGCCTGAAATTGAACATTAAAGTATAAAAGAAATCCTAATAGGCTACATTATTCTTCTTACTTTCTTCATTAGCATAACATTTAATAAATAGTAATTCAATAGATATCTGATTCAATACAATTTCAACACTATATCATGAACTGTATTTAGAAATTCCCAATAGCACTTTTACTATTGTTATTTTTCAAAACATCAACTCTTTTTTACAAATTTTGTCTCATGTCATATGTAGAGTCCTTTTAAAAATAGGGTTAGCAAAAAGGAGTTGATTGCTTTGAATGTAGTCATCTCTGAGACTGGCCTGACTGCTTGATGACTTTCTGTATGCAATTTTCTGAGTCACTCGTGTTAAGCTTTAAATTACTTAAGTTTTTTTTTTTTTTTTTTTTTTTTTTTTTTCTGAGCCTAAGAGGAAGAGAAGACATCTGGTCACCAGCCTTCACATAATTAGCCTTTATATTAGAATATTAGAAGACTGTGCCTTTGCCTTCTGCTTATGTTGAACCATTAAAATCCAATTTTATATCTCCTTACCACGAAATGTATAAGAACAAATTCTTCTTGCCATAGTGGCTTGATATATGCAATAGGGGAGAAATGCTGTTAAGAAATAGGAAAAATCTGATTACAAGAGAGTTTTATAACTTATCATAAATCACACTGCAAGGCATATATTATTCATCAGCCAAAAGGTCAGATTTAAACACAATGGAATCTCCAAATAAAAAGAAATGCAAACAAAATTGAATTTGCAATGTCTTAATATTTATATAAGGAATAGGAGATGTAAACATTGTCATTTCTAAGTCCCCCTACTATACAACCACACGAAAGTTTTATTCAACAATTCTCTTTTTTTAATGGGTGACTGACATCCAGAGTTAGGAATTACCAAGAAAAGAATTTATGCAAAAGTCGGGTCATTTGGCATTTGCAAGAATTGCAAGCAGAAACAAACTTTAAAGTACCAAATATTTAAAAACAGCATTAGCCAGCCTAATTGAGCCAGATTGATACATAAACAAATACTGAAAATTAGAATGGAACAAAAATGTATTTCAGTGAAGTGCTCTTCCAAGTATAATGCAGTTACTCCTGTGGCAGCCCATAAAATATTTGATAATAGAATCTGTTTGGCAGAAGGTTTGCTTTAGAGAGGAAATACACTCTAATAAACTTGCCCTAGTCAGTTGGAATCCCTAGGAAACAGACTCTAAAATGGAGATTAGCATTCAGGAGTTCTATTTGAAATATTCTTAAGATTAATGTCTATGGATAAAAGAAAGGAAGGAAAGATAGGGCAGAGGATGAAGTGAAGCGGTAAGAACATTTTATGGAATACTGCAGCCAACCCTATGAATAACTCAATTTGAAATAACTTTTCAAAAATCTTTAGGAAATGTGTTTTATTTATGTTATTTATAAGAAATATATCAGACACAATTTATATTCCTTCCAAGATTCAATCAGCCTAATTCACCTGAAAAGCCCAAAGCTAACTGCAAGTGCTTCAATTCCTGGTATCATCAGTTTATTCTTCCTCTCATGCTGAGAAGAAGCATCAGAAAACCATTCATTGTAATAGATTCCCCCCCCCTTTTTTTTTCTCAGACTCTTAAATCTTTATTAGGGGTCAGTAATTTTATGAATGGGAAAACCAAATTCAGGGTTTAAATGATGTTTCCAAAATAGAATTTCGATGGAACTATATCTGTTTGACTTCAGTAACTTGTTATCTCCTTGATATATTCTTCAATGATATCATTAGTTATTGCTAATGTTATATGACCTTTTTTTTTTTATTAAACTCCAGAGGCCTACAAGGGATGATGCCACTTCTAAAAAGATCATCAAATAAATTAACTTGAGATAGAGTATTTTCATTTACAGAGGGAAACATTTTTCTCTTTTAGTTTCAGATTCCACATAAAATTTAATCAGTGATGTCACAATTTTGAAAATAAAAAGATATAAATAAAGAGCGGTAAATATTCTAAATTTTTTAAAGAAATGACTCAAGAATACCAAATGCATTGAAGTAAGACTTAAAGTTGCACTCACTTGATTCTCTTTGTAAAACAGTAATAATCATGTGGATTCACTCATAGAATAATGCATTTTTAAGAATCATAAGATGAATAATTTTAACAAAATATGATAGGATTGATTGAAGAATAAGTACATCACACATTTTAAGGGCAAGCAGAGATTCTTGGAAAACATCTACTCATTTAAATTTGTACATTGTTTATATCGGATGTAGTAGTTATCTAGTCCCCAAAATGACATAAACAATAACAGTTTATTAACTCACAGTGGGTAACTCTATAGAAATTTGGGGATAGTGTAAGTGGGTTGTTCTGCCTCAAAGTCTCTCACATGATTTCAGTTAAGGTGTAAGCCATGGCTACAGTCATCTAATGGTTGGACTTGGACTGGAGAATCTCCTTCCAGTAGGGCTCATTTACATGGCTATGACAAAATGCCTCCATCTCTTACGACGTGACAGCTGGCTTCTTCCAGTGTAAAAGATTAAAAGAGAGGGCAACATGGAAGCTTCATATCTTTTATCAGTCAGCTTCTGATGGCACATCCCAATACCATTTCATATTGATTATATAAGTTGTCCCTATTTTATGTGGGAAGACTATAGATGGGTAAAAATATCAGGAGATGGTGACCATCGAGAGATTTTTTAGAGAATAACTACTGCAAAGATTAGCAAAATAAAATATTTCCTTACATTAAGTCACAGTCTAACTTATTTAAAAAAAAAATGTGCAGCTTTTAGAATCAGAATACTTCAGTTTGAAAAGTAACTTTTTCATCAGAAAGAAATTATTTAATCTTTAGGTTTCATGCTCTCATCAGAAAAATGGAAGTTGAAATATTTGCCCTTCTTTTTCTGAGTTGATGATGGCCCTATTAACCAAGATTGAGGATAAATATCATAGATTAAAATTAGTTTGTTCCCTTAAATTCTCTAGAATACTATTAGCACTATTAATCCTTAAGTAAAACTTTTATGGAGGGCACACTTTGGTTTTCTTATTGCACAGAGGATTCAATGCAAATCAGCAAATTTATAATTTTAATAACTGATGTGAAAATATGCTGCTTTTTATATTCAGGGTTTTTTATTCATACATAAAAAATTGTACAAATGTATGGGGTTCATGTGATATTTTGATATATGCATACAATGTGTAATGATCAAATTAAGGTGTTTAGAATATCCATCACCTCATGCATTTATCAATTATTCATATTGGGAACATTTCAAGTCTTCTAGCTATTTTAAAATATGCTATAAATTATTAACTATAATTATTAACTGATAATAACTATATTATTAACTTATTCCTTTAATTTAACTGTATATTTATATTCATTAACACGTTTCTTTCTTTTTTTTTTTTTTTTTTTTTTTTGAGGCGGAGTCTTGCTCTGTCGCCCAGGCTGGAGTGCAGTGGCCGGAACTCAGCTCACTGCAAGCTCCGCCTCCCGGGTTCCCGCCATTCTCCTGCCTCAGCCTCCGGAGTAGCTGGGACTACAGGCGTCCGCCACCTCGCCCGGCTAGTTTTTTGCATTTTTTAGTAGAGACGGGGTTTCACCGTGTTAGCCAGGATGGTCTCGATCTCCTGACCTCGTGATCCGCCCGTCTCGGCCTCCCAAAGTGCTGGGATTGCAGGCTTGAGCCACCGCGCCCGGCCAACACATGTTTCTTCATCCCCCCTTTTACTCTTCCCTGACTCTGGTAACTGTCATTCTACTCTCTGACTCCATGAGATCAAATCTTTAAGTTCCACCAGATGAATGAGAACGTGCAATTTTTATCTTTCTGTGTCTGGCTTATTTCACTTAATGAGCTCCAGTTCCATTCATGTTGCTGCAAATAACAAGATTTTATTTTATTTGTGACTGAATAATACTCCACTTGCATATACACCACATTTTCTTTATCCATTCGCCCAGTGATGACACTTAGGTTGATACCATATCTTGGCTCTTATGAATAGTGCTACAATAAACATTTAATATATCAATTTCCTTTCCTTTGGCTAAATAACCAGTAGTGAAATTCCTGGAGTGTATGGTAGTTCTATTTTAACGCTTTTGAGAAATCTCCATGTTGTTTTTCATAATGGCTGTACTAATTTACATTTCCATCAACAATAATGTGTAACAGTTCCTTTTTCTCCACGTCCTTACCAGCGTGATTTTTTTTTTCTTTTCGATGATAACAATTCTAATTGGGGTGAGATGATATTTTATTGTGGTTTTGACTTGCATTTCTCTGATGATTAGCGATGTGGAGCATTATTTTTCATATACCTGTTGGCTATCCATATGTCTTCTTCCAGAAAATGTGTATTCAGATTCTTTGCCCACTTTTTAATGGGGTTTTTTTTTTTTGCTGTTGAGTTTTTTGAGTTATTCGTATATTCTGAATATTAATCCCTTGTTGGATAAATAGTTTGCAAATATTTTCATTCATTCTCCAGGTGGTTTCTTCACTTTATTAATTGTTCCCTTTGCTCTGCAGAAGCATTGTAGTTTAACACAGGCCCATTTTATTGCCTATATTTTTAAAGCTTTAGCCATAAAATCTTCGCCTAGATCAATACCCTGAAGTGTTTCCCTTACATTTTCTTCTAATAGTTTTATGTTTTTATGATTCATTTTAATTATTTAATCCATTTTGAATTGATTTTTGTACAGGTGAGAAATATGGGTCTCATTTCATTCTTCCACATATGGATATACAGTTTTCCAAGTATCATTTATTAAAGAAGATGTCCTTTCTTCAGTACATACTCTGGATGCTTTTGTCAAAATCCACCTGGCTGTAAATATATAGATTTATTTCTGTGTTCTCTATCCTGTTCCATTGGTCTATGAGTCTGTTTTTATACTAACACCATGATATTTGTATTATTATAGCTTCATAGTATATTTTAAGGTCAGGTAGTATGACACCTCCCTGTTTTTTTCCAAAATGCTGCATCCCTCTGGGTGAACATTGTGGTATGTCAGCAGGGATCCAGGAATGTCGTAATGTAGGGACTATTCAGTCTTTAGGAAAAATGTAGCCTAGCAGGAGCTGGTCTCTCAAAATGGTGTTTTGCTGCAGTTGCTTGGGTTCAGGGGGTGCGTGTGACCCAGTGGGAACTCCTTCTCTGGAACAATTACGTGGACTTCTGGCAGCTCCCAGTACTGGTCTCAGAGCCCTTGAGGGGCAAGGGGCATTCCCGTGCCTATAATTGCAGGAGTCCACAGTGGGTATATGGCCCACTGGGAATCTCTTGCTTACCAAAATGGGGAGTTTCTTCTGTCAGCTGATCCTGATCAGGACAGCTGCTTTGTTTACCTATTCCCCCATTCCTCGGATGTTTCCGGTCATTTCCCTGCTGAATTTCACTGCTCTCTCTTAGCTGCTCTGTTCCATCTATGTTTATCTACTCACTGCTTTGGTTCTTCTTTGTGGAGGATGCAAATGTCAGGCACTTCTAGTCAGTCATCTTGAAGCCGTCATCTGGCCTCACCTCAACGTCCTGTTTTTTAAGATCCATATTTCATCTGTTTTTTAATTCATCCTGCTGGACTTCTTATATTTTTGGTACATCTGATTTTATATCCCAAAAAAAAATCTGTTACTGAATTTGAATATATATTTTGTATGGGTGCTGATTAATACATTAGCATCCTTAGGCACAAGGTCTATTTACTTTTGCTTGAGCCAATAGTATATGGTGTCTCATTATATAATTTACTAAAATATATTTATACTTTGTGGCAAGAAAAGTTAGTAAAGTATAAAAAGAAAAAGAAATAGACATGAAGAATTTACATTATTTGGGCCAGGTGTGGTGGCTCATGCCTGTAATTCCAGCACTTTGGGAGGCCGAGGCAGGCAGATCACCTGAGGTCAGGAGTTGGAGATCAGCCTGGCCAACATGGTGAAATCCCGTCTCTACTAAAAATACAAAAATTAGCCGGGTGTGGTGTCACTTGCCTGTAGTCCCAGTTATGCAAGAGATTGAGGCATGAGAATCTCTTGAACTCAGGAGGCAGAAGCTGCAGTGAGCTGAGATCATACCAATGCACTCCAGTCAGGGTGACAGAGTGAGACTGTCTCAAAAAAAAAATTTACATTATTTGGACAATTATCCTGCTATTTCCACAAGAACTCCCGAAGTTAGTGTCCATTATATTGCTGATGATGTAGTTTAAAATATTTCATTATCACTATGAGTTAACTAATCTATGCCCCAGGGAAACATATTTAGCATTTACTTAGTATTTGAAGGCCTCTAGAAAGAAATACAACCTGAAGATATCTCTACATTAAGCATCAAATGGGTCATTGATCAACAAAATTAATACCCCAAATTGTTTTCTTTTGATAAAGTAAGTGATATTTAAGAAAATGTGATTGAAAAGAATATATAATCCTTAGGACCTTTGCATAGTTTCCTCTACTTTGAATGTTCACCATTGCTAATTTTCTCATCTCATTCAAATTGTTGTTCTAAGATTATTTTCTCATTATAAAAGGTTTTGACCACCTATTTTAAATTCTACTATAAATTCTCCCTAGCAATCTGAGTCCTCCTTACCCAGTTCTCTTTTTTTCTAACATAGTTTTTAGTTTATTATGTTTATTGTCTGACTCTCTCCTATAAGCTTTACAAGTGTATACATGTTTTTTCTCCTTTTTAATGCTGATCCCCAGTTTCTGAAACACCGCCACTCGGAAGCATTTTTGGATCAATAAATGAGAAAGTAGTACTTCCATTTCTTCTCACTTTACTATTACAGTGTTTTATACCTAAAGCGCTCTGTGTCTGTGTGTGTGTGTGTGTCTGTGTGTGTGTGTGTGTGTGTGTGATGTATCTATAATTTGTGGAGGTTTTCTTTCCTTCAACTTTAAAGTTGTCTTTTATTATTACATCCATGATAAATTCCTGTTTTACAAACATGCCTCAAGGTAATAAACAGTAATTGAACTTAATATCTTTTATCTCATAAAACAGCAATTTTCAAACCTCAATGTGGTAAGAAAACATAGAAGAGTCTGCCAGAATTGCAGCATTTCATGTCATATCCTCAAAATATCAACTCAGTAAGTCTGGGGAGGGGCTCAGAAATCAGCAGAATAAACAAACATTCCAGATAATTTAGGTAAAGGTAGTTATTTGATAACAGTTTGAGAAACACTGTGGGCTGCCCACAAATTGATAATAGCAAACCTTAACTCTGAACAATTAATATTTCTACTGATTTTTAGGTAATAAAAATATAAAGAATTTTCACCCTGTTTAAAATGGATGGATTAAAATAGTAAAAGATAAATAATTTATTTGTTTTCTGGTGCATTTATTGATTTTTCATATTAATTTATGGTAAATAACTATGCAATAATTTACCAAATAATTTGTAGGTTTGCTAGAAATGCTTCCCTATCTTGGCTGATTTTCAGTGATAAGTAAAATTTAAGTTCTACTTTGAGAAGTAAACCTTGTAATTACCCCCAAATGGTGTTCTTTAGACATGGTAATTAAAATGCAGTCATTCATTTTCCAGAGATTTCCCATGATCCGTAAATTCAATCTAAACATAATCCTGTCAGGATTGCTTTAGCTACATTACCAATTCAGACTCTCATCTCAGTTTAAGTAACTGTTTATGAAGTTAGTATGTTCTGTTTTTTAGGCTAAATTTCCTTTTATTTGCAGTAGTAATTATCGTAACCAATCTCAACAGCAAGTTACAAATGAATCACTCCAGTGCTAAAGACAGTTTATTCTTAGTATAAACAAAATCTATATATCTGCCCCAAATTCACTCATCTGTACTAAAATTTTGAATTACCAAAAATAGATAATATAAATAAAACAAAATAAAAGCAAATTAATGTGGTACAAGTAATATATGAAACAAACTACTTTTTTTTTTTTTTTTTTTTTTTAAATATAGGATCTCACTTTGTCACAAGGCTAGAGTGCAGTGGTATGATCTCAGTTCACTGAAGCCTTGACCTATTGGGTTCAAGTGATCCTCCCACCCCAGTCCCCCAAGTAGCTGGGACTGCAGGTGTGTACCACCACACCGGGCTAAATTTTTTGTACTTTTTGTAAAGATGGAGTTTCGCCATGTCACTCCAGCTGGTACTTTCTATTTTTAGATCAAATTTGTTATTATTAATTTCTTCACTATTTCTTTAGCATAGTTTTTTAAATCATGAGCACTATCGAATTAATAAAACTTAAAGGTGAGAAGTAAAGGATTTATTTTCAAAATGATGTAGAAAATGGGTGCGAATTGATTTGCTTCTGTCTGTAATAAAGAAGACGTTTTCTACAAAGAAAAAAGAACTGAAGTAATTCTAAGACTAAAGACAGAAGAAAGTCTTCTTTCTCAACTGAAATATTGTTGTAAATATATTTGGAATGTTCAGATTATCCCAATAAATATCCCACAAAACTCTGTATTTAGACCCAGACTAAAATAAATTATTCTGAGGTTTCAATTATTTTAGGGTTGGTTCCTCTATTGCTGTAAAAGGAAAATTAATTCTACAAGCATTTATTGAATATTCCATATAGAAAGCATGTGCCAATTGCTGGCAGGAAAGAATAACCATGCAGGAGGGAAAAGGCCCTCAAATAAAAGTATTTCTCAAACTAAGTGATAGAGCTAGAATTAAAAATGATTTTTCAAACTGATGCTTCCAAAGAGATAATTATATTTATATAAAGTTTCAAGAGACCGTTAATTCCACTTTGATAGTAGCTAAAAAAAAACCTACAAAAACAAAACTTTTTTTTTTTTTTTTTTTAACTCATCAGTGACGTAAAACCATGAAGTCGTCATTATACTACTAATTTCAATCCTTACTATTTGTCAAGTTTTGTGTCAAGGACTTGAGACATGGAAACTTTGGTGTTTCCAATATTTGTTTCAGCTACATTCCCTTTTCATATTTCTCCTGTCCTGGAGAGGCTGAAAGTCTTGAAATCAAATTACTCCAATGGGAAGCTCTTGCAAGAGATTTGGAAGGCAAAAGAAAAACAAAAACTGTCCTTCTCTTCCTGAAACCTATGGTATAGATGGTAGAGTTTGGCGGATCCATAGTTTTGCAGAGGTCTCAGTAGTTTAGTGGAAATTACTCCTCTTGGGGCTGCATCAACCTGTGACAATTGGTGCTCCCTTATCTGGAAAGCTTGAGTAAAACCTGAGAGCAAGGGATGACTTTCCCTGAACTTTGCTTCTCTATCCCTTACGACAGTTTGTAAGCACTTAATTCCTTGTGCAAACTTTCTTCCTTCATAAATCCTGAAAGATTTATTTTCCAATCCCTACCTTGAAACTGATTCTTATAAACAATTATTGTCCCCAGTGTTTAGGCATATTTAGGCTACGTTCAGAAAAAATCATCTGTGCTTTTCTTTTCCTCTGGAGAATCTACAACACCAGGGTTATATCTAACCCCCCAAAAAATGTAATAAAAATATACTTAGATTTTGACAGAAAAGTCTGAAATAATTGACATGAAATGACCCTTTATGTAGATAAAGGTTCTTTAAAAACTGCACTGAGTCAATATAAAGAATGGAATTCACATTGACACCTTCATATTTAAGCAAGTATATAACCAGATTTGTTTTTATTTGATCAGTTTATATACTTTTTAAAAAAGTTTAAAAGAAAACATTTCTAAACATAATATGAAAAATAAATTTTTATTTTAGGTTAAGTAAAAACACTTATTTTTCATAGTAAGTATACAGAGTTTTGCTAGTGTTTAGCCATTATATGCATTTATGTGCTATACCAACAAATGCTCTGATGATATCACTGTAAATTATATCTGAGTAAAGATGACAGAAGAGAATCATAGATTGTAACATATGCATGTATCCTCAAGCAGAATTTGTTATCACATTTTATAGAGAAGCAAGTTAAACTTTAATCACCACCATGTTCTTTGGATGGTCTTGCTTTTGTTTATTTATTGTAGCATGAAAGTGTAAAATATTGTCTATATCCTTAAGGAGCTCAAGCTTATTTTCGAAATCCTCATTTTGTTATCTATAGCCTGACTCAATTTAGCTCAAAGAAACACATTCCCTTAGATGTTACAATGGTTAGTATACAAATTATTTGACAACTTGCTCATACAGCTGTAGTAACGTGGATACGCTCTCTTTCAGCACATATCCAGGATGTATAGCTCCATCAAAAAAAGAAATGGCAGTAATATAAGAACATGTGTAGTAAATGGGGCAGTTTAGCAAAGCATTTAACGATAATTTTATTAGAGATTGGAGTAGAAGGAACAAAAACTTCACGTGTCAGGCCTGCAATAATCTTTCTTGTAAACATTTACAATGAGGTGACTAAAGGACCATTTGGTCTTTATGCCTGCCGTTTCACCATTTAAAGCTTTGTACACTAACTTTCAGCAGCAAATGATTATGGTTTAGAAGACAACAACATTTTAATGTATTGTAATGTATTTTGAAGAAAAGAGCAGTATGTAATTTATCTATGGTAAATGTGATAATCTAAGAGTATTTGTTATCTAGAAAATCAAATTGCAACCACGAATTTGAAGTACACAAGACAAGTCAAATTTTGGATTTTTAATGTAAATGATCTTTATATGTTAGGAACTATAAAAACTATATTTGATGTTCAAAAAACAAGTTCAGTTTCTGAGATAAACGTATAATTTGCAACCATTTTTTGAAGCAAGAGATAATTTACATATATAACACAAAAGGACATATTTCAAAGTGTATTTGTTATAATTTCTGAATCGTTCACTATTTATATGAGCTATGGGATGTAAGTTACAATAGCTGGCTAAATCTACTGAATTTTGAAGCTTGAAGCAGTCTTCCTTTGTAGTGAGTACCCTTTTCTCTAATTAAACAGCAAAATTCAGAGTCAAATCTTTGAAGCATGTGTCTATATGTAATACACTCAAAGATTATCAGGCAAGCCCTTTACTCCAGATGAAAGCCTAAGGTAGGTGACTTAAACATAGTGCTCAGTTGGAATAGAAGGTGGAAAAAGGGATAGAGACCTGTAAATTCCCCATAGTTGAGGAGGCAGTCCAAATGAATACAACGGGGGTTGGAATTTTCCTCTGGAAAATTAATGTAGGAAATATGTGGGAAAAGTCAGAGGTTTGGTGCATCAGTTTTTAGAATAAAGAGATAATCTAGGCTGGGCACTGTGGTTCACACCTGTAATCCCAGCCCTTTGGCAGGCCGAGGTGGGAGGATTCTTGAGCTCAAGAGTTCCAGACCAGCCTGAACAACATAGTGAGACCTGGTCTCTACTAAAAAAGCAAAAAAAAAGTAGCCAGGCATGGTGGCATTTGCCTGTAGTGCCAGCTACGTGGGAGGACTGCTTGAGCCCAGGAAGCAGAGGTTGCAATGTGAGCTGTGATGGCGTCACTGCACCATAGCCAGGCAACAGAGCAATATCCTGTCTCAAAAAATAAAAAAAGATAACATAGCTGCCTCAGACTTTAGATTCAAGGTAGACATTATGCTATACCAGATGAAGGCTTTTTTTTTTTTTTTTTTTTCCTTTTTTAGACACAGACCCATGTATTTCATTGAGAACAGAGAAAAAATTGCAGGCACATCATTTACAATGGAAAAATAAGTGAAGGCCCCTTGGCTTAGAACTACTTTCTCTGAAAGGATTTGATAAACACATCTTCTAGAAGCTAGTATTTGAAGAACCTTATTTTGGATTATTGGTTTTCATAGGTATCTCTAATGTGGCACCTGGTATCTTTCTCCAGAAAAAGCTCTTTCTGAAACACAAAAAAACAAATAAATGGTTATAGGTTATGTCTTTAAAATGCAAGAGTTTGATGAAGCTTTAACTGTATTTTGTAGTAATTGTCTTCAGTTTTTGCACTCTACTAGCGTCTCTTATCATCATCTGATATGTTCTTTTCTCTTTCTTTCCAAGTATTTTTGTGGAATCTGTTTTCTATAGAACAATAAGTCCTTCTGAAAATGGTAGTAGCTAGGTCTCTTACCTGGGTGGCAATGTTGGAGAGATTATAACATTTTCTGTCCTTGAATTACCTTTATATAGAACTCTTTTCCCTCTGAAAGTTTAAAATTATCCTCCAAAAGAAAAAAGCTTTGAATTCCTTTAGTATTCCTTTCTTTGTATCCAAATTGACTCAAAGATTTCCCACCAGAAAATTGTTTTAAAACCCTTTTATTGTTTGCTGAAGCTGAAGCTTACACACTCCTTCACAATAAATCATTTTGACCTGAGTTCTCCAAATGCTGCCATTATTCTTTTATTATCTACTCATAATATAGAATCACACCATGGAATCCATTAATTTTTGAGATATTTTGGAATTTATTTCTGAATTTGTTGCTCACTCAGATAAATTCTCCTTATTGTTAGGAGGGTTTCCAAGGAAAAAATAATAATAAATATGATATCTCAGAAAATTTAAGAAAATCAGGGCCAGTCTTTGGTGCTTAGAATTATATTGTATACCTATCACATATTTCATCTTTTTTTTTTTTTTTTTTTTTGAGACACAGTCTCACTCTTGTCACCCTCATCATGTATTTTTAATTAAAGTAACTAGATTTAGACATGCTGTGGGTATTAAATGGCCAACTTTTTCCAACATCTATGTGCTGTTTAGATACTTCCATTCTAAGATTATTATTCAATTCTTTGGTAGTCTTGTTTTTCTTCTGCTGAGTAGTGCACCTCATTTCACTTACATTGGCCTTCATTAGTGTCTTTTGGGCTAATTTTCTTCTTGACCAATGGATGTCACAGAGTAACTTCTTTCTAAGGGACCACAACTGGCAGGTAAGTCACTTTTTTTCAGATGAAATCTGTTTTAATTGACCTTTGAGGCTTTATCTGAATCACAAAAATGCTGGATTTTTCATCTCCATGGTGGATTCTAACTCTAACTTTATAGTTTGTGCAGTTGTCCTGGTGGCCCCATATGAAACCAGATCCTCGGAGTGTGAATAAGTCATAAGATAATGAAGTTAAAATCTGGGGCAGGGAAATGGCTGAGATCATAGACGCCAATATTGATGCAGGAATTTTTGTTTCTTTAGCTCAGTTAAATTTGGGTCCTTGTCTCACCACCAGGGAGAATTAGGCATGCAGGCACATTGAAGGATGAGGAGGGTAGAATTTATTAAGTGAAAGGAAAACTCTCAGCAAAGACAGGGGGTCCTGTGAGTAGGTTTTCACCTCACCAATTGAATACTAGGACCACCATACAGGAGCTGAAGAGGCCAGGCTCCTCCATTGCATAAGGTGCAAATTCCTGGTAGTTCCACCCCATTCCCCCAGTGGTTGTGGGCCTCCAGTTCTCTGCAGTCATGCCTGGGCAGGTCCCCTTGCAGGTTCCCTTATCTGCACAAATCTTCTAGCGTAAGCACTTGTGGGACAAGTTGGAGATTCTCCAAGGACCCTTCTCTGTCTGCCTAGGCATTTGGCTCTCTTTGGCCTCTATCAATAGGGCATGGCTACTGTAGCAAGTGTGGCAAAGGGCTGGCCTGAAGCCTGAGTCCTGACTTTCTTCCTTAAACTCAGCTATAAGTGCTCAAAGAGATCTCACCAAAAACACAATAGATATATCAATATGGAATAACACAAAACGTTCCAATAATACAAAAGGAGATTAGAAGAGGAAATAAACTTTTTTTTTAAAAAAAATAAAGGGGAGCAAGTATAAAACAAAAAATAATATGGTGTACCTAAATCCAAACATGTCAATAATTACTGTGAATGCAAACTGTCTAAAAATGCTAATTAAAAAAGAGATGCTGTCAGATTATATTAAAAGTAAGACCCAACTATATATTGTTTGTAAGGAACTCACTTCATATGTAATGTAATAAGTAGGTTACAAGAAGAATGGGGAAAATATGCTATGCAAACACTAATTTAAAAGCTGTAGTGGCTTTATTAATATCAGACAGATTATACTTCAGAAAAAAGAAAATTGCCAAGTATGAAGAGGCATATTTACACAGTGATAAAGGGACTGTTCATCAGGAAGGCACAGCAATCCAAAATGAGTATGTACACATGTATACACACACACAGACACACACACACACACACACACACAGAAATGAAAGCAATATGATACAAATTTTAGAGAGTTCAGTGCTCCTTTCTCAGAGATAGAACTAACAGACAGAAAATTAACAAGGTCATAGAACTAAAGCCACCATCACTCAACTGGATGTAACTGACGTTTATAGGTGCACTACATCCACCAACAGCAAACTATTCTCTTTAAGTGCACCTGAAGTATGCACCAAGGTAGACCATGTCATAGGTCATAACACAGTCATGACAAATTCAAAATAATTAAAATCATAGACAGTATGTTCTCTGACCATAATGGAAGTAAACTAGAAAAAAAATAATGGAATAACTCCAGATGCTTAAAAATTTAATAACATGCTTCTATGTCAAACATTGATCAAATATAAATTCTCAAGGGACATTTAAAATACTTTGAACTGCAAAAAGAAATGAAAATATGGCATAGCAAATTTTGTGGGATACAGCGAAAGTAGTGACTAGAAGGATGTGTATTATATTAAAATGCTCATAAAAGAAAAATATATATCCAATCTGAAATTTTAGCTTTCACTTTAAGAAAAGCAGACCCAGAGAAAGCTAAGAGAAGGAAATAAGGACAAAAATGAATAAAACTGGAAAAAGGAAGACAATTGAGAAAATCAACAAAACTAAAAGATGAATCTTTAAAAAGAACAGCAAAATTGATAAACCTCTAGCAAAACTAACAAAGGTAAAAAGAGAAAAAATACAAATTGCCAATATCAGGAATAAAACCAGGATTTCATTACAGATTCTGTGGTCACTAAAAGGATTAAAAGAAATATTATGAAAAACTATACACATAAATGCAACTACCTACATGAAATTGATTAAGTCCTTGAAAACCGCACACTACCAAGATTCAACTATATGAACTGAATTATCTGAATAGCCTTATAATTACTAAAGAAATTCAATCCGTAATTAGGGAATGGGGTATTAAGTTAACATATTTTCACAACTAAAAGGAGACATGAGAGGAAATCAAAGCTAGACATTGCCATTTAATCAAGACTTTTCCACCAATCTTTTTATTGCTATACAAAATTAGTAGAAAAAAAAACAAAATTAGTATACCATGGAAATCTATGTGTTTTTATATTGTGTGTGTCATAATTTTACTTATTTAAAAATTATTCTTGAAGAGCAGGTTTAATCATGAATAGACTAAGGACCAAAGCAATTTAACATGAGTTTGTGAGATAAAATGTGGGATGTCCAGTTCAATGTAAATTTCAGAGAAACAATGAATAATATTTTTAGAATGAATATATTCCATGAGACATGTGTAACACATACCAAATAAATACAGTGACACCAAATCAAAAACTCAAAATTAAGTACAATCTGATAAAGAATAAGGATTTTCATAAAGTATTTCACCTAGGAATTTCAGGAAGTCCAAAATGTATGAATGATCTATCTGGGAAATGTTCTATTTTTAATAGATGCTGTATAGAATAGAAAAAAAAAAGCACTTCCAAAATACTAACTAGTCTTCTTAAGATTGATGATATTATAATCAATCATAAATCAGATGATTAAGAATAGATTGTATTTCAATTCTGAGAAAAAGCACTACTAAACAATAAAAATCAAGAAGTAGCCAAAAATAGTTATTCCTTGGCTATAAATTACTCTACAATATTTGGAAACAAATGACAATATCTGACATATTTTCAATATCCCAATGTAGCAGAGATATAGTCAATGCAGGTTCTCACATATTTTAAATGACTCATAATAAATCAGCTCTTACAATTTCTTGTTCTTTGTGGGCACTCTCTTTTCTAACATCTATATTAAAATGCGAGATCTGTGACTCTTCTAACTTGTTTCTAGGAAAAACAATCCACAAGTCATGAACTCAGGTTCTAGTTAGTTGGTGAACTCTCTGAATAAGTGAGTTTATGAATCACTGGCTCACTCTACTCACCTGTAAAATAGCTAGATTAGATTCATTCTGTGTTTCTTAAATAGAGGGTAAAGTGCCAATGCAACTAAAAAATAATATTTTGGGATATGTAAAAAGCCATAGAATAAATGTGGGGCATCTTGCTAAAATATAGAATGAATGGCAGGGCACGGTGGCTCATGCCTGTAATACCAGCACTTTGGGAGGCTGAGGCGGGTGGATCACGAGGTCAGGAGTTCGAGACCATCCTGGCTAACACAGTGAAACCCCGTATCTACTAAAAGTACAAAAAATTAGCCGGGCATCTTGGCATATGCCTGTGGTGCCAGCTACTCAGAAGACTGAGGCAGGAGAATCGCTTGAACCTGGGAGGCAGCGCATGCAGTGAGCCGAGATCGTGCCACTGCACTCCAGCCTGGGCAACAGAGACTCCATCTCAAAAAAAAAAAAAAAAAAAAAAAAAAATTTATATGAGAGAGAGAGAGAGAATAAAGGATATTTAGTTGCACAAGGTCCTGGTGTGTCAATTTATAGAGATGTTAGCATATCAAATGATATGAGAAAATGTCATTCAGGAAAAGCATTATTCAAGTGTTAGAATACCGTGGGGCATGCTTGTTATGAAAGCGTAACCAGAGATGTCGGTTGAATTGTCTACTGGAATAGTGAGTATTGTTGATTATACACAAAGTTTTTCTTTTGTCTAGTGGGGAGTTAAAGCTCGGGTATAAAGCTAAATGTTCTGGACACAAGAAAGTTAGCCTCACTCTGAATGCTGTACCTAAATCACCTCCTTCTCTGATTCACCCCAAGCAAAATCAAACATGCGCTGAATGTGATCATTATCTATTGATGTTAAGGATTGCAAAATTACTTACACATGGTAACTGGTAACAAATTTATAAATCACTAAATCTTTCATGTGGCTTGACTAGTCTGAAACATCAATAGACTTACATAGCAAAATGCAAAATAGACATGGTTTTTTAAATTTATAAGTATTAAGAGAAATTTCTCCCATAGCCCTTTTACACTCTGTCCTCAGAGATTCAGGATGCTAATTGATTCTTAGCATCGCCTTGTAGACACTCTATAAATTCCTCTCTGTTGGATGACTTGTTTCCTTGCTTTGCTAATTTACACAATCACAACATGCCAAACTTGTGGGATAACATTTGAAATTAAAAATAGTAAGTTTAAGGAGAGGAAAAGGTACTGTCACCAGTAAACTGAGCTCTGTCCCCATTTGTATTGGTTGCACAGAAAGAGCATTCAACTGGAAAAGCATTAAGGTTTTTATTCACTGGCCAGGGAAAGAAGAGGGTGAGTTCTTATTCCAAATGCGTCTTCTCTCTGAACAAGAGAAGGCAGGGGTATTTAAAGACTAGGTGTGGGGGCAGGAGAGGAATGTCAGCACTTGCAGGGTGAGCCTTCAGGCTTGCAGGTGCAATTCATAAACATACATCTTCCTAATCACATATACAAAAAATGGCAGAGATTTTCTTTCAGAGGAGGGAATCTTAGCATTGCAATAATATATTAATGATCCGAAGGCAATGAGGGGTTGTCTGATCCAGTTTGTGCTGGTTTCATGGGGTCTTATCTTGCTTTGGTATGTGTTCAGGGGTCAAGAAGCTCTGGCACCATCCTGGGCTGACTGGTTTCTTTAAGCAACTGTGCCTGCAAATAAGGAGACTATAGAAAAGACAGTAAAGAACGGAAAAAAAAAAAAAAAAAAGAAGGAGCTCTCAGTTATTTTATCAGGACTGTCCTGGTAACTATCACTTCATTTATTTATTTATTTATTTATTTATTTATTTATTTATTTATTTATTGTGAGACAGAGTTTCGCTCTTGTTGCCCAGGCCGGAGTGCAATGGCGCAATCTTGGCTCACCGCAACCTCCGCCTCCTGGGTTAAAGCGATTCTTCTGCCTCAGCCTCTCGAGTAGCTGGGATTACAGTCATGCTCCACCACACCCAGCTAATTTTGTATTTTTAGTAGAGACAAGGTTTCTCCATATTGGTCAGGCTGGTCTCGAACTCCCGACCTCAGGTGATCCCCCCACCATGGCCTCCCAAAGTGCTGGAATTACAGGCGTGAGTCACCACCTCCGGCTGGTAACTACCACTTTAACATATCGGTAACGTAGAATCCATTGCCCACATGTGGCTACAAAGATAATACAGACATATATCTTAATTTGAGCTCATGAATATTCAAATGAATGGTGGATTATTAAGAATCTATTAGTAGTTCTTAAATTTGAAGTATTTACTGTTATATAAGCATTCGCTCATGAGAGCATATTTTCTTTCATCAGGGAAGGAATTCTGGGAAATATAAAAATGAAGTATTTTTGTAAGGGTTTAGAAAAATGTCCCTGAATATAGATCTAGTTCTCTTGACAGTGGTTTGTAACTTGAATTTTGGTATATGCCAGATACCAAATGTAATGATTTGCCTGATGCTGTCTAACTGGGTTCTGCTGTTAAACCATGATTACCATTATTACCCTTTTTCTAAGCCTTCAGACACAATTTTCAACTTGCATAAAAATGTTCTTACAAATACAGTACAAGGATTCTTTCTGTTACAACTGTGAAACCACCTTTGCAAAAATTATGACAGTGAGAGAAATTTAACATAACAGATTCCATCTTGCTTCTTCCTTCACAGGCTGATTGTCCTGGCTCATCCCTGGGCATAGGCCAAGCACACCGAAAGGGGAATTTAGTTTATAACTTAACTTTGAAGCAGGGATAATAATGGTCCCTCCCTAAAACTAATCCCCTCCTTGGACAGGGACTTAAGCTGCCTTTGTAAAACTAATGAATGGCTACAAGACAAGCAGGTGCCTGAATTCTGCTAAAACATAGGAATGGTTTCTATAATCTCTTCTTGCTCAAAAGTCATGTGGCCAGAGGTGAAGAGATTTGTGTTCCCCAATTGCTCCTATAGGTAACATCACTATTGTAGAACCTAAGGTTGGTTTTTTGAGATGTATTTCATACTTTTGCATTCTGGCAACTGACTGATTCTACCCAGACATGTGATTCCTGATTCAGCCAGTCCTATAGCCCCTATCCAGAGGTAAACTGAGTACATGAGGATCATTTCTTATACCCCTGTGATTGCATCCCTAACCAATCAGCTGCACCCATTCCCTAGTTCCCTGCCCACCAAACTATCCCTGAAAATCCCTAACCTCCCAGCCTTTGAGGAGACGAACTTGAGTAATCACTCTTTCTTCCATGTGGTTGGCCTCACATTAAATAAACTCTGTCTTTACTGTAATACCATGGTCTTGGTCAACTGGTTTTGTCTGTGTAATGGGCAGGAAGAGCCTGTTCGGCAATTTAACTTTGATGGCCAATTAAGTGAGGAAATGAAATGACTTACTTTTCAGTCCTTACCTGGGATTTTTCCAGTTGAGTAAAGGGTATTTGGTTCTATAATTAAGGTTAAAATGTTCTGGGCTAAAGAGTGCCATCACCTTTCCAAATAGTCAGTCTTTGCTCATTGTATGACATAGATTGAAGATGGCCATTAGTGCTCTGGAATTGTGAGCAAAATGCTATGCAAATGGCCATCTTTTATGACATTCAAAAATTTATTGTCAAAAGAGTTTATAAAGTATTTTGAAAGAATTCTCAAGAACCCTTCCAAAAGGCAATTACAACAAAACTTCCTTTTTTTGATATGAGGAAGCACTGAATGTGAGAACAACTTAAAAATACAAACCAAATTACTTGAGAGCCTCCCTATGCTAGTGATAGCTCACTACAATGATTAAACGTGTTAGTGACAGATCATTCTGTGAAAGTCACATATGCATAATGCTAAAAAACCAAGTGGTTCCCAATTCTTTTAAGTCTTTATTAAACAGGTTAGTTGGTTAAGTAACCAGATATTGTTTTTCATGGGTGTAACAGAGATTTCAGTTGTTTTATGAGATGGACAGTAGCTTTCCTATTTATTCATTTTCTAATTCGTTTTTTAAAGAAAATATTTGTTGAACAAGACATGATACTAGGCCCCAAGGATACAACATTGAATAGGTAGACAGTCGTTTTTCCTTGCTCAGCATATTACAAAAGACAAATAATGATTAAACAAGCAATGACTATCAAGTATGATAAGTGCCACAAAGGAAACGTTGTGTTATTAGGATATTTTGCTGGGTCAACGAATGGTGTCTAAGAGTGAGAGGGAAATGAGGGAAATGATATTTCAGTTGAGACCTGAAGGGTGTTGAACCAAGGGCCAGAGAGGAAAACAATAATCCAGGCAGGTAGAGGGAAGAGTGGTGTTTTCATTACATCTTTTATTTGAAAAATCTGTTTATCCCAATTGTATTTTGTACTTAGTAAAATACAAGAAGTATAATTATTTTTCTCATAATCTCAAGAAGAATAATATTATGTTTGAGTAATGTCTTTAAGCAATTTCCAAATAAGATCTAGGGACATGGAGTTAGAGGAGAGCTACTTAATAACTAGAAGAAAACATCGCATTAATGTATATCAGTTTCTATGTTAAGAGAGAGAGTGAAAATGGATCTTTAAAGTACTTACTAACTATAAACCAATAAACTTGATTTTAACTTAAGGGGAAAAATAGAAGACTGGGAAACACAGATTAGTATGGAAGATACATACAATAGAAAACAACAAAGTAGAAAAAAATAGATCTTTTAGGCATAAGTTTGCATCAGGTTGAATCGTAAAGGCATTCCTTTCTACAAATTTTGAGCTAGAAACTTCAAAAAATAGAAGAGAAAAGAAGAGATCTGTTTTTATAAAAAATCATCCAGTGACTTTGAGTTGTTGAGCTTTTAAAAAGTACTCCTTTTCTCTGCTTATTAATTTTAAACAAAGATCTATGTTGACCTAAAAGGAAGAGGCTGAGGCACAAAACATAATTTAAAGAGTTTACTTGACCCGAAGTGAAGGCAGCTACCCAAAAAACTCAGACCAAGTCACTTTGGATATGAGCTCTGTTTGGCTTATGATACAAGCAGGGTTTTAAAGGCCAAAAAAGAGGCAGAGGCAGTGGGCTGCTACAAAGTTTTCGTTTGTCAGAAATTCACATTAATTTATAGAAATAACATTGATTAGTAATTGGATATGCATTATTGATCTATAGGGTATGGTTTATAGTGTCCAGTGTGGCATTATTAGGTTAACGAATAGCTACTTGTGACAATAGTAGGCAGTTTCAAGAGATAAATACGTAGCTGAAGGGGGGAAATAGGAGATGATTGCTGTCTCATTTTAATGTCCCTCCGGGTCTGATTTTTTTTTTTTTTTTTTTTTTTTTTTTTGAGACAGAGTCTCGCTCTGTCGCCCAGGCTGGAGTCTGGAGTGCAGTGGCCAGATCTCAGCTCACTGCAAGCTCCGCCTCCCTGGTTCCCGCCAATCTCCTGTCTCAGCCTCCCGAGTAGCTGGGACTACAGGCGCCCGCCACCTCGCCCGGCTAGTTTTTTGTATTTTTTTATTAGAGACGGGGTTTCATCGTGTTAGCCAGGATGGTCTCCATCTCCTGACCTCGTGATCCGCCCGTCTCGGCCTCCCAAAGTGCTGGGATTACAGGCTTGAGCCACCGCGCCCGGCCGGGTCTGATTGTTAAAAAAAAAAAAAAAAAAAAAAAACAACTCACATTCCTCAGATAAAAGTTCTTGTCTCACCTAATTAGAACTAATGTAAAGACATAACCAAAGTAATACCTGAAATACGAAGATTTTATATGTTTAGTTTACAATATAAAGGAACTCATGGAGCATTGAGATAAATTTTGTATTTTGACGTGGAATGAAAAAGGGGATATCACATTTTATTTAAAGTCTTTATATATTTTATTCATACAGTTCTCTGATTCTTTTTCTTCTTTCTGATTAGAGAATAACAAACTAAATATTAAATATTTCTGTTCATTTTTGAATACTTTAAGCCAAATTCACTCTGATTTATTTCACCTATGCCATTTTGCCTAAAGAAAATCAAGAGCAACTTTGGCTCTACTTGCAATTTATGGGTTCATTAAAAGGAATCATTAAAATCAAAATGTCTTGGATAATTTTTTCATAGGAAACAAGATGACCTAAAATTTTCTAAGGTATTTATTGCCTTGCCTATCACTTCTTGAGCCAGTTTTCAAAACATAGAGATCTCATAGTAATTCACTTTCAAACCATTTTTCCTCTTAGTCTCAAATCTTTTCATCATGTGTATTAGTCTCTGTGTCATAATGGCTAGGTTGCCAGTGTTTTCTTTAACAAAGAGTATAGCATTGTGTATGTTGGCCTTTGCCCATATATTTACCTGGAATGCAAATATAGGATCTGTATCATTTTCATTAGAACATGGGTAAACAGAAAGTAGCTGTGTGGTAGTGGTACAGTTTGACAGGAATAAATGGAGTGAATCCAAGAACTAAAGAACCGTTCAACTTTCGTGTGGCCTGGGTTCCTAGCATTCATCCACAGATGAATGACCCACACAGCTACAGCACATGATAAAGCCATCATACAAAGTGTATGTTCTTACAGCTCTTGAAAATCTGGAACTTTACATCTTTGTCAGAATTCTGTTGCTGAGGAGAGCGATTTTGTTTGTACTTCAGTCTTCAGACAGCATCTCTGTATAATTTCAAATATATTATGATAGCAGAACTACATCTTTTATCTCTTTATATCCTTATTGCCTGGCTTATAGTAAGTACATAATATTTTTTGATGGCAAAATGTACCTGTTGATTTAAATAATAGCTAATTATGTCACATGTGTGGGGACTGTGAGGGAATTAGCCCTGTTTCTTGATGCAACTCAGGCTATTTAAATCAGCTCAGGTTATTGAAATCATTTTATCTAAGGGGCAGATTCTTCGGTAAAATAAAATAAATAACTGAGAATCCTCATGGCATGAATGTTTTCATGAATACTTTAGAATTTTGTTTTGTATTTCTTCTAATGACTATGTTTAGGTGGCTCAAGCCTGTAATCCCAGCACTTTGGGAGGCCGAGACGGGCGGATCACGAGGTCAGGAGATGGAGACCATCCTGGCTAACACGATGAAACCCCGTCTCTAATAAAAAAATACAAAAAACTAGCCGGGCGAGGTGGCGGGCGCCTGTAGTCCCAGCTACTCGGGAGGCTGAGACAGGAGATTGGCGGGAACCAGGGAGGCGGAGCTTGCAGTGAGCTGAGATCTGGCCACTGCACTCCAGCCTGGGCAACAGAGCAAGACTCTGTCTCAAAAAAAAAAAAAAAAAAAAGAATAAGAAATCAATCTGAGAAAGCCAAGAATTGTTGGGAAACACAGGCCTGGACTGCTTGATTTTGGCAACTTATCGGTTACAAACGGCATCTTCGGTGCCTTTGTCTCCCTCTCCTTTACTGTTGCTGTCCACTGAGCTACTTTGTAAAGGGAAGAATCAGTGGAACATGGAATAGGTTATAGCAATACAGTTGAGTGTTATTTTTCAGGCTACCTATGAAGCCATAAACTTCTAAAACCTAATTCCTGCGACAAAGCTTGTAAAAAGAAGGTAAAATCGTGCATCATAAATCCAACCTTCTGCCACTGTCTGAAGCAGAAGGAAATCTGGTACAATTTAATCTGCTTTAGTTACAAGGTTAATAATGTAATCTCGTGAAAAACAATTCTATAATGAAAATTAAACTTCAATGTTCTTAAAGAGATTTGTGATAGAAAATTATAGAGGAGGTTTTTCAAGAAATCTTAATGTCCACTGTAGTTATTTCTTTAAATGATTCGGGGGGGCGGTTTGAAAGTAACTCTGAGATGTAATACATCTAAATTTTGATAATTTAAAATTTCTAATTGTAAAAGAGGATATTGAAGATATAGCACCTAACTACAAATTTGAAAATAATGTTTCTCAATCAGGCTCACTTTTTAAGTCTTTGCAATAACAAATGCTTTGAGAAGTTATGTATCAGTTTATGCAGACATAGTAGGAATTATCTTTATCGTTAAATCAGGATTTCCTGAAGCAGTTGCTGTTTTGGATTTGTTTGTATTTTACCCTTTTCGCTTCCTGACTGAAAAGATTTTTAGTCAAAATATCTATTGTTTTCATGAAGGTGGTCAAAATAGAAGCTTAGAATTTAATTAATTCTCACCTTACGTATATTTTATATCTTTCCTAGAACTGAACAAAGGGTTTTGCACCAAAGATTAGATTATTAAAAACAAAACAGAACAAAACAGAAACTAGTCAGGACAGGGTTGGATTGTAGTGTTGCTTGTGTGCTAGAAATTCCTTAACTGGTTTAGTACACTCAACACAAGTATCACTACCTTTTCAGTGTTTGTCTGTTTTCTCTTTTTTAGAGATTGGTTCTTACTTTGCCTCCCAGGATAGAGTTCAGTGGTGTGATCACAGCTCGCTGTAGCCTCAAACTCCTGGACTCAAGCAATCCTCCTGCCTTAGCCTCTCAAGTTGCTAGGACTACAGACAAGTGACACTATGCCCAGCTTTTTTTTTGTTTTGTTTTGTTTTTTAGTTTTTTGTTTTGAGACAAGGTCTTGCTATTTCACACATGCTGGTGTCAAACTGCTGTCTCAAGAGATTCTCCCACCTTGGCCCCCCAAAGTGCAGGAATTAAGGGCACCATCTTCTTCCTTTGGCTTCCTAGTTTCCTCATTATTGAGAATTTTTTTCTTTTTGCTTAGGTTAGCCCTTTTCAGTTTCCTTTAATGAATTTCTTCCTCTTTCTGTTTCAAAATTCTGAAATCACTGGAAGTTTTTCCTTTTTTTTTTTTTTTCAATTCTTAGACTACTTACCTTATCTCATAAGGGGATCTTAAAATTTCATCCATTTCTATGACTTTATTTGCCATTCAGTAACTCCAAAATCTGTATTTTTTAGAATTCTCAGTCTTAGCTATAAAGTTCTGGGACATTCAATTTTTTTTATCTTCCACCTGCATAATTCATGAATTCCGTATCAATGAAGGACACTGCCATCTACTCAGCTGCCCCTGGAAGAAACTTGGAGCGCTTCTCAATATGTTCATTTTTCTAACTGCCCAATCCAATCATTTATTGAGTTATAGATCATATACCCCCTAAACGTTTGTGAAATTAGTATACTACTTTCCATCACCACCACTTCTACCATATTTCATGCTGTTGTTATTTTCGGAAGAAATTACTTCAATGACCTCTTCACTGATCTTCCCCTTATACAATCCAGTTACCATGCTGCAATGGGAGAGTTATTTCTGCAAATCTGAACTTGCCCATTTCATTAGCAACATTTGCCATTGCTTTCTCTCTTTCACTCCCATATCTATGGTTCAACTACACTTAAAAAAAAAAAATCTTGGAATAAACCTCTCTCTTGCCTCTGGTAACAGCTCTTGACTATGTTTAGAATGTTTTCTCCATGTTTCTGCTTTCCTTTCTGCTAACTCCAACTACTATTCCTTTCCATCATGTATTTCCTCTCTTCCCCCAATTCTGAACTGATTCTCCTCCATTATTTATCCCCTAACACCTTCTTAGAATTTTGTTATTTCTCTTCCATAACATTTTACCGGGTTTATAGCAATTTTGTAGTTACTTCTCTGAGTTCTATACCATAATCCTTTTGAGGGCAGAGACTATGCCCACCTACCTAACTGTAATATACCTAGTATTTAACACACAGTGTCTACTATATTCTTTTTCCCTTAGTAGGTGCTCAATAAATATTTCTAGAATGAATCAGTAAGTGAATGCATGAGAAATAGTTGCATTCAAAGTGGCATTCGAGTTTACTACAGGATGAAAGGGTTGTGTCCTTAGCTATTAGACAATAAGTCTCGTTTTAATTAAACGTCTAAGGATCTGAGTTATTAACTTCCTTAGTCTTTCATTTATTTGATTTTTTTTTGTCTTGTTCTGCATTTAAGGAGACCTAGAAACTCAGTTCATCATTTCTCTTCTGTAGCTGCTGTCAAATATTTCTGCACGAAAAATCAAAGCCAACTGTAAATAAAGGAGCATCTAAACTTTTTCCTTAGAGTCCTGACTCTGCACAAGCTTATAAATGTTTTTAAATTAATACTTTATTTTTAAAGCAGTCTCAGATTTTCAGAAAAATTGACCAGAAAGTACACAGACTTCCCTAACCTCAACTCTAACCCTGAGCCTAACCCCAAACCCTGCCTGCATGCACATTTTCCCCTATTGTTAACAGAGTTATTAGTGTAGTAAAATTTGTTACAATTCATGAATCATGACTAATACTTTATTATTAGCTATAATCTATCAATTGCATTTAAGGTTTACTCTTTATATTGTACAGTTCTGGGAATCTTGTCAAGTATATAATGGCATGCATCCACCATTATGGTGTCATACGTAATAGTTTTACTGCTCTAAAAATTCCATGTTTCATCTATTCAGAGCCCTCTCCCTCACTCTGAGCTCTTGACAACAACTGATTTTTTTTACTGTCTCTATAGTTTTACCTTTTTGAGAATGTAGAAGCATGGAATCATACATTATGAAGCCTTTTCAGCTTGCTTTCTTTCACTTAACAGTATGCATTTAAGGTTTCTTTATGTCTTTGTAGCTCATTGCTTTTTATTGCTGAATAAACAACTCTGCAATTGTATGAATGTATGATAACTTATTTATCCATTCACATATTGACAGATACTCTAGCTGCTTTCAAACTTTAGCAATTATGAGCAAAGCTTCTATAGACATTTGTGTAGAGGTTTCTGTGTAGATGTCAGTTTTCAATTATTTGAGTAAATACCAAGGATAATCATTGCTGGATCTTATGGTAAAAGTGTGTATATGTGTGTGTGTGTGTATGTATATATATATATTTTGTGTGTGTGTGTGTGTGTATATATATATATATATATGTATATATATATATATATATATATATTTTTTTTTTTTTTTTGCTTTGCAAGAAAGTACCAAACTGACTTTAAAAGTGGTTATACCATTTTGCATTTCAGCCAGCAATGAATGGGGATCCCTCTTGATTCACATCTCAATCAGTATCTGGTCTTTTCAATGTTTGGGTTTTTTGCCATTCAATCAGTGTGCACTGGTATCTCGTTTTAATTTATAATTCCTTAATGACATATGAGGCTAATTGTTACTATCTGTATTATCTTCTTTGTAAGGTATTTATTCAGATCTTTTGTCTACTTTTGCTTTTATTTACTTTTGAATTTTAAAGGTTCTTTATACTTAAAACTATTTTGGTACCTGAAATACTCGCTATACCCTGGACAATGTCATTGTAAGTTTATGTGCACAATTTTAAATGCTCTCCATGAAGATTGTATCAAGTTATATTGTCTTAATGATATATAGCAGTACCCATTTTCATACATCCTTGCCAGCCCTAAGTGTTATCATTTCTTTTTTATCTCTGATAATTGTCTATAGATGAATTTAAGGGGAAGCTAACAAAATGAACTTTAATTTCTCAGATACACATTTATGAGGTTGTCTTGTTTTGGACTGAAGCAAGAGAAGTATAAATTCAGTACATGAACTAAGAAAATGTTTACTAGGTATAAAATAAATACTGGAACTATATGATTAAGAAGGCAAGCGAAGTTGTACACTAAAATTTATGGTGGGAGACACAGATCTTAGATACTTTAAATTCTATTGATGGGATGCATGAATAAACTAACAGATTAATAGCAACAACAACAAAGATAATTTATTAACAATCAAGAAACAATTATTTAGCATCTTCTCTTTGGGGAAAGAACATTGAACAATTGAACAGACAACAATTTTCATCTTGGAGATCTTGCATTCTAGAAATAGTTCTATAATACATAAGTAAATTTTGGAAGCTTATAAGTGCTATGAAAGTCAATTGATCTCGGTAATGGAATTACGCGTCAGATGGGGAAAGGATTAAAAGGACTTGCGGAGAATTACTATGAGATGTATCACAAATAGTGCAATATCTCCAAGGAAGTAACATAATTGCTGAGATTTGAGTGAGAGTAAGGAGGCATCTATTTGCAAGATCACAGACAGGCAGGAAGAACATTTGTGCAAAGTCTATAAGGCAGAAACTAATGTGCATTTCTGAAGTGAGAGACAAATTTAAAAGGCCGATATGCCTTTTAAAGGCCCAGAAAGCACTGTCACGCTTGCTTCGGTTTAAAAGAGAGACATGGGCCAGTGCACACAAGGCTATGCAAACCTAGGTAAGAAAGGTATAAATAAAAGGGGTATTTTTAGTTTTATATCTGTAATCATATAATATTTTTATCTCTAAAATCCATATTTGTAAAATGTGTTCTGTATGTATGAGTTTACATATATGCATCTGTATATTTGTGTTTCTGGAAACAACCACTTAATGATAGAAATGAAAGAATAGGTACTAAGATCACTCTGGAACCAACTGTCATTGAGTTTTTCATATGAATGACTGATTTTTCTGAATCAGTGTTCCAAATAATGTTATGAGCATAGCCAATTGATTGGTCACCCAACAGTAGACAGGGAGCATAAAGTCCAAAGCCAGGGAAGTCATAATATGGAATAAGGTAATTAGGTAGCAACATATCTGATGGGAGAGAAAAGGCAAAAACAGAGCATGGCATGATACTGAAATGTCAAGAAAAGGATCACACGAAACAGTACATAAGAATTCAATCCAGTGACTAAGAGTGTTGGGAATGTAACTGTTTTTATATGTAATCATTTTATTCATTTTTTTCTGTGATAACTAATTTATATTTTTCTAATTTTCTTTATTTATGAAAGTAAAATAAATAAATAAATACATTCAGTCGATTTTGCATTCTCACCCATTACCTGTGTCTGTAATTAAGATTCAAGCACGGGCTTACAGTATATCAAACCATAAGGGAATAAGGCAAAATGAAGGGCCTTCGGAGACATCTGTCCATGCTTTCATCTTCATGTGCATTATCCAGTCTAGACTTTGAGCATTATTCCATGCAAATTAACCAAGTTCCCATCTACAGTTCTTTTTACAAATGTTAGTCTCTTCTTGCATGACGTTAATCCTAGGAGCACATGACTTTTCGTTGGTTTATAAGGAATCCATTGGACATCAAGCTGCTTTGGGACTCTTTCTAAGGTTCAGCCCCCTTATACCTTTAAGCTCTCGCCAAGTGTCAGAAGTACTCATAAATGAACATAACTCCCCTTTTCTCGTAAATTATTTAATCTATCTGTAACTTTCTTTGATTGCTTTTGCTCTTCCTCTGGAATTCAGCCCTCAGAAAAAGGAACTCACTACTCATTGTTTTCCTTTTGCATGGTTCTTCCCCAAATTCCCTGCATCTCAGGAAATCCTTTTCCCTTCTCTAGACTCATGGATGAGAAGCATTGTCTGTCTGTCAACTTGTCCCCCTTCCCCTCCAATTCTATTTTCTTCATTATAAATTCTTGCATTCCTCAGGAGGGCCTAGCCTTGAAAATTTAAAAATGTATTTTTTGTGTTCTCTCCTTTTTGTTGTCACATCCCTCCCTCGAGGGAAGCTATATAAATTAGCAGGAATGGCTGTAGTGGGGGAGTGATGACTATTTGGGCTGGCAGCATGGGGGTAAAAGAATTTACCAAGACAGTTGTAGGTAAAGAAAAGCAGATTTATTAGAGAAAGTATGAAAATGCATTACAAGAAAGCAACAGGCAGTTCAGCATGAGAGAAGCTGACTGCCAGGAGACAAAGGCTTGCTGAGGATTTTATAGAAAGGCACTTGGGAACTTGCATTCTTCTGTCAGTGGGATGCTTGATAAATTGAGGCATTTGATGGTAAGCAGGAAGTTTGTGAGTTATGGACGTTATTTGTTCAGGAGGGCTATATGTCCTGGTCCATAAAGAAAAACATCTATAATTCATCTGCTTCCTCTTTTTGTTTATATGTCTTGAACCATGAAGAAAGGCATATTTATAGCTTATTTACTTTATCTCTTTGCTTTCCCCTGGTCCTGCCAGCCTGACTCCTTTTCCCTAATTAGGACTCCACCCTGGCACCTGGTTTATGTTGTTGAAGAGGTGAGAGAGCAAGGAACAAGGGTCTAAAGGACATGTACAATGCAAGAAGAAAATCAGTGAATTATACTAAAATATTTTTTGTCATAACAATCAATAATATGGCATGATGAGATCCTAGACTAGGGCATAACCTGGAAAAGATTTCTCTTAAAGATGAGCCACATTTGCAAAGAATTGAAGTATCCACTTTAATATATTATTTGATTACATGGTAAACGTTACCCCTCGAATATGGCAAATTTATAATTTTATATACATAGAAGTTTTAATCATAAAAAGTCACCATGTGAAATTAGAGATATGTTCTGTTTCATTATAGTAACCATTTTACTATCTATATGTGTTACATAACAAGATGCTGTAAACTTCAAGTATACACAATAAAACTTATCAAAACACAACAGAAGAAAAAAGAGGGGCCAATACTGAAGTGCACTGAATTCTTAAGATTTAAAAATAAGTACAAATAATTATATATTTTTTAAAAAATTGAAATAAAAAATTCAAGTTTTTTTTTGTATTTTCAAGGTTCAAGATATTATAAAAAGAGTTCTATTTTTTTCCTCTTTGGTAGTCGTTTGAATATAATATACTAGTTTGTAAAACATCTTATAGATAAATATAATTTGTTTCACTTCCAATGACAGCAACATCTTGAGAAGAAAACAAGATATGGATTTATTCAAATAATTTGCTTTTATATCTAGGAAACTACAGATTTAGTAGACTTCTTTCTAAAGAACATTTGATCACAAGATTCATAGTTAGAGGAAAATCCCCACATTTAATCCGTTACTCTCTTTTAGCTTATGCCTCACAGCAAACCACTCTTGAAAATTCCTTGTACAGTCTAGTTAGATGTGTATTTTTAATTTAAAAAAGAAAACATTTACAATGAGTAAAGGAGCTAATTAAAGAAATATATAAGGGAAGGATATAACATTTCTTGTTAAGTATAATTGATATCACAAATATTATTTGAAAGGTCAAAAAGCACTTTTTTGTGATTTTCAAAACTGTTGAATCAAGTACCAAGTGATTAACTCACCTAATATAATTATATGTATTTAGCAAATGACATATTTTAATCATTATATTGAAATTCATATTTCATTATGCAAAACAAATTTATAAAGGCACATGTTGCTATGTAGTACAATTTTGTAATTGAGTCACAATGAAATCGAGTTTTGCAATCAGCCAATATTTGTAGCTAGTTTTCACTTTTTAAGTATTATTATTAAAAAGTCTTAATTTTTTGTATTCGATAAATATTAATCTGGTACCTGAAACGTGCCAGAATGTGCTGAACCAAGGATGAACTTCAGAGATGAACAAGGCACAATCTCCCTTCTCAAGTGTAAGTCTAGTATATGGTTTACATAAGATCAGTATTTTTTTAAAAAAGTATAATAAATGATAAAATAGAGCAACTTAGAAGACTTTATGAGATGTCTGCAAGAGACATCTAATTCAGGCTGAGATAAGAAGGGGGATTGAAAAATGTTTCCAAATGGAGGTGGTATTTGACTAATTAGTGTAGCATTACCTATGAAATGAGGAAGGGGTGGGTCAAAAAAAGAGTATCAGACAATAAAGCTTAGAGGCAAGAGAAATCTTGGCATATTTCAACGACTTTAACTAGGTGAGAATAGCCATAAACTAAAATATATATGTCTTTCTAATGAGAAACAAGGGTGAAAAATGCTGGCAGAGACCAAAGAACAAAGAACCTTTTTAGTATGAACTAAAAAGCTTGAACTTTATTTTGAAGCTTTCCTCATTGGTTTTAATCATGACTGGACATGATCTGAATTGTGTTTTAATCT
The DNA here is from genome assembly GCF_007565055.1 of Rhinopithecus roxellana. NCBI lineage: Eukaryota > Metazoa > Chordata > Mammalia > Primates > Cercopithecidae > Rhinopithecus > Rhinopithecus roxellana. The sequence goes on along the minus strand of NC_044559.1, from coordinate 58,662,057 downwards.
GTTTTCAAAATGGAACTTCATCTGGAGATATTTAAAACAGATTGAAAATAAGAATTTAGTGAAATCAAGTGAAAAACCAAACAAGAAGTGGACATTTGGAGATAAGATGACTTAGCAGTCTGTAGGAGCAAGTAGATAGTGTGAGATTTCGCTTATGTATTGTCTTAAGCAGGATTTCAGGAAAGTAGTTAAAGCTAATTATATACTTGGCTTAAACAACAACAATCACTAAATAATTTAACATGCTGCAGGCAAGCAGAATAAAGCAGGTAGAAGTGAGCTAGAGAAGGTGCAACCTTCAAGGATTCGCTTTAGCAACTAACTAGAGGGATTGGGAGGTAAAATTTAAGGTGTGTACAGGTATCCTTTTTCCAAGGGTGAAAGGGAGAGCTTATCGGTACATGCTCAAGGGGAAAATTAAGCAGTAGTTTTTTGAAGGTTATGAAGAAATCTCAGAGATTCAAACCTTCCCTAGACTTCAGGCAAAGCAGTTTGGTTTAGTGCAGTGTTCCTCAGATTTTGGTCTCCAATAGTAATTAATAATCCAAAAGTGCTTTCATAAATATGGCTATATTTACTGATATTTATTCTATTTCATATCCTATGAAATTAAAGTTGAGAAATAAAAAATATATTAAGTATTAATTTTTAAATGAAAATCTATTGCATATTAACCCAAATAATGCATTTTTGTGAAAATAATATTTTTCAAAACACTGAGAAGAGTAGCATTGTTTTGCAATTTTGCATATACCCTTATCTGTCTAAAAGGAAGAAAGCTGTATTTGCATATCCACTTTGGCATTCAGTATCTTCAGATGAATTGTTTTGTTTGAAATGTGTAATAAAAATCTAGCCTCACAGAGTTATGTAGTAGGAAAATAGTCTTTTCAAATCATTGTGGATATACTCCTTTGATGTTATGCACAAACTCAACAAGTAGTTGTTTTTGTTGTTGTTGTTGTTGTTGTTGTTGTTGTTGTTGTTGTTGTTGTTTGAGACAGAGTCTTGCTCTGTTGTGAGACTCCAGGTTGGAGTACAGTGGCATGATCATGGCTCACTGCAGCCTTGACCTCCCAGGCTGAAGAAATCATCCTACCTCAGCCTCCTGAGGAGCTACGACTACAGGTGTGCACCATCACACTTGGCTAATTTTTCTTCTCTTTTTCCTTTATTTTTCTTTTTTCTTTGTTTTATTTTTATTTTGTTTGTTTGTTTGTTTGTTTGTTTGTTTGTTTGTTTTGTGGAGACAGAGTCTCACTATCTTACCCAGGTTGGTCTTGAGCTCCTGGACTCAAGCAATCCTCTTGTCTCAGCCTCCCAGAGTGCTGAGGTTACAGGCATGAGCCACTGTCCCAAGCCTAGTAGTTGATTATTAAAGATTAGTTGTAATGTAAAATCTGAAACCATATCAAGAAATGTTTCATAATCTGTTACATTAAATTTATTTCACTTCAACTTAGAATGAACCTTTAACATGTTCATAATCTTGTAACATTATGCATTTGTCATTTGACAAATATTTGAGATTCACTGGTCTGGTAAATGGATTAAAAAAAAATAAAATGTCAGGAAAAGTAATCATGAGAAATGCCCTGACCACTCCACTCTGTAGGTGTGGGCTGTGCATTGTGACTTTCTTCCAAAGAGTACCCTATGAGAAAGGATGGTGGGGAAATGGGGTTTGGAGGAGAATAACTTTACAGCAGAAAAACCTGACAAGCACTACCTCAGTCAGGTAATCAAGCTCAACCTAAAAAATCATTAATTATGTTTAAAGTATGTAAACGTGATATGATGTGCTAAAAACGGCCCTTCACATCTGTAGTCTTCCTGTCAATGACCCATAGTCCCTGTCTTATCATGAAAAAAAACATTGTAAACCCCAATAGTGGGACAGTCTGTCAAACACCTGATCATACTTTTCAAAATTGTTGAGCTCATCAGGAACCATGAAAAGTTAAACCTGCTACAACCAAGAGACGTATAAACAAACTTGACAACCAAGCTTAATGTGGTATTCTGGAACAGAAAAAGGACATTACATAAAAGCCAAGGAACTCTAAGTAAATTTGAATTTCAGTCGATAATAATAATCGATATTGCTTTGTTGTTTGTAACATGTATAATACAAATGTAAGTTAATAATAGGGGAAACTGGGTGTAGGGCACAGGAGAACTTCTCTTACTATTTTCCATTTCTTTTTCTGCAAATTTAAAATTGCTTTAAAAAATATAGACTAAGAAACCATGTTTTAAAAATCCTCCCTGAGTAAAGACTATAATTCCTTTATACATTATTCACCAAAGGGTATATAGGACATAAATCTTTTAGGGGACTAAATTCAAATCATCACATCAATTTGTATTAACTTGTCTGTTTTTCCCAAATTGATCTACAGATTGAAACAATCTATTTATTTATAATAATCTATTTATTTATAAATAAAATCTAAACATATTATTTTATGAATATCAGCAAACTGATTCTAAGGTTTGTATAGACAGGCAAAATACCCAGGCAACACCATATTGCAAGAGAAGAAGAAAGTCTGACAACTGACACTATTAAATATTAAGACTTAAAATGAAGCTCAAATAATCAAGATAGTATAATATTGGCAAAAGGAGAGATGTGTAGACCAATGAAACTGATAGAGAACCTGGAAATAGACCCACACAAATATAATCAACTGATCTTTGACAGAAAAGTAAAGGCAATTCACTAGTGTTTCCAATAAATAGTACCTGAACAACTAAACATCCACATATAGAAAAAAAAATCTATACATGAAACTTACATCTTTCACAAAAATTAAAACAAAATGTATCATAAACCTAAATGTAAATCCAATACTATAAAACACAGAGGATAACACAGCAGAAAATCTAGGAGACCTTGGGATTGGTGATCACTCTTTAGATACAACATTAAAAGCATGATCCATGAAAGAAAAAAATCAATTAAGTTGGACTTCATTAGATTAAAATCTCTGTTCCGCAAAAGATACCATTAAGAGGATTAAAAAGATAAGCCAAAGACTGCAAGAAAATCCTTGCAAAAGATGTATCTGACAAAATGGGTTCAAAATATACAGTTGACCCTGTGGGGGATAGGGGAGTGAGTCTACCTGCAGTTTAAAATTTATGTATGACTTTTGACTCTGAAAACTTAACTACTGATAGCTTATTGTTGACCAGAAGCCATACTAATAGCATAAACACTCTATTAACGCATATTTATATGTTATATGCATTATATACTATATTCTTAAAATATCTAGGAAAAAGTTATTAAACATTATAAGAGAAAATATATTTACTATTTATTAAGTGGAAATGGATCATGATAAAGACCTTCATCCTTATCATTGTCACATTATGTTGGCTGAGGGCAAGGAAGAAGAGATCCTGATCTTGCTGTCTCAAGAGTAGCAGAGGCAGAGGAGGTGAAAGAGGTGGCAGGAGAGGCAGGAGAGGCAGGAAAGGCAGAAATACATAATAATTTCTTTCTGGCTTCTTTGCTTTCTCATTTCTTTAATGAGATTCCTGTATCAATCCTTCCACCATTTACTTTGATTTCACTACCTGTATCATAAAAAAGTCCAGATTGTAAAAGAAGCCAAAAGCAATCTTAGATAATCTGAACCCTTCTGCCAAGTTGTCTAATGTCAATTTGTTTTCTGGCACTGCTTTTACATCTTCTTCCTTACTCTCTGGCACTTGTTCAGAAGCACTCATCTCCATCATGTCATCCTCTGTTAATTCCTCTGGTGTGGTGTCTGTTAGCTCTTAGGTTTCTCCAAGGTGTATGTCTTAAAGCTCTTTACACTGCACTTTTTTTCTTTTTTTTTGGTCACATGCATAGTTTCTTTCATGATTTTCTTGATTGAAACTTTCGCAAATCCTACAGACATGAACAACGACTGAACAGTTTCCTCCAGCAAGGATTTATTGTTTCAGGTTTGATTTGCTTTTACGGCTTTTTATGTAACAGCAATAACATTCTTAATGATGTAATCCTATCAGACATTCATGAAGTTCTCTCTTTTGAGGTTCTCTTCCATAGTACATAGTATCTTACATAGATCCTTTCCAGAGAGTACCATTTGTAATGAGCCTTAAAGGTCCTTATGAGCCCCTGATTGAGAGGCTGAATTAGAGATGCTGTGTTTGGGGGCAACATTGAACTCATGGGGTTCTTGGTGTCCACGGGCACTGTCCAAAATCAAAAGTACTTTAAAAGGCAGTCTCTTACTCACAAGGTACTTCTCATCTTTAGGGACAAAACATTGAAGGAACTAATTCAGAGACTAGGTTCTCATTGTCCAGGTCTTCTTTTTGTACAATCAAAAGACTGGCAACTGGTGTTTATCTTTTGCTTTCAAGGCTCAGGTGTTAGCAGCTTTATAGTTAAGGTCAATCCTAATGATAAAACCTATTGCATTTACATGAAACAGTAGAGTTAGCCTTTCCTTTCCTGGCTTAAACTCTGGGGCTAGCTTCTCTTCCTTACTAATAAATATCCCTTGTGCAATTATTTTTCCAGAATAGGACACATTAATCTGCATTAAAAACCTGTGTAGGTAGGTATGCTTTCTCCTCAATGAGTTTCTTTTCTTTTTTTTTTTTTTGAGACGGAGTATCACTCTGTCGCCCAGGCTGGAGTCCAGTGGTATGATCTCGGCTCACTGCAACCTCCGCCTTGCGGGTTCAAGCAATTCTCTGCCACAGCCTCCCGAGTAGCTGGGATTACAAGCACCCACCACCATGCCTGGCTAATGTTTATATTTTTAGTAGAGATGGGGTTTCACTATCTTGGCCAGGCTGGTCTTGAGTTCTTGACCTTGTGATCCACTTGCCTCAGGCTCCCAAAGTGCTGGGATTACAGGCATGAACCACCACGCCTGGCCCTCAGTGAGTTTCTTAATGACAGCTGGGGACTTGTCTGATGCCTCTTGCTTAGCAGAACCACTTCTCCTATTATCCGGACATTTTTAAAGCCAAAACTCTTTCTAAAATTATCAAACCATCCTTTGCTGGCATTAAATTCCCTAGCTTTAGATCTTTTACCTTTTTTTTTTAAGTTGTCATGTAATTACTTTGCTTTGTTTTGAATCATGTTGGTGTCTATAGATATGCCTTTCTTATAGCATTCCTACACTCACATACAAGCTAAATTTTCATTGCAAAATCAAAAGACATTTTGCCAGCCTGGGCAACATAGCAAGACCTCCATCTCTACAAAAATGTTTTAAAAATTATCTGGGCCCCGTAGTCCTAGCCACCCAGGAGGCTGCGATGGGAAGGTCGCTTGAGTCTAGGAGGTCAAGGATGCAGGGAGGGTCGCTTGAGCCTAGGAGATCAAGGATGCAGTGGGCCATGATTGTGCCACTGCACTCCAGCCTGAAGAACAAAGCAAGACTGTCTCAAAGAAAAAAAGGTATTTTGCAGTCGGGCACGGTGGCTCAAGCCTGTAATCCCAGCACTTTGGGAGGCTGAGACGGGTGGATCACGAGGTCAGGAGATCGAGACCATCCTGGCTAACACGGTGAAACCCCGTCTCTACTAAAAAATACAAAAAACTAGCCGGGCGAGGTGGCGGGCGCCTGTAGTCCCAGCTACTCAGTGAGGCTGAGGCAGGAGAATGGCCTAAACCTGGGAGGCGGAGCTTGCAGTGAGCTGAGATCTGGCCACTGCATCTCAGCCTGGGTGACAGAGCGAGACTCCGTCTCAAAAAAAAAAAAAAGGTATTTTGCAAAAAGTGCATGATTTTCACAGCTACTAGTATAATGATGGCAGTGACAGCCTCATATATTTCATTTTTTTTCTTACAATGCTTCTTTTGCTGAATTCATTCCTCTTGAAATGACAAGCAACTGCAGCTTCAGACCTCAATCTATAGTACATATTAAGCAATTCAGCTCTTTCTTGTAATGTCACGACTTTTCTCTGCTTCTTAGGAGCACTTCCAGCATCTCCAGTGGCACTTTACATGGGTTCCATGGCATTATTCAAAGTTTATGATATTGCACTAACATAATGAAAGAGACACAGAACTATGACAGGTCGCTTTTTTACCGTGATATGCGGTTTACTGAAGAGACACACTGCTCACACAGAGATAATGAGTATCACATGGCATTTTAAGCAGATACTTGCAACACTTGAGCTCATCAGATAGCAACAGAAGGTGGCTATGAGATTATTACAGTAGTACAGTGTGCACTACAGTTAATTTTATGCAGTTGTGATTTAATACTTCATCTTTATGGTTTGTTTACATTTCTCTTGACTGTGAATGACCCCAGGTATGGTCTTTAAGTGTCTGTGTGTAATTTATAATAAATTTTAACTTTTAGCAATAATTGTGTACATATTTTGTGGTAGTAAATGATACAATAGACTATTGTCAACATACATACATGTTATGCATTAATGACATATGTAACTTTTTCTGAAATTTTTTATATTGTTAGGCTTTGCCTAAAAATTGGCTCTTAGGATTATACATGACAGTCACCACAGAAAATTTTCTGGCCTAAGATTCCAACAGAAGGAAGAGAGAGATAAAAACAAGCAAAACAAACACAGGAAATATGTAAATTTAGTTAGGGTAAGCAGCCTTAAGTATGTCAATGGAATAAAATTCTTAATGAATCACAGTCTTATATAATAACCTGATAATACAATTGTATCGAATTATCAAAATAGAAAGCTGAAATAGGAACCATGCATTTTAAGAAAATGTTTTAAAACAACTCTTATATAAATACTTAGAGTAAAAATTTACATTTAAATGTTGAGTTTCAGTTGCCTAGATAATTCAGTTATGTGGAAAAACTACTTCTTGTATTGTTATAAATAATCATGCTGAAATTCTGTGCCCTTTTTTGAAACAGGGTAAAAATAATCAACTTTTTTCAAATGTGTCTGGTATTTTAGCAACTTATGACTTAAGTTATCTGTCATGATTTTATTGAAAAATTACTAAAAAATTAAACATAACATCATATAGATTTACTCTGTGGCTATTTTGTAGTAGTTCAAGAAGTACATCTTTAAAACGTATCATTGAACACTATTCCTGCTGCTTTAAGCAAAAGAGTCAGCCAGAAAATAGAAGAGGAAGCTGACTTCACATTGAGGGAAGATGCTAGATCCCTAGGAGGAATGATGTAAACCCTGTCCTGAAGGCAACAGCCTTAGGACGAAAACATACAGAATCAAGAATGATGCTCTTTCTTGCCTGAAGGCAATTCATCATCTATTTATTTACATCGTAAACTCTCAAAGTCCTCTGCAACTGAGAAAACATCCAATTAAAATAGTTGACTGTCGAGAAAATCAAAATTCTCTATGCATTACCTTCTGGGAAAATATGAAGAGTCTATTTTATTTTTTCTAAATCTACTTACTGTAAGTTTTATAGATACAACCTTTAGCTTTCAATAAGTCTGCCTGTCTGTATGCATTAGTATATGTGTGTATACATGTAGTGATGATAAATAAATGATAGATAGATGATTGATAGAAGGTACCTAGATTGATAGCTAGCTAGCTAGCTAGATAGGCAGATAGGTAGGCATATCCATAAAGTTTTTGTATCTAGATAAAGTCATTTTAACACATGATCGCTAACCTCCATTGATAAAATAACCACTGCCTACCATGCTTCTCCTCTAACACTTTCTAAATAGCACGTTTTGTGGTTCAAGGTGTGAGCCCAAGTGGGAGTCAGGGCCATTGGTGTCACAAATAATCAAGGCCACTTTTTGTGGCTTTGCCATGCCCTGTGATACACTATTTGGGCTACTGATATTGCTGTATGATATTGCCTTCCCTTTCTAGGGTCAGAGTTCAGCCTGTGCAGAGAAGCCCTGCGTCCAAGGGATTCCTTATGAAATGGACTAGGAGTTTCACCTCATGGCTCCCTCTCCTTCCCTGAGTAGATATGCAAGCCAAGGTCTAGGGTAGAGTGAGTTCGTAAAACAACTTCAGACTGGATTCAGGACAACTAAGTCTTTTGGATATCTAGTGTCTCTGGCTGTTTAGTTTATGACAGATTCCTGTTTTTGCTATGGAAACTTTTTTTCTCTCAGGCTCCACTTAAAGCTTGAATTGCATGTCTTGGCACTGTAGTTATGACTTGATGCTTTAAATCTGTGCTCCAAAGTAATATACTTAAATGACGAAGTTGTATTCAGTTTTTCTCTCTATATTGTATTATACTATTTATAATATATACATGATTTTGTTTGGAGGAAACTCAATTAATTATCCTGTATTCAAACTCTCTTTTGGTGTTAATTTCAGAAATATTATTATTTTTTAATTATGTTAGGATTATCTATGTGAAAACATGTCAATCTGCAATGACATGATGTAATGTTTTGATGTTTATCTTGGGCCGAGTTTAATTTTTACTCTCTTTGATATAAACACTCTAAATGTTTATATTTCAGCTGATTCAGTAAGTGGAATTATGTCACACTGACACCATCTAGTCAGTAGTAGAAATTGCATTCAAACACAGTCTCTATGCCTTAATAGCTCTATCTCTGTGACCATGTAGCACTTTCTTCAGTAACAGCAGGGGCTTCCAGAACTTTGCTTGTATCTCTCCACCACGTGGTTCCCATCAGAGACAGAAACCTGTGCCAGACAGCGTGTTGCACAAGCAGATGCAGTCCCACACTATAACTACTTATTCCTTCCAGAGACAGCACACACATGTTCACAAAGTTCACAGAACTTTTAAGCGATTAAGCCAAGATTCGATTCAGGTACACTAATTCTAGACTTTTCATCCTTGTCTACTCTGCTCTTCTATGTAGAGTGATAAATATATGCATACATACAAACTGAATTTTAGTTTTTAATCACATTTCAGAAAAATGAAGTAGTTTTAAAGTTTAAACATTGTTTTCATTAAGTATTAAAGATTAGGATATAAGAAATTTCATATTCACAACACTTTTTTTTTCCAGAAAGGGAAATACTAAACATTTTCTTTAGCTTTAACTCATAAAAGGAATTTTTATTCAAATTTATCAAGAGACAATGACATTATAACCTACATGGCCAGGTTAGGGGTTTTTTAAAGATGTGGACCTGCAAAGGGGGTCATTTGAAACTGGGACCTGTGGCCAGGCATAGTGGCTTATACCTGTAATTCCAGCACTTTGGGAAGTTGAGGCGAGTGGATCATTGGAGCTCAGGAGTTCAAGACCAGCCTGGCCAACACAGCAAAACCCCGTTTCTAATAAAAATACAAAAATTTGTCAGGTGAGTATTGACACACTCCTGTAATCCCACCTACTTGGGAGGCTGAGGCAAGAGAATTGCTTGAGCCTGGGAGGCGGAGGTTGCCTGCAAGCCGAGATCGTACCACTGCTCTCCAGTCTGGGTGACGGAGAGGCCTTGTCTCTAAAAGAAAAAAAGAAAAAGAAAAAGAAACTGAGACTTGAAACTGATCACTGCAGTACCCTGAATATTCGCCAGCACCAAGGCAACATGAATCTGCCCATTTTAATATTCTTTCCAGATTTTTATAATATAAAAACTACATTTTTTCATTTAGGTCAAAACAATCATAAGTTAGAGAATATTTAACTCCAACACACATATCATGTGACTTCATAGTACATTATTATGATATTCCATTGTAACAATGTCTAGGACTTGATGAGGAGTTTTGGAAACCAAATGGAAGATTAAAATATATATTTAAATCAGGGTTTCTCAATGCTGGCACATGGATGTTTTTGACTGAATAATTCTTTATTGTGGAGGTCATTCCTGTGCATTGCAGGATGGTTAGCAGAATTCTTGGCATCCACCAACTAGGTACCAATAGCATCTCCCTCCAAGATGTAGCAATAGAAAATGTCCCCAAGCATTGCCAAATGTCTTCTAGGGCGCAAAATCAGCCCTGGTAAAGAACTACTGTTCTAAATGTTTATATCTGTGCAAACAATAAGCAAACTAACTAAAATTTTCTTATAAAGAAATGGCACAGGCCGGGCGCGGTGGCTCAAGCCTGTAATCCCAGCACTTTGGGAGGCCAAGGCGGGCGGATCACGAGGTCAGGAGATCGAGACCCTCCTGGCTAACACGGTGAAACCCCATCTCTACTAAAAATACAAAAAACTAGCCGGGCGCGGTGGCGGGCGCCTGTAGTCCCAGCTACCCTGAGGCTGAGGCAGGAGAATGGCGGGAACCCGGGAGGCGGAGCTTGCAGTGAGCCGAGATCGCGCCACTGCACTCCAGCCTGGGCGACACAGCGAGACTCCGTCTCAAAAAAAAAAAAAAAAGAAATGGTACAATTTCATGGGAAAAATTCTCTCTTAAAGTATTAGCCCTGAAGGGATAGTTAATATGTTATTGTAAATAATTGAGAACATTATATGAAATACGCTGTTATTAAAATATATAAATATGCAACATATGTATAAGATAAAGGTAATAAAATTATAATTTAATTTGTATGTATTGATAGAATTTTTCTGTCAAACACATCAAAGGCTTTATTTTCTTACTCCATATTACTCAGATTTTAATTTTGCTTTGATTTTCAAACCAAGATTACATATGTGGTTAGAGCATGTACCTCTAGGTAGAGGCATATCTATTTTAAGGAAGATTTAATTCAAAGGAATCATTAATTTACTGACAATGTCAGAGAGATAGATTGTTCTATGGAAGTCTTTATAACTAGTTAAACAGATTTAAGTGCAAACTAGATAATATCTCATACATAAGATGAACTCTCATCCAATATTAGTGACTTAATAAAGATTCAGTGGAAATTTGACCATGAATATTTCAACGTTCTTTTTCTCTACTATTTTATTCTCCTTTGTGTATGATATAAATGACACATTAACAGCAGCAAGTCTCTAGTCTATTGGAATCTCTAGTAAAAGAAACTTCATTTATCCTGATGATCACACTTCCTTTTATAAGCCAGTTGCCCTTGACCAGATCTTCTTCTGACCCCTATCTTAAATGACAAACTCTGTTTCTCAATGTCATTTCATGGTCTGCCTTTATTATTTATGACCCTAGATAGGCAATTACAGCTCAGTATTTTAAGCAGACAGAACAGAACATTGTAGGCTTTGAAGAATCACACCAGCAATGGAGCTTCCTCTGTCACTGCTGCAGATCATTAATGCTGAAGCTATTGATTCTTTAGTCAAACTATTACAAGTCCAGAGCTTGACACGACATTCTTAGTAAATGCTTTGTAAGTAGAGAATTTGCTCTCTTTTACTTTTGCGTTCGTTTCTTAAGAACAGTGGATAATGTCTAGCCTTTAAATGCTTTATGTTTACATACAGAAATAGCTAACACATTCTTGTCATCTATCATTTAGTAAACAGTATTGTCCATTTCTTTTTCTTCCTTCTACTTTATCATATTAAAAATCATTAGTTTCTTAATTCAGTGAGTATTAACTTTCCTAGAATGTGTTATAGCACATGCCTACAATGTCTAGGATAGTATGTACAAAAATTAGTAACCGGTAAATACTATATGACTGTACAGAATTTCAGAGCAAAAAAGAGAAACATTTAAGAAACCATGCACTTGTACACACACACACACACACACACACACATGCATATATATATATACACACACACACACACACAGGTTTTTAAAACTGTACTAGTTTATCAACCGCAGAAAATGGATTACAAAAAGAGCATGAGGTCAGGTTTTCAGAAAATAATGCTGTCCATCAAAGTAATTTTCAGCAGCTTAAGGATTGCCACACATAGTGAAATCCCTAAGATTCTTTCTACCATTTAAAAATATGTTCATAATTCTCTGTTATGGATTATTATTATCCATCGTCAAATTTGTGCCCTGTGAAGTAAAATAGCATACATTTCATTTCACCTTTGATAAAATGGCTCCCCTGATTAAAGTGACCAAACTCACCCATGTGTGCCATTTTGAAACCTCAATAAAGGTTTAAGGATGTAGCGTTAGTTTTAGTTAGTTAAAATTTGTTAGTTTTATTTATTTTTTTTCTATAAACAGATTGCTAATATACTGTTTTCCACAATTCATCCAGGGAATCATATTAAAACTTTTAATTATTTAATTAGTCTATTATGTAACAAGCTGATCCTTGATGGGAAAGAGTGAAGGGCAACCGTATTTAATGCTTGTGGAAGGCATTTATTAGGATAAGTATTTGAAGTGCCTCCATATGCATACTATTATAGTTGAGAAGGAAATTAATTAAAAAGAAAAATAATACACATTTAATGTAAGCTGCTGTTGAGTACAGGAAGCAGCAAAAACTAAATTACTTGCAAAGTTGCTGCTTCATTAAATAATAATTTAGGCGCATGCATAGCATAAAACAAAAGTCATATAATGCCTTAATAATGCATTTCATCAGACTCTGGCAACAAGAAGCATGTAACTGAGTCACATTACCTCATCTTGGAGGGAAAATACACAAAATCCATCTCATCATTCTTTTCATTCTTTCTTTTTTGTTTTTGTTTTTCTTTCATTTTATTTTCTTTCATTTTATTTTATTTTATTTTATTTTATTTTATTTTATTTTATTTTATTTTATTTTATTTTTGAGACAGAGTCTCACTCTGTCACCAGGCTGGAGTGCAGTGGCACAATCTCAGCTCGCTACAACCTCCACCTCCCAGGTTCAAGGGATTCTCCTACCTCAGCCTCCCCAGTAGCTGGGACTACAGGCAAGTGCCACACACACCGGCAATTTTTCTACTTTTTTGGAGAGACGGGGTTTAACCATGTTGGCCAGCCTGATCTCAACCTCCTGACCTCAAGTCAAGTGACCCACCAGCCTCGGCCTCCCAAAGTGCTGGGGTTACAGGCGTGAGCCACTGCACCACACCATCTTATCATTCTTTATGTGTGAAGTTGATGAAGCTGAAAGAGTTGTGCTGACTTATACAGTATCATACAGCATTCGGCCAACCTCTGTGACTCTTGCTTGGTTTAACAATCTCTTTATATACCAGTGTGAAAACTGTAGCCAATAATCCTGACCTTCCTTGTATGAACTTTAGCATACAAGTCAATTAAGAAGATCAAACTTTAATATACATTGTCACTGCTTTCTAATAAAAAACTTTGTTTTAAAATAATATCTGATTGTTTACAGTTTTTAAAAAGATAAAACACAAATTGAACTGGAATCACACTAACATTTGACTATGGAGTCAATTTGCTATGGAATTAATGGAGCTTAGAAAAATAGTTCCCTGGTCTAAGAACAAACTATCTCCCCATTCATGGATAAGCTCAATTATTATAGAAGTGCTTTTCCTTAGTGTAATACTGTATATGTGTATGCTATGCTGGCTACCATTACCCGTCCTGAAAGAGAGTGTAGACTCAGCATTGCAAGTTATTTTGCCGTGACATCAACGCAGTATGCTGCATGTATGTCAAGGAGAGTTGAACAGATTGGTGTGCACTTTTGGCACTACTTTTATTTAAGATGACACTGTAAGAAAGTTTCTTACTCTTTCTCAGCTTCAATTTATTCATCATTATGACGTGGATCATTAACAATGTATTCTGGTTTATTATAATAATTAAATATGCCACTTTCTATAAAGCCCTCATATTACTACCTCAATTAATAACAATGATTACCAGTATGTTATATTTCCACTATCATCATTATTGTAATTACTAAATATTTTGTAGAACAATTGTTTTTAGATGTGGAGTAGGGGAATATGATCTCCCTTTAAAATCTGATAAAATAATTTGATTCTATTGACTTGGCTTAAATTAACAGAGATCACAAATTTTTGGACAATTATGGGGAATATTTAGATGCCCTAAACTTCATTTGACATTTATAGTTAGGTAATGGACATTAGTCTGAGAAGTCCCTATTCAAACAAGTATGACTACAATAAGGTGAGAAGAACATGGGAACTTTATATGAACATCATCAAAAGACAGAGGAAGGGTTGGAAACCTGCCTGTAACTCTAAAGATGGAGTATATAGCAATGTGTAGATGAATGACAATGAATTTAGAATCAAACAGATATGGGCTCTGCTGTGAATGATGAAACAGGATGCTGATATGAACAAATATTAGATGACATTTAGCAATCACATTCTGGCCAGCCAACTCCAGGCAAACAAAATTCTGTTACTGACCAGTCATTTGTTATGATAGAGTTTCTGAGAAATATGTGTAGAAAACCGTATCAGAGAAAGCAAGGCACCCCTACATATTATTTGGGACTTTGGCCTCAACAGCCAGTAATGCAATCCAGTAGGCTAGACTGGAGTGGATTATTTCAACATCTCTCTACTTAAGTAGGCCTGTGCAGCCGAGTCCTGCTCTCCAAACATACAGGGAGGAGAGAGGAGATATGCCTCAATATCTTGATGCTGGCTGTCTTAGGATGTAGACTCAAGGCCTTCTTAAATCAGGGAAAGTATCTAAGTAACATTACTTCTGTGCATGGGGTAGTTTTTAATTTTTATTCTTGTCAAGGTTATTACAATTTTGTTTTTTTATTATTTTGTTTTGTGGAGGAGGAGACTTAGGTTTACGTGTGTGTGTAAATGAGAAAGAAGGGAGAGAGGACGAATTAAGTATTGGGTCTTCTCTTATGTATAGAATGGGGGAATTGCCTCTACTCAATGACTTAATCAGTGTAAATGTCAGAGAGGGGTGTAAAACATCATGTTCAAGGCATGTTGATCTATAAAATCTATTAAAATTCTCGCCCTTAGAAATCTAGACAATAATGGTGTCTTCAAATTTTACAATATATGTCCTTCTTAGCAGTAGGGCATTTTCCCCTGGATTCTGACGCATTCCTTTGAAGCAACATAGAGGATTGAAGGACTAGAAAAAGAAGGTTTGAATCTCCCCAAAAAGGCAAGTGTAGGTTATCTACTTATTCACTTAGAGGTTGAGTAAATATTTTAGCTTTATGCATGAAAGACTTGATATACTACCATATACACTGTGAAGGAAAATGAAGTATAGCATAAATTTGTCAAAATTTAATTACAAATTTCAAAGCACCTATTATTACAAGTCTTGCACTTGATATGTAATCACTATGTAACTATATCTTGCATGTAAAATGTACTCAGATATATAACTATATATACTTTACATTTTGCCTTACATGGACTCCTATATATTTTAAATATGAAAATCCACTTAGAAAGAGTGATCTGTACATACCATTACATATACTTCCAAAATAAAGAGTCATGATAAAAGTTTGTATTAAATGACCCTATATGGCTATTCTCTAAAATTACTGACTAGAGCTTCCATTACATAATTCTTTAGCAACATCAATTGTCCTGACTTATTTTTACATGACACGTGGGCTAAATGTAGTGAATTCACGAGAGTGGAATTATTCAGATCATAGTAATTGTAAAATGTATCAGTGTCATTCATGCTTATGAGCCAAAGATGATATTGAAATAGGCTCGTCTCTTCTGCAGAATCATTTTCATTAATTAATGTTAACTTTATATATAAATTCATTTTCAGAAGTCAATTATAAAAATTTTTCCATGATACTACTATAGAAATGCCCAGACATATGTCATGTGAAAATTTTCAAAGGCCAGAAGATGTTAATTATATCTTAATTTCTACTATTGATCTTGATTATAATGTCATTAGGCCCCCTTCATATGAAAAAACAATTGAACCATTTCTTAGCGAATGCTTATCATCTCAGGTGTCTTTTTCCTTAAATTCTCCATATTAAAAAGGATTCATTTTAGTTCATATAATAGAACCCTGAATAATAATGGCTTACATACAATATGTTTTTCTCCACATAAAATAAGTCCACAAACCAGCAATACAAGGAATATTGTAGCTTGCCACTTTTTTCTTCGGAGTGGCTGCTGGAAATCACGGAGGGGTAAAAGGACAAATGCCCACAGAGGCATACCCGTAGACGCGGGTACTGTCTGTCAGCGGCCACAGTGGTCTTTCCCAACAATTTCATTTAAAATCCATTGTGCAGAGTTGGATCAAACAATCACTTCTCAGTGCCAGGCAATCTGGGAAATACAGTTTTATAGCTGAATATTGGGACATTCCTGAGAAGGTTAGGGTTCTCTAATGAGAGAGAGCAATGCAGTCCAGGTTATAATGACACATTTTTTGTCTTTTATTATTATTATTACTATTACTAGAATATTACATATTCTTATGAGTTGTATTCCCTAAAAACTCGTATGTTGAAGACTTAACTCCCAGTACCTTAGAATATAACTATGTTTAAAGATTAGATCTTTAAAGAGGTAATTAAGTGACTGGGTGCAGCGGCTCACGCCTGTAATCCCAGCACTTTGGGAGGCCGAGGTGAGTGGATCATTGAACGTCAGGAATTCAAGACTAGCCTGGCCAACATGGTGAACCCTGTCTCTACTAAAAACACAAAAATTAGCTGGATATGGTGGTACATGTCTGTAATCCCAGCTGCTCGGAAAGCTGAGACAGGAGAATTACTTGAACCCAAAGATGAAGGTTGCTGTGAGCTGAGAATGTGCCACTGCACTCCAGCCTGGGCAACAGAGCGAGACCCTGTTTCAAAAAAGCAAAACCAAACCAAAAAAAAAAAAAGAGGCAATTAAGTTAAAATGAGGTTATTAGAATGGGCTCTAATCCAATATGACTGGCCTCTTTAATTGAACACAGGAACACACAGGAAAAACCACATACGAAGAGAGAGAGAAAATGACCATCTACAAGTTAGGAAAAGAGGCCTCAGAAGAAATCAACTCTGGCAACACTTTGATCTAGTTTTATTAGAATGATGCCATCTCATATCATTTTATATGTGATATGCTTTTTTTTTTTTTTTTTTTTTTTGAGAAAGGGTCTCACTTTGTCACCAAAGCTGGAGTGCAGTGGCTCAATGAAAGCCACTAAACTTGAACCTGGGACTCAAGTGATCCTCCCATCTCAGCCTCCTGAGTAGGTAGAACTACAGGTGCATGCCACCACACCCGGCTACTCTGTTGTACAGACATGGTTTCTCTATGTTGCCTAGGATTTTCTTGATCTCCCAGCCTCAAGCAATCCTCTCTGCTTGACTTTCCAATGTGCTGGAGTTACAGGTATGAGCCATTGTGTCTGGCTTCTTTTTAATAACCAAGGCTGAGATTCTGTCAACGTGAAATTGATGTGAAAGGACTTGGAAACACATGAAGTGACAAAATATATTTTAAAAAATGACTTTTGCCATAAGTCTTTGTGTTACTCAATCCCCACCCCCCCACTCGAGACAGAGTCTTCCTCTATTACCCAGGTTGGAGTGCAGTGGCACGATCTCAGCATACTGAAACCTCCACCTCCTGGGTTTAAGCAATTCTCCTGCCTCAGCCTCAAGAGTAGCTAGAATTACAGGCCCCTGCCACCATGCCCAGCTAATTTTTGTATTTTTAGTGGAGGCGGGGTTTCACCATGTTGGCCAGGCTGGTCTCAAACTCCCAACCTCGTGATCCGGCCGCCTCAGCCTCCCAGAGTGCTGGGATTACAGGTGTGAGCCACCACGCCCAGGCTCAAATTTTATTTTTCTTAAATGTGTGTGGGCTATTTTACATGGAATTTCAATAATGCAATAAGGATTTAATGCAATAATATAGGAACCATTTTATGCTTTTTAGATTTATTAGTGTGATGAAGAAAAATTAATAAAGTGTTTCTAAGCTTTACCATGATGAATATTTATTATAATCATCATTAAAGTATGCCCCATTTATCTTGAAAAATATCAACAAACTTTTCATGTTTGTTCTGTGGGGTTTTTGTTTTCTATCTGCTAAAGCACATTATGCTCTTATAGAAAGTTTTGGATAATAACTTAAAGCACAAAATGTGTGCCGAAAACATGACATTCCTGATAGTTTCCCCAAGAAAGAA
This sequence comes from Rhinopithecus roxellana, assembly GCF_007565055.1. Lineage (NCBI taxonomy): Eukaryota > Metazoa > Chordata > Mammalia > Primates > Cercopithecidae > Rhinopithecus > Rhinopithecus roxellana. The sequence continues at coordinate 58,644,111 of NC_044559.1, read as the reverse complement.
CATTGACTGAGAAAACAATGGCAGCAGTGCAGTTGATAAAAATACTTCAACACATCCAGCAGTGACTTTTGATATTGTACATAGTTTGTAATCTGTTGCTAAAAATAACTGCAGAAAAGGAGGGGTAAAAACAATCAGCTTTATCCATGCTGACTGAATGTGCTTATAGCATCAATTGCCATTCAGTAGAATTACAGACCGGACCCTAAAAGTCAGGAAGAGTGAATTAAATAAAGTAAGGAATATTACTGTTAGAAGTGGGGCAGCTCCATCCTACCATCAACACTGACAGTAACATCCTTCCACGTAATATGAGAAGAGATCAGGAGTCAGCTTCCTTGATTACAGTTCAGATAAAATGCTTTCAGATTACATTCCAACGTTAAAATTGGTGGATGGCAAGGATTTATTTTAAAACTACAGAAACCGAACTAAATTACAGTGTACAATAATGATGCTTTGAGAGAAATCTTACAGGCTTAAGCAGGGCATATTGCAAGTTCAAACATTTTAAAATATTATTCTAAAACATTATTTTTTCCTTGCATACTGACCCACCATTTGTTATGTGATATTTTTGTCTTTTAAAGTATGTGTATTCTCTGTGTATATTATGTTATATGTGTGTAATGCTATGGAAGTTGCCATTTACTTAACACCTATTGTGTATCGGACTCTTGTAGTCACATCTTACACTACTTGACAAATGTGCTGAATGTATATCCTTATTCCCACTGAACAGGGATAGTAAGACACTGAGGCTCAGAGACATTTAGTATAGTTACCTCATTAGTAAGTAGCAAGCTCATTATTTGTCAAACTGGAAAATTATACTTTTACATAGAATATAAAAACATAAAATGACTTGTCTTCAGTTACAGAGCAAGTGACTGACAAACAAGATTCGATTTTTGGGCCTTAACTCTGGGTTCAACACACAGAGCCAAGTGTTACTGATCTGAGAAAGTTTGTGTAGCAATAAACCATTTTCCACTGTGGGACAGAGATACGGAGACAGGCATGTCTACTCAAAAGAATGTCCCCACAAGTAACTTAAAACATCCGTATTAAAATAAATTTTTAAAATTCTTTGAATGTGTGTGCATATATACGTAATGGGATCACATTTTTATCTTTTATAATTTAATTTATCCTTCTCTAGGAAAATCTCCCTGAGTAGAGTAAATTTGAGCTCTGTGCATGGGAAAATTCACCAGATTGGGGAAAAAAAATTAGTGTTTTCTACTTTTAAGGCCTGTCACTATTTCATCTACCACTTATTAGAGGAATAAAAGTTATCATTAAACTTCGCTTTCCTTGCATCACTACCCCTGGAATGGACTGATTGAAGCTTGGGCAGTGTAGAACTGCCACACAGCCATATGTCTATGAATTTATGTTTGAAGGCTTGAAAAAATAAGGAAGCTTATTATAGAATATAACCACATTGAAATGATATCATGACACTGAAACTATTTTAGCCACAGAAATAATCATTAAAAATTAGATACTTCTTATTTGATCTTGGAATTATCAGAAAAGTTCTGTAAAAATTCAGCAAATATGTTGATAAGCATGCAAATAACTTATGCAAAACAAAAATGATTCTGAAAACTGGCCAGAAGTTTATCAAGTAAGAAAAAAAAAAAAAAAAGAAAGAAAGAAAAAAACAAGAATAAAGAGTATAAGTTCTTATAAGGTAGTTCATAGAGTCAAGTACCATACAAAATATTGGTAACACTGAATCTCCAGAGAACTATTGTATAACCTAAATGATGGTACAATGTCATTTAATGTAACTCAGGATGGGGAGATCAGGGGAGAAGTTATTAAAGGTATCAGAAGAAAAGTGTTAGGTTTCTCATGAAAGGACTGATGATGTGCTACTAAATATATGAAATAGATGTAGTTTAAACCAAGCAAATACAACATTCTTAAAATATAGGCATATAGTTTATAGAGTATGAACCTACTCCCTGGCTTGAGTATCCTAGGATTCCATACCAGATAGAGGAGTAGGACTTTATTTAGATCTCTGATGTGCTGTGGAAGAAATATAAAATTATGGCAAAATGTCCAGCACATCTAGGCAAATCTATCACTCTGGTAAGTTTGTCTGTTTTGAGAAAAAAGGTATACTTTAGAATTGCCTATTCTCATTTTCCCATTTCACTCATCAAATAACTATAAATCACCCTCCGCTGATCTTTTCTGATATCTACAGTAAATCTCTGCCCATAATCTTTATTTCTTTCATGCTGTGTAGGTGAGTAAGTCATTCAATAGATCTAAGAAAAGCCTGAGCTGTTACCAGGTATGGAGAGCACAAAAGGAACTTTATGATAGTACATGATTTAATGCCTCTTCTAAAAAAATAGGGGTGTTGCAATGGACTCACATCTGAGTGTAATTTATACCAAAAAACAAAACAAAACAAAAACAAAAAACAAAAAACAGAGCTAGTATTTTTTTTAGGATAAAGTTAAATATATCTGTGTGACCAGGTATGGTGATAACAGCAATTTGAGAGTCCAGGGTTCCAGGACTGTTTGAGGCCAGGAGTTCAAGACTAGACTGACCAATATAGCCAGATCCCTTTTCTTAAAAAAATAAATTAATAGGGGGGCGGAGCAAGATGGCCAAATAGGAACAACTCCAGTCTCCAACTCCCAGCGCGAGCGACACAGAAGACCGGTGATTTCTGCATTTTCAACTGAGGTACTGGGGTCATCTCACTAGGGAGTGCCGGACAATCGGTGCTGGTCAGCTGCTGCAGCCTGACCAGCGAGAGCTGAAGCAGGGCGAGGCATCGCCTCACCTGGAAGCGCAAGGGGGAAGGGGGATCCGTTTTCCTAGCCAGGGGAACTGAGACACACAACACCTGGAAAATCGGGTAACTCCCACCCCAATACTGCGCTGTAAGCATACAGGCATTCCAGGAGAATATATCCCACACCTGGCCGGGAGGGTCCCACGCCCACGAAGCCTCCCTCACTGCTAACACAGCAGTCTGCCGCGATCTATCCGCAAGGCAGCAGCGAGGCTGGGGGAGGGGCGCCCGCCATTGCTGAGGCTTAAGTAGGTAAACAAAGCCGCTGGGAAGCTCGAACTGGGTGGAGCTCACAGCAGCTCAAGGAAGCCTGCCTGTCTCTGTAGTCTCCACCTCTGGGGACAGCGCACAGCTGAAGACCAACAGGGGAAGTAGCGGGAGCCGGTGCAGACGAGAACGACTCTGTCTGACAGCTTTGGGGAGAGCCGCGGATCTCCCAACGCGGAGGTTGAGATCTGAGAACGGACAGACTGCCTGCTCAGGTGTGTCCCTGACCCCTGAGTAGCCTAGCTGGGAGAAATCCCCCACTAGGGGCAGTCTGACACCCCACACCTCACAGGGTGGAGTACACCCCTGAGAGGACACTTCCAAAGGAAGAATCAGACAGGTACACTCGCTGTTCAGCAATATTCTATCTTCGGCAACCTCTGCTGCTGATACCCAGGCAAACAGGGTCTGGAGTGGACCTCAAGCAATCTCCAACAGACCAACAGAGAGTCCTTCTGACTGTCAGAAGGAAAACTATCAAACAGGAAGGACACCTATACCAAAACCCCATCAGTTCGTCACCACCATCAAAGACCAGAGACAGATAAAACCACAAAGATGGGGAAGAAGCAGGGCAGAAAAGCTGGAAATTCAAAAAATAAGAGCGCATCTCCCCCTGCAAAGGAGCGCAGCCCATCACCAGCAACGGATCAAAGCTGGTCAGAGAATGACTTGGACGAGAGGAGAGAAGAAGGCTTCAGTCCATCAAACTTATCAGAGCTAAAGGAGGAATTACGTACCCAGCGCAAAGAAACTAAAAATCTTGAAAAAAGAGTGGAAGAATTGACAGCTAGACTCATTAATGCAGAGAAGATCATAAACGAAATGACAGAGATGAAAACCATGACACGAGAAATACGTGACAAATGCACAAGCTTCAGTAACCGACTCGATCAACTGGAAGAAAGAGTATCAGCGATTGAAGATCAAATGAATGAAATGAAGCGAGAAGAGAAACCAAAAGAAAAAAGAAGAAAAAGAAATGAGCAAAGCCTGCAAGAAGTATGGGATTACGTAAAAAGACCAAATCTACGTCTGATTGGGGTGCCTGAAAGTGAGGGGGAAAATGGAACCAAGTTGGAAAACACTCTTCAGGATATCATCCAGGAGAACTTCCCCAACCTAGTAGGGCAGGCCAACATTCAAATTCAGGAAATACAGAGAACGCCACAAAGATACTCCTCCAGAAGAGCAACTCCAAGACACATCATTGCCAGATTCACCAAAGTTGAAATGAAGGAAAAAATCTTAAGGGCAGCCAGAGAGAAAGGTCGGGTCACCCACAAAGGGAAGCCCATCAGACTAACAGCAGATCTCTCGGCAGAAACTCTACAAGCCAGAAGAGAGTGGGGGCCAATATTCAACGTTCTTAAAGAAAAGAATTTTCAACCCAGAATTTCATATCCAGCCAAACTAAGTTTCATAAGTGAAGGAGAAATAAAATCCTTTACAGATAAGCAAATGCTTAGAGATTTTGTCACCACCAGGCCTGCCTTACAAGAGACCCTGAAGGAAGCCCTAAACATGGAAAGGAACAACCGGTACCAGCCATCGCAAAAACTTGGCAAAATGTAAAGACCATCGAGGCTAGGAAGAAACTGCATCAACTAACGAGCAAAATAACCAGTTAATATCATAATGGCAGGATCAAGTTCACACATAACAATATTAACCTTAAATGTTAATGGACTAAATGCTCCAATTAAAAGACACAGACTGGCAAACTGGATAAAGAGTCAAGACCCATCAGTCTGCTGTATTCAGGAGACCCATCTCACATGCAGAGACATACATAGGCTCAAAATAAAGGGATGGAGGAAGATCTACCAAGCAAATGGAGAACAAAAAAAAGCAGGGGTTGCAATCCTAGTCTCTGATAAAACAGACTTTAAACCATCAAAGATCAAAAGAGACAAAGAAGTCCATTACATAATGGTAAAGGGATCAATTCAACAGGAAGAGCTAACTCTCCTAAATATATATGCACCCAATACAGGAGCACCCAGATTCATAAAGCAAGTCCTTAGAGACTTACAAAGAGACTTAGACTCCCATACAATAATAATGGGGGACTTCAACACTCCGCTGTCAACATTAGACAGATCAACGAGACAGAAAGTTAACAAGGATATCCAGGAATTGAACTCATCTCTGCACCAAGCGGACCTAATAGACATCTATAGAACTCTCCACCCCAAATCAACAGAATATACATTCTTCTCAGCACCACATCGCACTTATTCCAAAATTGACCACATAATTGGAAGTAAAGCACTCCTCAGCAAATGTAAAAGAACAGAAATTATAACAAACTGTCTCTCAGACCACAGTGCAATCAAACTAGAACTCAGGACTAAGAAACTCAATCAAAACCGCTCAACTACATGGAAACTGAACAACCTGCTCCTGAATGACTATTGGGTACATAACGAAATGAAAGCGGAAATAAAGGTGTTCTTTGATACCAATGAGAACAAAGATACAACATACCAGAATCTCTGGGACACATTTAAAGCAGTGTGTAGAGGGAAATTTATAGCACTAAATGCCCACAAGAGAAAGCAGGAAAGATCTAAAATTGACACTCTAACATCACAATTAAAAGAACTAGAGAGGCAAGAGCAATCACATTCAAAAGCTAGCAGAAGGCAAGAAATAACTAAGATCAGAGCAGAACTGAAGGAGATAGAGACACAAAAAACCCTCCAAAAAATCAATGAATCCAGGAGTTGGTTTTTTGAAAAGATCAACAAAATTGACAGACCGCTAGCAAGGCTAATAAAGAAAAAAAGAGAGAGGAATCAAATAGATGCAATAAAAAATGATAAAGGGGATATCACCACTGACCCCACAGAAATACAAACTACCATCAGAGAATACTATAAACACCTCTACGCAAATCAACTAGAAAATCTAGAAGAAATGGATAATTTCCAGGACACTTACACTCTCCCAAGGCTAAACCAGGAAGAAGTTGAATCCCTGAATAGACCAATAGCAGGCTCTGAAATTGAGGCAACAATTAATAGCCTACCCACCAAAAAAAGTCCAGGACCAGATGGATTCACAGCTGAATTCTACCAGAGGTACAAGGAGGAGCTGGTACCATTCCTTCTGAAACTATTCCAATCAATAGAAAAAGAGGGAATCCTCCCTAACTCATTTTATGAGGCCAACATCATCCTGATACCAAAGCCTGGCAGAGACACAACAAAAAAAGAGAATTTTAGACCAATATCCCTGATGAACATTGATGCAAAAATCCTCAATAAAATACTGGCAAACCGGATTCAGCAGCACATCAAAAAGCTTATCCACCATGATCAAGTGGGCTTCATCCCTGGGATGCAAGGCTGGTTCAACATTCGCAAATCAATAAACGTAATCCAGCATATAAACAGAACCAAAGACAAGAACCACATGATTGTCTCAATAGATGCAGAAAAGGCTTTTGACAAAATTCAACAGCCCTTCATGCTAAAAACGCTCAATAAATTCGGTATTGATGGAACGTACCTCAAAATAATAAGAGCTATTTATGACAAACCCACAGCTAATATCATACTGAATGGGCAAAAACTGGAAAAATTCCCTTTGAAAACTGGCACAAGACAGGGATGCCCTCTCTCACCACTCCTATTCAACATAGTGTTGGAAGTTCTGGCTAGGGCAATCAGGCAAGAGAAAGAAATCAAGGGTATCCAGTTAGGAAAAGAAGAAGTCAAATTGTCCCTGTTTGCAGATGACATGATTGTATATTTAGAAAACCCCATCGTCTCAGCCCAAAATCTCCTTAAGCTGATAAGCAACTTCAGCAAAGTCTCAGGATACAAAATTAATGTGCAAAAATCACAAGCATTCTTATACACCAGCAACAGACAAGCAGAGAGCCAAATCAGGAATGAACTTCCATTCACAATTGCTTCAAAGAGAATAAAATACCTAGGAATCCAGCTTACAAGGGATGTAAAGGACCTCTTCAAGGAGAACTACAAACCACTGCTCAGTGAAATCAAAGAGGACACAAACAAATGGAAGAACATACCATGCTCATGGATAGGAAGAATCAATATCGTGAAAATGGCCATACTCCCCAAGGTTATTTATAGATTCAATGCCATCCCCATCAAGCTACCAATGACTTTCTTCACAGAATTGGAAAAAACTGCTTTAAAGTTCATATGGAACCAAAAAAGAGCCCGCATTGCCAAGACAATCCTAAGTCAAAAGGACAAAGCTGGAGGCGTCACGCTACCTGACTTCAAACTATACTACAAGGCTACAGTAACCAAAACAGCATGGTACTGGTACCAAAACAGAGATATAGACCAATGGAACAGAACAGAGTCCTCAGAAATAATACCGCACATCTACAGCCATCTGATCTTTGACAAACCTGAGAGAAACAAGAAATGGGGAAAGGATTCCCTATTTAATAAATGGTGCTGGGAAAATTGGCTAGCCATAAGTAGAAAGCTGAAACTGGATCCTTTCCTTACCCCTTATACGAAGATTAATTCAAGATGGATTAGAGACTTAAATGTTAGACCTAATACCATAAAAACCCTAGAAGAAAATCTAGGTAGTACCATTCAGGACATAGGCATGGGCAAGGACTTCATGTCTAAAACACCAAAAGCAACGGCAGCAAAAGCCATAATTGACAAATGGGATCTAATTAAACTAAAGAGCTTTTGCACAGCAAAAGAAACTACCATCAGAGTGAACAGGCAACCTACAGAATGGGAGAAAATTTTTGCAACCTACTCATCTGACAAAGGGCTAATTTCCAGAATCTACAAAGAACTCAAACAAATATACGAGAAAAAAACAAACAACCCCATCAAAAAGTGGGGAAAGGATATGAACAGACATTTCTCAAAAGAAGATATTCATACAGCCAACAGACACATGAAAAAATGCTCATCATCACTGGCCATCAGAGAAATGCAAATCAAAACCACAATGAGATACCATCTCACACCAGTTAGAATGGCAATCATTAAGAAGTCAGGAAACAACAGGTGTTGGAGAGGATGTGGAGAAATAGGAACACTTTTACACTGTTGGTGGGATTGTAAACTAGTTCAACCATTATGGAAAACAGTATGGCAATTCCTCAAGGATCTAGAACTAGATGTACCATATGACCCAGCCATCCCACTACTGGGTATATACCCAAAGGATTATAAATTAGTCTACTACAAAGACACATGTACACATATGTTTATTGCGGCACTATTCACAATAGCAAAGACTTGGAATCAACCCAAATGTCCATCTGTGACAGACTGGATTAAGAAAATGTGGCACATATACACCATGGAATACTATGCAGCCATAAAAAAGGATGAGTTTGCGTCCTTTGTAGGGACATGGATGCAGCTGGAAACCATCATTCTTAGCAAACTATCACAAGAAGAGAAAACCAAACACCGCATGTTCTCACTCATAGGTGGGAACTGAACAATGAGATCACTTGGACTCGGGAAGGGGAACATCACACACTGGGGTCTATCATGGGGAGGGGGGAGGGGGGAGGAGGGAGGGATTGCATTGGGGAGTTATACATGATATAAATGATGAATTGATGGGTGCTGACGAGTTGATGGGTGCAGCACACCAACATGGCATAAGTATACATATGTAACAAACCTGCACGTTATGCACATGTACCCTAGAACTTAAAGTATAATAAAAAAAAAAAATAAATAAAAAATAAAAAAAATAAAAAAAAAAAAAAAAAAGATAATCTAAAGTCATTAAAAAGGAATCCAAAAAAAAAAAAAAAAAAAAAAATAAATTAATAAATATATCTATGTTTCTAAAACTAATTTTTATAGACATTTATGTATTTGAAATATGAAATAATTCCTCAAGGGAAATGAACAATACATACATCTATATGCAAATAAAATATTGTTTTAATGTAAATGATATTACTAAAGTTATAAAAAACCTGTACTAAGGTAAATATGTTTATAGGAAATGTAATAGAGAAAACCCCATTTCTTAAATAAATTAATAAATATACCTGTGCTTGTAAAACTAATCTTTAATAGAAATTCACATATTTGAAATAAGAAATAATTAGTCAAAGGAAATGAACAATACATACATCTATATGCAAATAAAATATTGTTTTCATGTAAATAACATGAATAAAGTTATAAAAAACTGTGCTAAGGTAAATGTGTTTATAGGAAATATAATAGAGAAAACCTTATTATCTTAGATTTCTGATTTCAAATTAAGCATTAAAAATATCATTAATACATTTAATAGACACATGACATAACATGACTGTTTCCATAAGAAGAGATACAACTAATATTGAATATAGCAAAATATATTTAACAACTAGAGTTTACATTAAGAAAACACAAATAAAAGAATAATGAAACACCTATAAAATTAATAAAAAATGTAAAATAACACTGCTATCTGCTTTCTAGAGTATACTAAAATTCATATATTACTGTTAATAGTGTAAATAGTTACAATTATTTTGGTTAGTGGTTGAAAATATGCTAAAAGTATTGGAAAAAGGTTTTAGATTTTTGTGATTCTTTGTTTTTTTGAAACTATTTGCTTGTAGATATGATAATTTACCTTAAGAGGGGAGATATTCTAAAAAAGAGAAAAATTGTATTCATAAAAGTATTTATTGCCCTATTATTTACAATGAGAAAATCTTAAATATCTAATGATAAAAACCCTTTGGTAAATTTTAAAATTTAAGATGGTACTTTAGAATGCTAATTTGCCATCTTCTCAGTTTGCTTGCTCTCCAGTTGAACCTGCTTCTGCTCCCACCAATCCTTACCTCTTGTGTCTGGCTTTCAAGCGGCAAGCAGCAGAACCTGGGTCCAGTTACAATGCAAAGGAAATTGCATTTAAGAAAACAAAACAAACAAACAAAAAACAGCAGAGCCAAGTGGGCTACATTTGAGAACTTAATTCTGTAGTACAAAATGAAGAACTTGATTCAAAAAGGACCTATCAGGGAAGAGCAAACTGCTCCAGTGAGTTATGTGTATGAGGACATCTTTGTTGATTCATACTACCTTATTATCTTAAAAAATATAAATTGTCCGGACGCTTCTGTCTTTTTTCCATGAATAAAGCTAACAATCCAAATGCTAAAGCATCAAAGTCTCAGAGAATGGTCTCAGCAAAACCATTAAGCCCAGAGCATTTTTGTTCTGTGGCACCTTTACCCTAACCCTAACCCTACATTTTTTTTTTTTTTTTTTTAGGATGTCTACCAACAAATGTTTGCATATTTATTGTTTGACAAGCACCTCAATGACAGACACTTTCCACCCTGCTTCTCTCCCCTCAAACTTAATTACTCTTTAAAGTCGCAATAGTTCACTTCTTGCCTATCTCCATCCACTTTTCTCTTGCACATCCCAGGGGTTCTGTGGGCAGCTTGTCTTTTGATGCACCTTCTCATTCATTAAGCATTGGCAATTAAGCAGTGAACAAGACACAAATCTTTGATCTCATGGAGCTCACATGTTAATAAAAATTGGTATCTTTGCCTTTATATTCCATGAAATATTCCTTACTATATATGAACATGCCAAGTTTTGTTTCATTTAACATTTTGTAATAAAATTTGGAATTAAAAATAGTGTAATTAAACATGTCATTAAGATATGTAAGTAAAACATGTAATTAAAATAGAGCAGAAAAAACAGAAACAGATTAGTCTGTTAGGACCAGAGAAAGCTTTAGAGAGGAAGCAATATCTGAATATTAGTAAATAGCACGTTGACAATCACAAACTCTTCAGCTCATCCTTACCTGTGAATGTGATTATCTCTTAATAAAAATGAGTAAAATCCATGCATTTATATTCTACCTACTATTTGCTTGGTACACTGAAGAATATATGCAGTTGAGCCATGAAACATTGTTACAATCTTGTCTGCCAGTTACGTTTGCATACATTTGTGGTGCTTGACAGGAATTTTGAATTAAAAAAGCAATGGTGTTACCCAGAGAAATTCTGTCTGCTTGACTATTTCAAGAAAGGAAGAGCTCCTATATTTACATATATAAATATTTTAGAAGACAATGAGTTGAGTTTATGCTTGTTAATCTCCTTTCTTATTTCTCAAATCATTTGCCATAATTTCATCATGCAATTCAGATTTTTAATATTTTCATTTGGGGTTGTAGTGGCATTTGTGTAGTGCTAAAGTCCTATCAGATGCTTTCTCTCTTTAAACGAAAGTTACTTTTTCAGGCCATTTTCCTAAAATGTGAAACTATCTTCAAGGCAAGTCAGAGTAATTGTCCATTTAATTTGGCATTTTCTGGAACGCTGATTTCCCAAAACAAGGCTTTTCCTGTTAAATGCAATGACATTTGTGTGCAAAAGATTTTCCTGGAGGATTGGTTTCCTACTGTGGAGCAAAGTTTTGAATGAGCCACTTGGATTACATTACAGATCGAGGACAAACTCTATTCCAAATATGCTACAGTCCTCTCAGCTACACTCTTCATTCGATGCCTTAATCCCCAGAACAGTTGACTGAGACACATCTTGCCTTACGCATAGAAACTGATGGTCTGAAAAGAATCTCAAAATGTCAAAGTATTAGCAGTGGTGAATCCGTATGGATTTGAAGCAACCTTGATTCTTGCCTCCTCAGAAGAAAGAATTTGACCAAGGGGCATAGGGCAGAAAGAGAGAGAGAGAGAAGTACGTTTCAGGACAGGAGTAAAAGTTTATCTAAAAGTTTTAGAGCAGCAACAAAAGGAAGTAAAATACACCTGGAAGAGGGCCAAGTGGGCAACTTGAGAGATCAAGTGTATGGTTTGCCCTTTGACTTGGGGTTTTATATGTTGGCATGGTTCCAGGCTTTTGAGTTACTTCTCCCCTGATTCTTCTTTTGATGTGGGCTGTCTGCATGCACAATGGCTGCCAGCACTTGGGAGGGGCTGCGTGTGCAGTGTGTTTACTGAAGATGTACACATGCTCTTTGAGGCACTTTTCCCTTACCAGCTGAGTGTTACCAGTTAAACTCTGCCATTGTGCCTCTTAGTAAGCACGCTTGAGCCCACTTGTTTGACTCCTGAGATCTTATTGGGAAGCTGCTGATACCAATGTCTCTGTCTATCATTATTATTATGGAGGTGGCTGTGACCAATTATTATTTAGAGAGACGGTTTAATAACCAACTGACCTGTCAGGCACCTGATGGTTGCCTGACATTCCTGGTGAAGGGTGCTTCTCCTGACCTGCTTGAGTCTGGCTAGTGACCTGCTATATCAAATATAGTAGAATGAGGGCACATGTACCCCCTCATTATATAAAAATTATATATATATGCTATTATATATATTCCTATTAATATAATCTTAAGTTCATAATTAGACTATAATTAATGGTCATAATACAGGATTATATACATACATGATTATACAAATACATGATTATATATGTATGAGATAAAAAATATAGATAATATACAATTATATAATATATTATTCATATAACTAATGTAAAAGTATATACTTATAATTAGCATATTAATATAATACATTACATAAAATATTCTATATTATATTTATATAGAAGATATAATGACAATAATGAGTATCTTAAGGAAAAGGTCTTCTTTAAATAAGTTAAACCATATGTGCAACATTTTTTGTTTCTTGAGTTGACATAACTTATTTGATAAATTAGTTAAAACCTAATTACTATTTGATTAAGGTTTAAGTAAATTTTAATTTTAATTTTAACTTTTGTTCATATAATAATGAAGCCTAGATTTGTCCCTGCATCACTCTATGTGTATATACAAAAATAATTATAATACTCATAAGAAAAGTCTAATATGTTATCAAAATTATTTAGTTACACTATAAAATATATCTCTCAAAGTATAAGGTCTTTCTAGAAGCACAGGAAGATGTTTTCTGTGTCTTCTTGTCATTTTATACACCATTCTACTGTCAGTACTGTCAGATTGTCTTTTTTTTTTTTTTTGAAATGGAGTTTTGCTCTTGTTGCCCAGGCTGGAGTGCAACGGCAGGATCTCAGCTAACTACAACCTCCACCTCCCTGAGTTCAAGGGATTCTCTTGCTTCAGTCTCCTGAGTAGTGGGGATTATAGGCATCCACTACCATGCCCAACTAATTTTTGTATTTTTAGTAGAGGCAGGGTTTCATCACATTGGCCAGGCTGGTTTCAAACTCCTGACCTCAGGGGATCCGCCCACCTCGGCCTCCCAAAATCTCAGGTTATCTTGATATTTCACAATGATGAAAAAATATGTAACTACAAAAAAGATGTTTTCTTTCCTAAAATGGCAGATCAGAGGATTTTTGCATGCCTCAACCACTTGGAAGTAGCAAGATTGTGTATAAAGATCAATTTTCTGAGTTAATTCAAGAAGAAAAATGGGAATTCATCAGAATTGTGGAGGACACCCAGATCCAAGGGAGGAAAATGTGGGCAAACAGTCGTTGTGACAGCATCCAGGTAACAAAAAGGAGTGAAGCCCCAGTATGTGAAAGAGGCAGAGTGCCTCCCTCTGTAACTCACCTTTCCACTGGTGAACCAATCAACCCAGGCCAAGAGAGAACACTTTATTTTCCAAAGCCCTGGAGCTAACATGGAGAGAGAATTGGAGGCATTGAAAGGCAAAGACACCTAAAATAGCTGCAGGCATTTTTCCACACCTGGGCCTAGAGCAGGATGCCATTTTTAATTTGGGTGCATACAAAGTCAGCCATTCTTTGGCAACATGGCAAGTGGCCACAGAGGCATTTTAGTCTTGGGCCAGAGATTAGGGCGCTCACTCTAGAGTGGAGTAGCAGCCATTACAACCAAAATTGTGGAAAATGCCTCAGCAATAGGTACTGGAATTGTGCTCTCCATTGCAGGTCTAGGGAAGGAGAGCTGCTACAGCTACAGTTTCTCCTTGGTGATGAGGCTTGAAGCCAGGACCAGCCTGGCGACCTGGAACTGATCTGCATGTGCCATTGCCAAGTGCCCCCTGAGATTGTGATGTAGCTGAGCACACACTTGCCTGGACCAGCATCCTGAGCAACTCCAGCCTTCCTAGGCATAGATAATGGTTCAGTGGGGCCCTCTCTCTTCCATGACCAGGCAGATTGCCAGGCATTTGGAGCACCTACTCACCTGGATCAGTAGCCTGAGCTATCCCACCATTCCTGTGCAGAAATCATGGTCCAGTGGGCACCTTTCTGCTTCACATCCAGGTAGATCTCCAGGATTTAAAATCAACTGCTCACCTCTGAGCCACCTCTCCTGGGCAGAGATCTGGGTGCAGGAGGTCTTCTTTACTGCATGTCCAGGCACATCTCCAGGCATCTGGAGAAACTTCTCTTCTGAATTGACAGCTTGAACTGTCCCACTCTTCCTGCATGGAGATCATGGTGAAACAGGAAGCTCTCTGTCGCATGCCCAGACAGATTTCCAGGCATTTGGAGAATCCACTCACTTGGACCAGTAGCCTGAGCTACCCCACACTATCTTTGTGGAGACTGTGGTACAGGGGTCCCTCTGTTCCACACTCACACAGATTTCCAGGCAACTGGAGCATCAGCTAGCCTGAATTAGCAGCCTGAGTTAGCCCAATATCTCTGTGCAGAGACTGTGGTGAAGCAGAGCTGCCCTCTCCACCTCATGCACAAATATCCAGGCCGTTGGAGCACCCATTCACTCAGATTACCAGCCTGAACCACCCCACACTTTCTCTAGATACTGTGTTATAGTGGGGCCCTCAGCACTCCATGCCCAGGCAAAAATCTCCAGGCAACTGGAGCACCCACTCATCTGAACTGGGAATGTAGACTGCTTCCCCTACCCATGCAGGGACTTGGGGCTAAAGATGTCTCCTAGCTTCATGCCTAGGCACACCTCAAAGCACTTGGTGGCCACCCACTGGATTCTCTCTCAGCACTGGAGCTTGTGTGTTTCTAACATCACAGGACCTACAGGTGGTACTGCCCAGTCTGGCCCTGCCTGTCTTAAGCCTCACACCCCTGGGGCTGAGCAGGGAGCTCAGACCACTGTGTGCTCCATAGATCAACCCATTGCCTGAGGCAACAGAGAGCTTCCCCTGTAAAGAAAGATCAATTATATACCCAGCCACCTTGGCCACAGCTAGTTCTTACTGATAAGTGCCATCTACTGGTTTGTAGGTCAAACTTCACAGCCCAATATAAAACCTGCCACAAGAAGTGCAATAGGCTATACAAGCAAAGCCAAAAGACCCTCCTCCAAGCATTGTCTATAGTCACACTCCTAAGGGGAGGGAAAATGAGAAGGGAAATAAAAACAATAATATTATAGGGAAAGAAAGAAAAATAAAAAAAATCCTACCCACAAGAAAATAAATACAAAATGGGAAGTGCTAGCATCTGCAGATGATAAGAAACCAGCATAAGAATTCTGCCACTATGAAAATTCTGAATGCATTGGCCACCAAAGGGTCACTGTAGCCCTCCAGCAATGTCCCATGACCAAAATGGAAACTCAGAAATGGCAGATAAAGAATTCAAAGCATGATTGCAAGGAAAGTCAATGAAATGCAAGACAAGGTTGAGAATCAACACAAAGAAACTTCTAAAGCAATTAGAAAATGATGGAAGAGATAAACATCTTAAATAGAAATCAACAGAGCTTCTGGCATTGAAAAACTCACTTAAGGAATTACAAAATACAACTGAAAATCTGGAAGCATTCCCCTTAAGAGCTGGAACAAGACAAGAAAGCTCATTCTCACTGTTCCTATTCAACATAGTACTGGAAGTCCTTGCCAGAGCAACTAGGCAAGAGAAAGAAATAAAAAATGCCCAAAATAAGAAAAGAAGTCAAATTATCTAAAGACTACATGATTCTATACCTAGAGAATCCTAAAGACTCTGCCAAAAGGCTCCTGGAACTGATAAACCACTTTGATAAACTTTCAGTATACCAAATTGTATTAATCCATTCTTGCACTGCTATACAGAAATATCTGAGACTGGGTAATTTTTAAAGAAAAGAGGTTTAATTGTCTCTTTTCTGCAGGCTGTACAGGAAGGATGATGCTGGCATCTGCTCAGCTTCTGGGGAGGCCTCAGGAAACTTGCAATCATGGCGGAAGATAAATGGGGAACAAGCACCTCACATGGTCAGAGAAGGAGAAAGACAGAATGGAAGGTGGTGCTCCATGCTTTTAAACAACCAGTTGTTACTATAACTCACTCACTCACTATCACAAGAACAGCACTGAGGAGATGGTGCTAACCCATTCATGAGAACTTACCCCCTTGAGCCAATAACTTCCTACCAGGCCCAACCTCTAACACTGGAGATTACAATTTCACATGAGATTTGGTGAGGACACAGATCTAAACAATATTAAAACTGAATGTCCAAAAATCAGTAGCATCTATATACACCAAAAAAAAAAAAAATGCAAGCTAAGAGCCAAATCAATAACACAATCCCACTTACAAAAGCCACAAACAGGCACCTGGGCATCTAACCAAGAAGGTGAAAGCTCTCTAAAGGATAGCTACAAGTCTTAGCTGAAATAAATCATAGGTGACACAAACAAATGGAGAAATATTCCATTCTCCTGGATTAGAAAAATTAATATCGTACTACCTGTAGCAATCTACAGGTTCAATGCTATTTATATCAAATTACCAGTCAATTTTCACAGAATTAGAAAAAAAAACCTAATTCTAAAATTCATATGGAACCATAAAAGAGCCCAAATAGACAAAGCAATCCTAAACAAATAGAACAAAGCCAGAAACATCACATTACCCAACTTCAAACTATACTATAAGGCAACAGTCACCAAAAAAATCATGGTACTGGTACAAATACGGACATATAGGCCAATGGAACAAATAAAGAATCCAGAAATAAAGCTGCACACCTACAGTCATCTGATCGTCTACAAAGTCAACAAAAATAAGCAATAGAGTAAGGACTATTCAATAAATGGTGTTGGGATAGCTGGCTAGCCACAAGCAGAAGAATAAAACTGGACCTCTACCTTTCACCATATACAAAAATTAACTCAAGGTTGATTAAAGATTTAAATGTAGGATCCTAACTTATAAGAATCCTAGCAGAAAACCTGAGAAACACCACTCTGAACATTGGCCTTGGGACTGAATTTATAACTAAATCCTCAAAAGCAATTGCAACAAAAAAAATTGAAAACTGGGACCTAATTAAGCTAAAGAGCTTCTGCACAGCAAAAGAAACTAAACAGACAACCTACAGAAGAGAATATTTGTAATCTGTGTATCCAACAGAGGTCTAATATTAAGAATATAGGCCGGGCGCGGTGGCTCAAGCCTGTAATCCCAGCACTATGGGAGGCCGAGACGGGCGGATCACGAGGTCAGGAGATTGAGACCATCCTGGCTAACACGGTGAAACCCCGTCTCCACTAAAAAATACAAAAAACTAGCCGGGCGACGTGGCGGGCGCCTGTAGTCCCAGCTACTCGGGAGGCTGAGGCAGGAGAATGGCGTAAACCCAGGAGGCGGAGCTTGCAGTGAGCTGAGATCCGGCCACTGCACTCCAGCCTGGGCGGCAGAGGGAGACTCCGTCTCAAAAAAAAAAAAAAAAAAAAAAAAAAAAAAAAAAAGAATATATAAGGAAGGTAATTGATTCAACAAGAAAAAATAAACAAATTAAAATACTTAAATTTAGGCAACACACATGAACAGACACTTTTCAAAAGAAACCATACAAGCAGTCAACAAACAAAAAAATTCTCCATATCACTAATACTCAGAGAATTACAAATCAAAACCAGAATGAGATACCATCTCACACCAGTCAGAACAGCTATTACTAAAATGTCAAAAATTAACAGATGCTGGCAAGGCTGTGAAGAAAAGGGAATGCTTATACATTGTTGGTATGAATGTAAATTAGTTCAGCCACTGTGGAAAGCAGTTTGGAGATTTCTCAAAGAACTTAAAAACAGAACTAGAACTATCATTTGACCTAGCAATTCTATTACTATGTTTATATCCAGAAGCAAATTAATTGTTCTACCAAAAGACAGATAGAATTGTGTGTTCATTGCAGCCTATTCACAATAACAAAGACATGGAATTAACCTAGGTGCCCATGAAGAGTGAATTGACTAAAGAAAATGTGATACATATACATCATGGAATGCTACACAGTCATAATAAAGAATGAAATCATGTCCTTTGCAGCAACATGGATTGTGCTGGAGGCCATAATCCTAAGTGAATCAGTGCGGGAACAGAAAACCACATACAGCACGTTCTCATTTATAAATGGGAGCTAAATATTGGATACTCATAGACAGATGTCAACAATAGACACTGGAGGGAGGGAGAGTGGAAAGGCTGAAAAACTACCTGTTGGGTACTATGCTCACTACCTAGGTAATGGGATCACTTATATCCCAAAGCTCAGCATCATGCAATATACGCATGTAACAAACCTGTACATGTACCTGCTGAATTTAAAATAAAAATTGAAACTATTTTAAAAAAACATACACTTTTTACACTTTTTAGAAAAAAAAAATCTCAATAATTCCTTAACACCATCACATATCAATGTTCATAGTTCTCTCTTTGTTTTATAAATGTATCTTTTTGTTTGAATTAGATACAGATTAAATCCATATGTTGCAAAATAATATGACTTCTAATGTACTGAATTACAGATGTAAGCAGTAAAAGAGAAGGAATCAAATATATAAACTGTAAAGGATAAGTCACAATTATTGTATAATAGAAAGATAAACATTGCATAATTTTTATTAATATAGTAAAGAGCTCAAGAAAGTCTACTACTAACCTAAGAGCTTCTACTTTTTTTTTTTCTGCTTCTGACATTAAATGAGACAATGAATTATGAATGAGTGATGTGGTGTCATGCTCTGATGCCCTCCCTTCCATAAACACATAAAATGCCATTTGAAATAACATACTATCCAAATAATTAAATGTAATTTATTTTGTACTTGCTACGTGCTTTGCATAGTATTAGCTATACTAATTACTGTAACTAATTAGTATACTAATATAACTAATTATATATGTAACTAATTAGTATAACTAATGGTTATATTAGTTATATTAGGCAGAGAGGTACTGTCTTCAAGGAACTGGTTATTTTGTTTCTTAACAAATAAGAGGAAAGTAATTAGAGGTATATTAAATAACATAAAATAAAAACTCGAAAATTAACATAATTTATAATAGAATATTGGCACATGGTATAAACAGATAATTCTAAAAAGAAAGAATACATAAAAGAGAAATATGACAAATAACATTCAGTGATAGTGAAACTTCATTGTATTGCTGGTGAAATAAAATTCATTGTATTGCTGCTGAAAGAAAAATTAGTAAGCTTTCAATGATGATTTTTTATGATATGCATCACAAGTCTTTATAATAGTCATATCCTTTGAACCCGGCAATTCTACTCTCAGGACAGAAATTAACCAGGGAGATGCTCAGAGATGTGAGTTATAAGGTTGCAAGCTATAGCATTATTTATATTGTTAAAATAATATAATGTATTTATCCAAGGGAGTTATACACAGGAGTGAAAAATACCACTTAAAAATATATATTTAATGATGCAGAATGCTGTTATATTAAATAAAAGTTGCACAACCCCATATGAAGTAGGAACTCAATTTTATAAATATTGGAAAAGGAAACAATAATTGTGTTTATTTCATTTCCCTAAGTTTTCTACTTTCAAAGTCAATGCTGGAAAAGGGGTTTCAAATTCGATTTGAATTTAGAGGTTCTTGCCCTTCACTAATGTTGAGTGTGGCTTTTAGCAAACCACACAGGCATTCATTTCCTTCATTAGTGAAATGGAATCAGTACCATCTGACCCAATCCCAACCCACACCCAGGACACTATGAGGATTATACACAACAATGCATATGAAGAGAATAGCTATAGACATTAATCTATCATTTACATTATTTCTCTTTTTTCTCTTCCTGTGTCTTTATTGTTCGCTTCTTTCTCTTTCCTTCATTATGCTAAAATGATTACCAAATGAAAGATTAAATTAAGATAATTCAATACTTCCATTCACTCTTTATTAAAAAGATGAGACAAGACCAAACTTTTCAGAATATACAATTCCCTAATTAGAGAAAGAAAAGTCCTCCTACTTTTCCTACTCTAATTTCTTATTTAACCTCCAGGATAAAGAGAGTAGGCCATTTGGATGATTCCTTAAAAAACAATGCCCATCAGTACCCCAGGTAGAAGAGAGGGTGTTTTAACATATGCATATTGTGTACATTTCTAACTTTGAAGAGGTAAAAAAGCTTAGCATGTGTCAAAACTTGTTTAATAAAATGATTTGTTTGCATCATGTGCACATATATAACCAACACATATGATTATTGGATCATAATTGGGCTTTAAAGTGCTCCTTCCCAAACATAATTTTATTTTGCTTTTTACATGAATACATCAACCTGTATTTCTCTAAAATTGAATTGCTTGTACTCTTCTGAGACTTGTTTCATAAAATGTTTTACCAAATCAAAAGTTTTACAAGCAATTCAGATTGAGTTTTGGAGGGAATTTTGTTTGTATTTATTTATTTTAATTATCTAAAATAATATTATTATATTGTTATTATTATTACTTTTTAGAGACACGTTTTCCTCTGTTGTCCAGGCTGGAGTGCAGTGGCATAATCGTAATTCACTGCAGCCTCAAATTCTTGGGCTCAAGCAATCCACCCATCTTAGTCTCCTGACTACTCGAGACTACCAGGAGCACACCACTGAGCTAGGCTAATTTTTAACTTTTTTTTTTTTGTAGACATGGCATCTCCCTATGTTGCACAGACTGGTCTTGAAATTCTGAGCTCAAGCAATTCTCCTGCCTTGACTTCCCAAAGTGTGGGGATAACAGGCATGAACCACCATGCCTGAACAGTATTCTTTTGTTTTTTTACTATAAAAAGTAGAACAGTATTTGATTTTGTTACTTCAGAAACACAGAGCAATAAAACCTGCAGAAACCAAACAATTTGCCTTTTTAAAAAAGAATCCAAGAAAGTTCTATAGATCCCTTTATAAGAAAACAATTTCCATCAAAAACGAGGTAAATTATATTTTGATTGTGAAGTTGATGTCTAATTATATTTTTCTTACCATCTTTCCCTGGTTATCTGTTTTAATGACAGCTTCTCTCAAGAGTCAATTTTTTTTCCTTTCTTTCTCCATAAGGAAAACGTTTGCAGCTACAATAAATACACTGACCAGAGAGTTTCAAACCAATTAACTGCCCTACTTAAGGAAATCCACCTTAGTTTTTGTAGTTGAAACAACAATATAAATGATATAAGAGAATGAAACATAAATGGATGGATAATATGACCATGCAGAACTATATTTTTTTCATGATTTATTTTGAGAATACAGCATATGAAGATTCTATTTAATTAGACTAAAAGGTAGTGTAACCCACTGGGTTATATATGCATTAGCTGAACCAAGTATTACATAAAGTATTATGAAAACTTATTCTATCTTAATGCTAGATTTTGGTTATGTAAAAATGTATTCAATATCTATCGTGTACCAGAAAACACTGTAGTCTTGACATTTCATTATTATCAAGATAAAGCACAGCTTCTGGATAGGTTGCAGCACGTCTGAAGAAAAGGCAAATATTAAGCTTAAATTTCAGCTTTAATTATCCATGTTTGCTACCTACAGCCCAGATTTACTATGTAATTGTCACATTCACAATTCATTTATCTCATGAGAACCCAATTCAATGTTATTTTTCCTTCTAGAATTCTAATGCCATAAAATTTATAATCATACAAACAACTATATGTTATCTGTAGTAGTCAAAAATATTTTTAAAATTTTGGATATGTTAATATGTATTATAAGAAATATTTTACTGCATGTACTTCAAATCTTAGAATTTTGTTGAGTTTTCCTGATAATTACATGAAACATTTTTGAGCACCTGTTGTGCTGGATATGAAGAAAGCTAAGTGATTAATTGATGATCCCCTGTTTCCATCTAGGAAATTTTTGGAGACACAGATAAAGCTTGATCCCTTAAGTAAATGGTGGCTTAATTCCATCTTTACTTTCGTTGGGGAAAGGCATTCTATCAAAAGAGTTTGTAAAAGCTTGGATAATACCAATCTTTCTACCTTTCATGTATTTCACAAACACTAAAGACAATAATTACAAGTAAATGTTCTTTTTCTTCTCTTCCTTTTTCTTTCTAATGACTTTAAATCATTAAAGTGAGACTCGCACACTTTACCAAGATTGCATTAAACTTGGAAGCCTAGGTCTTTTGAGCCTCCCTAAGAGCTGTGCCCATAAAACAATAGTATGTCTTTATCAAACATCTTAATCAAATGCTTATGTTTTCAAATATTTTTTCAGTAAATTGAATCTAAGACATCTTTGTTGTGCAAACATTCATTATTTTCATTTTAACAATGCAGTCGGCCGGGCGCGGTGGCTCAAGCCTGTAATCCCAGCACTTTGGGAGGCCGAGACGGGCGGATCACGAGGTCAGGAGATCGAGACCATCCTGGCTAACACTGTGAAACCCCGTCTCTACTAAAAAATACAAAAAAAAACTAGCCGGGCGAGGTGGCAGGCGCCTGTAGTCCCAGCTACTCGGGAGGCTGAGGCAGGAGAATGGCGTGAACCCGGGAGGTGGAGCTTGCAGTGAGCTGAGATCCGGCCACTGCACTCCAGCCCGGGGGGCGACAGACCGAGACTCCGTCTCAAAAAAAAAAAAAAAAAAAAAAAACAATGCCGTCACTTAAAGAACTGGAACGAGTGTTGAAAATGAAGGACTCTATCATGTAATTTCTAACATTAAGGACCCATGTAATATGGATTTAATATTTGGCATAAATTTTGTACAGTTTTCAGAGTTTCTTGTATTAAGTCATCTGATATAATTAATCAAAAACACTATATCAGTGATAGAGTAAAAGACTCTTTCAATCCATAAAAAGTAAGCGTTCTCTTTGTAATGGCAGACATAGCTCTTTCAATACAGTTAAGAAGTAGTAGTATTTTTTTTTTAATCTGATGGGTGTGTCATCTCTTTTATGCAACAGTAAAGCAGCAGCTGTCAAAGGGCCTTACAGATTGTGATTTTATGGTTTTCTTCAATTACTGGCAATTGATTCTAAACTGTAAAGAATAATTTTATGCTTGATCATAAAAGAAATATGTGAGTGTACAATATAGGAAATCCACTTGAAGAAAACCTTCAATCAGTTTTTGCTGTAAAATCTATCTTCATAGCTTGTCTATGTTGAGTGACTCTCTATTAAACTCTGCCTTTGATTCACATCTTGAGAAGTCAATAACGTCTTCCTTAGAATTTGGTCAGTAGGTAAGTGTATACACTGCTTATGGCTATAGTTGGTGTACACATTTTAACTGCATTGGGATTTAATATCTGTTTGGCAGTTGTGAAGCTGTAACATTTGAATACCTGATTTTGACAAAGTAAGGGACATTTCTAATGTGTACAAAGACACTATAATCTAGACCACTGTGACATATTCTCAAGCTGGCAGGGTTTTGTTAGGCTTATTTTTGTTATTAAAAAATGGCACACTGTCACCAAACTTGTTTTCTAGTCTTGAGCTGCTATATATTTCTGAAAAGATGTTGTACAATTAATATACAGAGTCATGCAATATAGATGATCTCTCTGTTCAACCTCCTAATTAAATATAAAGTTTCCTTATTTTCATAAAGACTGCTATGTTGTAACATGGGTGCATTGATACTGCTTCATCATCCCAGTATGGAAGACAAAAATCGAAAGCCCTGAAATACAGGATCCTTAGAAGTCAAGTTGAGCATATCAAAAATAAGATATTACAGGTTTCTTGTAATCAAGAGTTCTTTTTAAAGCCTATCTTTAGAAGAATCTAGTCAGTTGATGACATATAGCTTCTACAAGAAGCACAACCTAATTTCACCTTTTAGCAAAATTGCATGGATTAAGATTTCATTCAAACAAGAAATCAAGTCAATTCCCTGTGACAAAAGTTTCTATGAGATATAGTTTATCTTAATTTCAAAGATGACCCTATAGTAAATTCTGAAGAATCTTTTCCAAAAATATTTCCATTCTGGGTGTTATCATATGAGATATTTGAATTAAATTGACTAGTTTAAAAGGAGGTACTCGATTCAATTTTAGCACACACTCCCCCTCTCTCTTTCATGCAGCACCTGTGAGAGTTAATGACAGCTGAAGTTTCCTTTGGGAAATATCTGTACATATCTCAAAATTATTTTTCTCTGCTATAGATTTTAATGCTCAATTTTGTATGATAAAAAGTCCTAACAATATTTGTAAATACAAAGTGAATATTGTATATACAGCTGTGAACATGCTTACTTGAATCTCTGAATGGAATATTTTTATAGGGAACAAAAATTTGCCTTAAGCTTACTACCTATTTTCATTTTTCTTCCCTATAATAAAACAGTGGGGAGAAAGGAGATTATAAAACATTAACGGTCCTTTTTAAAAAGTTGAGTAAACAGCATCTGTAGTTATTTTGCAGAGAAATGCTTCTAATTGAAAGAAAATCATTCTATTAGCACACACACCTGCTGCTGCACAAACGGTCCATTACTTGCTGAAGAATTTAATTCTGATACAAGGCTGAATCTCCAATTTATCTCCTTAAAGAATGACCACTTGAAAATTCCATCTTAGTTTTGCCTCAGTTGCTTACTGAGTTATCTCAGAGTAAACATGGCAGGGTACCAAACGGGAAGTATAGTTTTACTACAATATTTGTCTCTGCAGACTTTATAGTCCTGGGGTTCTTTTCTGGATCAAAGAGAAATAAAAATCAGTCTCTTCTCAAAATAATCAGGATCCAGTTACCTCAGTATTAGGTCACAAAATTTTCGTAAAGATCTCAAGCACAGCCATAATAGTCATCACAGGAGGAGAACAAATGAAACACAACATTTCTTTTATCTGGAAAAATTGTCACTTAGGATTTTATTTAAAAATATTTTAATGGCTACTTCCTTCCAGAAAGTTTAACATGTGAAATAAGGTTATTTTCCCACACTAGTCCAATATTGTGCCTACTTACCCATATTCCAAGGTTTGACATACATAATGGTTTACTATCAAAACAGCAATAAAACAATAGAAAATTAACAAAAGAGTCATAAGACATACATCATTGATTCTGTACCAAACACTTTGCAAAATATTTTGTTGTTTGTATGCATATGGATTTGCTTATTTGTTTCTTTTGGCAATATAACTATATTCATTTCCATTCATTTATGTAAAAGTCAAAAACTCACAAGCACATTGCTCAATCTATAGCCAATTCCTGGCATTAGGTTATTAATAATGTATTCCCTTTCATAATATATAACTAAAACATACATTGGATTTTTCATTACATAGTAAACTATAAATAAAATTAAAATTACTCATAATTTCACTGCCTTGTTTACTTCAATAATAATACTATATTATACAGTTTAAGCAGTATGAAAAAATACAAAGTGAAAAATGCGAAACTTTCTTCCCTATTTCTTAATGTTAGGTTATCAAAATATTGGTTATTCTTCCCAGATTAAAAATAGATTACAAATACCTACAAATATGCATTTTTTATCATTATTTGAATCATATGTTTTTTCAAATCAGCAAATAAAAATCCATGTCACTATGTAATAACCACAAAGTATTCTATAGTTTTCATGGAGTATTGCTTAGTTAAATAATTAATTGCTTATCAATAGTCACTTTGTTTGCCTTCAGGTTTCATTATCACATAACTACTGAGATGGTCACATTGTGACTGACTGTGCAGGAGGTACCATTGTCATTTCTATTTAACAGAGGAGGAAAGGAAGTCACAGAGCATTTAAGCAGATTTCCTGGTATCCCTCAATTGCCTAGTGGAGTCAAAATAGAAATAAAGGCAGTCTGACTTCAGATTCCAGGATCTTAAACACTATCATATATATTTCTAGTAGACAAAGGTGGCTGTGCTGGTGCCTCCTATGTCCAGCATTTCAAGATGAGCCCTGAGTTGTTTCATGAGATTCAGAGCTTTTTCTGAATAAAATTATGTAGTTTGTTCATAACTCCAACAACGTCATGTACTCCTTACCTACTTAGAATAAAAACACATTCCTGTAATTTTATGCTGAAGGATGAGACTCCAGAATCAAGATGCCTTTTTTTAGCAGAGACATTAATGAGTTTATGCGCATCTAAATGGGGGCCTAGAGCTGGGAGTACAGAGTGTAGTGACTCTTTAAAATAAGATAGGAGAAATTGAATTTGAGGTATGAAAATTCAAGAGAAGAGGCCATGCAATATGAGAAATATAAGTGTTGAGATGTTCCTAACAGTGCATAGTGAAATAGCGGGAACACTTAGTAGGTAAAGAAAGTCTAATATTCAATTTACATTTTTTCCATTTAATATACATATATACATGACGTTTTATTGTTAGAATATCCTGGAAAGGAGGCAAAATTCCATGTGTGGGTTGATAAAGAATAGAGGAACAAAGAAAATATCGTAAAAGCAGCATCAGTGAAATGAGATTTCAGCAACACTGGAGACTTAGAAGTATAGGAAATTACAAAAGTAGCCAGCCCCCTTCCCCACAACTCCCACAACCCTCCTAGAACTTGAAGAAATCTTATAAACATTAGATTTCCTATAGAATCTGTGAAATCTTGAAAGTTTATTTGATTACTTAGAAATAAGTTGACCTTTGCTGACATCTAACTACAATAAGATATAAGAAGTCAAAGGAAAAGAGAGCTACAAAAGAGACTGGAAAGTATTGCCAAGTAAATACAGCCAAGGAGGAGTATTTGGCAGAAACACAGAACAGGAAATGGTCAGCTAAGTACTTGCCACTTCACTTTCCTTTATTAATATTTTTGACAGTTTCAGAAATATGAAACTATGAAAAATATGACAAAATAGTGCAAAGAATTCTCAGACACCCTAGTTCCAGATTTATCAAATGTTAACATTTAAGTACAACTTTTAATAAAGATATTTATTTATTCTTCTTTCTCTGTCATTCCCATGGTTATGTATGTATGTATGTATGCATGCATGTATCTATCTATCTATCTATCTATCTATCTATCTATCTATCTATCATTTATCTATCTATTTATCTATGTATTCTATCGTTCTATTTACCTACCTTACTATCTTTCTTGTAATCTAAGATAAATACATATATATAAATAGGTTATATGTGTATATGTTTTCCCCCTGAACTACTGAGGAATAATTTGCAGACAGGATATTCCTTTACCTTCCCCCACAAAGTACTCATGTATATTTCCTATAAACAAGGATTTATTTTACACAATGTTTACAATGGCTAAATAAACAACTTAATGTTGATTAAATATCAATATTTATTTCTGGGGGTAGTAAATTATTCTGTTAAGGGCCAGAAGCTAATTATTTTAGGTTTTGCAGACCATACGGTTTTGGTTGCAACTACCCAATTCTGCTGTTGCAGTGCAAAGGCAGCCAGAGAAAATATGTAAATGAAAGGCATGGTTGTGCTCAATGTAGATTTATTTTCAAAAACAAGCAGTAGGATCACTTGGCTCATAAGTCATGTTTGCTGAACCCTGATCTAATATATAAACCTTCTTCAGAAGTTCCTAGATAATGCCATTTATAGCAAAAGAAAATCTAAGGTCATGTGTTGCATTCAGTTGTCATGTAGTCTTAATCATATCTAATCTCGAACTGTTTTTTATTTTTTAATACTTTTGAAGACTACTGAGCAATTATTTTGTACAATGTTCCTCTACTTGAGTTTATCTGATGCTTATTTTTGGTTAAATTCAAGGTAATCACTTTTGTTCTGAATGTTATGGAAGGGATGACGAACATTCTTAATGCGTCATGTCAGGGGCACATGTCATTGATTGTAACACCATTACTTGTATTAATAACTTTCGTAATTAGGCCAGAAGGCTGCCAGCCAGATTTCTCCAATATAAAGTTACAACTTTATACTTCATAATTAGTAAATGTTTTGTTAGGAGCTACTTTGAGACTATATAAATATTATGTATTCCTCAAACTTTCACTATCTAGTTTCAGAATTTATTGACTATTTTTGCCTGAATCAATTATTACGGTGATTGCCAAGTGGTGATTTTCTAATTGCATCATACCTTCTACATCTAGTGGATGGTTTTCTAGTGCAATGAAGACCATCTCTATTTGTTTGTTTGGAGGCTTACTTTATTCAATAGAGTAAAAAAAAAAAAAAACTGTTATTTATTTCAATTGTCAAAATATTCAAGATTTGACTTTTTAGAGTCTCTTCAAACTGACTTCTAAGTCTTTTTATGTCTCCATCATTCATTGAGGACATCTATGCTTTTTTGGCACATAAAGATATTCCAAATTCAATTTATCCTTACCAGATCCTGACATGAAATCAGTCATTTCTCTAAGGAGCCTTGATTCTTTCTTAGGGGAGAGTGGTATTTAGAAAATAAGGTATACAAACAAGTATTGCCATTGCTGCCTAGGAAATATAACACACATACACATACACACACACATACAGATATACCCACACACATCTATTATCTATTTCTATGTCTGTCTTTCTATCTACACACTTAATATATTAAACCCAAGGAGTTCTCCCTGACATCTTCAAGTCCAATTCAACATGGTAGGATTTATTTATCCTTTTCCCTTCCATATTTAATGGAAAAAGTATCTAATAGGAAAAAGCTGACTGTCATTATCCATAATATATTTACATATTTGCTCAATTCTGAAATATGTAAAAGTTTCAGAATTACTAATATATACCTCTGAGAACAAAAAAAGAACTATATATTAAAGTTTAATATTAGATTTTTTTTTTCCTGTAACCTAAGGACGTGTAGTCCCAAAACTACTTCAAAGTTACCTGGGGTAGTTCTTCCCTCACACTACCATTTCCATAGGTTTCTATTAATTTGTTTCCATTTGTATTTAATTTTGACTTTCTTCCCTCTCTTTGTTGATTTTGTTTATTTATTCTCATTTACAGTATGTAAAACATTGATTCAAAAAGTCAGTACTATGCCAGAAAGTATATTCAGAGAGTACTCACCTCCTCCCTTCACTCCCTGCCCTTTCCACTGCTTCTCTCTCATGCTCTATATGCCCTGTAGGTGACAAGTTCTTATTGTTCATCGGTTTATCCCTCCAGCATTTATTTTTGCTTAAATGAGCAGACACTTGTGTGTTTATTTTCATTTTTTTATTTCTCCTCCTGTTATTTCTCCTTCATAAAAGTAGAACAGTATGAAATATGAATAATGTATCATACTTCGCTTTCTTCATTTAATAATGTAACATGAAAATCACTCCACACCTCCATACCAGTTTAGAAAGATCTACTTCATACTTCATTTATTTTTTTTTAGAGACAAGGTCTTACTCTATCACCAAGACTGGAGTGCAGTGGCACAATTATAGCTCACTACAGCCTCAAGTTCCTGAGCTCAAGTGATCCTCCCACCTCAGCCTCCTAAGTAGCTGGAACTGCAGCCACATGCCAAATCACCTGGCTAACTTAAAAAAAAAAAAAAAAATTGTAGAGATGGGACATCATCATGTTACCAGGCTGATCTCAAACTCATAGGTTCAAGTGATCCTCCTTTTTTGGCCTCCCAAAGTGCTGGGATTATAGGTATGAACAACCATGTTCACCTTCTTTTTTATTTTATTATTTTTTTATAGCTACCTGGTACTTTACTTTTGGATTTATCAGAATTTAATTCCTAGATATAGGCACATAGGTTGTTTCCAATATTCTACAGTTCTGCCTATACATTTTCACAGTGTCAAAGGTATAGCTTTAAAATAAATTCTTAGAAGTTGCAAACATATATTGTACTTTCTCTTCTTTTTAGACAGAGGTCTTGCTTTTACTTTTGAGCAGAAGAGGTGTCAACTTTTCTTTTACTTAATCAGTGCAGTATTGAGCATGTAATAAGAGTATAGTGTATATTTGCTGAATGAATAAAATTCTCCCAGGTATAGAAAATTTCATGAGAAATAAATCTACGTAGACACACAATCTTGGAAAGGAGAACTGCTTTGTGAGAAAAGCTCCTGAAAGAGAAATATGACATAAGCATCACAGACAAAGACCAAAGGAAGCAAAGTTCTTGAGGCAACTAAGCTCAGCTACCAATAGCAAGAGAGCCTGTAAACAACATCTGAGCAGAATTAGGAAACAAGGGACTGAGAATTCACCATTTTCAGTTCTGTTGGAGCCCGTGTGAGAAACATCTGCAACAAAGATCTTCAGATACAAAATTCCACACACAAAAGTGCCGGAAGAAAATACTTTGTAGAAACTGAACCCCGCCTTCAGATAACAAAATAGCAGCTTATGTAAATTTCTGATAATTAAGTCGGGGCCCAAAAAGGGAAATTTTTGAGTGCATTTGAGTGGATTTTGGCCTTTCTTTTCCAAAGGAAAATAATTAAAGGAATATGAAAAGCAGTCTCAAAAGTAGGAAAGTCTGTTATCTCCTCACCAAGAGAAATCGACAGAATTGTAATGCTTCCATGAACTCTCATGACAGCGAAGTGTAAACTCAACACAAGGCTGTATTTTGCTCTAAAAAAAAATCTATTGCAAGCTTCTCCTTTTCATCCCTTTTCATGTTTAGTTCATTTTCAGAAAAATGTGAATAATTCATAAACTGAAATGTTCTCCTCATTATGGTGAATAGCACCACAGTGAAGCTGCTGCTTATTTGCTAACTATATATTGCTAAGAAGATTCTCTCTGACTCTCCACTGTTTCTTTTTACTAAGATGTCTGTCCATGTTTTTAAAGGTATTTTACCATTTTTTTTTTGAATTAACATTTAAGTCTATTATGTAATCGCACATCAATTAGATTAAATCAATTTTTAGGTTAATTCAAAGAGCTGAAAATCAAATCGGATGTTATTAATCTAAAAAAGAAAAATTGCCACATCATAACCTGGCTAAAAGATACAGCTGAGCATGCCCCAGATTATCATAGTAATAAAAGACGTTAGGTTTGGCGGTTTATTTTTAACAGATATTTTCAAGATATAATTCATATGCAAAGAACTGCACATATTGAATGTGTATACTTTGTTGTGTTTGCACATATGCAAACACTGATGATACCGTCACCCCAGTGAAGGTAACAGACACACTCAACACCGGCCAAAGGTTTTGTGTACCTTTGCTTTTTGTTTTTGTTTATGTTTTTGTGGTAAGAATTTTTTTTTTATTTTAGTTGACAAATAATTAGACATATTCATTGGGTACATAGTGATGTTTCAATACATATGTACAGTGAACAGGTAAGGGTTCACTCAACATGAGATTTATCCTCAACAGACTTTGAAGTGCACAATATCATGTTTTTATCTTCAGGTGCTACGATGTACAGCACCTCTGGATAACTTTTCTTCTAGCATAGCTAAAACTTTATACCCACTGAGCAACCAGCTGCCTTTTCTCCAACCTGCCCTTTAACCTGCTGTATTCTCTGTTTCTACGAGTTTGACCATTACAGATACCTCAAATAAGTGAAATCATGCGGCCGGGGGTGGTGGCTCATGCCCGTAAACCCAGCACTTTGGGAGGCCGAGGGGCTGGATCACTTGAGGTCAGGAGTTAGAGACCAGCCTGGCCAACATGGCAAAACCCATCTCTACTAAAATACAAAAATTAGCTGGACGTGGTGGCGAGCGCTTGTAACTCCAGCTACTTGGGATGCCAAGGCAGGAAAATCAATTAAACCCAGGAGGTGGAGGTTGCAGTGAGCCAAGATTGTTTGCCATTACGCTCCAGCCTGAGTGACAGAGGGAGACCCGGTGTCAAAAAAAAAAAAAAAAAAAAAAGAAAGAAAAAAGAAAAAGAAAAGTGAAATCATGCAGCATTTGTTCCTCCATGATTGGTTTACTTCATTTAGCATAATATACTCAAGGTTCATTTATGTTGTCACAAATTATAGGGTTACATTTTTGTAAAGACTATAATATTCCATTGTATGTGAATACCATGTTTTCTTTATAAGTCAATTGACAATTTGGATTTTTTCTATATCTGGGCTATTGTGAATAATGTGGCAATGGACATGGAAGTGAAGATATTTCTTTGAGATCTTGATATCAGTTCTTTTATATTTATGGCCAGAAGTGAGACTGCTGGATAATATGGCAGTTCTATTTATATTTCTTTGTGAAATCTTTATACTGTTTCCCATAGCTACTGTGCCATTTTATATTTCCAGCATCAGTGTACAAGGGCTCCAGTTTTTCCACATCCTTGTCAACACTTACTGTCTTTCAGTTTGTTAATAATAGTCATTCTAATATGTGTGTGTTAGGATTCTCCAGAAAGATGGAAGAAACAGGAAAAACATATATGTAATATAGTCTCAGGTTGCTATAGTCCACTCAGGTTGCTATAACAAAATACTTTAGACTGGGTAATTTGTAAACAACAGAAATTTATTGATCATAGTTGTAGCAGCTGGGAAGTTCAAGATGAAGGCATCAGAAGATTTAGTATCTGGTGAAGGCTTTTCTCTATTTCAAACATGAAACTTTTTGTTGTGCCCTCACAGGGCAGGAGGACAAAGGAGCTCCCTCACGCTTCTTTTGTAAGAACTTTAATACCATTGTGAAGGCAGATCCCTCATGATCTAATCATCTCCTAAAGGCCCCACTTCTTAACACCATCACATTGGGGATTCAATTTCAGCAAATGAATTGACTCAAAAGAATTAAAGACTTCAACATAAAACCCAACACTGTATTACTGCTAGAAGAAAACATTGGAGGAAGGAGCTTGATATTGGTCTTTGCAGTGATTTCTGGGATATGACACCCAAAGCAAAAGCAACAAAAAGCAAAATTAGATAAATGAGGCTGCATCAAACTAAAGGACTTCTGCACAGCAAAGGAAATAATCAAGAGAATGAAAAGGCAACCAATGGAAAGGAAGAAAATATTTGCAAACCATCTAGCTTATAAAAAGCAAATTCCCCAAATAGGTAAGAAAATACAACTCAATAGCAAACAACCTGATTAAGAAATGAGCAAAAAACTTGAACAGATGTTTCTGCAAAGAATATGTTCAGATAGGCAACAAGTATACGAAATGATGCTCAACATCCTTAATTATTAGTAAATTTGAAAATCAAGACTACAATATTTGTCCCTTTTTAAGGTCCCAGTATGTGTTGTGAAGTCATAAGAGCTTTGTTTTCAAACATTAATTTTAATAATAATTTTTATAAATTTATAATTTAATAAATAACAAATTTAATAAATAATAAAATCTATAATAAATTTTATAATTTAATTAAAATATTCTTCTATAGTTTTATAATTTTTCTTGACAGTCTTTGTCATACTAATGTATCACAAATACTATTCCTTACCTCATCCCTTTGCATTTATAAACGTTTCTTAGGTACTCATCGTGTGATACCTATTTTAATTGCCTTATTTAATTAATCATCATAAAAATACAGACATAGTTGCTATCACTATCTGCATTTTCAGGTGTCAAAATTGAGGCTCAGAGTGTTTTCTTAGCCACCTCATGATGACAAAGTTAAAAGGTGGCAGAATTGGAATTTTATTCTGACACTAGGGCCCAAGCAGTCACCATATCTTGACATTTGATACTGACGTTGAATTTACAAAGTTGTCACTGTTGTTCTTTTACTAAACGTAACTATGACAAGATAATATGATTGGGTTAGAACAACTTAAAAATAACTTTCCCAATTTATCTTAGAGAAATTAAATAACAGTTGCATTTAAGAGGTAGAAGTGGCATTCCCTGCCAAAAAGCCAAATTTAAAAATAGTTCCCCAGTATAAAGTTTTCTGTGTATCCTACTTTTAAAACATTTCACATTTTGTGAATTTACATTTATTGAGTTCATGAAGCACTCAGCTATACATTATGAGTTATGTCATTTAGCCCTGATTGCTATCCAAACTCCAGATGTATACTTTTAGCTACCTATTTGACAATAACACTTGGATTCCCAGTATTCACTTCTAATTATACATATCTAATTTAAGAGATTGGCATCCTCTCCAACAACCTGTTTTTTCTCTACTTTTCTCCATCTCAGAATGGTGCACAAGCAGATGCCTAATTATTCAGGACAATGCCCTAGGGGTCAGACTTGTGTATCTTTTGCCTGTCTCCCACATCCAATTTATTGTTTAGCCCTGTCACTATAAATCTACAAAATGTATCTTAAATCCAAGTACTTCCCTCCATATTTATTACCACCACCATAACCCACATCCCATTATCTCTTGTCTTATCCGCTGTTATTTTGGCATTATCAGTTTTCCTTCTTCTAATCTTGACTCCCTAATCTAGAGATAATGTAAGTATTCTTTTGAAAACATCTATCATTTTCTATTTATTGCTTTAATATCTTCTCATTTATTTTAAATTGAACCCTATGGTCTTTACAAAAACCCCTAACTCTCAAATCTTATTTCTCAAAACTATTTGCCCTTATTCATTTCCTTCCTCCACAATGTCCAGGTTTCATGTGTGAGTTCCTTGAATGTTCCAAGGTGTTTCTCAGCACTGGAATATTTTTGTTGTCGTTTTCTTTTTGAGACGGCCTCTCGCTCTGTTGCACAGGCTGGAGTGCAGTGGCGCGATCTTGCCTCACTGCAAGCTCTGCCTCCCGGGTTCACGCCATTCTCCCGCCTCAGCCTCCAGAGTAGCTGGTACTACAGGCGCCTGCCACCATGCCCAGCTAATTTTTTTTGTGTATATTTAGTAGAGACGGGGTTTCACCGTATTAGCCAGGATGGTCTCGATCTCCTGGCCTCGTGATCCGCCTGCCTCGGCCTCCCAAAGTGCCGAGATTACAGGCGTGAGCAGGAACTTTTTATAGACTCTTCTTTTGATGTGAAACACTTTCCTCAAAGCTTGTCATATAGAAGATATTTTCTTGTTCACAAAATGTCACCTTTTGATAGGGCCTTCCTTGATGATTCTATCTGAAATCATCTTCTTCATTTACTGTCTGTCAAATAATAGTACATGTAATACATATTATAACCTAGACATATATTGTTTATTAATTTTTTATGGGCTATCACCATAAACTAAAATGCAAACTACAAAGGAAAAAGGACATTGCCTACGAGCATGCATAGCACAGGTTAGCTGTTAATAAATAGTGATTCAATGAATGAACAAATGGAATCTCACAACTACTCTATGAGACATACCTTTAGTAACTTTATTTTGGGGGCTAAGAAAATCAAGACTCAGAACATTACAGACAATTTCTGAGGATCATAAATCTAGTGAATAGAAGCCTTGTGATCCAGGCACAAATCTGGCTGACTCCAGAGTTCAATCTCTAATCATTTTAATCAAGCATTCTGCTTAAATTTATTCTTCTTCTAAATAAGGAACATTCAGCTGATTTTTTTAGACACTCTTAAGCTGGTCTTACACTTGACCTGTAAACCAGTTTGTGAGGTAAGGACATTATGCCAACACGGCTCAATAAGCCCTTGGGATCCAAGTCTGTTTCTTTGAGCATCAACTAGAGTCTATAGTGAGCCTGTGATGCCACCACCTCTTTTACAACTGAATAGGGAGTTCTGGAATGGTCAATTTATTTCACAGGTTATTAGTAATCTGGGCAGCTTGGTCCTGCAGGTAGCCCTGATAGATCTACTTGTCACAATAATAAGTTACTTTCTTAGAGTTGCACAGTTTGGGGGAAAGTGTTTTTCCACTAAATCTTTAGGGAAACAATTTTTTAGAGGATATACAATCTATCATTTCAGGTTATAATAAATCTTTTAACACAACAAAATACCATAGTATTTGGCTAGATATGGAATTACATTTCTCCTTACTTTTACCAGAGATAGAATAATTTGTCAACAAGAATTCCATATAGAAGTTCTATCAAAATGACTTAAATTCCAGAATTATCAGGTTATTTTTAAAACATTCATAGGAAATAGTTATTCTTTATCGCAAGCTATACATTTGATTGATTTTTCTCATATTTAATTAAAGATATTTATTAGATAGGTAGTTTTTAATGTTAAATGTTATACACACACATATGAATAAAGTGAGACTGTAAGTAAAAGTAATCTTTCATTTTTCAACTTCCACTTCAACTTTCAGTAGTTCAAAAAGGTGAACTACTTCATAGAGGCAGCTCAGCAGTCCTGGAATCATTCTCTATTCTGTTGTCATATAGTTTCTGATCTTGGGAAAGCAATAACTTGCAGGGGCCATTGAAAACAATATGCTGAGAATAGATAAGGCTCAAGAACAGTATCTCTAGCTAGTTGCACTTTTAATGAACTCCAGTAGTCAAGGACAGTATCTCTAGTTGAACTTTTAATGAACTCTAGTAGGCGCCAAGAAGGCAGACAAATAAGAAAGAGCTTAGAGACAAGGAACTAAGCAGAAGGTTACATCTGGGTGCAGAAAGTTTGTTTTGCATTGTGTTATTTTTGCTGACGTGGGGTTTATGGAGTATAAATAAAGTGAGGCGGAGGCTCTAGGCGCGGCCGCCATGTTCTCTGTTTGTCTTTGTCTCTTGTGTCTGTTCATTCTCCACCACCCCCAGCGCGGTCCTCAATAATAACTGATGTAGGAATCAAATATCTAAGTTATAAAATGGGTATATAAGAACATGATTTTCTTTAAGTCAATATGTATTTTCTGTTCTTTTCCCAGTTATAGTAGTGACTTCTCTTGAATTGTATGTTTCTTGACTGCTATGACTCCTTTGTGTATATACTATACTTAAATTTATAGTAAAACATGCTACACTGGATTATAATTTTCTGTAGTCATTCCTGAGGATATCAGCGTATGCTCAAATTCCTTGTATAATATAGCTATTATCTGCATATAACCTACTCATATTTTCTCATATACTTTACATCATTTTCAGATTACTTATCATATCTAATACAATGTAAATTCTATATAAATAGTTGTTATGCTGTATTTTTTATACAATTTTAAATTGTTATAATTGTTATTTTTATTGTTTTCTTTTTCTGGATATTTTTGATCCATGGTTGATTGAATGTGCAGATTCTTGTGGAAAGGGAGGGTCTAACTGTATTTCTTTTTATCAGTGTTACCCACTAGAAGGCAGGGATATATCTTTGAGATTGTTTGATTCAATTGGCTTCACCTTTAATATCTGGCACCAGTTCTACAATCATTTGTTAATGAATGAACACTTTCTCATCTCTGCCAATTCTGACAAATATACGTTTGGAAAAAAGTCAGCAAATGTTAATGGATTCAGGTCTTAAGTAACAAAGTGAAAGGGGTTGTTGTTTAAAATTAACTGGGCAGACATGATCTCACTGACACTGAGTCTAAAGACAGGGATCATTTTACCAGATATGCTAGCTACAGGCTCATGACTGCCTACCATTGCCTGCCCTCAGAATAGTGAGAACAGCTTTGCAGCCTACATCTGCTAAAGACTGACTGTGTACCAGAAAGAGCCGATGAGGCAAACAGATTGAGGTTTCAAAATACAGTCATAATCCCATTGTATCCAATAAAAGAAAGTCTCAGATCAAGTTTGAGTTGACATGGTATTTTCTCACCATTAAAAGTAGTACTCTCTGGGTAGTGTGTGGTGGCTCACACCTGTAATCCCAGCACTTTGGGAGGCCAAGGCAGGCAGATCACCTGAGGTCAGGAGTACGAGACCAGTCTGGTCAATATGGTCAAACCTTGTCTCTACTAAAAATACAAAAAAATTAGTCTGTCATGGTGGTGCACACTTGTACCCCAATTACAAATGAGAGGCTGAGGCAGGAGAACTGCTTGAATCTGGGAGGCAGAGGTTGCAGTGAGTCAAGATCATGCTACTGTACTCCTGCTCGGGTGACAGAGTGAGACTCCAGCTCAAAAAAAAAAAAAAAAAAAAAAAAAATGTCGCACTCTCTGGAATACAATTTTCTTAATGAGTAAATCCTGGTGATCACTTCATTTAATCATCCAGGTTTAGAAAAATGTAATATCAAAATAATGATAGTATTTAACTTCTTAAAGCCTATTTCCTCAAAACTGAAATCTAGAAGATATTCTAAATGAAAGCAAGTATTAAACAAAAATGATATCCTTTCCTTTTCCCAGGGAGCTAGTTTATAAGAAACTAAAAGGAAAACTTTATAACTTAAATGTGTTTCATCACATCTACAGCAGAATCTCTTCTGTCTTTAAGAAATAAAAGTCACAACATTGAAATTACTAAATTATTCACTGGCAAACAGGCACTGGCAAATTCTCTTTTCCTTTTACAAATCTAAGAAAGAAAATAGCAAAGTATGCATGGAAAAGTATTAAAATGTATCACATTTATTTTAAAAAAGGATATGTTTTTGAAATGTCAGTGTAATAGGATGATGTTAAAACTTGATGTGTTTTATGTCAGGAAAATAGAAATTAAACCATAATGGTGCATTTGACAAGAAAGTACGTGTAATTGAAAAACATGAGTAATCGGGGCTCATCCCTGAGCTCAGATTATTCATGAGTTTCATCAAGCATGTAGAAGCATCCTGACATCTGGGAGACAGGGGGACAGATGTATGTGTGAAGTGCCTCCCTCCCTGACCTGCATGTCATCGCTGAAGGTAGCACTTGCACGTAATGTAGATAGTAAACAGACTGGCATTCTGCCTGTTGCTGACCTGACAGGAAGCATCTGGCAGAAAGTCAGAAGAGCATCTGCATTACCTGTTATCTAGCGCCTTATCCAACAGTCAAGCAATATGACTGAATTTTGTTTAATATACCATGATTCTCTTCTTGGTCTTCTTGGTTAAAATTATATGTACATTAAGTCATAATAAAGGGAGGTGTTTTATTGTTTCCCATATTTAGATAAGGACACTACAGTATTGAAAGGTTAAGTAACCAGAAGCCCAATTAGTGTTAGAACCATGTTTCTAACTCTGGCCCCAGGGCCTGTGTCCAAGACACTACTCTGCCAAAAAACCTCATGTGATCGTAAATCTCAGTAGATAAAGTCCATGTTGACTCTTTCACTGACTTCAGGAAATTTCACACTAGCAAAACTCTGTAAGGACATGCATGCAAATCCAGAGTTATGTTTTCTCTCATTTTGTATTTATTCAAATCTAACAAATCAGACAAACCTGTAAAGAAACTCAAAACTAAAAAAAGAAGTCCTGCCATGCAGATAAAATCACCTGTCATTTACAAAGATTACATCTGAACTATAAATTTCTAATTTGCGCTGAGTATAGTGAGTATAGCTGTGTAATAAATTTGCATCCAGAAGACTTAGAAAAATTATTTTAATTGAGAAATTGTTTCTGTCCTGAAATTTCCAATATGAAAGCATACATGTCTTTGCCACAGAAGTGAATACTTTCTGATGTATGAAATAGCAACGGTCAAGGATGCTTTGAGCAATATTCAAATTAGCCTTAATGATGACACGTTAAAGCCTTCCAAGCTCCCAAAATAATTTCTGTTTAATTACTTTTCTACAACAGTAAGGCATGAAGGTACTATCACTTTAAATACAATTACACAAATTTATTTTCAATATTTCCATCAAGGCTAATTTGAATGCCTTTTCTCTTTTATTAAATGCTTTT
Source organism: Rhinopithecus roxellana (assembly GCF_007565055.1). NCBI lineage: Eukaryota > Metazoa > Chordata > Mammalia > Primates > Cercopithecidae > Rhinopithecus > Rhinopithecus roxellana. The sequence continues at coordinate 58,604,228 of NC_044559.1, read as the reverse complement.
ATGGTTTTGGTGACAATATCATTGTGCAGTTTATTTAAATGATTTTTGTTTAAAGTTATTAACACCCCTGACACACCACACATGTAGATGCGTTCATGCACACACACACACACACACACACACACATGGGATTTCCTTGTTCAAGCCTTCATTTTTTTTCCACATAATCTTATTCACAACTTTTATATGTATTGAAAATATTGGTTTTGAAAACACTCATTGTGGTATTGTCTTTTTCCATAGTTAGTTTTCTTTTGTATTGCTTTTGATAATCCATCCATAATTCTTACTGTATAAACATAAATTAGACAAGAACTGGGTGGTTTACACTACTATGAATATTTTTTCTTATCCCTAATTGGCACTGGCTGTTTTATTTCTTGTATTTGTCATTGCAGGAGGGTTTCCTCTCTTTAACCTATAAAACCCTGGAGACTGTGTTTCTTGCCATACTCCATTATGACTAGAAGCAAAAGTTTTTTCCAGATTCTTTCTGATCAAATGCAAGGCAGTGGCTAAAAACATTTCTGAAGGATTTCATGTGAGTTTCAAGTTACCACACTAGATAAACTCTAACTACCTAATACACCCTGATTGTAGTATCTGAATAATACAGCAAACGTCACCACAAAATGAGGTTGCCGTAGAACCAGGTCCTAACATATTTCAAAGATGCTAGATATAATGGTGTCTCTGTTAGCATTTTCTGGACTCTGAATCCACCAATCTACCATGCCCCTCACTCCTCCCCAACACAGAGACCATAAACCTGATACACCCAGTTATGATCCTATGGGCCTACTACCACTTCTACTTGAGAGATTACATTAAAGACAAATGAAAGAGAAGGACAGTTGTGTAGGGATGATATTGTAGATAGGTTTAGCTCAACTACAATAAAAAGGTTCCCTTTATTATGAGTTAATATACGTAACTTTCTACCAGAACCAGACTGCCTGACTCTAACTTGTGAACCTAAGCTTTCTAGGCCTCAGTCTTCTAATTTGTGAAATAAAGGCAATAATAATATTTAATTAATAGTATTTCTGTGATGACTAAAGTGGATAAGAAATCTACCCAGTCCCTTTGTGCAGTGTCAAATGAGAGGTATATATTGCACGTGGCTTTTGAGTTTTCCTTTTTAATGATATTATTAAACAATATATTGTGTTCTAATATGGTTTTTAATTTCTTACACTTTTTAAAATGTTTTAATTGATCATTAATGGAATTACATATTCACAAATGACATTGGACAATCTTTAGTTTAGATAGTATTGTAATGTAAGATACAAGAGTAGGTCATTTTATTTAATGTAAAGATACACTGTGAATTTTTTTTTTTAATAGCAAGGCTTTTTGGAAATGAATTTGCAGAAAGTTTTGACTTATTGAACTCTAGGCTTTTTATGTGTTTGATGATTTTTTCTTAGCTATTTAGTGTAATTTAGTATAATTGTTAAAATGATTGAATCAGATGAACAATTTATAATTTCTAAAAACCACAAGTCAAGAGACAAGGGTTTCTATTTTAGATTTGTCACTACCGAGTTAGTGATCTTGTGTGAATTGCTTATGCAATTAATTCTTCATGACTTGGGATCATTTTACTAGATGTACACTAGCTTAAATGAACTAATGGGAGCCTAGCAAGTTCTAGTATCAAGTCAGAATAAATAATTCAAAAAATTCAGGTCAGAAGGGATCTTATGTTAACATAGTTCAAACTGGAATGCCTATAAAGCTATGTAGGTAATGAAAATGAAGAAAGTGTAACAACAGTAGCTCAAGCAAGATTATAAATGGGAATTGACAGTCAGAGTTGTGGCTATAGGAATGTTTCTATCTATGATTAATTAGAGAAAATAAAACTTGTCTATAAGGGGCAGTAACTCCTTACTTCCTTACTTCCTATTTGTTGTTGCCGCAGAAAAACATAGTGTAATTTTGCCAGATTTTCTGATGTTCAAATGCTAAGAGATGCTGGAAATTAAGATTTTCATGTGAACTATTCAGAATTCTATATTTTTGCAAATATTTGGGTTTTGAAAAATAATATCTTAAAGCCGCACAAACAGATTATGGTGCCACATTCAACCCAAGAACCACCAATTTGTCACCTGGTTAAATAGTTTCCCATTTAGCACTTGAATTCCTCCCTAAGGAATCCCTTAGGAATTCTTGAATTCCTAAGAAGTGATCATTACTATCAATAACTTAAGATAGTAATGAGCATATTATTATCTATTGTATGTCTATACAATGTTATAAATGATATGCTCATTGCTAGCTTGGTCAATTATTATTTATAGACAGTTTTACAAGAAAGTTTTTTTTTTGTATTGCTTTTGCTAAAATTAGTACCAATAATTATCAGATGTAAATTACTTTCCTCTTCAAAAGCCATGATGAAAATCTAATCTGCATATTCTTTAATCTATTGAAGAAAATTATTGCATCTGTATCCCCACAATAAGACCTACATCTTTTCTTATTTCAATGATTTCACATGGAGTTGGAATTTCTTCATCTTTCTGGTCGAAACGAATTTATAGAACCTCTCTGTATTCTTAAAAGTGTTCAGGACAGAGTTAAATACTGTAGTCTAAATGGTGGTTCCTAAACTTGTTGGCACCAGGGACCAGCATCGTGGAAGACAATTTTTCCACAGATGGGGTTAGGGAGGTTAGGAGGGTGGGGGGTGGAGGAGGTGGTTTTGGGATGACACAGTTTCACCTCAGGTCATCAGGCATTAGCTACATTCTCATAAGGAACATGCAAGTTAGATCCCTCGCATGTGCTGTTCACAATAGGGTTCAGGCTCCTGTGAGAATGTAATGCTGCCACTGATGTGACAGGAAGCAAAGTAAGGCGATAATGCTCACTTGCCTGCCACTCACCTCCTGCTGTGTGGCTTGTTTCCTAACACGCCAAGGACTGGTACTGGTCCGCAGCTGGGGGTTGGGGACTCCGGTTTAAAGTGAGATGTATCAGAACAGTGCCAGTTCTGAACCACTATCCTTTTAGCACATCAATGTATCACAGAAAAATCTCTCTGCTTCTAGAATTACTTTGCTATGCAAATTAAATATTACGATTATCAAATTAACATCACTGTTCTTTTTGTTTTCTGACTTTTCTTCATAGATTATGTCACTTGACCCTATAAAGTGATATCTTCAGTTTCCTACATTCAGTACAATTTTTCAAGACTCAGCCTCATGTTGTAGAGTATTACCCAACAGTTGAAAAGTTGTTTGTGTTGTTGTTTATATTTTTATAATGTTTTATTCATGTCATTAGTATTTTTGGTCATAGTTTTGAACAATAATCTACAAGATTGTTTTGTAACTTTTCTTTAAAAATCAAACACATTTGTTAAAAGATTATTGTGGAATTTTCCTTTAAAAGTAAAGCACGTTTCTTAGACCTATAAGGATTTATACTGACAAAGTTTTCTTTTAGCTCATTAGAAATTTGAGATAGCTCACATGTATCTTAGGAAGTAGCATAGAGTTTGTGAGATCCCAAGCATGGAATTTGGGGTAATTTGAATAGTATATTAAAATCAGGTCCTCTGTGGGCTCTAAATCAATGTCAGTCCATGTCTGAGAAAAAGGCTTAGTGATCAACTTGATAACAGCCAATCACAACATTATCTAGGCTTAACGCTACTTCCTTCCCAATTGATTTTATTTATTCTAATCATTTTACCTTTCCTTCTTATGTTCTGTATATTATTCCTTTAAGGGAAACAATGTATGCATCACTAAGAACAGCTCTAGGCTATACTTTTTTATTTGTTAAGAAGTCGTTATCTAAAACTCTATCACCCTGCCAAGGACATAAGGAACCTGATAAATTGTCAGGTGGTGAGGTAATGTTACCCTGAGTGAGTCACATGACATGGCATTTTCAGCCTTTAGCAATGCATCATCCACATCTTCCCTACATCTCTGTGTTAAGGGCCTTAGGAGGTCATTCAGGAGCATGCAGTTTTAGCCACAACTTGGAGAGCTGTGTATCACTATCTAACTTCACATAAAAATTTTCTTATTTATTTATGGGGCAATACATGGCATGTGGGCTTTTCATTTGAGTGGTTTTTAATAGATTTACATACATCTTATTGTGGGCAGTGTAGAGGGGCCAGTGAGATACAGACATAGATTTTGGGATCTCTCTCATTTCCAGCATGCCTGAATTTGTAAAAGGATAAGAGAGGGTGATGAACTTTCCTTTGCAAGTCCTAAGAAGAACACATTTGCAATGGGAGTGCTTTTTTCAATCTAAAAAACAAAATTCAGTGGATCAGTGACACAACTCTAGTTCAGTGGATAAGTAACACAACTTAATAAGGAACTTAATAACACTTAATAAGGAAGAGGAGTCACTTCTTCCTTATTAAACTTCTATTGGAACTGAGTCTCAAATATAGGACCTTCATATTTTTCTGATCACTCAGCAGCCAATTATCTCAACCCATTGTCTTGCTACCACATTCTTCCCACCAAACCACTTTTCTGAACGCCTTTCTTTGTCCCTTTTCTCTGCTTCTGTCTTATGCAACATTTTAGGAGAAAGTTGCATGGTTTTAAATACTGGCTCTATTCAAGTATGTTATTTTAAAATCTTATCTCTATATGATATTTTTTGTTTATTTACATGTATTTTTTCTTATACCTCAGAACTGCTGGCTCCACTATTTACAAATTGTTCTCAAATTTCCGAATCACTATCCTTTTTTCTAAAACTTGTACCATTTCTCTTATTACTGTTTTGAAGTTCATTTTGAGCCACAATTCCTCTCTATGCTCTTGAATAGAATAAAACACGCTTTATAACTCGTGACAACTCTTTCTTTTGCCTCCCATTCTAGCTATTATAATGAAGGGATAAGTTGTTCAACAGTAGACTAAAGCAGGTAAATGGGCTTTACATTTACTCTACATACTCCTGCATATCCACTGCTGTACCATACCTCTTTCCTGAGAATTCACTCTCAGATTTGTTTCTTTTACTCTCCATTTTGACTGCTACGTTTTAGGATCTCTGCTTCTATCTTGTTACCTACTGGTATCTTTCTCTGCCAAGCCTGTAGATATATTCTCCCTCTTGGATTAGTGTCTGTTAGGGACATTGTTGTTCAATAAGGGAAATGCGAATATTATGGGTTCTGGGGCAAAGAGCCTTGACTTGTGAGCCTATGTGAATTTGGACAAGTTATTTGATGTTCCTAAGTTTTAGTTTCCTCATTTCAGTAACTGAAATAAACTCAATATAATAAGGCATTTTATTAGTTTTCTACTATTTTATAGCAAATTTTCATAAAATTAGTAGTTTAAAATTACACAAATCTATCATATCACAATTTCTGTTGGTCAAATTAACTGGTTCCTTGATTCAGGGGCTCACTAGGCTGAAAACAAGGTGTCAGAAAGAGCTACAAGTGCACCTGAAGCTTGGAGTCCTCTTCCAAAGTCACCTGTTCTAGCAGAATTTAGTTATTTGTGGTGGTGAAGACTGAGGTTCTCACTTTCTTTTTCTTTTCTTTTTTTTTTCTTTTTCTTTTTTTGAGACGGAGTCTTACTCTGTCGCCCACACTGGAGTGCAGTGGCGCGATCTCGGCTCACTGCAAGCTCCGCCTCCCGGGTTCATGCCATTCTCCTGCCTCAGCTTCCCGAATAACTGGGACTACAGGCGCCCACCACCATGCTCGGCTAATTTTTTGTATTTTTAGTGGAGACGGGGTTTCACCATGTTAGCCAAGATGGACTCGATCTCCTGACCTCCTGATGCACCCGCCTCGGTCTCCCAAAGTTCTGGGATTACAGGCGTGAGACACCACGCCCAGCCTCATTTTCTTGTTTGCTTGCTGTCAAGCAGGAGCCATTCTCAGCTTCTAGATGCACCAATCATTCCCTGTACAAAGTAGCACTTTGCTCCATTAAGACCAGCAGAAGAATCTATCATGCTTCAAATTTCTTTAACATCTCCCTTAACGGGGACAGTCATACCTTGGATAATCTCCCTAATGATTAACTTATAAGTCAACTAAGAGGAACATTAATTTCATCTATGAAACATGAAGTAATATAATCATGGGAGTAATATTACATTTTATTTATGAGACCTGCTCACACATCAGGGAGGAAATTACATAGAGCATGAACACCAAGGGGTGGGAACCCTGGAGACCCTATTTAAATTCTGCCTACCACAGATACCGAATTCATAACATTACTATGAGGGCTAAACTGGTGGTCAAAGGACCAGAAAACAGATTACTGATTTTTGAATTATCTTTAGATTTGAGTCTTGGTAGCATCTGATCTGCTTTCTTACAACAATAAGCCTGTGCATACCATTAAAATTTTAGTAAGGCCAGATTTCTATTATATGTCCTAATGAAACAATAACTGCTATTCAAATACAACTGTATGGCATTAAGAAGCCTGTGGAGAACTGACATGGAAATCTGGAAGAGATTACTAAACAAAATGAGAAATTTAAGTGGGGAAGAGTAAGGCAAGCTGGAAGACGGAAGAGGCAGACAAAAATCTACCTTGCTATCTATCTAATTGTGATTATGCTTAGTACTTTCTGTTTATTTCTAGTTTATTGGTTCCCTTGAACTGTCTTTGCTCAAAAATTATAGCAAATCCACATGATTTGTGTTCCTCAATTCTACAAGGAGACGTAAATAAAACATTTCTGGGTTTGGAGTTGAAACCATCTTTTCTCCCCTTCTTTCCATCGGTACAGCCTTAGATCTACTGGCCACCTTTGGGGACCTCATGCATTTTATTGATACATTGTTACTTTCAAAACAACTACTGTCATTTTCATGCTCTAAACAGCAACTGTTGAGGTCTAGAGAAAGACCTATAATGGTCTCATCACTCACACTCTGTCCTTGACATCTTCAGAGGGGAATTCTCAAAGAGAAAACAGGTATCTGTCACACAATATTTTATCCCACACACTCAGTAACTTATACTTTTCATGGTTGGGAATATAAGTGACATACTGATCTTATACTAATGAATTTCCATTCCAAACAGCACAGCCGCAATTTTTCCTTTATATTAAGCACTGAGCAGGTGGTGTTTTCTAATCATTCATGCGCAGCTCATCTGCTGTCACAGGCAACAGAGATCAAAGATATGTGCTGTTGACTGTGTGGTAAAATGATGATGAATAGAACAAGGTTGTATATGCTTTGAGCAGGAAACATTCAATTTGAAATCCATGGCAACAGAAATGTGTGAGGTGGGGCTGAGCCCTCCTCTGTCATAAAAAGAGTAATTCAACATAATCTAGCAATCCTTCAGCTTGATTCTTGTCACTATTGAGATACAGTGAATTAGAGCACAGAATCAATGGTAGAAGTGGCAAGACATTACCTTTGGTTAATAACACAAAGTTATTCTGCAGCAACAGTACCTTCAAAACTGTACTAAATGTTTGTTCTCTGTGCTCTCAAATAACCTCATTTGAATTCTTATATCCTATGTTTTTTCATATATTAAATGTCTTGAACTATTTACCTTTCTCACTACATTGTAAGATTTTTGAAGGCCGTATTATTCCTACTTTGCTTTCCTGACTCCTTGTTCAATATTTGACAGCTGGTAGGCACTCAGCAAATATGTGTTTTTAAATAAAATATACTCAAACACAAATATAAACACCATTCTTTCATATTTTTCTGAGGAATTTCAAAGCTACCTGATCTTTAGACTATAATATGTTCAACCATTTCAGTAATTTTAATGTTGGCCTTCATGTTGAGCAGGTCAATCAATTTTAAGATACTCTATTACAGTTATAATTTTACATACATTAAACTAATAAAGTAGAGCTGATGACCTTTTGTTGAAATAGCTTTTATGAGTAACAATTTCATTATTCTCAAGACTTGAACTAGTAGATAAATAGCATCTATTTCTTCTTTGGAAGTATAGCCACTTTACCCTCTAAGGCTCTTACTCTGAAGCAAGATTTGCCATTTTAGAGATGAATCTTCTATTAAGTAGACAACTGCATTAATAATTGGAATGAGTCATTAGAAGAATTAGCTGTCAACTGGAAATCCATTCAGGATACAACAATGGGGTAATTTATATAACAGCAGTTTCCTGAAATAAAATTAATATTTTCCAGCAACCTGTGAGACTTATCAGTCACAATCTAAGCAGTTCAATGAGACCATGTTTTAGTCATGGTAATTTCTGACTTAATGCCCATTCATTTGTTGAGTGTGAACTAGTGGATTAAAGAGAAAAGTAGACTCGATATGGAAAAAACAAAGATCTCCTTAGAGTTATGAGATAAGGCTCTATAACAGAAGCTACCAGATGGTTAAAACAGATGCATTCACGGTGGCTTTTTACCCTATCTGCAAAATCAAAAGTGTGATAATCTTGTAAACTGCTTAAAGTTCAGTAATTTGCTTTAATGGTTACTGCAAAATATTTAGGAATGTTAAGGTTAGATTTTGTTTGCTAAAATAAATTGTAATATCTAATGTAAAAAAATTATAATAATTATCTACATGTATCTTAAGTTACCTTATAATACTTCATAGTATCCTCTGGAATAGGCTCTTCAATGGATTGGAGATGATGAAAGAAAGACATGTTTTCTCTCAATGACATGATAATTTATTTCACGAAAATAAATAGATGAAAAAGAATTATATATACATATATAAATATATATACTATATACACTAAAAATGCAAAAATTAGCTGGGCATGGTGGCAGGTACCTATAATCCCAGCTACTTGGGAGGCTGAGGCAAAAGAATCACTTGAACCTGGGAGGTAGAAGTTGCAGTGAGCCGAGATCACACCATTGCACTCCAGCCTGGGCAACAAAGACTCTGTCTCAAAAACAATAATAATAAAAATAAAAATCTAGTGTCTATCTAGTGACTAAATATATATACATACACACAAACACACATATACCTACATATATGACATTTCATATTTTATATATATAGTGTTATATATATTATATGTGTGTGTGTATATATATATATAGTGTTAGTAAGTGTACATAAATACAATTCAAAGACTGAGAGGACCAGAAGTTAAATAACCTCTGAGTTAGATGCAAGATGGAATTCAGAAAAGACTTTCTTGAGATCCAAATTATGTTTAAGGATCTCACAAGGGCAGAAGCACACCTTGGGGGAAGAAAAGGGGACTAAGAATATAGGCATTTTGAAAGGCAGGGACAGCACAGTAAAGCAAGGTCAGCGAGACACTTGCTGGCAGGACCCCAAGGGCCACTGGAGAGAATAAAGTGACATGAGATTAATGAACCACAGCTGCCACAAAGGCCTGCACAGAGCCATGTGCTTTCTATAGGAGAGGTGCTTTATGTTCTTGGGCAGGTGAACAAAATGCAAAAGAAAATTCTTCAAGATGATTATAATGATAGCTAACATTTATTGAATGCTTATTTGTCAAAAAATATATGCCTTAACTGATTTCTCATGGCAAACCTGTGAAGTAGGTGCTATTATTAATATTAGCTCTATTTTTAACCCAATTTAATAGAAGATAAGTGATACAGAGAGAAGTTTTGTAACTTAAGACACAGAGATAATAAATGATACAGTAGATGTTCTAATGCAATTAGCCTGACTAGACACCCCATAGCAATCACCATGGCTGCTGCTCAAGGTAGTTCTTTTAGAAGCCAGCAAAATATTGAAAGAAATGGGTCTGGCCGGGCGCGGTGGCTCAAGCCTGTAATCCCAGCACTTTGGGAGGCCGAGACGGGCGGATCACGAGGTCAGGAGATCGAGACCATCCTGGCTAACACTGTGAAACCCCGTCTCTACTAAAAAATGAAAAAAAAAAAAAAAACTAGCCGGGCGAGGTGGCGGGCGCCTGTAGTCCCAGCTACTCGGGAGGCTGAGGCAGGAGAATGGTGTGAACCCGGGAGGCGGAGCTTGCAGTGAGCTGAGATCCGGCCACTGCACTCCAGCCCCGGCGACAGAGTGAGACTCCGTCTCAAAAAAAAAAAAAAAGAAAGAAAGAAATGGGTCAAGTCATATTATAATAAAATCAACCTAAAGCTCGAGGCAATTCATTTTTAATGGAAATGACCTTCAGAGGTAAAAAAAAAAGAAATTCTTATTTACTCCTAATATACCACCATCTCAAACAATAAATTTCAGATACTTTTTGTTATGATGGAGAATTATTTATTCATACTCAGAACTGCTAGATTGAAAATAAAGTATGATTCAAGTCAACACAAGGAAAAATGCAGGGTGCATGTTCCAGCTAGAAATTCTTTTTGATGTAGTAGCATCTATTCTTGACCCAGACACAGACATATATAACCTGAATCTAGAAATGGCAGTGAAATATTGCAGGGAAAAGGTAATCTCTAGGAGAAAACCTGGACACAGGCAAGAAGGAGAATAAGAAATTCAATGGAGAAAAGTGTACTGGAAGGGGACCTTTTGCTTTTTCATACTCTAAATGTGAATTAAAATAATAATTATCTGCTAGGAGACAATATTACTTAAGTCCCTTCTCTGTCACATAGAAAATTTTATTTCAAAAACATAAGCCTATTAGTTGTCTAGTACATTCATTTAGTCATGAATTTATCCCTTTAAATATCGATAGGAGTACAACTTTGAAATGGTATGTTCATTTGATGTTTATGATTTTCAAAATAATCTGTCACTTTCTCTAGTCCCTTTTTATGATACAATCCTTTATAAAGTTTCTGTCTTCCTCTGTTTCCCTAAGTTTATTTTAATATTTCAAGCACTACTTCAATTTTTGCATTTTCCATTAACCTTTTACTCTACCTCTTAACATTCTTTTTTTTTCTTTTTTTTTTTTTTTTTTTTTACAATTTAAGTTCTGGGATACATGTGCAGAACATGCAGTTTTGTTATACAGGTATACAAGTGCCATGGTGGTTTGCTGCAGCCATCAACCCATCACCTACATTAGGTATTTCTCCTAATGTTATCCCTCCCCTACCCCGCCAGCCACTGACAGGCCCAGTGTGTGATGTTCCCCTCCCTGTGTCCATGTGTTCTCATTATTCAACTCCCACTTAATCTTTCATGTATTTTTCACATCTGTTCTTTCCCTAAATGTGGACATCCTATCATTATTCAAGTTTTTTCTTTTATTCTATTTAGTCTTTCTTACATAATTAAATGTGCTAAAAGTGATAACATCTTCCTATTAATTTAAGCATAAGCTATATATTAGGTATTGTGATAGTTACAGGGATACAATAAGTCCTAAGGAATGATGTAGTTACCTGGGAAGAATGTATTCAGTAGAGAAAAGACGAGCTTCACAAACATGTACAGGGATCCATGCTCAGAAGGGATCTGCCTGTGGTTTAATTCTCTGATGTTGCCAGCTTTAAATTTCTTGATAATTTTTGAATAAGACTCCTCCACCATTTACATTTTGCACTGAACCATGCCAATGATATAGCTGATCCTCACTAGAAAAGCAGACTTTTAAACGGGCAAGAAATACAATGTAAGGCACTCTAATAGAGAAGCTATATGGATTAGTAGATGACAGTAGAGGGACTACCAATAAACACCTAACCTAAAAATGATGATGGAGAGGAAGGTCAGGAAATGTTTTCTTACAGGAGGTGTTATCTAAGCTAAGCTATGAGGGGTGAGTCAGAGTTATCAAGGCAAAGTAGTAAGAGAGGATGAGAAGGTGAGAGATAGAACTGCATGTGTAAAAATACAGAAGACAAAAGGGCACAGAGCATAACTTCTTTTTTAGATTTTCATTATATCATGCAAAGAAATATATTTAGTAGGACTTTTCCTATTTTATGACAATTATACACTAATGTCCAAAACTAGGATAAAGAAGCACTACTTAAGCATTCTAATGACGTGGTCAACAATTAGCATGAAGTTCCTGTTATATTTACAGACTTGACAGAAATAGCCCATCCAGAATCAACTCCCACATCACCACATCCAGTTTAAATACTGCAGGACTGAGGAGAGAGAGAATTATCAGCTTTGTAGAGACTGCACTGCTCCTGATACCAGGTCATTCCCATTGGTGATGGAGAAGGATACTGCCTCTTCAGAATATTACTCTTAAAGATAGGGGTGTTTTCAATAATACAATACCATGTGTTTTATTTTATTTTGTTTTGTCAAGAAGCACAAATGTTAAGTAGCAGAACTGATAAACTGCCACTGCTCCGCATCTGATCCTATTTGGCTCAAACCAATCTATACACAAGAAAAGAGAATCCTAAAGAGATTCCACCGTGAAAAGAAGAAGCAGGAATAAATAAAAGAGCTGAGAGTCCACTACTTGGCATGGTAAACAGTGTTTGCATCTTGTAGGTCAAGGGGCAAGTAGCTGATCCTAAGTCATCTTTCTAGTGTATCTCCTCAAACTTCACCCTCCACCAAGAAGAATGTTCAAATGGAGAACAGACTCTTAACAGTAAGAGACTGCAGGTTATACACCTGGTACAGGAGCTGATGGATGAAGGAAGATGTGAAGAACCAGAGTTGGACTTGAATGGGGCTAGTTATTCATGACAGAGAATGTTTCAGTGTAAAGGTATAAAATGATTCACAGAAATACTCTATTACAGATCAGTGTTTGTACTCCTGTCACTCCATTGTTATGCAAAGAATCAGCGACACCAAAGGGAAGACTGAGATGGAAGCTAAATCAAGAAACACTTCCTTCCACTGAACTTCAATGCATTGGAATATTCTTGAAGAGACTTAGAGGAAGAGCTGTCCCAGAACCAGACAACCCATTCCCCCCTTTCACATGTGTAAGCTGGGTGCATGCACATACTCTGAGCCCTGGCCACTTCAAGCAGTACACACTCTCACACTTGTTCTAGATTGACAGAGGAAAGGAAATAAAAGAAGCAAAATCTAGTTCAAATGTAATACTTTTTATTGACCAAATGTAACCTCATGTTGTGGTAATTTGCCCAAGATATATTTAAAGAATAAAAAAGAAACTTTGTAAAGGCATATTTGAACAGATATTTATATTCCTTATTATGGGAAAATTTTTTGAAGGTAGGCACCATAATGAAAAAACTGAGTTTTATTTGTATTAATTAAAGTTTAAAACTATTCTATGTGGAAACATACATGCACAATCAATTTGAAGATAAATTATAGCCATGTATGGTGGCTCACATTTGTAATCCCTGCACTTTAGGATGGCAAGGTGGGCAGATCACCTGAGGTCAGGAGTTGGAGACCAGCCTCGCCACCACAATGAAACCCCATCTCTACTAAAAATACAAAAATTAGCTAGACAGGGTGGTGCACACCTGTAATCCCATCTACTCAGTAGGCTGAGGCGGGAGAATCGCTTGAATTTGGGAGGCGGAGGTTGCAGTGAGTCAAGATCACGCCACTGCACTCCAGCCTAGACATCAGAGTGAGACTCCATCTCAAGAAAAAAAGAAAAAGGTAAATTATAATCTTGATAAACTAGAATAAATATTTATAACACACAGAGTAACAGATATATAGTCTTAAGATAACATTATTTATGATAAAGAAAACAGCAATGCAGTCATAATTTGTTTTTTTTTTAAATAATGGTGGTGGGTCAACTGAATGGGAGGAAAAGTATCTTGATCCCAAGCTAACACTATGTCCGAAAAATTAATAAAGTATGAATTGTAGATTTAAATGTACAAATAAAACAAAACAGGGCCGGGTACAGTGACTCATGCCTGTAATCCCAGTACTTTGGGAGGCCAAGGCGGGTGGATCACTGGGGGTCAGGAGTTCAAGATCAGCCTGACCAATATGGAGAAACCCAATCTCTACTAAAAATATAAAATAGCCAGGTGTGGTGGCACATGCTGGCAATTCCAGCTGCTTGGGAGGCTGAGGCAGAAGAATTGCTTGAACCCAGGAGTTGGAGGTTTTGGTGAGATGAGATCGTGCCACTACACTCCAGCCTGGGAAACAGAGTGAGACTCCGTTTCAAAAACAAAACAAAACAAACAGATTTAATTTAAATATTTTAAATGGCAATAAAAAAGAATATCTCATTAACATGGATTAGCAAAAGACATTTTGAACAGAATAACATAACAAACCTTAATATTTTTAAAAATGACAAATTGAATTACATTAAAGGTAAGAATGTCTATCAAAAATGCTATTGAAATAAAGAAAGTACAAGCCACAGAGTGTGAGGTAATACTTGAAATATACATATCTGGGAAAAAACTGTACCTAGAATATATAAAGGACTTCTACTAATCCCATCATCTGATAGAAAGATGGGAAAAAGACTTGAAAAGGCACCTCACAACATATAATGGTCAAATGATGAATAAACATTAAAAAGCCATTTGCTACCTTTAGTCCTGAGGGAAATAAAAATTAAAATCACTTTGCAATACCAGAATGGCTAAAATGAATAGCGCCTACCATGTATTGTTAAAAATATGGAGCAACTAGAACTCACCTTCATGTTTGGGAAGATTGTAAACTGGTACAACCACTTTGGAAAACAGTTTGGTAACACTAGATGATAGTGAACATAGGCATAGCCTACAATACAGCAACTAACATATAGATTATACCTTTATTTACAGCTACCAAAAGGGATATAGGGAAAGTTCATAGCAGCATCCTTTGCAATAGTGAGAAACAATGCAGGTATTCAACAAAAGTAGGATTAAATTAGTTGCTGCGTAGGCATGTGATGTAACACTATGTAGCAATGAGAATTAGTGAACAACATTCAGCAACCTGAATCAATCTTGGAAGCATAATATTTTGCAAACCAAACTATTTTACTAAAAGAACATTTTTATTTTTATGTTTTTATTTTTTAACATTATTATTATTATTATTTGAGAGAGAGTTTTACTCTTGTTGCTCAGTCTAGAGTGCAATAGCACAATCTCAGCTCACTGCAACCTCCGTCTCCTGGGTTCAAGTGATTCTCTCATCTCAGTCTGCCAAGCAGCTGGGATTTTAAGTACACACCACTAAGCCTGGCTAATTTTGTATTTTTAGTACAGACAGGGTTTCGCCATGTTGGTCAGGTTGGTTTTGAACTCCTGACCTCAGGTGATCTGCCCACCTTGGCCTCCCAAAATGCTAGGATTACACGTGTAAGCCAATCTATCCTTCCAGACATTTTATTTTTACTTCTAAAAGTGGAAAAGAGAAAACAATTTAAGTGTTCAATCAAAGAGCAAATATATTGGGATTTACAAAACAATTGAATACTATGTAATACAGCATTAAAATGATAGATACAGCAGGGTTTAGCCTGCTGACCAAATCCAGTCTTCTGCCAGTTCCTATAAATTCAGTTTTACTGGAATGCAGACATGCTCCTTCACTTGCATATTGTCCACAGCTGTTTTTGCTGTGTAAGAGTTATAAAACAGTCTAAATACCCCACAAGGCCTGAAATATTTACTATTAGGCTCTTTACAGCAAAAGTGTGCCTATCGCTGGCATAGAGAAATAATTAATCATATGAAAAAGTTTAACTATCAGTTCGATATAGGTATAAAAATACATCAGACAGAATTTTTGCTTTATATACCAAATAAATAAGAGTAATAAAACATTCAAAGTTTTGTTTTGTTAAGAGTAGAAACAGAGAATGACTGGCAATGTGTGAATTGTTGCTATGGAAACACACTGTAAACTTTGAAGATGCTATATATTTTGCTAGATTAAGTAATAAAGTCCCAGTAGTTTGCCATTTTTAAAAATAGCACACATAGAGTTTGAAGGAATCCACCAATAAAATCAAGGGGTCATATATGTAGAAAGTTTGACATTAAGCCAATGTTAAAGTGTTAAAAATTATAAGGTAAATTTGATATTTGTTTAACATGTAAGCTGATTTTAGATTAATAGACTGTCAGCACAGGCAGGAAATTTAAAAGCCATCCCAGTCAAGCACCTAGTGTATGCTTTTCTACTTACCATGATAGCTGTGAGAAATAGCTGTTGGATGTGATTTGGATGCCTCAAAGTCTAGAAATTCATTCCTCCCGAGGCAAATCTGTTTTTGAACAACTCTAATTACTGAGTTTTTTCTACTAATGAGAGAAAATTGTATCTTGGTTCTTCTCTTTGGTGAAGGCAAAACCACCAAATTCCTCTGAATTATTCATTTCCATAATGCCTTGATGTGCTTTATTATTCATTGTAACAGGGAAATGCAGGAGGGCCATTTGGCCTTGAGCTCACTAGCCTTGAATTTAAACTTTGACATTATTTTAAATACTGTCACTGTAACTTTTTTTTTTGTAAGAGTAAAGTGTTCATTTCTTAATACAGCACAAATAACCCATATTTTATTACTATCATTTGCCATTGACTAATTTTTAAACATACTAGGACCCACAAAATTAAGAGGTTCAGGCCTTTCTAGTCTTTGGAGACCACTGTGTATATAAACAGCATCATTGGAAGAGCATGGTAGTATCTATAGTGTACAAAAATACAATGTAGATACCTGAAAAAAAACTCTGTCTTTTTTTTTTTCATATTGGAAGATAATTTAATCATTAAACATGTTTGTATTGATTTCCTATTGTGATTCCAGAAGTTGAGAGTGTAGCTGTCAACAAGACAGGTAAAAATCCTTGTCCTTTTAGAGTTTACATTCTAGAGCTGAGAAACAGAATATAAATACATAAAAATAAGTAAAATAAATAATATAATTTAAAATATCAATAGAATTTATAAAGAAAATAAAAGTATATAATGGAATAAATAATTATCACTTTAGAAATTCAAGAAAGATCTTTCTGAAGAAGGAACATGTAAACGAGTCTGAACAAGAGAAGGTATTATCCTTGCAGTCCCTCAAGTTAGATATTTCTTCAAAAGTACAAAGCTTGTCAGGAAGGGCAAAGGCCAGAGGCACAAATGAGTTTGGCTTATTCAAGGGAGAACCAGAAAGAAGACATTATGCCTGGTGAATGTTAAGGAAAAAATATTAGATATGAAGATAGAGAAATAAATCAAAACCATTCTAAATGCAAGGAGAAGACACTGGGAAAGGTGAGAGAGAAGCATGCCTCACCTGAATTCTTTGGATACCCTTTGAACCCCTAATGTATTTCTGTGCTTTTAGAGGAGTTCATTTGCTCCAGGGATAAGATAGACTTCACACCATCTCCATATGAATACTTTTTGGATAAAAAAGAATTGAATTATAAGATATTGTGAAAGGAAAATAAAATCTCAGGACCCCAAACTCACTAAACCAAGGGGAAAAGTTAAGCTTATGGGAACTTAAGTTAAGCTTAAGCTAAGCTTATGTTAAGCTTATGAGTCATGTAAAAATTTCTTTCCTTTTGTTTGCAAGCAGCTGCAATTTCACATGCTTGTTTATCTTATGTAAAATGTAGATTCACTGAGTGCTAGATGAATACGTAATTGACTTCTCCCCCACTCTGTTCTTTTCACAAGTAAAATGTACATTCTTGGAGCACTCATCAGAGCCACACGAGAATGTAACCACTTGCCTCATTGCTTACTCTCCCTCCTTTTATTTTCCCATCCCCTCCATCTTGCTCTCTCCCCTTTAAATACTGAAGTTTCCAAAACCCTCCCTTTGGAAAACACACAGGATGCAGGTCCTACTGTGACTTGTGTTTCTTTTTTCTGAGTACATCCTCAACCTTGGCAAAAATCAACCTCTAAATCGATTGAGATCTGCCTCAATCCCTTTTCTGTTTACAGAACCTTTGAGCAAAAGCAGAAAGACTAGTTAGGAGATTGCTATGCTAATCCCAGCAAAGTTGATGGTTTGACGTGGATTAAAGTAGAAGCTAGGCAATGCCACAGACACACAGATTTATTGCATGCCAAGAACCAACTATTGGTTAATTATTAAAGACATTTTTATTCCTTGAGCAAATAAAATGTTTTAACAACAGAGGAACAAATTGGGGAATTTAGCGTATACCAGGAAGTGTCGGATGGCCAAGGGCACATTTTCAGTCCCCTTAGCAAACTTGTACCCTAGTAGTATCCATTATTACTCGGTCATTGTTTAAAGGGTCCTATGATATTCATATTATCATCTTGGTGGGGAACTGCCTTCTGTTATCATATCCTAGCTATTTAGATTACAGAAACTGACTCAGTTGATTTTCATATATGCTTTTAAATCAGCAGCAACTATATGCCACTTATTCAATGATGGGTTTTTCCCAGTCTGTGGAAGTGATTCTCTGAATATATCCAAACTTCTGGAGCTATTCACCCTTCATGATCTTTAACAGGTTGCAAAACATAGTCAGTTTTGAGGTTGAAACCATGTCAGAGTCTAACAAATGCTTAGTTCAATCAGAAGATGGTCTCTAAAACTTTTAAGACCTTCCCATATGAACTAGTGGTTATTACATGAGAACTTCCTCCAGTACCCATTTGATAAGTTAGTGCTAAATAGATAGATTCTAAATCAAGTCTCTAATACAAGAAGGTATTCTGGGTATTTTGCAGTCCCTTTGAATCATTTATCCAGTTAATGCTCAAATTGTCCATTAACTGCTTTTATCTGAACAGGTTAATTCAGTTTTAACTACTGCTTTAAAAGTTAAAAATTGAAACATTCATTCAAAGATGTCAGTTCGGTCACAGTTTTCCCTTAATAATTAAACTTTCCAACTGTTCAAAAAAATCGGTAAAAAAAATCTCCCTTTACCAATAGAAAGACAATATAGAGAAAAGCATGAAAGGAATATGAGATGCCATGTTGTTCCCTGTCCAGTCTTTAAACACATTGAAATATGACATAATTCCTCAACTTACATCTATAATAGTTACATTTTACTTGCACATATTGATAAATCCAGTGCCTAGCACAGAATAAACACTTAGTAAAACATCATTTAACGAATGAGTAAATGAATAAATAAATGACTGGAAAATAAATTCCAAAATATCCACATACAACTATTGTGATGGTTATTTTGATGTGTTAATTTGAAGACTAACGGATGCCCAGACAGCTGATGAAACATTATTTCTGGGTATGTCTGTGGGGGAGTTTCTGGAAAAGATTGGTAAATCAGTGGACTGAGCAAAGAAGATCTGTCCTCATCAATGTAGGAGGGCATCACCCAATTCACTGAGGGCCTGCCAAGAACAAGAATACAGAGAAACGGCAAGTTATCCTTCTTCTTGAGACTGAGACATCACTCTCCTGGCATTGGACATCTGCTCCTGTTTTAAGGCCTGCGGCTTCAGACTAAATTACACCACCAGCTTTCTTGGATCTCCAGCTTGCAGATGACAGATGTGGGATTTGGATTCCATAATCATGTGAAACAATTCCCATAACAAATTTCCTCTCATATATCTATATCTATATCTATATATATTGGTTTGTTTGTCTGGAGAATCCTAATATAATAACCTACCTTATAGGAATACAAATTTTAAAGTAAAACATTTAATCATATCTTTGATTTCTAAACTTCTGTAAATACCAGTCTCCTCATCTGTAAAGTGAGGTTCAAAATAGTACATGCTTTGCAATACTCTTGTCATCATAAGCACACCAAAATGTAGTTTTTAATCTTTTATTTCATATATCTATATATCCTTTTCTTATTAAGTTTCTAAACATTATAGGCACCATGCTATTAATAGTTGTTTTTAAACATTTCATCACTTAACCCCCTCAGAATCAACACAACCTTAAGAAGGTTGTAGCCTTTAGAATCTGTATAAATGAGGAAACAGACTTGTCGATACTCTATGGCTGGTATGAGGGCTAAGTGGAATTCAAGCCCAATAATTCAAATTCAGTGCACAGGATTCTCTTTCCATTATACCACAATACCATCCTACACAGTTAATCATGTTGGCTTCTTTTATGACTATAAAATACATATCAAGTAGCAATTTGGAAAGAGAGAATGATAGATTCAGAATGCACTTATTTATTCAACATATATTATTTCTACTATGTGAAATGCAGTATTCCAGTTGCTGAAGCTAAAGCAGCAAACCAAACAATATCCTTGATCTCATGGATATCTCACTGGAGTAAGGGAAGCAGCTATTTATATCCCTAAGCCAGACTTGTGAATATATATGCAAACTAAGAAGACAGAGGAGGTTCTACTTAAATAGGATTTATAGTAAAGACCTATCTGAGAATATGATAATTCTGAAGAACATTAAGAAGCCAGCCATGCAAATACCCAGGCCATGGGAATGATTAGTGCTAAGGAGCTAAGTGAGATACTCTTGATGGATGCACTGGAGAGGCAACAGGAGGTCAGTGTGCTGGAACATGCTGAGTCAGTAGCAGAGTGAAAGAACTGAAGCCGGGTCCAAATCATGTAGGGTCTTGTACACCCCTATAAGGAAATTGGATTGTATTGAATCTAAGGGGAAATCCCTGGTGGGTTAAAAAGAAGCGTAGTATACATGCTATGAATTTATATTTAAAAAATACTTTTGCTCTGATTGAAATAAAATCACCCCCTTTCTTCCCTTCTGATTCTCAAGTACAAAAAAAAGTGCAGAACATTTCCATAATGAGCATTATTTATTAAGCACTTACCATGCCTAAGTATTTTACACTGACTATCTAATTTAATCCTTATAAAAATATTGTGATGTAGGGAGTATATTTACCCTCTGAGGATGAAGAAAGACAATTTCCTATAAGTTTACATGAGTAATAAAGGGGAGATTTGAAACTGGGATGAAGCCTTAAATTTAAAGTCAAACTTTGACAACTATATCCAAATCATTTATACTGATAAGTAGCACATATCTCACATGTATCATGATAATAATATAATTTTGGTATTTAGCCAAGTGAAATAATGTGTCAGTTGCCTTCATTTCTGCTGAACTGTTAATCTTAAATAACTTAATAAAGCACTGAAATGATGCAGCAGCTTCAAAGATAAAGATTTGGTATTGCTAAGTGCAATTTTCCCCAGAATTTATCTCTAGATCATTCTCTTCCTTATTCTCTTCTGGCCCACACAATTTGTCTTCTGAGATAGTATCAAATCACCAACAAGCAGCAATTACGCTCTCACTTGGTTGCTCATAGGTAAATGAGTGCTGGATGTATATTTACCTGGTGGGGTGAGAACAATGAATCAAGAGAACTGACTCAATCTCACCCTCACACTCTTAGAGCATAACCAACCAAGCATAACAGGGAGGCTCTGCTTGTGACCTCCTTTAGAAAAACCAATCACAGTTCAGAAACTCTCAGAATAGATCATATATAAAAGACAATACAAGCACAGATACAAATAGCTACAAATAAGTTCTGTTTGAACCCAGTACAAAATGTAGAAGATCATTGGTGACAATAATCAGAGAACATGGAAATAATCAGAGAATAATAATCAGAGGAAATAATTTCAACCTCTTGAAAGAGTGCTAACCATATAAATGTGATATAAGTGGTAAGTTTTAAAGAAAATGTTGGCTCTCTTTCCTGATGTTAGTAAAAAAAAGATTTAACTGGTAGTGTATGATGGTTCTAAGTCCATCAGCCATGGGTTACTTATCTGCATGAATGTTCAACTTCATGAATTAAATATATTCTTAGATGAGATTTGTACAACTATTCAATGAGTTTAATGAGAATACAAACCCTGAAGACATTAGATAACAACTAGCAACATTAATTGGAACTTAAGTGAACTGTCTTTTGCCAAGAGCACAGTATTCTTAAATGGTCACGAGCCTGGCTGCCTCTCAAGCAACTTCTCTTCCATTTTTCAAGCCAGTAGTACACATACATCCCCATGTTCTTTATATTGCACTTTCACTTTCTGAAAGATCCTCTCAGGGACAATTAATAACGAAAGTTAATGAATAATAACAGTATTGTGAAAATGAATATTACAAATATAAAGACTGCATTGCCTTGCAAATCTTGACAGGCAGGGGAGATGCCAGAGATTGATTAAAAACAAGCAAAAAAAGTAATAGAAAAGTTCTTTCAAACTTTCAATTTTCAAATAAATTTTCAAATTTAAGTCTCAGGTCATCTACATATTCATATATGCATATAGGCATTCTGTCCAATGCAATCAAGGCCATTAATTACCTTTCTGGGTGATTTAAAACAATTTTATTCAAATGAGCATCCCCTGTACCATCTCAGGGATCAATTCTGCCATTTGTCAAATCGTGTTCACAAAATCCATGTAAAGTTTTCCACTAGCCCAATCAAATTTCCTCCTGAAGATCCATCTAATGTAGTGCATATTGAACAGCAAATGTGTTAATGCATTCAGTAGCAAGTTGGAATTATTTTTGGAACACTCATGACCCATTTTCTCCTGACTAATGTATTGATTTTCTGGGACTGCCATAACAAATTATCACAAATTGGGTGGCTTAAAAGTACAGAAATTTATTCTCTCACAGTTCTGAAGGGTAGCAATCAGAAACCAATGTGTCAGCAGGCTTGGTTCCTTCTGTAGTTTCTGAGAGACATTCCTTTTATACTTCTCTCCTAGTTTTCTGGTAACTGCCAATATGCTTAGTGTTCTGTGGCTTATGGCTACATATCTAATCTTTGTCTCCCCTTTTATATAGTTTCTCCCTCTATGTCTCCTCTTCGCTCTGTCTTCTCTTTTCATAGTGACATTTGTCATTAGACTTAGGGCCAACCTACTTAATTCAGGATGACCTCATCTTGAAATCCTTAACTAATTATACCTGCAAAGAACCATTTTCCAAATACAGTCACATTCACATTCACAGATACTGGGAGGTTAGGACTCAGGCATAAGTTTTGAGGGACCACAATTAAATGCACTGTAATTAACAGAGTAATACCATTATAACTGATACACCAGGTCTAGGTAATTTCCTTTCAATAGTCTGTTCAAAGATTAGGAGGAAAACAAAAAAAACTCTTGCATTGAATGTTCTGGGATACACAATGGTTTTATGACTACTTATGACAGTTATGTTGGGATAAAAGTACTTTTCCAGCAGCGGCAAATTTCTTTTGATACGTTCTATAAGAAATAGCTGTATGTCTTATTTCATATATATATATATATAGAGAGAGAGAGAGAGAGAGAGAGAGAGAAAGAGAGAGAGAGAGATGTGTCTAAATCTGCTAGTGTAATTTTTGTTGTTGTTATGCAAAAACATCTGTCAAGGTATCTGTAATCACCCAGAATATGCTTTTTTAAAGAAAAGAAGAGTACGAACAAGGAATAACAACATAACCATGCCCGAGGATAACAATACATTAGCAAGCTGGAAATATGAATGGAAATGAAAATAATCAGTGGTCTCAGGAATCAGATAGTTCATTAGAGAAAGACAAACAGCCAAAAACATCTTTGTATTGGATACTTTTTTCAATGGATATTTATTTTGTACCACTTTAAATCTTCGTGGCCTCACCTCTTAGTCTATCCATTGCTCTGGCAACTAGCTTACATAGGCTTACACAGTTTTGGAGCCAGTGCATGCCTGCTTCCTGCCTAGGGGTTCCTTTGGTGTTCTGACTGATGGGTACCTCTGGGAATGCTGTCAGCAATCACTTATGAACAAGCTGGAACTGCTAGACACTTAATGCTCCATGGGGAAATGCTTGACCAATGGGGAACAGGAATCAAGTAATAAAACTTTCTCCCCCTTTTTCATTGAGCAGATATTTCTGAGACAAATTTTAAAATCCCTCTAGGAATCTCCTTGACCTGCTTGCCAGGTCAAGCAACAGAGTGACTATAGCTGTGGCCAGCTTGAAAACATAGCTTTGTATTGGCTGTTTCACTTCCCTAATCTCAGTCTTTTTCCCTGGCATCAAATTCTCAAATTTCTTAACAATAGCTTTGACTCAGGTTTCACATTCAGGGAAACCCAGATTAAGACACTTACATTTATCTTTTTATGTAGCTTATGAAATGAGTTACATTATTTTAAAATCACTACCTGATTGTATATTAAAACAAACCTAGATTTTCAAAATAATCAGCTTTGCCAGAAACCCATGTGCATAGATTAAAATAATAAAGTTTTATTCTAGCTCAATTTTGGCCCTGAATATTTCATCAAAAGTAGCTATATTGTGTTATGTGAACAGAAGTTGTTCTAAGAAATTGAAGTTAAAATAATTAAAATACCCTTTTAATTAAATGTTCACCCTCTTCTTTATCCAATTTTATATTGTTTGATAAGTTACATTAATTTTTGTGTTATGCATTTACTCTTGGATGACAGGAAAAGGAAATAAAATATATGGTATGATAACAAGTGCTATATTTTATATTGTGAGAAAGTCTATTTATATCATAGTGATTCAGTAAATATTTTGTAGTAGGTATTGTGCTAGGTATTGAGAATGCAATGGTAAGTATGACACAGTTCCTGCTCTTAAGAAACAGTATAGTACTGCAATCAATCAAGTAAACAAGACTCTATGAGTGCATGTGACTGTCAACTAAACAAGATTTAGTGGTACAATGACTATTTGGTACAAGCCATAGCCTTTAAACTGAGAGGTGAAAGTTCTGATGAACTTAGTATTTTAAAAAATCATTAACAAGATAAAAGTAAATAATTTTCTTCTTAAAAACTTGCGACCGGGCGTGGTGGCTCATGCCTGTTATTCTAGCACTTTGGGAGGCCGAGGAGGGTGGATCACCTGAGGTCAGAAGTTCAAGACAACCCTGGCCAACATGGTGAAACCCATCTCTACTGAAAATACAAAAATTAGGGGGGCGTGGTGGCGGGCATCTGTAATCCCAGCTACTCAGGAGGCTGAGGCAGGAGAATAGCATGAACCCAGGAGGTAGAAGTTGTAGCAAACTGGAGATCGCGCCACTGCACTCCAGCCTGGGTGACACAGCAGGATGTCATCTCAAAACAACAACAACAACAACAAAACTTTCAACATACTCAAAGACAAGGTACTTAACCTGAGCATTTAATTGTATTGAATTAAAAGGCTCAGGCATGGAGTTTAAGAAAGATCACAGTCAGATTTCTTGTGTAAATCAGAGCCCAATAGGAGAGATAAGACTTTGCATATTTAATTCTTTGTGAGCTGATGTTTTTTCCTAATTCTTTAATTCTTTCTTCTTGCTTAATTACTTTTTTTTGGCAACTTCTAACATTTAATTTCAAAAAGGATTATGCCTAGTAAAGTCTATCACCACGGAATATGATCTGAATTAAAAAAAAAAAACATTAACTTCCCTACATTTCATGGCTTATGAAGACTTGTCCCCATTTTTTTCATTTTCTGTTTTACAATAACCTTATTACTTTTGCCATGTAGTCATTTTGCTGCATAAGGTTTAACTAATTCCCATGATAATTGAGTCTATTTTTCCTTATGAGCCTGATATATTTAATATTTTATGTAAAATAGTTATTAGAAAGTTCTTGTTTTTCTAAGATTTTCACATTTTCTAATTTGCAAATTGGTATCTCCTTGATATTTCTTCTGTCGTACTATAATTTTAAAGAAACTTGTATGTTTTAACAGGTCTATGAATGTCCACAGGATAAGAACAGAAGCTTGAATACTTCTGGTCTTTCTCTCATCTATAAGGGAAAAGGAAAAGCTAATTTGATTGTTAACATCCTATGATTGAATCTTTTTCTATTGTTTCTGAAGGATATTGAGCCTCAGTGGCAGAAAACTACTTCCTCTTTGACCTGCCAATGCTCACATTTTCCTCTGGTCTTTGTCAAAAACCAGATATCTGCCTTTCTCTCCGTGTCTCTCTCTCCTTTTCCTTTCTCCCTTTTTCCTTTCCTCACTCCCTCCTACCTTCTTTGACCAGAAGCAAGAAATCAAGCCAGCCTTTGCTACAAGCTCTCTCTCTGTTAATGTCAGAAGAAGTAAAATTTAAAAGTTTAACTTCAGGCCTAAGCCATGTTCTACAAGTCAATTTTTCTCCAGACAAATCTGCATTGGGATGTGTTAAGCAACTTTTTATCCTATGTAGCTGCAATTTTTTTGAATATATTCTTTATTTGACAGAAATCTGAAGAGGATAAGACATAGGCCCTCAATATCTAACACAGTATGATTAAAAAAGTAGTTTCATTCATTTGATAAAAGTAACCTGCAGTGAACAAAAAAATTTTTTTGAATGTTTCTTCCATGCCCATACCTGTGCTACGCATAGTGGAATTAGCAAAACTTATGATATCATCCAAAACTTGAGGTTTATAATCTCATTTGTAAAGTGAAGGCATACACCACTGGAATGACAGAAGAACATGAAGGCTGATGCTGAACTGGAATTAGGGGGAGTTTCTCACTACAGTGAAGTTTCTGCTGGGCCTTGGAAAAATAATCTGGATGAGTAACTGGATAATTAGGTTGGAAAGGTGGCTTGACTTTCGTTTAAAATGCAAATGAACTTTCTCTTTCAAAAGAAAGTTTTATTGACTTTGAAATATTAAGTATGTAACATGTGATCACAAAAAGAAATACATGAAATATTATTGACTTTTTCCATTGGTTAACACTTAATTGACTCTTTGGGGAAAATATTTTAAGTTAATGTTAAGAAATCAACTCCACTATTTTTGCACACATCAGACATTTCAAATGACATTAATTAATCATTAACTTGTTAAAATTACTCTAGAAATGTAATATAGTACAGAATGATCTTTAAGAATGTTAATTGTGTAATATCTTAAAGAAAATTAAGGATAGAAAAGTCTCACCATTTAATGTGTTCTCTAGTGTAAAGCAAGTATGAAATTATAACCTAATTTTCTGGGTCACTGTATAATCTGTCTGTCTCTAAGAGATCAGTTATTTATATTGAGGAAATAAATATTTTTTTGTCTCAAAAATAATAATCAATGTGGATTAAGTAGTAGAAAAAGTTCTATTAATATTACTCCTGTGTTACATGAAATTGTTTGATAACTAAAAGTAAGCTGTATGAACCCCACCTGAATTAACAGGCCAAGCGATTGCTTTCCTGTTTGTCAATTTTCTTTATTAGAAGAGTATTTGGGGTCGCAAAGGAATTTAAAAAACAAAGAGTACAAGTTACTCTTCTTTTCAAGGATAAATTGGCTTTGCTGAATGTTTTCATACAAGAGCAAATGTTCTTCATTATTTCTCTTAATATGTAAATTTTTTCTAGCATTTTGGAGGTCTTTGACTTTTGCTACACATTAAAATCACATTGAGAGATTGTAAATTGAATACCCAAGCTGCACCCTAGACTAATTAAATCAGAATCTCTGTACATAGGACCAAGGCACCACTACTTTTTGAAGTTTCCCAGTGGGTCTAATATACATCCAAATTTGAAGACTAGTCGTTTGAGAATGCAAGGTCTCCCTCACTGACCGGCATTTTAGGACAGGAGTTCTCAACAGTGTCTCTTAGGGTGTTTTTAATATTATAGATGCTTTTCGATCTTACCCCAAAATAGCACATAAACATTTCATGCATATGTGGGATAACTATTAATAATATAAAGTATAAACCAATCATTTTTCTAGAGATACATATAAAAAAGGTCATCTCCTCTCAATTGAAACAAAGATTTTCTCTATTATTGAGAAGCAATTTACCTAGTTTAATTTCTTGTATGCCCTGAGGACACTGCTTTCTCTAAGCCACGGACATCAGAGATTTGCTTTCCTCCCCTAAAACTGTGAACCTTCAAAGGTGGAAATACACTAATGTGGTTACCAAAGTGGGCTTCACTGTGAGATACACCTTGATTAGTACGACCTTCATATTCCCTTCAGCATGCCTAAACTTTAGACAAATATCTTTCTATTGGCCCTGATCTTCTTTTTTCTTAGAGCATCTACTTTAGAAAACTCACAATTGTCCATTCTTTCTTTGCCCCTTTGTAATATATGTAAATCTTCTCTCAGACTCTTGATGTCTTAGAACCACAGAAATGTCTTTTTCAAGGGCCTGGTACTCATTTTCCTGAAATAAAAAACATTGAACAAGGCAGCACCCCTGTTTCCCAGTCTCTGTGGGAGGATAGGAGTCTAATTTCTACGGGCACCAATTAGCAAATGGAGATCACAGAGAAAAACATTTGCAACTCAGGAATAACTAAATATGCTCAACACATCCCATTGTCAACCTCTCCCTCCCTTCCCTAAATATCTCCAGTACTTTTCCACTATCTCATCTCAGTATTTAAAATGCTCCTACTTTTTTTTCCAGGGAAGTTTAGTCTCTTGCCCTGACTGCAATAGTCTTGAATAAAGTCTTTCTTGCCTGTTGAACTTTGTTCAGTGCAATTTTTACTTTGATAACCTGCATTTCATACCTACCCTGCCACTGTCACTTACTAGTAGTGAGACCAATGAGCAAAGTGTTTCAACTCTCTAAACCTTCTCCAGTTAAAAAAAAAAAAAAAAAAAAAAAAAAAAAAAAAAATTCTCGTCACCTCGTAGGATTGTTCTGAGAATAAATTGTATAAATTAATATTCTTAGCAGTTTGGTTAAGGTCATGTAATCCTCATAATCCAAGGCAGGTAAAGGCAAGAAGATTCAAAATCTGGGTATTTTCAGAAGAAAAATGAAGCATTGGCAGGACAAAAATAGCATATCATTAGCCGTTATTAATGTTGTTACTACATTATTATTATTACTGCCAGTGGGGAGCAGTTATTTCCCCAAACTGAATAGCACTTCTCCTCTCTATCAAAACATTTCATTACTGTAAAGGTAAACTGAGGCTGGAGCCTAACCGGGAACGAAGACACAAGGGAAATGGCAGTGAAAATAGCCTTTATTAGGACTCGCGGGCGAGGTTCCTCGGTCCAAAGGTGCGGTCCGAGGAAGTCGCGCTGAGGGAGGAGGGTAGGGGCTTTTTATAGCCCAAGAGGTAAGGAAGCTGGTTGTACAAACAGGGCCTGGGGGGTCTTGAAACTATTAGGGCAGGAGTCGAGTAAGGGTCATGAGGAAGGGGTCTTTGGAAACTGTTAACCAAAACTGCTGTTTACCAACTTGTGGAATGCAGGTGAGCTGCAGGTCATGGGGGAGTGTGGTTGCCCAGCCAGAACCTATGACGTATGCAAGTCTGTGGGTGTGTTCAAAGAGGAGGTGAAGTCTCGAACAAAGGGCCTGCCATGCCGGGTGGAGCCGCCATGTCGGGTCTAGATCCCTGCCTAACAATTACTTTGTTTAAGTTAATCATTTAACCATATGTACAGGAGACACCATAAAATCAACCATAAATGGCTTTCTAGCTATCTAAGGCTCTACTACATTGCAGCAAGTAGTTCAAAAATTCAAAGTGACTGAAGATTCAGTTGCATTTTTTGATTCAATAGTGCATACTTGGAAATGTGCAAAGGAAACGATCTTGCACAAGTCAAAATCTCTTTGTTCAAACATTGCTTTTGTTGGTCACTATCCATGTGTGCTTGGAAAAGTTACTTAAATACTCTTAGTTTCATAGGCTCCATCTGTAAAAAGATCGAGTTGTAACAAATTATATGTATTAATTTTATGTATACTACCTTAGTAGCTTTGGTTCTGTCATTTTAGGAAGCATTCACATTTTCCAAAGAGGTCAGATGCAAAGCCATATTCAAAAGCAAATTGTTTTAATATTTTTAGTTTAAATAATTCATAAAATCAGTCATAGGTAAATGTCTTTTGATTAACTATTTTTTATTCTTATCTATCTTATTTTATGAAAGTCACATTATCTTTTTCTATAAATTTGAGGAGCAGTAGTTCTCTATACCTTAGAAAACTTGGCAGGCTGTAGTTTCTTGTTATTATTCTGCTGTGTTTTATCTCCTTGATCAACATTTCCTATTGCTTTCATCAGAATCACTGAAGTATTTGCTGGTGTCTAGTCAGATGATGAAATAAGATAATCATCGAGGTGATGGCAGACTAAAAACAGTTATTTGTTCAAACTAAATATAGAGTAAATCAAATATTAAAAGTTTTCATTAGAGATTTTTGTCAATGTATGATAGAACCTTCACTAAATTAACCACTTATATTTTTAATTCAATAATTATTTCCTGAGTGCATATGATGTGCTTGAAACTAGAAAAAGCATAGTTCTTATAAACCTCATGGTGCTTGTTAACTAATGGGGAGGCAGAGAGTAGAGTGAAATAAAGCACAGGTGATTACTTAATTGCAATTGTAATAAATAATATAGGGATCTACCTTAGAATTCAATGAAATTATTTTTAAAAATCCCTAAACAGTTAAGCATAGCAAAAAGACTTCTTTGAGGAAATTACACTTAAATTTCAGAGCTAGGTAATTACAATCACACATGCACACACACAGATGCACACAAACACACACAATGGTATGTTTCTTTGATTTTAAGTTTAAATGAGTATTGAGTTGCCACGTTCTTTCAAGTGTGAGAGGCTCTACGAGGTATTTTAAAAATATTCCTTTACTCAAGTAATTTATTATCTAATCAAAAAATAAAGAAAGCCTATTTGAGACATACATTATTGACATACATAATTTCAAAACAGTGTGTTACTAGGTGTCAAAATATTTAATAGTATGGGCAAGAAGTGTAGTTCATTCCAGAAAAGGGACAGTAACAATCTTATGGTGTGAGTAGAAGAGAAAGTAGTCGTGGAGAATCAATTGGATATTGATTACTGGTCAAAATGACACAGGAGAGTTCCCTTATCTCCCTTGAAGGGCATGCTACAGGGGTATGGATCACTCCTTTGGGCCCTGCTGCTGGAACTCCTAGAAGGAGCATGTAGATAGGCAAGTGCAGAGGCTGTGGGGAGTGCTTTTGGGCTCCAGCCCCATGGCAGCATATAGGACTCCTGAAGTCCAAAATGGGAGTGTGTTACACTGTGGTCTTTCAACTGCATCATCTACAGACGGCTTGTGCTAACTCAATAGACCCTCTGCCTTATCGCAAGGACAGGGGGCCAGTGTGACTGTTGAGTTCTTGCCCAGTGTGCTGGAAAAATCAGATCACACGTGGGCTGGAAGGTTGAGTGCAAGGTTTGATCGAGTGGTGGAGGTGGCTCTCAGCGAGATGGACGGAAAGCCAAAAGTGGGGATGGAGTGGGAAGGTGGTATTCCCCTGGAGGCAGGCCACCCAGCAACCCGACTCTTCTCTGACCGCCCCTGGACAAACTCTCCTTGGTGTCCAGATGTTCTTCTTCTCTCTTTCTCTCCCATGGCACCCCACTGCTCTCTGCCGCTCTGTTCTTCCACTCCTCTTGATGTTCAGCGACTGTGTCTGTGTCCGCTAAGGTCTAGGGTTTTTATAGGCACAAGATAGGGAGAATGGCTGGTCAGAGTGGCATTGGACAATGCCACATTTGGGCAGGAAAACAGGAATGTCTGTTCTCACTTAGGTCCATGGGCACAGGCCTGAGGGTGGAGGCCTCACCAGGGACCCCACCCTTCTCTACCCAGCACTTCCCTGCCCCCCTCCTGCATCAAAAAGAGTGAAAGATTTTTAGTAGGGATTATAGCTAAAGTAAAAATTTGTTTTGGAATCAGCTATAAATAAGAAATAGTTCACAGGGGTTACTGATCTGAGCAATTTCATTATGAAACTTCATAGGCATAAAATTAAGAATCAATTGATGCTTGAGTAGTTCAGGCAAAGCTCCACAAATTCTTAACCTGTTCTCAAATCATTATAATACATTTTATCCTACATTATAGTCAAAACAGAAGGCATCAGTAGAGAGAGACTTTGTGTGGTAAATAGATGAGATATTAACTTTCTCAGCAATCTGTTGTTATTCTCTTTTTATAAAACATTTAAAAATGGTATGTGAAAGGGGGAAAATATGCACTTAGAAAGGGCAAGTGCTTGTTGAAACAGCACAATGAATACTTGTTGAGTTGCCAACTTTTGCCCTTTACCAAAAGTAGCCTTTAGAAATACAAAGCTTTGAATAAATAGTGTACTCTTAGATTTCTGTAAAGTAGTTCCAAGCCTCAAATGAGAGTGAAGGTGTGTGTAAGAAGACAGAAATGCAAGGAATGACTACTGAGGGAAAAGATAATTTATGTAACTAAGAATAGCAGAGCTTCAGACGCCTTGCAATGTGAAGCTATAGTTTATCATCCTACTCAGTTGAGGTAATTCTCTTTACTTGGGTGTTTTAGAATCAATTTTGTCTGTCAGTTAATATGAGAGAAATTAAATTATTATTACAATAAATAACCTCTTTGCTTTTTCTTCTCCAATATTACATGCCCAATAAACTACCATTTCCAAAATGACATGCCTTTTTTGATATAAAGCATATGACTTCACTTCAATTACAGTGAAATATTAGAAGAAAATCATAGCAGGCTCTTGTTATCACATTTACTTATTTACTTTATTTCTGTCCATATATGTTACCTCTCTTCCAATTACAATCATGAACTGGCTATGCCTAGATTTTAAAGCATGTGTGTAGAAATCCATCCATTCTTACTGGTTTAAGAAGACACTCTTCTAAACATTTGCCCTCCTTTCCTAAATATTTTCCTCTTTAGTTTAGCCTTCCCAAATTATACAAATATCTCACATTTAATATTTAAAAAAATTCTCTGTTGATTTCACATTTCCCTGACAGCAGGTGCTCTAGTTTCCTATGATGCTTTAGAATTGAAATACTCAAATAAATCTCTGTATTCACTGTGTTCACATCCTAATCTCACATTTTGTCTTGACAGTCTAAGCAGTAGAAGCAGGATTCTGTCTCCACTATTCAATGGAAATGACTCTCATCAAGGCTTCCAGTGACTTAGATTTCTGAAAACAGTGGTCAACTCTCAGGCATTATCTTACTCATTTGATGTCTCTTATTTTGAAATACTTTCTTACCTAGACTCCCAGGTGAGCATTCTCTTGAAATTTGTTTATGCCATTGGCCAGTTCTTCTGTCTTCTTTGTTGGTTCTTCCTACTTCTAGGGAAAAGAAAAGAAAAGAAAACCCCAAAAAAACACACAATTTATTTCATGCCATTTTAAAGAATATTTATATGAATACTAAACTAGAATTTAACGAGATAAAATTCACACGCTGAAATATAATTAAAAATATATATAGGGCATGTAAAAATGAGAAAATGCAACCCATAATGATAAGATAATCACCTAAAACTAACCCAGAACAGATTCAGATGTTGGAATTAGCAGACAAGAACATTAGTACATCTATTAAAACTGTACACCTGAGGCAGGCATGGTGGCTCACACCTGTAATCCCAGCACTTTGGGCAACCAAGGTGGGAGGATCGCCTGAGATCAGGAGTTTGAGACCAGCCTAAGCAATATAGTGAGACCCCCATCTCCATAAAAAGTAAAAAGTAAAACTGCAATTTCCAGTGGAACAATTGAGTACAGAATGGAATATTTTTTAAAAATATTATTTAATTTCCATAAATAAAATATTTACTATGAACACAAAAAAATGCAATGGGTAATATTAACAACAGATTAGACAAGGAAGAAGGAAAGATTAGTTAACTTGAACATATAGCAATAGTAACTGCAAATAAACTATTTAGCAATTAATAAAAAAAAAGCGAACAGAGCTCTAATGAACTGTAGGACAACTTCAAGTAGAATAATACATGTGTAAGCAGAGTCCCTGAAGGAGAGAAAGAGAAGAGGCAGAGAAATATTTAAAGAAATAATGGCCTGATTTTTGAACACTTTTATGAAAACAATAGTCACAGTTCCAATAAGTCCAACGAATTCCACGCACAAAAATCTTGAAAAGCATTTACACCAACATGTATAATAATCAAATCATTTAAAACCACTGATAACAAAATTTTATGAGCAACCAGAGGAAAGCATATTTTATTCAGAGAAACAAAGATATGGATGTTAGTTGAATTTCCCATTAAAAACAATGAAAGTGAAAACATAGGGAATATTGTAAATTAGAGAATAAATAAACAAAAGCTGTCAACTTCAAATTATGTTGCCAGTGAAACATTCCCAAATGAAGATGAACAAAGACCTTATCAGACAAACAAAAGTTGAGAGACTTAACCACCAACGGAAAAACTCCAGTTATAATCAGAAATGATAACACTGGATTTATAAAAACATCCAAACAATAACACAGCAAAAAGTAACAAAAAAAAAAACCCCAAAGAATTACTATATACTGTCTACAAGAAATTCACTTTAAGTATAATAACAAAAGTAGCTTAAAAGTGAAAAGATAAAAAAACAGCATTGGAGAATATAACATATTTTATCCCGAAATATATTTCTTTTACATACATTGAGATGGCCATTCAGAGAGCCAGCTCACAGAAATAACTCTGCAAAGCTGATTTTTTGGTGTGAGAGATTTGCATCTGTAGAGAAAATGTTCGTTGATACAGCCAGGTCTTCTCTTGTGCATCTAGGAAAGGTTAACTGAGAGATTGTCATCTTTGAAGATCTGAAAGAAACATTTACCATTCTCTCTGAGGACTTCCTCCTTTGAGGTTTCACTTACACAACAAGACCACTTTTACTAGCCAAGTCTCCTCTCTCTCCTATAATGTATCTTGTCGTTAATAACCTGATTTACCACCATATCCTGTTTTGGGCTATGTTTGGAGCCAGCATTATTAATGTAACCCTCAAGATGGTATATAAGCTTCTGTACCCAGTTGAGAGGTTATAATAATCACTCTGTGATTGTCCCCAGTATACACATTAATACATTTGCGTGCCTTTTCTCCAATTAATGTGCCTTTTGGGAGTTGATTTTTCAGTAAACATTTGGAGGATGGAAGAAAAGTTTTCTCTTGGCTCCTACAACATGTTATCACTTATCAAAGGACAGCTGGGATGACTATAATACTATTAAACTTATGCAAATTATATTCAGAGAAAAAATACTACTGAAGATAAAGAGCAACATTTCATAATAAAAAGGTTTGAATTAATCAAGAGAACATAAAAATCTCAATGTAACATTCAATAAAAAGAGTCAAACTCTGAAAGATTTGAAGAGATTTATTCTGAAAAAAATATGAAGACCAACGGACTGTAACACAGCACTGCTGGGTGCTGAGAACATGTGCCCAAGAA
This sequence comes from Rhinopithecus roxellana, assembly GCF_007565055.1. NCBI lineage: Eukaryota > Metazoa > Chordata > Mammalia > Primates > Cercopithecidae > Rhinopithecus > Rhinopithecus roxellana. The sequence goes on along the minus strand of NC_044559.1, from coordinate 58,569,173 downwards.
GATTGGGCTACAGTTTGGTTTTATATATTCCGGGGAAACATGAGACATCAATCAATACATGTAAGATGTACATTGGTTTAATCCAGAAAGGTAGAAAACTCGAAGCAGAGGCTTCCAGGTCATAGGCGGATTCAAAGATTTTCTCATTGATAATTGGTTTAAAGAGTTATTATCTAAAGACCCCAAATCAATAGGAGAAAGTAGTGTCTGGGTTAAGATAAGGAGTTGTGGAGAAACAAGGTTTTATTATGTGGATGAACCCTCAAGGCAGCAGATTTCAGAGCTCTTATCAGTCCTAAAAATGTACAAGACACCTCCCAGTAGGGGTGTGTTGACAACTCATACAGCTGGGTGCCCCTCTGAGATGAAGCTTCCAGAGGAAGGATCAGGCAGCAACATCTGCTCTTCTGCCACATTGGCTGTTCTACAGCCCCCCCCCCCCCCCCCCCGCCGCTGGTGATATCCAGGCAAACAGGATCTGGAGTGGACCTCGAGCAAACTCCAACAGACCTGCAGCTGAGGGTCCTGACTGTTAGAAGGAAAACTAACAAACAGAAAGGACATCCACACCAAAACCCCATCTGTACGTTACCATTATCAAAGACCAAAGGTAGCTAAAACCACAAAGATGGGCAGAAACCAGAGCAGAAAAGCTGAAAATTCTAAAAACCAGAGCGTGTCTACTCCTCCAAAGGAATGCAGCTCCTCGCCAGCAATGGAGCAAAGCTAGACCGAGAATGACTTTGACGAGTTGAGAGAAGACAGCTTCAGATGATCAGTAATAACACACTTCTCCAAGCTAAAGGAGGATGTTTGAACCCATTGCAAAGAAGCTAAAAACCTTGAAAAAAGATTAGTCAAATGGCTAACTAGAATAAACCACATAGAGAAGTCCTTAAATGACCTGATGGAGCTGAAAACCATTGCACAAGAACTACGTGATGCATGTAAAAGTTTCAATAGCCAGGCGCGGTGGCTCAAGCCTATAATCCCAGCACTTTGGGAGGCTGAGACGGGCGGATCACGAGGTCAGGAGATCGAGACCATCCTGGCTAACACTGTGAAACCCCGTCCCTACTAAAAAAATACAAAAAACTAGCCAGGCGAGATGGCGGGCGCCTGTAGTCCCAGCTACTCGGGAGGCTGAGGCAGGAGAATACTTGAACCCGGGAGGCGGAGCTTGCAGTGAGCTGAGATCCGGCCGCTGCACTCCAACCTGGGCGACAGAGCAAGACTCCATCTCAAAAAAAAAAAAAAAAGTTTCAGTAGCCGACTTGATCAAGTGGAAGAAAGGGTATCAGTGATTGAAGATCAAATGAATGAAATGAAGTGAGCAGAGAAGTTTAGAGAAAAAGAGTAAAAAGAAATGAACAAAGCCTCCAAGAAATATGGTACTATGTGAAAAGACCAAATCTATGTCTGATTGGTGTACCTGAAAGTGATGGGGAGAATGGAATCAAGTTGGAAAACACTCTGCAGGATATTATCCAGGAGAATTTCCCCAACCTAGCAAGGCAGACCAACATTCAAATTCAGGAAATATAGAGAACTCCACAAAGATACTCCTCAAGAAGAGCAACTCAAAGACACATAATTGTCAGAGTCACCAAAGTTGAAATGAAGGAAAAATTGTTAAGGGCAGCCAGAGAGAAAGGTTGGATTACCCACAAAGGGAAGCCCATCAGACTAACAGCAGATCTTTTGACAGAAGCTCTACAAGCCAGAAGAGAATGGGGGCCAATATTCGACCTTCTTAAAGAAAAGAATTTTCAACCCAGAAATTCATGTCCAGTCAAACTAAGCTTCATAAGTGAAAGAGAAATACAATCCTTTACAGATAAAACAAATGCTGAGAGATTTTGTCACCACCAGACCTGCCTTACAAGAATTCCTGAAGGAAGTACTAAACATGGAAAGGAACAACTGGTACTGGCCACTGCAAAAACATGCCAAATTGTAAAGACCATCAATGCTAGGAACAAACTGCATCAATTAACGAGCAAAATAACCAGCTAACATCATAATGACAGGATCAAATTCACACATAATAATATTAACCTTAAATGTAAATGGGCTAAATGTTCCAATTAAAAGACACAGACTGGCAAATTGGATAAAGAGTCAAGACACATCAGTGTGCTATATTCAGGAGACCATCTCACGTTCAGCAACACACACAGGCATAAAATAAAGGGATGGAGGAAGATCTACCAAGCAAATAGAAACAAACAAACAAACAAAAAAAGCAAGAGTTGCAATTCTAGTCTCTGATAAAACAGACTTTAAACCAACAAAGATCAAAAAAGACAAAGAAGGCCATAATGGTAAAGGGTTCAATTCAACAAGAAGAGCTAACTATCCTAAATATATATGCACCCAATACAGGAGCACCCAGATTCATAAAGCAAGTCCTTAGAGGCCTAAAAAGAGACTTAGACTTCCACACAATAATAATGGGAGACTTTAACACCTCACTGTCAACATTAGACAGATCAACAACACAGAAAGTTAACAAGGATATCCAGGAATTGAACTCAGCTCTGTAGCAAGCAGACCTAATAGACATCTACAGAACTCTCCACCCTAAATCAACAGAATATACATTCTTCTCAGCACCCCATCACACTTATTCCCAAATTGACCACATAGTTGGAAGTAAAACACTCCTCAGCAAATGTAAAAGAACAGAAATTATAACAAACTGTCTCTCAGACCACAGTGCAATCAAACTAGAACTCAGGACTAAGAAACTCACTCAAAAACCACTAAATTATATGGAAACTGAACAATCTGCTCCTGAATGACTACTGGGTACATAACGAAATGAAGGCAGAAATAAAGATGTTCTTTGAAACCAATGAGAACAAAGACACAATATGCCAGAATCTCTGGGGCACATTTAAAGCAGTGTGTAGAGGGAAATTTATAACTCTAAATGCCCACAAGAGAAAGCAGGAAAGATCTAAAATTGACACCCTCACATTACAATTAAAAGAACTAGAGAGGCAAGAGCAAACACATTCAGAAGCTAGCAGAAGGCAAGAAATAACTAAGATCAGAGCAGAACTGAAGGAGATAGAGACACAAAAAAAAAAACCCTTCAAAAAAATCAATGAATCCAGGAGATGTTTTTTTGAAAAGATCAACAAAGTACTGAGACCATTAGCAAGACTAATAAAGAAGAAAAGAGAGAAGAATCAAATAGACTCAATAAAAAATGATAAAGGGGATACCACCACCAATCCCAAAGAAATACAAACTACCATCAGAAAGTACTATAAATACCTCTACACAAATAAACTAGAAAATCTAGAAAAAATGGATAAATTCCTGAACACATACACCCTCCAAGACTAAACGAGGAAGAAGTTGATTCCCTAAATAGACTGATAACAGGTTCTGAAATTGAGGCAATAATTAATAGCTTACCAACCAAAAAAAAAAAGTCCAGGACCAGATGGATTCACAGCCGAATTCTACAAGAGGTACAAAGAGGAGCTGGTATCATTCCTTCTGAAACTATTCCAATCAATAGAAAAAGAGGCAATCCTCCCTAACTCATTTTATGAGGCCAGCCTCATCCTGATACCAAAGCCTGGCAGAGACACAACAAAAAAAGAGAATTTTAAACCATTATCCCTGATGAATATTGATGCAAAAATCCTCAATAAAATACTGGCAAACAAAATCCAGCAGCACATCAAGAAGCTTATCCAATATGATCAAGTTGACTTCATCCGTAGGATGCAAGGCTGGTTCAGTATACACAATCGATAAATGTAATCCATCATATAAACAGAACCAAAGACAAAAACCACACGATTATCTCAATAGATGCAGAAAAGACCTTCGACAAGATTCAATAGCCCTTCATGCTAAAAAACTCTCCAATAAATCAGGTATCTTTGGGACGTATTTCAAAATAATAAGAGCTATTTATGACAAACCCACAGCCAATATCATACTGAATGGACAAAAACTGGAAGCATTCCCTCTGAAAACTGGCACAAGACAGGGATGCTCTCTCTCACCACTCCTATTCAACATAGTGCTGAGAGTTCTGGCCAGGGCAATCAGGCAAGAGAAAGAAATAAAGGGTATTCAGTTAGGAAAAGAGGAAGCCAAATTGTCCCTGTTTGCAGATGACATGATTGTATATTTAGAAAACCCCATCATCTCAGCCCAAAATCTCCTTAAGCTGATAAGCAGTGTCAGCAAAGTCTCAGGACACAAAATCAATGTGCAAAAATCACAAATATTCCTATATGCCAATAATAGACAAACAGAGAGCCAAATCATGAGTGAGCTCCCATTCACAATTGCTTCAAAGAGAATAAAATACCAATGACTTTCTTCACAGAATTGGAAAAAACTAAAGTTCACATGGAACCAAAAAAGAGCCTGCATTGCTAAGACAATCCTAAGCCAAAAGAACAAAGCTGGAGGCATCACGCTACCTGACTTCAAACTATACTATAAGGCTACAGTAATCAAAACAACATGATACTGGTACTAAAACAGAGATATAGACCAATGGAACAGAACAGAGCCCTCGGAAATAATACCACACATCTACAACCATCCGATCTTTGACAAACCTGACAAAAACAAGAAATGGAGAAAGGATTCCCTATTTAATAAATGGTGCTGAGAAAACTGACTAGCCGTAACTAGAAAGCTGAAACTGGATCCCTTCCTTACACCTTATACAAAAATTAATTCAAGATGGATTAAAGACTTAAATGTTAGACCTAAAACCATAAAAGCCCTAGAAGAAAATCTAGGCAAGTACCATTCAGGACATAGGCATGGGCAAGGACTTCATGACTAAAACACCAAAAGTGATGACAACAAAAGCCAAAATTGACAAATGGGATCTATTTAAACTAAAGAGCTTCTGCACAGCAAAAGAAACTACCATCAGAGTGAACAGGCAACCTAGAGACTGGGAGAAAATTTTTTCAATCTACCTATCTGACAAAGGGCTAATATTCAGAATCTACAAAGAACTTAAACAAATTTACAAGAGAAAATCAACCCCATCGAAAAGTGGGCAAAGGATATGAACAGACACTTCTCAAAAGAAGACATTTATGCAGCCAACAAATACATGAAAAAATACTCATCATCACTGGCCATCAGAGAAATGCAAATCAAAACCACAATGAGATATCATCTCATACCAGTTAGAATAGCAATCATTAAAAGTCAAGAAACAGCAAGTGCTGGAGAGGATGTGGAGAAATAGGAATGCTTTTACACTGTTGGTGGGACTGTAAACTAGTTCAACCATTGTGGAAGACAGTGTGGCAGTTCCTCAAGGATCTAAAACTAGAAATACCATTTGACCCAGCCATCCTATTACTGGGCATATACCCAAAGGATTATAAATCATGCTGCTATAAAGACACATGTACACATATGTTTATTGTGACACTATTCACAATAGCAAAACTTGGAACCAACCCAAATGTCCATCAATGATAGACTGGATTAGGACAATGTGGCACATATACACCACAGAATATAATGCAGCCATAAAAAAGGATGAGTTCATGTCCTTTGTAGGGACATAGATGAAGCTAGAAAGCATCATTCTGAGCAAACTGTCACAAGGACAGAAAACCAAACACTACATGTTCTCACTCATAGGTGGGAACTGAACAATGAGAACACTTGGACACAGGGTGGGGAACGTCACACGCTGGGCCTTGTTGTGGGGTAGGGGGAGGAGGGATGGATAGCATTAGCAGATATACCTAATGTAAATGATGATTTAATGGGTGCAGCACACTAACATGACACTGTATACATATGTAACAAGCCTGTGCATTGTGCACATGTACTCTAGAACTTAAAGTATAATAATAATAATAATACAAAATTTCAATTTCCTTCAATGCCTGCTGTCTGTCATGTGATATTATACTACAATCAGGTTGGAATTTGGTGTCTTACTGCTACAGTCTACTTTGCCAGTCACAAGATCTCTGTTTTAAGTTTAATGCTGGTCATTTTTGCCTAAACTGCAAAGTGAGAGTATGAGGCACCGCTGAACCCACTTTCCCATCCTGGTCTAAACTAGATTTTCAGTTTTACTTTGGACTGCTCTTGGCTGAAAGGGGTGTCTATCAGTTGGTTGAGGAGTTCAAAATTTTATATTTGTTTTACAAACTGAACTCAGGTTCAGCTGCTTGACACTTGAAAAGCCAAACAGGAGAAGCAAGGTGTGGTGGAAGAAAAGCAGGTCTGTTGAAGTGCCAGTAGCTTGAGAAATGGTGAGACTCACGTCTCAAAATCTATCTCAAATTCAACAGCTAGCTAAAGAGTTTTTAAAAAGAGAGGTGGTGTGGAAACTATGTGCAGGAGTGGTGTGGGGTGCAGGTGTGCTTTTTATTTTCTGATGGTTATCTTGAGGCATGGACTATCCAGTGGCTAGCTGGCATCATCTTGGCAGCGGCAGGGTTTTGGGTTAACTACGCGTCAGTTTATTCTTGGAAGGGAGAAAATTGCAACCGCCATCTCCACTTCATGCCTGGATTGTTTCAAGATTGGCCTTTGGAATTCTCAAGCAAACAAGTAGTTAGAAATATGCGTAGCAAGAAACAAAGCAAGCTTACCTGTAGAGTAAGCTGGTAACCTGGCTATACCAGCTACACCAATTGTTTGTGAATTTAATCACATCGCTTTAAAATACAGAAAGCAAAAGCTGATAGAACCACAATGAGAGAGAGAAAATTTCACAAAAATATTAAGAGATTTCAAAACTCCTATTTCAATAATTGTTAGAAAAAGTACAAAGAAAATCAATAAGGATATAGGCTATTTGAACAGTACTGTCAACCAACTTTAGCTAGTTTGTATTTCTAAAACACTTCACCCAACAATAGCAAAATACAAATTTTTTTATATGGACACAGAGCATTTACCAAAGAATTGCAAGTTTCAGTTTGCAAAATACATTTTTGTAAGAATTATTTATTTATTGAAACAAGGTCTCATTCTGTCACTCAGGCTGGAGTGCAGTGGTGTGATCTTGGCTCACTGCAGCCTCCTCCTCCTGGGCTTAAGCAACACTTCCACCTCAGCCTTCCTAGTAGCTGGGACTACAGGCACCCACCACCATGCCCAGCTAATTTCCTATGTTTTTGTAGAGATACGGTTTCACCATGTTGCCCAGGCTGTTCTCGAATGCCCCAGCTCAGGCCATCTGCCTACCTTGGGCTCCCAAACTGCCGGGATCATTTTTGTAACTTTTAAAGTCTTATTATAGAAACTTATTATATGAATATAATTAAATTAAATTAGAAATCAATATGAGAAAGAGATCTTCAAAATTTTACAAAACATGGAAGCTAAATGGTTATGCTAAGTAACCCATGAGTCAAGAAAAACAAAAGGGAAATAAGAAACTTTATCAATAAAAATAAAAGCATGACACATTATGTGTGGGGATGCTATTGTGCTGTACTTACATAGAAACTTGGAACAAGGAATTTCTATGTTAGAAATGAAGAAAGAAGTCTAACCAATGACTTTAGCTACCAATATAAGTCCTGAAAAGGAGAACAAATTAAATACAAAGTAAGCAAAAAATAAGTAAAACAAAAATTAGAACTGAAATCAATAGAACATAAGACAAAAAGGAATTGGATATTTGAAAGACTAATAAAATTAATCTATAAAATGATATAAATAAAAGACACAAATTACAAATATCAGAAATTAGAAAGGTGATATCTGTACTGAATTTATAGGTATAAAGAAAATTAAGAATATATTGTGAATTAATTTATGACAAAAATTCAACAACTTAGATAGCATGAACACGTCCCTTTAATATACAAACTACTTAGTTCAATCAAGAAGAAATATTTAAATAGTCTCATGACTGTTAAAAAAAAAAAAATGAGTCTGTCGTTAGGAGCTTTCCCATAAAGAAAACTCCAGGGCTAGGTAGCTTCACTGTTAAATTCTACCAAGCATTTGAGAATTAAACTCTGACTTTTAATCCTTGCTCAAATATTTTCCAAAGTGCCTGGGGAAAGTTATGCCTTCCAAGACATAAAATCTTATTAAACAGGTCTCTGAGATCCAGTATATTCTGGCTCACTTTCCAGACTGATTCTGATATGGCATCACATAACAGATAACAGACCCACTTATCTAAACTTAAGCATTTCTCTCCACTGACTTCAAGTTTTTAGACAAAGCTTAGCTCTTCAAACAATTGCTTACTAAAGAATCCCTAAACTCACCTATGACTTGTAAGCCTCTGCTTTGAGGTACCCTGCCTTTTGGGGCCAAATCAATATATTCCTCCCATGCATCGATTCATGATTTTACCTACATTTTCGATCTCCCTGAAATGTACAAAATCAAACTACAACCCAACCACCATGGGAGCTCTTCCTCAGGACCTCTTGACACTGTGTTTCCCCGGGCTGTGGTCACTCATGTTGGCTCAGAATAAAGCTTTTAAAATACTTTGATAGAATTTGGGTTTTGCATCAACAGTTTTAACATTAAAAAGTTAAATCAATCAACAAACATAGTTTTGGCTATATCACGTATATACTTTGCAAACTGTAACTCTCATACTTACAACTAGAAAAAATAAAAACAAAAAATAAATTACTTCTGTGCAATTAATCAGAGAACTTACGTCTCAGGGCAACCTGCCACTCTGACATCTAGAGAGCAAAGCAAGTGAGAGAAATACAACTGAGATCGGTCTGAGCAGAGGCTAGTGGAAGGACAAGCTAGTGAACACACTTTAATGGTAATTTTGACAAATATATTTGGAGTAAGGAGATACTTTCCTGGATTGTACCCCCAGAAAACCCACCCAGTTCTCTCAGTAAAGAGCAAAAAGTAAAAAAAAGAAAAAAAAAAAAAAAAGAGAGAGAGAGAAAGCAAAATCCTCACATTATAGACAGAAAGGAGAAAGAACCATTTACAAATACGAACAATGAATTCTCCATAAAAAGGTTTCTGTCCAAGGGAAATTTATCAAGCTTTATCTGATCTCAAAAAAGTGCATTTATTTAATTCCAGCCCCTTGTTATCTTCCTGTATCATGATGGGGCTCAGAAAACAATACTCCAAGATGAATGCCTTGGAAGCAGTATCAGAAGCATTTTTATTCAACATTACACTAGAGATTCTAGTCAGAGCAATAGGGCAAGAAAAAGAGTTAAAAGGCATCCATATTGAAAAGAAAAACTGTCTTTATTTATGATAGAAATAAATGAAGATTGTAGATTCTGTGAAATTTTCTACGTAAATAAAGACAGGATTCAGGATTGAGTTTCAACATGAATTTTGAAGGGGACACAAACAGTCAAATCATAGCAGTACCCATAATATGATGTGATAAAGTGGCAACTTACCTCTGTGATTTCTTCTCGAAAACCTATAAGTTAAGCATAATAATGAGGAAAACATTAGAAAAGGTTCCTTTAGTGAGGCATCCTACAGTATACCTGACTAGTACGTCTCAAACTGTTCAGGTTATGAAAAACAAGGACATTCTGAGCAACTGTCATAGCCATGAGGAGCCAAATTGTGAACTCCCAATAACTAAATGACAATAAATATAAATGTAAAGATGGGATTCTGGAACAGATAAAGGACATTAGGCAAAAACTAAAAAATTGGAATGAACTATGGACTTTAGTTAATAATAATAACACATCAATATTAGTTCAGTAATTATAACATGTACACTATATGTGTATAATTTATTCTTAAAGATAATTGAATTTAGAAGTAAAGGAGAGCTTTCTGTATTTATAAAAATTTTGTAGATACAGTTTACTATATTAATATATTAAATAAAAACATTATTATATTAATAGACATGTGTTTGAAAAACTCAGCATCCATTTATGATTTTTAAAAAATTATCAGCAAACTAAAAGTACAAAGAAACAACTTCCTCAGTCTTTACACAGGAACTACTGGCCAGGTGCCGTGGCTTACACCTGTAATCCCAGCACTTTGGGAGGCCAAGGTGGGTGGATCACCTGAGGTCAGGAGTTTGAGATCAGCCTGCCCAACATGGCAAAACCCTGTTTCTACTAGAAATACAAAAAATAAGCCGGGTGTGTTGGTGGGCACCTGTAATCCCAGCTACTCTGGAGACTGAGGCAGGAGGATGGTGTGAACTCTGGAGGTGGGGGTTGCAGTGAGCAGAGATTGTGCCACTGCACCCCAGCCTGGATCACAAGAGTGAAACTCCATCCCCCCACAAAAAAACAGGGTCTACAAAAAACAAATGAACAAACAAAAGAAGCAACTCATTAACATACTTAATGGTGACAAGTAGAATGCTTTACTTCTAAGGTCAAGAACAATGCAAATATGTCTTTGTTCATCATTTTAATTCAATATTACACTAGAGATTCTACTAAGTGCAATAAGGCAAAAAAAAAAAAAAACATTAAAAGGTATCCATATTGAAAGGAAAAACTGTCTTTATTTATGATAGAAATAAATGAAGTTTGTAGATTCCGTGAGATTTTCTACATAAATAAAGACTATCATTGTCATGGAATCTTCAAAGAAACTACAAAAAAAAGGGTACTTGAACTAATATATTAGTTTAGCAAGGTTTAGGATACATGATCAGTATACAAAAATTCATTTAATGTCTACATACTGGTAACAATCTGAACATGAAATAAAAGAAATAATAACATTAATGAAAACACTACACTTCAGCTATGAAAATATGATGATGGCAGATAAGCACATTGAAAGATGCTCAACACCATTAGCCATTATGGAAAGGCAAATTAAAACCATAGTGACGTATCATTATACACATATTACAAAGGCTTAGTTTGACAATACCAAGTATTGATGAGAACATGGAGTTACTATAACTCTCATAAGCTTCTTGTAGAAATGTAAAATAGTACAAATACTTCAGGAAAAGTTTGAATTTTTCTTTGAGAAAATTAAACATATGCCTACCATATTATTCAGTGATTCCATTCCTAGGTATTTACACACACAGCTGAGAGTATGTGTCCATACAAAGGCTTTCACACGTATTCATGGCAGTTGCCTCTGTAATAGCCAAAACCTAGACGCAACTTAAATGTCTGTCATGAGGTAAGTAGATAAGACAGCTGTGGTATATCTGTAAATGGAACACTATTCAGCAATAAAAAAGAGTGAAATATTGATACACATTATAACATGTATGAATGTCAAAATAATTATGCTGAGTACAATAAATTAGGCAAAACTTCATAAATTCTAGAAAATACAAACCAATCCATGGTTGCTTCAGAATAGGATGGGGCATAGAGTCATAGAAGACACAGATTACAAAGTGGCACAAGGAAAGTGTGAGGAATAGTGGATATGTTAATTACTATAATATGGATATGTCGAATGTTATGAAAGTTTTATGCGTATCTGTGGGTGTAAACATTAATCAAATTGTGCAATGTAAATATAAAAATATTTAAACTTTAATAAGATTCAAAGAGTGGAGATAAAGTGAGTAAAATAACTTTTTCCGCAGACAAACTTAATTGAGGAGACCCAAGACAAATCTTGGTAAGCAATTTTCTTGAATAAGTGGCAAATTCCATTCTCAAGATAGATTCCCAGCCTTGCAGAGGCTGTATCCTTGATTCTATCTTTGTGTTCCACAAATGACCTCTTAAATGACAGAATATTCATCACCTTTAAACCTCTCCTGCAATTTAGTTCTAGATGAAAATTAACCTGGCTAATATAATTAGCATTTATGGGTTATTAATTAGCTCTGCAGAGACCATGTGCTCATGTCAAAAGGCTTCCTGGACAATATGCAGAAGCATTAAATATAAAAATCAAAAAGATTCTAGCAGCAGATTCATTTGTTTAGCATAGTTTTCTGGAAATGGATATCATCTCTTCCTTTGAATTGATTTTCCATCTGTATTCAAACAACTTAAGAATTCAAAATATACTGTGGAGCTTAAGGGGGTGGGGAAAATGATAATTGTAACAGTGGCAACAATTATACCAGATGTGCATGAGGTAAATAATGAAAGAATAATTACAATACAAAGAATTTTTAAACTTAAGTATAAATACGTTTGAAAATTAACTGTATGCCTATTTTAATAAATGTAGGCATACTTTGGAGATATTGTAGGTTTGCTTCCCGACCACAATAAACTGAATATCACAATAGAGTGAGGCAACATTTTGTCCTGGTGCGTATAAAAGTATGTGTGCACTATATAATGGTTTATAAAGTGTGTAATAACATTATGTATGAAAACACAATGTACATATCTTAATTAAAAATGTATTATTGCTAAAATATGCTAAAGATCACCTGAGTCTTCAGAATGTCTTAATCTTTTTGCTGGAGCTTCTGACTGGTTACGATGGTGACTGCTGAAGTTTGGGATGGCTGTGGCAATTTTTTAAAATAAGAAAGCAATGAAGTTTGCTGTATCAATTGACTCTTTCATGAAATATTTCTATATAGCAAGCAACACTATTCGGTAACATTTTACCCACAGTCAAACTTCTTTCCAAATTGGAGTCAATCCTCTCAATGCCTGAAGTAGCTTTATCAACTAAATCTATTTAATATTCCAAATTGTTTGTTGTCATTTCAACAATGTTCATGACATCTTCACCAGGAGTCAAGAAACCACTTTCTTTGCTTATTCCTTAGAAGGAACTCCTCTTTCATTAAAACGTTATCATCAGACTGCAGTGATTCAGTCACATCTTCAGGCTCCACTTCTAATTCTAATTCTCTTGCTATTTCTACCACAACTGCAGTTTCTTTGTCCACTGTAGTCTTCAATACCTCACAGTCATCCATGAGCGTTGAAATCAATGTCTTCCTAACTCCCATTAATGTTTATATTTTGACCTCCTTTCATGAAATGCTCTTAATGGCATCTAGAATGGTAAATTCTTTCCAGAAGATTTTCAATACTTTACCAGATCCATCAAAGGAATCCTATCTGTGGCAGCTATAGTCTTATAAATTGTATTTCTTAAATAATAATGCTTGAAAGTTGAAATTACTCCTTGATCCATGTTTCATTAGGAGGCATGAAAACAGCATTAATATCCTTGTACATCTCCATCAGAGCTTTTTGGTGACTGGTTGCATTGTCAATGAAAAGTCATATTGTGAAACAAATATGTTTATTTCTAAGCAATAAGTCTCAAACATGGGCTTAGAATACTCAGTAAACCATGCTATAAACAGTCGTGCTCTCATCTGGGCTTAGGTGTTCATTTATAAAGCACCAGCGTAGTAGATTTCATATAATTTTTAAGGGCTATAGGATTTTCTGGGTGGTGAATGAACCGTGGTTTCAATTTAAAGTCATTTATTTTGATTTAACCTGAGAGCTGTGTAACTCTCCCTTGAACACTTAGAGGTCATTGTAGGGTTATTAATTAGCCTAATTTCAATATTGTTGTCTTCAGGCAATTAAGGAGGCCTGAGGAGAGGAAAGGAGATTTGTGAACCACTGATTGGTGGAGTAATCAGAGTGCATACATTTTTTTTTTTAAGTTTGGGTGTAGTTATGGCACCCCCAAACAATTACAATAGTAACATCAATGATTACTGATTACAGATCACATAACAGATATAATAATAATTAAAAAGTTTAAAATTTGAGAATTACCAAAATGTGACACAGACAAGAAGTGAGGACATGCTGTTGGAAAAAATGGTACTGCTAGAGTTGCTCCATGATGGGTTGCCATAAACCTTCAATGTTTTAAAAAATGCAGCATCTGCAAAGTACTACAAAATGAAGTACAATAAAATGAGCTATGCCTCTACTAATATAAGTGGCTTTTAAAACGCAAAATAGTAATTTTTGCTTAACCACGTATTAGAGCCATGGCATAATTACCTCAGTGGATTGTCTTGTTAGAGTTCAGATTAATTTTGGATATTTTTATTTTCCCCTGTAAAAGAAGTTTCCAACTTACTTTATTAAGTCATTTATGTAGCAGGAAGGCTGAGAGGGGTCGACGTGTGAGGAACGATACTTCCTCTCTTACAACCTAAGCACATCAGTGAAATGTTTTTGAGATAAAGGTAATTTAAATTGAAAATTTAGATACCAAAGTGTTTATGTACATTGCAATATCAGCAACTGTGCTTGTATTTTTTTCCGCTGCTGGGTGGTTAAAAAATAAAATCTGACAAAGGAAAAAGTGAGTGGAATAAAAATTCCCCACTGTTGAAAATGAGAATTATATTAGTATATTTGTCATGTGTTTTTCTATTGTATCAGTGCCCAGTATTCAACTATTGGTAAAAATGAGGCCAGGCATGGTGGCTCACATTTGTAATCCCAGTTGTGGGCGGCTGGGGCAGGTGGATCACCTGAGGTCATGAGTTCAAGACCAGCCTGGCCAACATGGTGAAACCCCATCTCTACTAAAAATACAAAAAGTAGTCTGGTGTGGTGGCATTCACGTGTAGTCCCAGTTATGCAGGAGGCTGAGACAGGAGAATCGCTTGAACCCAGGAAGCAGAGGTTGCAGTGAGCCGAGATTGCACCACTGCAATCCCATCTGGGAGACAGAGCGAGACTATGTCTCAAAAAAACAAAACAAAACAAAAATAAACTATTTGTAAAAATGAAGAAAGTTTAGCTAAACTGTGTTAAATCTGTTGTTAAATGTGTTAGGCATTCTATAAAATATGAAGACCTATCTAAACACTATTTTACAATCATCTTGCAATGATTAACCTATTGCATGAATATAAACCTCAATAAATGTTAAAGAACTAGCACAGATAAAAGGAGCATTTGAAATGACTAAGTGCTTCAACAAGTAAAAAAATGTTATATTTTTACAAAAAGTTTTAAATTATTTGACTAGCAACTACTAATAATTGAAGCTATATGTACTCTGCATACAAAATCTAACTTAAAAAATGAGTTAAATGGTCTCAAAACCTGCTGTGTTCATTCACTTTTTAGTAATGCAGAATCCCTGTAACTGCTAAATATCTGTTTTAACTTCTCATATATTGCACTTCTGTGATGAAAATAATTAAGATACACTCTTTTTAAAAAGCGTTCTATCACTTATGCATTTACTCTGTCAAACATTTTTAAAAATTTAAAGGCCAAAAAGAAAAGAAAAGTGGTATTTTTCTCTTAGATTGTATGTCTACTTACCTTATAATTAAGGGCTCACAGTGCTGAAGTATAGTAGGCTATATAGTTGAATACAAAAGGCATTTACAGCTGAATAGCTGTAGAGAAAAAGGGGAAAATGGGAATCATGGGCAAAACCAGATTAACATAGATAATAAGAGATTTTTTATGCCAAATGGTATACTCAAAATTGGTACCTTTATGACTTTGCTGGTATTAAAATTTAAATTCTGACAAGAAGATAATTTACCTTGAATCAAATTTACCTACAAAACAATGACACTTGTAGCAAATACTGTTAATTCCGACAAATAAAAATAATTTTTCTACTTCTTGTCAAGATAATTTCAGGTAACTTGTAGCTTGAGTTTTGCAAGGAAAATTTTGCCATGTAAAAATGTTGCCTTAATTTCATAATCTAAGTCAAAATGTGTGCTTCTTTATCACCAAACAATAGGGACTAATTATGGAAATTTTCAGGGAGGTTGAAAACTTTTATGGTTTTATTTTATTTGTATTCAGAGCAAGGATACCTGATAAAATTCTCTACTTTTCTTGGAAAACGTGAGAACTCCAGCCTTGAGCAGCTCCTTTATTAATGTTACCTATTGACTTCTCAGTGAGCGCCCATTAGTGCAGATGCTCCTTGACTTACAAGGGGCTTATGTCCTGATAAATTAAATTTTCACCTTAAGTTTAAAATATTGCTAAGTTTAAAAATGCATTTAATACAGACTTAGCCTAGCCTACCTTAAACATGCTCAAAATACTTACATTAGCCTACAGTTCGATAAAATGTATAACACAAAGTCTATTTTACAATGAAGTGTTGAATAGCTCATGTAATTTATCGAATACTGTACTGAAGGTGAAAAACAGAATGGTTGTATGGGCACTTGAAGTAAGGTTTCTAGATAGTGTGCACAGCTTTCACATTATTATAAAGTTGAAATAATTCAAAACATTGGAAGTTAAGGAATGTTTTATTTCTCCAAAGATGATAAGAATTAAAGGTCGGGTGCGGTGGCTCACACCTGTAATCCCAGCACTCTGGGAGGCCGAAGCGGGCAGATCATGAGGTCAGGAGATCAAGACCATCCTGGCTAACACAATGAAACCCCGTCTCTACTCAAAATACAAAAAACTAGCCAAGTGTGGTGGCGGGCACCTGTAGTCCCAGCTACTCGGGAGGCTGAGGCAGGAGAATGGCATGAACCTGGGAGGCAGAGGTTGTAGTGAGCCGAGATTGTGCCACTGCACTCCAGCCTGGGTGACAGAGTGAGACTATGTCTCAAAAAAAAAAAAAAAAAAAAGAATTAAAGTAAGTATTTGGAAATATTCTTATATCTCCAAATTACATGTAGATAATTCCTGTTGGTTAAGATCATATGTCCTGAGTCAAAGAAATCTGTTGACAGATGACTTGTAAATTTTTGCATTTGCTTTTATCAGAAACTGTTAGAGAACTTCAATGGTTTTAACAATTCACAAATAATCTATCTTTTAATCATTTGCAAAACAGAAGATAATAGGTAAGAGTAGTTATTAGAGAAAAATAAAATATTCTTTATGTATGTCTGAAGAAAAAAGAAAGAATAAAAAATTGTGTCATATTCATGAATTTAAACAATAATATAAACTAATACTGTTTGTATGAAAATACCTTTGATTACTCAAATAATTTTCTTAAATATTAATGAATACATTGAAGATTCATCTGTTTTAGCAAAATGCTGATCAGACATTTAGTATTTTAAATTCAATGGTAGAAAATACAGTCAAGCAAATTTGTGAAATATGAACATGTAGAAACAAATTTAGCTTTAATTCTTACCTGTTCTGGTTAGTTAGTGGTGAATTCATTATTTAACAACCTGAGTATTGAGTATTTTATATTGTAAGCAACTCTTATCAGCAGAGAAGTGTTTTATAATATAGAGTCTGAACAACAAAGCTGTTATAAGGCCACACAATTTGTTTTATAGTTTCTCATTAATTAAAACTAATCTATGCTTAAAAGGATATTTATTTTTCTGATTTTATATTCTATTTGATTAAAAGGGAAGCTAACATAATTTTCTATTTAAATTTTCTTAAGTTAAATAGCATGTAAGGTTTACCTCTGCAGCTACTTACTAGCTGCCTGACTTTGGGCAAAATCCTTGATCTCTCTGTCTCACTTTTCATGTCTGTAGATTATGGATAATAATAGTACGTTCTTCACTGGAGTTTTGTACTGATTAAGTAAAATTATCTAGCAAAAATGTGCATAATATAATTTCTGGATTACAGAAATATAAAATTATGCCTCTCTATCATTGTTCTTATTTATTATATCATACAACATACATTTTTATAAGAATCTTAGGAAGACTTTATGCTCATCTTACTACTATGTATTAAAGCACTTTTCTTGAAAACTTTTCTCTTTAATCTTAAAGCCTACAAATCATGTTATTGGTAACTATATTAATCCATTCTCCACTGCCATAATGAAATACCTGATACTGAGTAATTTATAAACCAAAAAGGTTTAATTGGCTTATGGTTCCACTGGCTGTACAAGAAGCATGATGCTAGCCATCTACTCAGCTTCTTGTGAGGGTCAGGAAACTTACAATCATGGCAGAAAGTGAAGAGGAAGTAGGTTCATCTTACATTGCTGAAGCAAGGGCAAGAGAGAGAGGTTGGGAGGAGGTACTACACACTTTTAAACAACCAGATCTCATGAGAACAACACCAAAGAGATGGTGCTAAACCATTCATGAAAGATCTTCCCCCGTGATCTAATCACCTCCCACCAGGCCCTATGTCCAATACTGAGGATTACCATTGAATAAGAGAATTGGATGGGGACATGGATCCAAACCATGTGATTCCACCCCGACCCCTCCAAAATCTCATGTCCTCACATTGCAAAATACAATCATCACTTCCCAATAGTCCCCAAAGACTTAAGTCATTCCAATATTAACTCAGAAATCCCAAGTCTAAAGTCTCATCTAAGACAAGGCTATTGCCTTCTGCCTATGAATCTGTAAAATCAAAACGAGTTAGTTACTTCCAAGATACAATGAAAGTATAGGCATTTGGCAAATACTCCCATTCCAAAAAGAAGTTGTTTGCCAAAATAAAGAGGCTACAGGCACCACGCAATTCTAAAACCCAGCAGAGCAGTCATTAAACCTTAAAGTTTCAAAATAATCTTCTTTGACTCCATGTTTCATATCCAGGGCACACTGGTGCAATGGGTGAGCTTCCAAGGCCTTGGCCTGCTCTGCCTCTATGACTTTGCCGGATTCGTCTCCTGTGGTTTCTCTCAGGGACTGGCATTGAGAGCCTATGGCTTTTCCAGGTACAGGGTGCAAGCTGCTAGTGGTGTCTGGAGGATGGTGGCCCTCTTCTCACAGCTTCACTAGGCAGTGCCTCAGTGGGGACTCAACTCCATATTTCCCCCCTACATTGTCCTAGTAGAGGTTCTTCATGAGGGCTCCATCACTGCAGCAGACTTCTGCATAGACATCCAGGCTTTTCCATACATCTTCTGAAATCTAGGCAGAAGCTCTGAAGCCTCAGCTCTTATACTCTGCACTCACAGGCTTAACAGCCTGTGGAAACCACCAAGGCTTACAGCTTCCAAACTCTGAAGTAATTGCCTGAGCTGTACCTGGACTCCATTGAGTCACAGCTGGAGCTAGAGTGGCTGGGATGCAGGGAGCAGTGTCCTGATGCTGTGCAGGGCAATGAGGCCCTGGGCCTGGCCCAAGAAACCATTCTTCCCTCCTAGAATTCCTGGCCTGTGATGGGAGTGACTGCCACAAAAGTCTCTGAAATGCTTTCCAGGCTTTCTCTCCATTCCCTTGGCTGTCAGCACTTGCCTTCCTTTAGTTATACAAATATCTGCAGCCTGCTTGAATTCCTTTCCTGCAAATGGGCTTTTCTTTTCTATCATATGGCCATGGTACAAATTTTCCAAACCTTTTAAATATAAGTTCTAATTTCAGGTTACTTTTTTTGCTCATGCATATGAGCATAGGTTTTTAGAAAGCCCCACTCCTCGGTACCAATTTTCTACATTAGCCTATTCTTGTACTGCTGTAAAAAAATACATGACGCTGGATAATTTATAAACAAAGAGGTTTAATTGGTTCATAGTTCCACGTGCTGTACAGAAAGCATGATGCTTGCCCTCTGCTTGGCTTCCTGGGAGGCCTCAGGAAACTTACAATCATAGTGGAAAGTGATGGGAAAGCAGCCTCATCTTACATGGCCAGCACAGGACCAAGAAGTCAGGGGGAGATGCTTCACAGGTTTAAACAACCACATCTCGTGAAAACTCTATTATGAGAATAACACCAAAGGGATGGTGCTAACCCATTCCTGAAGAATCCATGCCCATGATCCAATCACCTCCCAGCAGGCCCCACCTTTAACATTGGGGATTATAATTTAACACAGGATTTGGATGGGGACACAGATCCGAACCATATCAGTAAGACTGCCTAACTGCTAAGTATTTTAGGGAACTGTTTATGATTCTCTCATATACGTATCTGTAATTATCAGGATAGGCCAACTTATGTGTTAGTAATGATCTCCAAATTTTGGTAGTTTATTTAAAGGCAACATTCCTTCATGAGTTAGCCCATCCTTCTAAGCTGCTTTGATTTCATGACAGTTCATATTAATAAGTGTCCTGATAATGTGGCAGTGCAAGAGAGAACTGCACAACAGCTTCTACATGCTTATAACTGGAATTGACATACCTCATATTCACATTATATTGGTCCAAGTCAATTACTTGGTGTGTCCCCACCCAAATCTTATGTTAAATTGTAATCAGTGTTGGAAGAGGGGCCTGGTGGGAGGTGATTGGAACATGGAAGTAGACATTCCCCTTGCTGTTCTCATGATAGTGAGTGAGTTCTCATGAGACCTGGTTGTTTAAGTATGTGGTACCTCCCCCTTCTCTCTCTTCCTCCTGCTCCACCCATGTAAGATGTGCCTCTTTTCTCTTTGCCTTCTACCATAATTGTAAGTTTTCTGAGGCCTCCTCAGCCAGACTTTCTGTACAACCTGTAGAACCAGGAGACAATTAAACCTCTTTTCTTTATACATTTATAAATAACACAGTCTCAAGTAGTTCTTTTTAGCAATGCAAGAATGAACTAATACACTGATCTTCAAGGAAACAGGGAAATACAATCCTCCCTTGTGCTTAGTGGGGTGAACTGGATAACGATAAAGAGCAAAGGTGCTTAGCAAAATAAAATAAATTTCTTAAGAAAAATAGTTTGCTATACTTTATGTCTCCACTGTTGTTTTTCTTTCACTCTTACATGTAATTCAATGTATTTCACTCTTACATGTAATACATTGTGCATCTTAAATTTTTCTAGAACAAGGTGAGGTAAAATGACTGTGCCTTCAGAGAAGGGAGCTTTGTCTTATCTGGAGTAGCCTCAACACCTGTAATAGTGCTTGGCAAAGATAGAAATATATTAAGTTATTAATCAGCAAAAGATCGTAACAAAAGGAATATTTTTTAATAATTAAAATAACTACTAGCATATGCTTTAATATGTTTTGTTTTGTACATCCCCATGGACACAAATGGAAAGAGTTACCTGAGGTCACATGACCAAGCAATAGCACCTACAGATGATATCAAGCTGTCTTATAATCTAGTGCTATGATTAAGTCACAAATTAAATAAGTAAGATGAGGGGGAGAAGAGAAATAGATAAAAGAAGCAGAAGTAAAGACATCGTAAAAGAATATTGTCTTATTTCTAGGTAAGTGACAAGAAGTAATCCATGGATATTTTTCTGCTTGAGAGACAGAGTTCTCAGTACTAAGATAACAAGAAAAGATGAAAGGGTTTCCACTTCAATGGTAATATATGTAAGAAGAATATAAATAGCTTTTTTATTGAAATAGAGAATGTAGGTGTAAAAATTATGCATATGCATGTCTGTGTCTCTTAAGGAATGAAATTATCTATGTGGGTCGAAGTATCAGTAAGCATTAAGCTCTGAGAACTTAGAAAAACATACAAATACTTTAAAAATAATTTTAAGGAGTGCTAATAGTAGTGGAAGCAATACATTTAAAAATTATCTTCCAAACAAACATTGCTCCTTCTGTGGGAAACATGATGAGATATTCTCATTCACTGTTGTAATAATGATTCAAGTGTGTAATATTCTATTTAATTTAGCAGACCTGGAAAGTACTGTCTTCCAGAAAAACAGATGTTTCTTCAGGGAATACATGAAACCAGCTACTAAAATTATCTATTTCTGTGGGATATACTTAGCAATCACTAAAAGCAGAATTATTATTTTTAAAATTTAGATACTATACTAAAATCTTATCTTGCAATATTATCAAATAGTGAATTTAATAATATTCCATTCTCCTCACATTATCAAAGATGTTGTGATTTACATAAATGCAGTTGGTAGTGTTTTTTTCTTTCCTTTTTTATTGCAGCATATTTTAAATACAGTAAAATTCACCTTTTTATATTACAGTTCAGTGAGTTTTGACAAATACATATAATCATGTAAGCACTACCAGAATCAAGAAACACAATGGTAGCATCACCCTCTAAAAATCCCTCATGGCCTTTTGTGCTCAACCGCTGCCCCTGTCCTTAGCCCCAGCGCACCACTGATTTGTTTTCTGGTGTTGCAGTTTTGACTTTCCAAGAAGGTCCTATAATTATAATTCAACAATATATAAATTTTAACTCTCTCTTCATCACAGCATGATGCATTTGAGATTTACTCATGTTTTCACATGTATCAATAATTAGCTTATTCATTTTTGTTGTTTGTTGCTTGGTAATATGCCACTATGTAGATATACCACAGTTTATTTATTTAATTCTCAGTTGAATAATATTTGGGCCATTCTACTTTCTGGTGATTGTGAATAAAGCTTCTATCAATGTGTGTGTACAATTTTTTTTTTGTGAATATGCTTCACTTGGGTAAGTACCTGGCAGTGGGATTGATGGGTTATATATTAAGTGTTTGTTTAGCTCTGAAAGAAGTTGTCAGCCAGGCATAGTGATGCACAGCCTGTAGTCCCAGCACTTTGGGAGGCTGAGGTGGGTGGGTCACTTGAGGCCAGGAGTTTGAGATCAGCCTAGCTGATATTGTAAACACTGTCTCTACTAAAAATACAAAAAAAAAAAAAAAAAAAAAAAAGTGGCCATGGTGGCACATGCCTGTAGTCCCAGCTGTTTGGGAAGCTGAGGCACGAGACTCGCTTGAGCCTGGGAGGTGGAGGTTGCAGTGAACTGAGGTCATGCCACTGCACTACAGCCTGGGTGACAGAACAAGACTGTCTCAAAAAAACAAAAATGAAACAAATGAACGTAAAATAAATTGCCAAGCTTTGTCCAAAATAGGTGTCATTTTGCATTTACAACAGCAATGTGTAAGAGTTGCATTTTCTCAATATCCTCCTCAGAATTTGGTATTTGATTATTTGGTAATTGATTAACATAATAACAATAGCCATGATTAGCCATTTTAATAGGGTTGCAGTGGAATCTCATTGTAGTTTTAATTTTTAATTAAAAAAACATAACAATCTTGAGAATCACTTCATATGCTTACCTGCTATCCATTTGCATTTACTGAAGTATTTTTTCAAATTTCGTGACAATATACTATCAGACTGATTTTCTTCTTACTGAGTTTTAAGTGTCGTTTATATATTCTAGATACAAATCCTTTATCATCTAAGTGATTCACAAATATCTTCTTCTGGTTTGTTCCTTGTTTTTCATTTTCTTCAGAGGAGAAATATTCAATTAAGATAAAATCCAATTTATCATTTTGCCCCTTAACTGCTAAAAGTTCATAAGTCTCCCAATCTTTGCTGTGGGATTGTGTATGTGCTGTAGCATACCTGTGATGCTCAGGCAGGTAGCTTACAACTCTGCCCCAGCTTTCATTTCTTGATTTATACAGCCTCAACATGTGGCCTTCTAGAGTCCTAGGAATATTTGGACTTTCGCAAAATGCTTAACATCTCATTCTCCAAGTTTTATTTTTATATTTTTGGTCATTTTTTTCCCCACGAGTAATCACTGCCACAGGCAACTGCAATATTAAGCAATTGCTGCTGATTATTTTTGACAAATGCCTTCAGAGGAAAGGCTGTTTGCCCTGACTGAGCTTTCATTTAGGTCAAATAAAGAAAAGCTGGATAAGGGGGATTTTGAGAAAACTGCGAACAAGTCAAATAATGACAATTTTATGAAAATAATGATTTTGGAGAGCTCCAAACCTGTTTTGCCACCTCCAGTGGCTGCTGCTTTTCACCATGATTTAGTAGCCACTGTTTTTCATTGTTACTGCAAAGCTGTGAAAAGACAGATGTAAACAGAGTGAGTTAAATATTCTTAACAAGACACAGCATTTTGTTTTAAATAAATACTTCTTTGTTACAAGCCTTTAGTTGTTACCAGACTTTTGAAAAAGTTGGCATTGCCAATTCTTCCAGTGTTCTCATTGTTTCTATAGAGAAGCAACATTTTGCAAGTTTGTACTCCACCATTCCTGCTGATGTCTGCAAATGACTTCTTGTTTCAAGTTCTCTAAACGCTACATTTGTGGTTTAGCTTTTTTGTTGTTGTTGTTGTTGTTTAACTTTACAGACATGAAGCCAGTCATAGGTCAATTACCAGAAACACATCTCTTGGCCTTAATATAAAATTATATAATACTTTTAACAAATGAATATTTTTATATTATGAAACCCCACATTTTAAACATGAAGTCTCTGAGGATCTTCAGACTCATGCCATGTAGTGTCATGTCATTCCTAACCAACTACTGGGATCTCTCTTGGTAGATTGTCTATGGTTCAAAGAACTTGTGTGATGGATATATTTGCTAGTACAAAACAAAGATATGCCTGCATGTCATCACAGTTCACATCTCCTTGCAATGAGAGTAAAGGAGTAAGGGCT
Organism: Rhinopithecus roxellana; assembly: GCF_007565055.1. Taxonomy (NCBI): domain Eukaryota; kingdom Metazoa; phylum Chordata; class Mammalia; order Primates; family Cercopithecidae; genus Rhinopithecus; species Rhinopithecus roxellana. The sequence continues at coordinate 58,545,014 of NC_044559.1, read as the reverse complement.
ATTCCTCATGTTTGTAAGGGTCTGCACCTGAGTAATGAGAAATGTACAAATAATTATTTAATGACAATATTTAAATAAATACTGAATGAAAAAATATTGTGTGATCTGGAAACTGTGGAAGGATATTTCTCTGGTTATCTATCGTTGCATGGATATTGTTGCCCTCAGAGATTGGCAGAAAATGATATAAATATTGTATACAAAATAAGTTGAGAAAAATCAAATAATGTTAAAAAGTCATGATGTCTCAAGTTGCTTGTCTCTGCAAATTTCCACCTTAGCACTTTGGTGCCAAAATAATCTTCCTTACACTAATACTATTCAAAATAATCTTCCTTACACTAATACTACTTAGTCCTAGAGCTGTGTTGCCATGTCAACCACCCTCTCTATTAACTCTTACTTTCTTTCACCTAGATTCAAATCTTTCTTTTCTTTTTTTTTTTTATTTTTTATTTTTATTATACTTCAAGTTCTAGGGTACATGTGCATAACGTGCAGGTTTGTTATATATGTATACTTGTGCCATGTTGGTGTGCTGCACCCATCAACTCGTCAGCACCCATCACTTCATCATTTATATCATGTATAACTCCCCAATGCAATCCCTCCCCTCCCCCTCCCCCCTCCCCATGATAGGCCCCAGTGTGTGATGTTCCCCTTCCTGAGTCCAAGTGATCTCATTGTTCAGTTCCCACCTATGAGTGAGAACATGCGGTGTTTGGTTTTCTCTTCTTGTGATAGTTTGCTAAGAATGATGGTTTCCAGCTGCATCCATGTCCCTACAAAGGACGCAAACTCATCCTTTTTTATGGCTGCATAGTATTCCATGGTGTATATGTGCCACATTTTCTTAATCCAGTCTGTCACAGATGGACATTTGGGTTGATTCCAAGTCTTTGCTATTGTGAATAGTGCCGCAATAAACATACGTGTGCATGTGTCTTTGTAGTAGAATAATTTATAATCCTTTGGGTATATACCCAGTAGTGGGATGGCTGGGTCATATGGTACATCTAGTTCTAGATCCTTGAGGAATTGCCATACTGTTTTCCATAATGGTTGAACTAGTTTACAATCCCACCAACAGTGTAAAAGTGTTCCTATTTCTCCACATCCTCTCCAACACCTGTTGTTTCCTGATTTTTTAATGATTGCCGTTCTAACTGGTGTGAGATGGTATCTCATTGTGGTTTTGATTTGCATTTCTCTGATGGCAAGTGATGATGAGCATTTGTTCATGTGTCTGTTGGCTGTATGAATGTCTTCTTTTGAGAAATGTCTGTTCATATGCTTTGCCCACTTTTTGATGGGGTTGTTTGTTTTTTTCTTGTATATTTGTTTGAGTTCTTTGTAGATTCTGGATATTAGCCCTTTGTCAGATGAGTAGATTGCAAAAATGTTCTCCCATTCTGTAGGTTGCCTGTTCACTCTGATGGTAGTTTCTTTTGCTGTGCAGAAGCTCTTTAGTTTAATGAGATCCCATTTGTCAATTTTGGCTTTTGCTGCCGTTGCTTTTGGTGTTTTAGACATGAAGTCCTTGCCCATGCCTATGTCCTGAATGGTACTACCTAGATTTTCTTCTAGGGTTTTTATGGTATTAGGTCTAACATTTAAGTCTCTAATCCATCTTGAATTAATCTTCGTATAAGGAGTAAGGAAAGGATCCAGTTTCAGCTTTCTACTTATGGCTAGCCAATTTTCCCAGCACCATTTATTAAATAGGGAATCCTTTCCCCATTTCTTGTTTCTCTCAGGTTTGTCAAAGATCAGATGGCTGTAGATGTGTGGTATTATTTCTGGGGACTCTGTTCTGTTCCATTGGTCTATATCTCTGTTTTGGTACCAGTACCATGCTGTTTTGGTTACTGTAGCCTTGTAGTATAGTTTGAAGTCAGGTAGCGTGACGCCTCCAGCTTTGTCCTTTTGACTTAGGGTTGTCTTGGCAATGCGGGCTCTTTTTTGGTTCCATATGAACTTTAAAGCAGTTTTTTCCAATTCTGTGAAGAAACTCATTGGTAGCTTGATGGGGATGGCATTGAATCTATAAATAACTGGGGGCAGTATGGCCATTTTCACGATATTGATTCTTCCTATCCATGAGCATGGTATGTTCTTCCATTTGTTTGTGTCCTCTTTGATTTCACTGAGCAGTGGTTTGTAGTTCTCCTTGAAGAGGTCCTTTACATCCCTTGTAAGTTGGATTCCTAGGTATTTTATTCTCTTTGAAGCAATTGTGAATGGAAGTTCATTCCTGATTTGGCTCTCTGTTTGTCTGTTACTGGTGTATAAGAATGCTTGTGATTTTTGCACATTAATTTTGTATCCTGAGACTTTGCTGAAGTTGCTTATCAGCTTAAGGAGATTCTGGGCTGAGACAATGGGGTTTTCTAAATATACAATCATGTCATCTGCAAACAGGGACAATTTGACTTCTTCTTTTCCTCACTGGATACCCTTGATTTCTTTCTCTTGCCTGATTGCCCTAGCCAGAACTTCCAACACTATGTTGAATAGGAGTGGTGAGAGAGGGCATCCCTGTCTTGTGCCAGTTTTCAAAGGGAATTTTTCCAGTTTTTGCCCATTCAGTATGATATTAGCTGTGGGTTTTTTCATAAATAGCTCTTATTATTTTGAGGCACGTTCCATCAATACCGAATTTCTTGAGCGTTTTTAGCATGAAGGGCTGTTGAATTTTGTCAAAAGCCTTTTCTGCATCTATTGAGATAATCATGTGGTTCTTGTCTTTGGTTCTGTTTATATGCTGAATTACGTTTATTGATTTGCGAATGTTGAACCAGCCTTGCATCCCAGGGATGAAGCCCACTTGATCATGGTGGATAAGCTTTTTGATGTGCTGCTGAATCCGGTTTGCCAGTATTTTATTGAGAACTTTTGCATCGATGTTCATCAGGGATATTGGTCTAAAATTCTCTTTTTTTGTTGTGTCTCTGCCAGGCTTTGGTATCAGGATGATGTTGGCCTCATAAAATGAGTTAGGGAGGATTCCCTCTTTTTCTATTGATTGGAATAGTTTCAGAAGGAATGGTACCAGCTCCTCCTTGTACCTCTGGTAGAATTCAGCTGTGAATCCATCTGGTCCTGGACTTTTTTTGGTGGGTAGGCTATTGATTGTTGCCTCAATTTCAGAGCCTGCTATTGGTCTATTCAGGGATTCAACTTCTTCCTGGTTTAGTCTTGGAAGAGTGTAAGTGTCCAGGAAATTATCCATTTCTTCTAGATTTTCTAGTTGATTTGCGTAGAGGTGTTTATAGTATTCTCTGATGGTAGTTTGTATTTCTGTGGGGTTGGTGGTGATATCCCCTTTATCATTTTTTATTGCATCTATTTGATTCCTCTCTCTTTTCTTCTTTATTAGTCTTGCTAGTGGTCTGTCAATTTTTTTGATCTTTTCAAAAAACCAACTCCTGGATTCATTGATTTTTTGGAGGGTTTTTTGTGTCTCTATCTCCTTCAGTTCTGCTCTGATCTTAGTCATTTCTTGCCTTCTGCTAGCTTTTGCATGTGTTTGCTCTTGCATCTCTAGTTCTTTTAATTGTGATGTTAGAGTGTCAATTTTAGATCTTTCCTGCTTTCTCTTGTGGGCATTTAGTGCTATAAATTTCCCTCTACACACTGCTTTAAATGTGTCCCAGAGATTCTGGTATGTTGTATATTTGTTCTCATTGATTTCAAAAAACATCTTTATTTCTGCTTTCATTTCATTATGTACCCAGTAGTCATTCAAGAGCAGGTTGTTCAGTTTCCATGTAGAGTGGTTTTGATTGAGTTTCTTAGTCCTGAGTTCTAGTTTGATTGCACTGTGGTCTGAGAGTTTGTTATAATTTCTGTTCTTTTACATTTGCTGAGGAGTGCTTTACTTCCAATTATGTGGTCAATTTTGGAATAAGTCTGATGTGGTGCTGAGAAGAATGTATATTCTGTTGATTTAGGGTGGAGAGTTCTATAGATGTCTATTAGGTCCGCTTGGTGCAGAGATGAGTTCAATTCCTGGATATCCTTGTTAACTTTCTGTCTCGTTGATCTGTCTAATGTTGACAGTGGAGTGTTGAAGTCTCCCATTATTATTGTATGGGAGTCTAAGTCCCTTTGTAAGTCTCTAAGGACTTGCTTTATGAATCTGGGTGCTCCTGTATTGGGTGCATATATATTTAGGAGAGTTAGCTCTTCCTGTTGAATTGATCCCTTTACCATTATGTAATGGCCTTCTTTGTCTCTTTTGATCTTTGATGGTTTAAAGTCTGTTTTATCAGAGACTAGGATTGCAACCCCTGCTTTTTTTTTGTTCTCCATTCGCTTGGTAGATCTTCCTCCATCCCTTTATTTTGAGCCTATGTATGTCTCTGCATGTGAGATGGGTCTCCTGAATACAGCAGACTGATGGGTCTTGACTCTATCCAGTTTGCCAGTCTGTGTCTTTTAATTGGAGCATTTAGTCCATTAACATTTAAGGTTAATATTGTTGTGTGTGAACTTGATCCTGCCATTGTGATATTAACTGGTTATTTTGCTCGTTAGTTGATGCAGTTTCTTCCTAGCCTCGATGGTCTTTTTTATTTTCTAATATACCTATTTTTGTATACATATCTGAGATCGGCATGATTGTAGTATATCATACTGTTTAAATTAACGTGTTTTGGTGTCAATTATAGGTTCAAATTGTATTTCACAACTTATTAACCATAAGATCATAGGCAAGTTTCATAACCTCTCAGAATTTATTTCTCCACATTTATAAAATGGAAACAATAATAACCAATTCAGTTATGTTGAACATTTATTTATTTATTTATTTATTTATTTATTTATTTATTTTTTATTTTATTTTTTTTTTTGAGACGGAGTCTCGCTCTGTCACCTGGGCTGGAGTGCAGTGGCCAGATCTCAGCTCACTGCAAGCTCCGTCTCCCGGGTTCACACCATTCTCCTGCCTCAGCCTCCGGAGTAGCTGGGACTACAGGTGCCCGCCACCACACTTGGCTAGTTTTTTGTATTTTTAGTATAGACGAGGTTTCACCGTGTTAGCCAGGATGGTCTCGATCTCCTGACCTTGTGATCTGCCCGTCTTGGCCTCCCAAAGTGCTGGGATTACAGGCTTGAGCCACCGCGCCCAGCGTATGTTGAACATTTAATGATAATTATAACAGATATACAATGATAGTACTGTGTCTGGAATTGGTGGGTTCTTGGTCTCACTGACTTCAAAAATGAAGCCGCAGACCCTCGCGGTGAGCGTTACAGTTCTTAAAGATGGGGTGTCCGGAGTTTGTTCCTTCATACGTTCAGATGTGTCTGAAGCTTCTTCCTTCTGGTGGGTTTGTGGTCTCACTTTCAGGAGTGAAGGTGCAGACCTTTGTGGTGTTACAGCTCTTAAAGGCAGCACATCTAGAGTCTGGAGTTGTTCGTTCTTCCCGGTGGGTTCATGGTCTCAGTGGCTTCAGGAGTGAAGCTGCAGACCTTCGTGGTCAGTGTCACAGCTCATAAAAGCAGCATGGACCCAAAGGGTGAACAGCAGCAATATTTATTGCACAGAGCAAAAGTACAAAGCTTTCACAGTGTGGAAGGGGACCCGAGTGGGTTGCTACCCGCTGGCTTGGCCAGCCTGCTTTTACTCCCTTATCTGGCCCCACCCACATCCTGCTGATTGGTCCATTTTACAGAGAACTGATTGGTCCACTTTACAGAGAGCTGATTGGTCCATTTTGACAGAGTGCTGATTGGTACATTTACAATCCTTGAGCTAGACACAGAGTCACAGTGTGCTAGTTAGCTAGATACAGAATTAGCTAGATACAGCTTACCAATTGGTGTGTTTACAAACCTTGAGCTAGATACAGAGTACTGATTGGTGTATTTGCAAACCTTGAGCTAGACACAGAGTACCAATTGGTGTATTCACAAACCTTGAGCTAGACACAGAGTGCTGATTGGTGCACATACAATCCTCAAGCTAGAGATAAAAGTTCTCCAAGTCCCCATACAGTTCAGGAGCCCAGCTGGCTTCACCCAGTGGATCCTGCACCAGGGCTGCAGGTGGAGCTGCCCGCCAGTCCCAAGCCACGCCTGCACTGTTCAGCCCTTGGGCTGTCCATGGGACTGGGTGCCACAGAGCAGGAGGCGGCATCCGTCTGGGAGGCTCAGGCCGTGTGGGATCCCACCACAGGGGGTAGAGCTCAGACATTGGCGGAAGTGGGGAGGTAGCCAAACCCAGTGAGAATTTGAGTGCAGCGCCAACAGGCCGGCACTGCTGGGGGACCTGGCACAACTGTGGCAGCTGCTGGCTGGGGTGCTAAGCCCCTCACTGCCCTGGGCCAGCGGTGCCAGCAGGCCGCTCCATGTGCAGGGCCTGCAGAGCCAGCATCCCGGGAACTCACACTGGCCTGCAAGCGCAGCCCCAGTTTCTGCCCGCGCCTCTCCCTCCACACCTCCCCGCAAGCAGAGAGAGGAGGTTCTGGTCCCAGCCATACCAGAGAGGGGCTCCCACCGTGTGGTGGCAGGCTGAAGGGCCCCTCAAGCGCCACCAGAGTGGACGCTGAGGCCAAGGAGGCGCTGAGAGTGAAGGCTGCTAGCACTTTGTCACCTATCAGTACAAGACCAAAATCCCTTGTTTTAACTTGTAAAATCCAGAGATTTTTGGAAACTTAAGAATCGGAAAAGTATATTTGGTGTCAAAATCTCACATGAAATGATGTGATATAATGCTATTTTACATGTATATACAAATAATTCAGATAGGGTGGTCACATAAGACTTCTCTGATAAAATGTTCTGTTCGGAATGTGTATATATATATATACACTATATATATATATACACACATGTTTATTCTGTGAATATGTATACACTTTCTACAGAATTATTAATGTATTTAGTTCCCAGACTCAGCCTTAAATTCATTATAAGATTTTGTGGGCCTGCAATAATCAAGAACCTTTAATTATTTTTTTTTTGTTTGTGTTCTTTCTTCTTTAATAGAAGGGGAATAATCTAAGTAGCACTGTGGTGGATGTTAACTGAGGCTAACCTTTGTAAGGAATTAGGAGGCAGAACTCACATGTCTTCCAAGATGTGTTTTCAGACAGTGATGTTAAAAGGTAGAAAAGGCAAAGCAATGTAGATACGCAACTTTATGATTTCCCAGCATTGATTTGAAATGAAACAGTGGGAGAAACAAGCAGAATTCAGATGCTCTCTCAACCTTATGGCTCAATTAGAGTCATATAACTCAAATTCTTCCTTGAACTTGCTCAGTTTTTGACTGCAACATAAACATTTTATTAATTTTTCCTCTGTGTTTCTCTGGTCTGGGGCTCAGTGAACCACATATAATTACAGTTAGTTATTCTTTATCAAATTTGGAGGCTTTTTCTTCTTCATTATTTAACATAAAATGTGAGTGTCATTGCCAAAACATTGGAGGATGTATGAGGACTTTAACCTCAGTTGTGTGCTGTGCTTATTTTGTTCAGCCTCCAACTGTAATCTTGGTGCTCTTCATTTTTGTGGTCACAAAAATATAAATATTTTTAGGTCCTCCCTGTTGATATTGCTGTGGCTCTATAAGTTCCTGTGGATCTGTACACTTCCCCTGTTTCTAGTTTCACTTGGGGTATTTCCTTAGTCTTGGTACTACTTTTGTCTTGAAATTCAAAACAAATACATTCCACTCAGCAATTATTACTATTATTATAATCAGATGAAAAAGCTATGGAAGTCAAGATTTTTTTTCTTTTAGAAACATTGCCAAGTACACTAAAAATAAACTAAAATTAAATTTAAAACAAAATAACTTAAAATCTTATTTAGCAATTTATTAAAATAAATTAAATATTTGATCTAAATTAGATTTCTGCTTGTAATAGTTTCTAATCAGGATGATCAGTAGCAATAATGCATTTTTAAAAGTATAGGGGAAAAAACTCATTTATTGTAAACTTACATTTATATATTTAATTACTTTTTAAATTCAATAAATAATCCTTTAATTAGTGTTAGTCAACTCACAGAATAACATCATTCTATAAGCACAAAATTTAAAACTAATGAAGTTAATTGTTAGCTTTTAAAAGAATAGACTTATGTATACCACAGATAAATGCATTATGTAGTATTTTGCAATGAGATCTAACCATAAAAATACTAACAATTACTGTCCCATAAACTAAATGTATTTTTTAAATGAAAACTTTTATGCAATTGAATTAAATGTATAAGGCTGATTCATTGATTACAAATAGATCTAGAACAATAAAAAAGAAAGACATTTTCTTGGGAAAAGTGCTAAACAAAGAAATGTGCAGGTATCATATCAATGAGTTAACTCAGTGTTCTTATAGTAACTAAACAGCTCAAAGATGTCAGGAATCAGTCTGTGCATACATAAATTCGGAAAACAATATTTGTAGTGGTGTGTAGTAAAGATGTCTGTCAGAGTAGATTTTAATTCCCTTCAAAAATTTAATGTAATTAAAGTTTTTAATTTTCAACAATATTTTTTCTACCATAGTGGTATTTGTCTGTTCTCACGCTACCAATAAAGACATACCTGAAACTGGATAATTTATAAAGGACAGAGATTTAATTGATTCACAGTTCCATATGGCTGGGGAGGTCTCAAAATCATGGCAAAAGCAAAGGAGGAGCAAAGTCATGCTTTGCTTTGCTCCTTTGTAAAACCATTAGGTCTCATGAGATGTATTCACTACCATGAGAACAGCATGGGAAAGCCCCACCCCCATGATTCTATTACCTCCCACTGTGTCCCTCCCATGATACGTGAGAATTATGGGAGCCTACAATTCAAGATGAGATTTGGGTGGGGACACAGCCAAAACATATGAATAATTAATACAAAATGCTGATTTTGAAAGCAGAAATTAATAACACAATATCCTAATTCATTTTATTAGAGTTTTGAAAATTGATTGCCAATGTAATTTTTATTGATTTTCAAAAAATAAATTATAATTTTTCATTTTTGTCATCCTGTATTGTATGTTTTCTTTTTCTATACAATGTATACATTTTTTCAGATAAAAGATTCATAATTTTTATAAAACAATGACCTCTAATCACTAATTTAAATATGTTTTCTTTAGAGAAAAAAGTTATACGTGTTTTATTCATCAACAAATATTTATCTTAAGCCTTCATGAAGGTATTTACATTTAACATGTGAGAGCTTTTTATGGCATCTGTTATTTAATTTGGTGTTCTATTTTCTTTATAATTGTAAATATCTTATAATTAACATTCAAGTGTAATTGGTCAATCACCACCAAATTTCATGCTAACTCCTATGTGACCAAGTAGTACAATAATCTTAATGCTAACTACCTGTTCACATCTTTTCCCATGAAATGATCCTGTGGATTTTCAAGAAGTCCAGAGTTTGAGGCAAATATATAGATTACCAGGAAGGGAATCGGAAGTTCTTTAACCATGAGTTTCAGAACATCAAGCTTGAAATTGGCAAAACAAAGCAAAAAAGAGAGCGAAAAGGAGGAAAATCCACCTTTCTTCTGCATTAAGAAATACAAGCTCGTTTTCACTCCAAAAGGATGACCTAAAACACACCTTTAAATCTAATATTGATTACACAGAAATTATTTATTTATAGTAGAAAACATATTTTCAAGGCCAATTCTAACTAGAATGAGTGTTAGAAATTCTCAAGCACACTAGCTTTTGATTGCTTAAGTTTCAGTCTTGCAAAGCTGTCAGCAAAGTTACATACATTTTATTTTTCAATTTCTACAAAGGTGGTCTGAACAATTCTTATTAGTTATTACTGTTTCAGTCCCCAAACATCTTTTCTAAATAATTTATTTCTAGGCATGCCTATTTTTACTGAAATATAATAGAGGATACTTCATTCAACAAAACTCATTGAGTTTGCATGTTATAGCTACTTCTTCATTTGGTACAAACTTGCTATCTATATAGTAAACCATTTTGTTTTTTCTTCCTTTAAAAAAAAAAAAAGCACTGATTAAACACAGTAAGAAACTACAAAGTGAAATTTTATAAGAAGTGAAACAAAACGTTTAAACTCTGAAAATTACTGTGTGATTTGCCAAAAATAGTGTGGACAGAAAATGGCTGATCAAGACCAGAACTAGGTTTGAATTCCATGGCCAAATATTATAGATATTACCAAATGTTTCTGTTAACGTATGTGTAACAGGGTAAGAATTCCAGAAAGCAACATCATGTATTATTTTCATTTCATGTTCAATTCACTTGAGTGACTTTCATTTCTGAATTCCATAGAGATGTTCCACATGCAAAAAAAAATATGACTTAGTTTATTTACATAAATCAAGATGAAATAACTTGTTTAAATAGCCAAGTTGGTACATATAACAGTCTATTTAGTAGTCACTAACGTAAAGACTACCATCAGTTCTGGTACCATGTTGTTTTGAGAAATATCTAAAATTCAAAGAAAGTACTTCATTTACTCACACAGTCATTTCACACTTATTTGTAAGACAAAAACTTCTCTCAGTACAGTTATGTCTGAAAATTGTGCATTCAGAAAACCTTTTTTATAAAATATAATCATAATTCAGATATAATATTGTGAAATGTGCATGGTGCAAAGTATATTATTCACATAAAACAAGTTTTATTATGACAATGTATAGGTAAAAGTGTATCAGAAAGGATAGAATTTATTGATTCTCCATAGTTTTTCCTTTGGTGGCATGCTTGAGCTGGTAGAGCTGGTCATATCCTGAAGAGTGCTCCAGCAGGGGAACCTCCCCACTATGCTGTTTCATACATTTATATCCTGGGTGTAGGGACACTTGGTTTTCTATATAACCAAGGGAGTTCTTAGCCCAGGAAGTAATGCTGTAGAGTCTTCATTGCTCATTCAGGAGGGTTTCATAATAACTTTCTTCCTGTTAGTGGCAGTACACTCTCTTCCTCCTCTGTCTTCTGTAATCTTTTGCTTTGTCCAGCAAAACCAGCTAATGTCAACTGCCCCAGGAAAGAAAGGAAAAAAGCTCCCCTGGCCATCAGTTTGTTTCTTCTTGTGTAAAAGCACTTCTTTACAAAGCGTATATTCTTTAAATGGTAAATTATTAAATTATCTTACAATAATATCACATTTTCCCTAAGTTTTGGCTTAAATGTGAGTACTCCGAGAAGAAATTGAGTAATAGGACAGACAGAAGACAGCTGGAATGGAAAAACAAATGAAAGAGCACATAGATAAATTATATGGATACAGACTACAAAGAGACTGATCTATGGCTAATCAACATTAACATTTGCTGGGTTAGCAACTCACGGATATGTTAGCATTTTTAAGACCTCATTTGTTTGCTAAACCTACTTAAAACATGCGTTTAAATATAAGGTATTCCGACAACTAAAAATCATTCTGTAAAAGATACTATCCTGAATAGCAACAATTCTTTGAGTGATGGATTCTGAGGAAAACTTTATATAAGTCTAAACTAAAAGGAGAGATATAATCTAATAGAAAATAAATATTACAATGTGACATATATTAAAGGCAGAAATATTAATATTTATGAGAACAAATGAAACAGAAACTGAAGCAGATAACATATTAAAAACAAAATAGAATGATTTTGAAATTAAAAGACAAATCCCCAATTAAGAGTAGAAAATGTGTGTCTGTATCATAACTATATGGACAGTGAAAAAATCCAATGGAATATAAAACTCAACAGAAAAAGAATGAAATTCTTAACAGTGTATAAAAGATAAACCTTTTGAAAAGTGGTGTTAGGTTAACTGGTTAGCTATCTGAAAAAGAGATAAAACTGTTTCACTTCCTTACATAGAAACCTGGTTTAAATTCCAGATAAGTCAAACTTTTAAATGCATATTTATGACTCTATGCAAGTATTCATATTAAACATAGGTAACTGGCTATATAGCAAGGTAGGGGAAAAACTGTAACTCAAGCTCCAAATAGCTGTTCCAACCCAGTTCTAAAATAACGTTCTTAACATGCAACTTCTTTTTTCCTTTGTCTCATTCTAGAGAAGTATTCTTTCTTTTATATCTTCATCTTTAAATATTCCCTTTCTTAGCACCCTCTGCTTGGACGTAGCCTAATATTGTTATCAGTCCTACCTAAAAGACTCTACTGTTCAAGAGGCCATTATCAACATAGGCTTCATCTCAGAACTTCTGTATGAGGGAAGTTAAATATTTGCCCACCAGCAAATTGATTGTTTGTAGTTGAGCTATGTATCCACTGATAGTCCATTCAACTGTTGGTGGAGATTTGGATCACACAGTACAAACATAATATAGTTAAGAGAAACTTCTGAAATGTGCAGGCTCCCTTCCAAATTGCCATTACTGTCTTAGTAATCCAAAATAATTGTTTACAGACTGCTTTATGGGGGTCACAGAAGAACTTTGTGGCTGGGATTAAATGGCAAATGCTGTAAACCAGCTGAGCTCTGAGATACTCAATTCCCAACTTCAATAAGAGAACCACTCAATTTTTATCTATTTTAAATCCCCCCCCAAAAATACTTTAAAAAATATGTCTTTCATTGCTTAAAATTTAAATAGAACTACTCATCTTTCCTCAGCAATATATAAATTTTTTGATAGATAAAAGCAAATTTGAAAAATTATATATCATACTAATTAGAAATGCCTAACTTTGGGGTTATAAATAACATCTTTAATGATTTAAGAATACTGACATCAATGTCCCTGTCTCTGTAGTTTTCAAAGATAGGCAAATATATTACCCATTACACAGTGTCAGTAAAATATATCTGCATTTCTTTGTTATTAAAATGCACATATTTAAATTTATCTAAATGAAAGAAATATAAGAAAATAGTTATTTCTTGAGGCTAAATATCTGCCATAAAAAAGGGAGGGGAATGTTATTCTTGAATTCATCCTCAACTTTTTATTAGAAAAATGAGAAAAGTTATTTCATGATCCCAATGTTTTGTCTTTTACATAAAAAATATTTCATATATATATACATATATATATATACAGACACACACACAATGTTAAATAAAATAAAGTTTAAAAAAGTCCTCATGAAATTTCAATACAAATTAATTTGCTTATTTAATGTAGTCATTTTGCCACGGGGGATGGGGATGTTAAGACAAGATGATAGAGAAAAATAGGCGAAAATATTATCTCAGGTAACTAAGAAAACATTTATACTACTCTTCTCTTTCCTTTGCCTAGATTTACAGTAGGGTAAATATTCCATGGTCCCACTGATTACAATTTTAACACAGGCAAATTATTCCATTGCATGAGAAGTCATGATAGTGATTAGCTTTGGGAGAGGTGGGGTGATAACAGGAGGGTGATTAAGGATGAATTCTGAGATAATTGTAATACCCTACTTTTTTTTGTCTGTTGTGGCCATATTAGTGTGTTCACTTTGGAACTTCATGTAGCTATATGTTAATGATCTTTCCGCTTCAATGTTTATATGTTATTTTTTCCCCAAAAACATTTGTTTAAAAAATATCAAAAAATAAAAGTTGAATCAAGGGGAGACATATTTTCATGAGGTCTAAAGAAAGAAGCAGGGAGTGAACAGTAGTGAGGGAAAAAAGAGACAGGAACTACTTAGGCAGATAGCTAGGACTAGTCCTCAGTAGAATTTCTTTTTTTCTAACAAAGGAACAGTCTGAAAGATCAGGCTGCAAACATAGATAAGGAGGCAAGGTCCACCATAAAGATCCTTCTTGTGTAACCAACAAGGGTCACATATACAAGGTACGATTCGGTGAACACCTTCCTTTCCTCTTCTGGACATACTCAGATAAAGGTGTTTGCACAGAAGAGGCAGAGGGTTGGGGTTGCTTGAAACATGCCTAAGAGGAGTAACACAGAACCCAGCATGTCTGCAATGGAAAATTCTGTTCCCTTATACATGCACAGTAAGAGAAATTAAACAACATGGAGTAACCTAGGCTAAGAGTCCTCATGTGCACTAAACGGATAGGGAGGAGCTATTGTGAATTCATGCCTCATGCAAATGAATCATCTAGTCCTAACTGGGTTTTCATGCCTTATGTAAATGAAATATCTCACTTGACTAGGCTGTTTATAAAAGCCTCTGCATTTGAGTGTAGAATAGCAACCCTCTTTCGGGCCCCCTCTCCATTGTGGAGAGCTTTTCTCCTTTTGCTTAATAACCTTTGTCTCCAACCTCATCCTTGTGTTCGTGCTCTTAATTTTCTTGGTGGTGAGGCAAAGAACTCCAGGTCCTACTTCAAACAACAAAACTGAAACATTGTGGTGCATTGCCAAAGCTGTCACAGTAGCTTCAGATCCTGACATCTATGAACATCAGGATAGCACCCAAATTATTCTCAATGTATTCCCAGGATGTGGTTTAGTAATGAGCAGCAAGTGTACACTAATTGAAGGGGTGTTTGAGGACTGAGTGAATGGATGAGTTTCAAATGCCTCAGACATTAATTAGGTCTAGAAAGCAATAGCTAGATTTTACACAAAGGACATTTGTACTAAAAAAATGGAAAAGTTTTAATAAAGTGATAGTTCGTGGCTTAAGAATTGAATGGCAAGAGAAGAATTAGACATTGGGAGGCAAAGCTGCTTTCGAAAAGTTTGCCTATCAAGAGAGGAAGCAAAATAATAGTTGCCTGAAGCAAGTACTGTGGAGGGAATACAGTGAAATACTTTCAAGTTAAAATTATTATGTCGCAAGAGTAATGGCTAGTAATTCATTTAGTGGCTACTCTGTTATATCTACTTCATCTCACTTGGTCTTTGCAAAATTTAATTAAGCTGATGATATGATTTCAATTAAAAATTTAAGGAGACTGAAGTGTAGTGAATTTATGTAGCTGTTCACTGCTTCTTAGCTACTGCATTGAAGGGTCAGTGCCTCACATAGAACCTAGTACACAGGGCATGCCCCCAAAATATTTGTTAAATTATAGTTAACAAGAGTGAATACAAAACAGAGAGAGAGAGAAAGAAGAGAGAAAAAAACACACAAATTTCTTTGAATGGAAAGTTTATACTCTTTTTTTCTGTGCCATGTTTATGGTATACTTAGATTTTCTTTTTAAAGGATAGGACAATCTTAAACTCTCAGTTACATATGCTAAAGTAAATTTTAATAAAAATATTCCAAAATATCATTGCCTCCCAAATCATGTTGGCATCCAAAAATGTACGAATATATATTGTGAAAGTGAAAAGAATCTTTTCCTTGTTACTGTTTTCCTTGTAACATCACTTAATCTATGTACTAAAACTCTTACCCTGAGCTTCAATGAACACATACAAGACTGATTTGCTCACCCTGAATTCCACAATGGAACGACTGGAGTTTAGATTTATGATGAGATAGATAAAGATAGAAGCAGGAATTATGACAGCTCAGCTTTCCTCACTAAATATTATAACCAGCAGATGCTGTCTGTATCTAACAAAGACAGTAAGATAATAAATAATCACTTTCAACTCCTATGTATTATTTTATCCTCTTTCATCTTCTATAATTCATAAAGCTACTTGATAGCATTTTGGAGCTTATAGTCTTAAACTTATAACTATTGTATAATTTAGTTTCACACAACTGGGCCACCTTATTTAAATTCTCATTACATTGGCATTTTCGAAACGTATGGAGTCCTTTGAGATTACCTCAGTTTGCCAGAAAATTATTAAACATACTTTGGATCCATTATAAAGGTTGAAAATCATTACCTTTGAAAATTTTTGGGTTCAATAAAATCACAGATGCTGAAAACCTTCAGTTATTCATCTATGTCTGTTTCTTTAACATTTTTCTGACACAGATATTAACACTAACCTAAATCCACAGAACTCTGTCATTCTTTCACTGAATATTTCTTTGATAAAAAAGGAGACTCATTATACTGAAACAGCACATAACAGTAAAAATCCCTAATTTAAACTGAGGTTTGTTGCTTGATAATTTTTAAAAAATCTTCCTTAGATATCAGTGGACAAAATAATTAGAACATATTGCTTCCAAGATGTCAATATAGGGGAGAAGGAGAGTTGTTACAATTAGAAGCAAGAACACTATTTTCAGCTTCTGTTTCTTAAAATGCAGCTTCAAATCCTTCTTTTCAGTGAACCAATTGTTTTGATATTTGCAGATAACCAATCCAGTCCTCTTATCTGATGCACATTGACTAATTTACAGGTTCACTTTCTTCACTTAAATCTTCATGTCACTGTAAAAGGATAAGAAATTTCTGTATTGCAGAACCCATGTTGATGATTACATTTGTCCATATCTGACATGGAAATGAATGAAACTTTGTCAGATTATAATAAAGTCAAATTTTTGCCTCAAATGGAACAGACACTGCTGAATGACATGAAGTCTTTTTCAGTTCTTTTGTACAAAAATAAATAAATTTAAGTTTGTCTCATTTGTAAATTTCAAGCATACAACACTGGGAAAAGGGTCCTAAATTTTTTATCACATTTTGGAGCACAGGCAATCTCTCCTACAATATATGTTGCATTTATTGAAGGGATTTTCATCCCTATCATAGATTAAAATTACAGTATTCCTCCCTTTATCTGTGATTTTGCATTCTGTGCTTTCAGTTACCTGTGGTTAAATATGGTATAAAAATATTATGCGATAAATTTCATAAATAAATAGTTCATAAGTTTTAAATTGTGCACTATTTTGAGTAGCATGGTAAAATATTTCCTTGTCCTGCTCCGTCCCTCCCCATTCCACTTGGGGATCTAAATCAGGATCTGAATCATCCCTTTGCCCAGTACAAAGCTACAATAACCAAAACACTATGTTACTGGCATTAAAACAGACACAAGGAACAGAATAATGGGCTCAGAAATAAACCCATGCATATATGGTCAACTGATCTCCCACAAGGGTGCCAAGAATAAGCAATTGGGAAAGGATTCTGTGTTCAATAAATGGTGTTGGAAAAACTGAATATCCACATGCAAAAGAATGAAATTAAACACTTTTCTCATACCCTACAGAAAAGTAAACTGAAAATGTATTAAAGACTTAAATGACTTGAAACAATGAAATTCTTAGAAGAAAATATAGAAAAAAACAGCTTTTTAACGTTGGCCATGGCAATTATTTCTTGGATATAACATCGAAGCTACAGACAAAATACCCAAAAGTAGACAACTGGAATTACATCAAAATTAAAAAGCTTCTGAATGGCAAACAAAACAATAAAAAAAGTGAAAAGGTAATATACAGAATGGGAGAAAATATTTGTAAACCATAGGCCTGATAGAGTCCATATCCACAGTACTTAAGGATCTCCTACAGCTCAATAGCAAAACAAACAAATAAAAACAACAAAAAATCATGTAATCCAATTGAAGAGTGGACAATAAAATCCCTAAAGAGACATTTCTCCAAGGAATATCTAGAAATGGCCAACAGGTATAGGAAAAGGTGTTCAGTACCACTAATCATCATAGGATGTAAATCAAAACTATAACTAGATATCACCTCACACTCGTTAGGAGAGTTGTCATCATAAAAACAAAAAATAACAAATGTTGGTGAGAATGTAGAAATACCACTGCTGAAAATGTAAATTGGTGCAACTGCTGTGGAAAACAATATAGAGGTTTCCCAAAAGTTAAAAATAGATCTACCATTTGAGCTAGCAAATTCATTTCTGGTTATATATCCAAAGAAATTAAAATCAGGATGTTAAATATATGGATTCCCATGTCATTGCATCATTATTCTCTATAGTCAAGACATGGAAGCAATCAAAATGCTCACTGATGGCTGAATTTATAAATAAAATGTTATATATATACACCATTAACTAAGCAGGAGGCCATTAGCCTCAGGCTATCTCATTACTTTGAGTTCCTGTATAACCAACAGCAACCTAACTTACAAAGTGAACAATCCAAAATATAATTTAGGACTACAGCAAACACTTGAGTTTTAGCCAGTTGCAGGCAGCCAACCGATCAGACCATGCCCCAAAGCCCAATGTGTAAATGTAGACAAACATGATTTCTCCACATTTCTTCCATGTTCAGCCTACAAAAGTTTTTTCCTCATGCAGCTGGGTGGAACTCTCTGAAACTCCTCTGATTCTTAGTGCTTCATGGTTCATCAATTATTCTTTGCTCTAAGAAACTGTATTAAGTTTAATTTGTCTATTTTTTTTAAATAATACATACAATGAAATTTTACTCCACATTTAAAAAGATGGAAATTCTTCCATTTGTCACAAGATGAATGAACCTAGAGGACATTATGCTAAGTGATATAAGCCAGACACAGAAGGACAAATACTATATGATATCACTTATACAAATAATTTAAAATAGTCACACTCATAGAAGCAGAGATGGGAATCATGTTTGCCACAGACTGGAGTGAGAGGGAAATGGAGAGGTATTAGTCAAAGTGTATAATGTTTCAATTACACAAGAGGAATACATTTTATTGATCTACTGCATATTATCTATAGTAAATCACACTGTATTGTATATTTAAACAACTGCCAAAAGTTTAGGTCTTTTGCTAGATGGTATTAATACATACAAAAGTAATAATAATTCAGGAGGACAGGAGGACAGGAGGGGAAATGCATACATTTATGGTATAGATTCTGGTGATGATTTTATAGGTATATAATTATCTTCAAATTCATCAAGCTGTATATATTAAATATGTATGGATTTTTATAGGTAAATCATATCCAATGAAGTAATTTTTAAAGAAAATATATTACTTGTGGCCGGGCGCAGTGGCTCAAGCCTGTAATCCCAGCACTTTGGGAGGCCGAGACGGGCGGATCACGAGGTCAGGAGATCGAGACCATCCTGGCTAACACTGTGAAACCCCGTCTCTACTAAAAAATACAAAAAACTAGCCGGGCGTGGTGGCGGGCGCCTGTAGTCCCAGCTACTCGGGAGGCTGAGGCAGGAGAATGGCGTAAACCCGGGAGGCGGAGCTTGCAGTGAGCTGAGATCTGGCCACTGCACTCCAGCCCGGGCGACAGAGACTCCGTCTCAAAAAAAAAAAAAAAAGAAAATATATTACTAAGATCCATTAGATTATTTGATGAAAGAAGTAATTATAAGTGAAGTAAATTAAGAAAAGTACTGCTTCAAGTTTCATACTTATATTGAAATCTGCATAGTGAATTAACAAAGATACTGCCTAAAGCTTTATATTTACCTTTTACAGAACTTTTAGAAAGTTCCATAAAACTTTAGAAAATGAAGACTTAAAAAAAATTATAATATGTAAAGACTAGCTAAAAATATCTACGGCAAACATTATTTTCAGTGGGAAAAAGTTTTAAACTTAGTTTAAAGAGAAAGAATGAGACAAGGACTTCCATTATCTATGCTGTTGCTCAATATATTATGTAAAATATGTTAAAATAAGAAAAAGGAAAAAAGAAGTTAACCATTTGGTAAGGAGGATATAATTCTATGGTCATTTCCAGATAACGTAATGACCTATATAAAGTCTGAAAGACCAAAAACCTATTAAAACTATTAGAAAATTTTAACAATATTGCAGAATACAAAATCAATAAGTCAGGGACATTTTGCCACACCATTAAAAATGATTGATATAATACAATAAAAAAGACTTACAATTTACAAGAGCAACAAAAACTATAAAATACCAAGGAAGCAACTTAATCAAATATTTAAGTATATTTATAGAGAAAGTTTTTCAATGCTATAAATGTGTGAAAAAATAACCTCCATGAATAGAAAAATATGACTAATTAAAATAGTGGAAGTTTTAAGAATACAAGGATCATATTTTTCCTCAATGGTATGTTAATGAAATTACAGCAAAGTTTTTTTCTCTGAGGGGGCTATATTCCAAAATTTATAGAAATAATAGTTTGGTTCGGTCTTTTTGGTGGGTGTTGGGGGAAAGAAAGGGCATTATAAGAAGAAATAGAAAATCAGATCCACCCTAACAAATAGTAGGTATTAATAACAAACAGTAGGTATTAATAAGTCTCAGTGTCTTAGTCTATTTTCTGCTGCTATAACAGAGTACCACAGAGTGGGTAATTAATAAACAATAGAAGTTTTTTTGGCTCATGGTTTTAAGACTGGAAAATCCAAGATTGTGGGACCAGTTCTTGTGAGTACCTTCTTCCTGTGTTATAATATGGCAGAAGGCACCACACGGAGGGGAGAGAGAGGTAGTGAGAGAGAGAGAAAATTGTGCTGAACTCATCCTTTTCATCAGTAACCTACTCCCTGAAAACTAACCGACTTTCTCACTAATGACATCTATTAATCTATTCATGAAGGCAGAACCCTCATTACCTAATCATCTCTTAAAGGTCTTACCTTTCAATGGTTACAATGACAATTCAATTTCACCTCAAGTTTTGCAGGGAACATTCAAACCATAGTAATGAGTAATTAAAATTTGAGACCAGACACTTGGAAATTAAATAAAATAGTTAATTATTTTATTCTATTGGCAGTTACACATTACCTACATGTAACACTTCTATATCATGATGTGGAGAAATATTCCTTTATTACGTACGGATAGTCAGCTCTCTCAATAATCCAGCGAACTATCCAATGTTTTCATTAAACTCCTTTACTGCTGAAGTCAGCCTGAGTCAGCTTGCATTCTGTCTTTGCTAAATGTTGTAAAGGCTTCCATCTTGCATGTTTTCAAAAGCTTTTGTGCCATTAATAGTTATCAAAAAAGAAGATTTATCCACAAGATCTTCAGCATCATAAGCCTTTATATAAAATGAGGTTTCAGGATCCTATAACCCTTCATCATAATTCTTTCCATCCGAAGGTTCCAATTGCTGTGTAGAGTCCCCAGTGCACGCCTCATATAAGCTCAATATTTCATTAGTATATGATGTCACCCGCTTTTGCTTTTCCCTCCAGTCTTACCTCTATCTTAATCCATTTTGCATTGCTATAAAATATCCAAGGCTTGGATAATTTATAAAGAAAGAAGGCTTATTTGACTCACAATTCTGGTGCCTAAAAAGATTGGGCCCTGCATCCGGTGAGGACCTCAGACTGCTTCCCCTTTTGGCAGAAGACAAAGAGAAGCTGGTTGTACAGGTTACATGGTGAAAGAGGAAGCAGGCTGGGGTGGGAAAGGTGTCAGAATTTTTTTCAACAATCAGCTCTTGCAGGAACAAATAAAGTGAGAACGCGTTCACATTAGGGCATTAATCAATGCATGAGGGATCGACTTTCATGATCCAAATACCTCTTGTTATGCCTGAACTCCAACCTTGCGGATCACCTTTCAACATGAAGTTTAGAGGGGATAAATATCCAAATCATAGAAACCTCCTTCTTGTAAAATTATTATAGGCAGCACTGTTTCAAATAATTTTGCTACAACTGATATTGCTGATAGGGTTCTAGGTTTGGATACCACAGTTCATGTCATTGATGTTGGTGTTGATGTTGCCTCCTGATACCCCCAATGGCTATAGTTGTCCCTAAAGAGTTCAGAACTATGGTGAGATGGCCTTGTCCCTAAGTCTGTGCCCTGCTTTGTCAGCTAGTCACTGAATTAATGTTGCTTACATTTGAATTCTATGAAGTCTTTCAAGTAATGACCTCTTCAGTTTCTGATTTAACCTGTTTCTCTGGGTTCAATACCAACTCAGTGAGCCAAGGAAAGCAGATTTAGACTGCCCTATAGCAACTGCATTCCATATTTTTCAGGTGTACATGGAAACAAGAACAATCCTTCCTACTTTTCAACCCTCTCCTCAATAAAAAAACAACAACAATATTTATCACAAATAAATTTAGGTGTCTTACTTATTTTTGGCTCCCCCAGAACACCATAATACCCTAGCTAAAGTTAGTATTGAAATAATAACTTCATGGCTTCACTTTTGGTTAGTTGACTGGGTGGCTGGGTTCACTTTACTCATGATGTTGCTAGGAGATCTTTCAACTCTCTAACAATGGATATGCTCAAGGCAAGGACTTAGTGGCAGTCGTTGTCTAACTGAATGCAACCACTTACTTTATAATAGCTGTTCTGGGGCATAGATATTTGCCCCCTTGAAATATCATGTTGAAATGTAATCCCCAGTGTTGGAAGTGGGGCCCGGTGGGAGGTGTTTGGATCACTGGAGATGGATCGCTAACGAATGGCTTAGCAACATCCCCTTATTGATGAGTGAGTTCTTGCTCTGAGTTGATGTGAAACCTGACTGTTTAAAAGTGTGTAGCATCTCCTCACTCTCTCTCTTGCTCCTGCTCTCGCCATGTGATATTTTGGCTCCACCTTCTCCTTCAGCTGTGAGTGGAAGCTTCCTGAGGCCTTCACCAGAAACAGATACTAGCACCACACTTCCTGTATAGCCTGCAGGACCATGAGCCAATTAAACTTCTTTTCATTGTAAATTACCCAGTCTCAGGAATTCCTTTAGAGCAATACAGAAATGGACTAACACAAACTGTACAATGAAATCAGGCAGGTGTAAGCACTGATTTATTTTGAGCTTTAGGAAATACTCTGAGGCTTATGTTCATATAAGATTATCGATGAAAGTTGTATTTACCAACTAAAAACTATCAAAGCTATGAAGTGTTTAGTTATAAGCCAATCTAATTTCATAAATCATTTCCTTTGGGGATCACAAGTGCACTAGGTAAAAAGTAAAAATAAAGAAAAAAATCAAGTGTGCTAATTGTGAAATTAAACATAAATAATTCAGCTACCTATAATTTGCAAACTACAGGCTTGAATAAACATAAGAAAATATTCACACTGAACACAGAATTCTCACAAAGTTTCTTACAAAATTTTCCTTGGCAGATCAGAAGCAGAGTAAACAAAAGACAAGAAGGAAAAAGACAAAGTAAGGGAGAACATGCTCAGAGAAAACAACTCTAATTCTACAACAGATGCTCTCTGGTTCTCTCCTTTCTTTGTACATCATTGCTGAGATCCTTCCTTCCTATTTCAACTTTGGTTGACTTGATCATTTCAATTTTGATTTAATTTCTAATTTTCTACTGGCTTAACTATAAAATCTATCCTCATGCACATATAAGCATTATATATAAAATGATGACTATGACTGTATTTGGAGATAGGGCCTTTAAGGATGTAATTAAGTTAAAATGAGGCCAGCAGTGTGGGCCCTAGTTCAGTCTGCTAGCATCCTTATAAGAGGAATACATTTGGGGCTAGGTGTGGTGGCTCACACTTGTAATCTCAGCACTTTGGGAGGCCGAGGTGGATGGATTACTTGAGTTCAGGAGTTCAAGACCAGTCTGGGCAACATGGCAGAACCTTGTCTCTACAAAAAATACAAATATTAGCCAGGCATGGTGGCATGCATCTGTAGTTCCAACTACCTGGGGGGCTGAGGTGGGACATTACCTCAGCCTAGAGAGGTCGAGGCTACAATGAGCCATGATCATGGCACTGCACTACAGCCTGGGCAACAAAGTGAGACCCTATCTCAAAATAAATAAATAAATAAATATGGACAAATAAGAGACACTAGGAGTGCTTGTGCACAGAGAAAAGTCCATGTAAGGGAATAGCATGAAGGTGGCCACTGCAAACAACAGAGAGAAGCCTCAGTGGAAAGCAGACTTGCTGACACTTACCCTTGGACTGCTAGCCTCCAGAAGTAAGACAAAATACATTGCTCTTGCTTAAGCCACACAGTCTGTAGTATTGTATTTTTAATGGCAATTCTTGCAAAATCATACACATGGGAAAAAAGTTGAAGAAAGAAAGGTCTATGAGAGAAAAGTTTTCTTAATGTGTTTCATGAGGCAGCTATGTAGAACTGTATTCATAAACCACAGATGGGCCTTCAAAGTTCCTGGTTCTTACCAAGATGGTGACTCATCATGGCTGCTAGATCATTCCCTTGCTATCAATCTCAGATAAACTATAAAGGGAAAAGACCAAGATGCAAGATATGGAAGAAATCGCGGGGCATGCCTTGATTGATGACAAATTGTTTTAAATGCAGTTGTTTATATGATGATAGCTTTGGCCTGAAACAGGAGGATATCCAGAATGCCTATACAAGGATAAGAGAGAAACAATAAATTTGGAATTCTGCTTGTGATCCTCTCTCTCCATTGATTTTTTAATCTTCAGGATTAAAATTGGGACACTGCAGAATCCCTATATGATTAGGAGCTAAGAAAATAGAACAGAATCTCTTTCTAATTTTATTTTTGAATGCCACATTTAGTGCCACTTCTTAAAGAAAACTAAACAGTATTTCTTTCTAAGATCACTTCTCCCCGGGAGTCAAAGAAGGAAGTTCTAACCTGAAAAAAATATTTGGGAATGAAAAGCGATGATGGCTAGGGTTCTAAGGCATCTGATGACCTCTGCTTGTTACCACTGAGCCCCCTTACTCTAATATGAAAGACAATTGGCTCTTCCCTCAATATGAACTTCCAGACAGTAATGCCACCCCTATTTGGCTCACATACCAAAGTAACAAGACATATAGCTATTTCAAAATAAATATTCATATTTATATTTGATAACAAGTTGAAATATTAGAACAGACAAAATAAGATTTTAAAATTAGTCTAATAAATACCTTAAAAGAAATAAGATTAGCAGTATGAAGCAATAATAATATCTTTTTTTTTTTTTTTTTTTTTTTGAGACGGAGTCTCGCTCTGCCACCCAGGCTGGAGTGAAGTGGCCAGATCTCAGCTCACTGCAAGCTCCGCCTCCCGGGTTCACGCCATTCTCCTGCCTCAGCCTCCGGAGTAGCTGGGACTACAGTCGCCCGCCACCTCGCCCGGCTAGTTTTTGTATTTTTTTAGTAGAGACGGGGTTTCACAGTGTTAGCCAGGATGGTCTCGATCTCCTGACTCCGCCCGTCTCGGCCTCCCAAAGTGCTGGGATTACAGGCTTGAGCCACCACGCCCAGCAATAAGATCTTTTAAATCAAGCAGAAATATTACATATAATAGCTGATCAAAACTCAGCCTGAAGTCTCCTAACTGGAAGGGATGAAAATCTCAGAGATCTGACTGCAGAAGAGTGTCAAGAACTGGCAACATCCAAGGAAGAAAACAGAAGCTGCCGGCTGACATTCAGAGGCTGAAGGATGAGACAACAGAAATAGCTAATGAAATTGAAAATCTATGATACACAGAAGAAAGGAAAAACAAGCAGAGGACCAAACAGGTAGCCATAAGCAGGGAAAAAATAAGAAATATAGACCTTAAAAAGAGGATTTAAGGGTAATATGTCCACTTCATATATGTCAAATTTGAGTTTTTTGTTATACTTTTGGTAAGATTGTTTATATTTATCATCAGTTCAATGGGTTAGTTTGTGGATGAATGAAGCTCCTTCCCAGGCTCAGCATCATGGCCTTTAGACAGTCAGTTACCCAATTATAAGAAATATCAGGCCAGGCGTGGTGGCTCACGCCTGTAATCCCAGCACTTTGGGAGGCTGAGGCGGGCAGATCACGAGGTCAGGAGATGGAGACCATCCTGGCTAACATGGTGAAACTCCATCTCTACTAAAAATACAAAAAATTAGCCAGGCGTGGTGGCAGGCACCTCTAGTCCCAGCTACTCCGGAGGCTGAGGCAGAAGAATGGCATGAACCCGGGAGGCGGAGCTTGCAGTGAGCCGAGATCGCTCCCATCTATCAAGTTGAAACCAATTTCACAAAACTTCTATACTAAGATTTAATATTTTGAATTTTAAGTAACTGTTTACCTTTAAAAAATTCTAATAAAATTTTCCCCCATATGAAAATGAATGTATTGTTATGTATACAAACTGGCTTCTTCCCTTAGGGTAATGGCCTCAGGAACAGCAACCGAAATACCACAGGTTCTCCCTTATAAGTGGGAGCTAAACATGGAGTACATGTGACACAGAAGAGAACAATAGACACTGGGGCCTACTTGAGGTGGGAGGCTTGGCAGAAAGTGAGGAAAAATCAAATTACCTATCAGGTTCTATGCTCACTGCCTGGGTGAAAAAATAATTTGTACACAAAATGTCAGCAACACATAATTTACCCATGTAACAAACCTGCACAGGTACCTCTTGAACCTAGAAAATAATAGTTGGTAGGGGAACAAATAGCATAATAAACCTAATTTAACATAACATAACATAACATAACATAACATAACATAACATAACATATAATATAGCATATAACATAGACATAACACTATCTGGTTGTGCTTATAAATTTTCTTTTATTTGTATTTATTTTGGCTAAATCCAACAATTTTGAAGGGCCATCTTATTTTTGAACAGTAGATTAAATCCTAGACTTTTCTATTGATTCTTATAAAGAATCTGAAATAGTTTTTGAGACAAAGCAGCTCCAAGAAAACCTGTCTCTGGCCTACATTTTTATCTCACCTCATGGAAAGACAAGGTAATTCCAAGAAAAAACACAACTAGAAACACCATTCAGGCCCAACAAATAGTCTGAAACATATCTAGCCCAAATTTCAAATTTATCATAATGGATTTGAAGAGAAAGAAGGAGCTAGTACAAAGTTGACCCATACTTCCTTTGTACCACATTCCTTGTCATTTATATGTGTCTGATTCCATTCCTATTAATGATAAGCAGCTAACTATGTGTCTACAAGGGCAGGATCTTTACCTTATTAAATGCTGTATTCTCAGAGACTAAGTGCCTGGTGCATGGTTTATTGATGAACACTCAAAACATTTCTTTATATTTGAATATAATTCCATCATGACTTGTAAACTTTTTTTGCATAATATTTTTCAGCATTTTTTACATAAATAATTCTTGGCAAGTATTTTAATATTTTGTACATAAATAATACTTGACAAGTCACTTTAATGCTTCTGTGTCATTTCCTTATTTGAAACCAAAAAGAAGGTTCAGCATTTACCTACATTTCTTTTTAGTTTCATATGTAATTATTCTGAGATTTTTTTTCAACTAGATCCTGAGATACAGTAATTCTGTGTGTAACCTATAAGAGAAGAACATATTATTTATGTTTATATGATGTTTTACTCTAGGAAAAAATAGGCAGAAAACAGACATGTGCATTTTCAGCAGGAATCAATTGTTTAAATGTAGATAGTTCTCTGACAGTTATTTGAGAAACTCTGAATGTTACATTTATTGTTCAGCTTATTTACCACCATATCTAAGGCCCTGTAGTCGGATTAACCAAAATCAGTTTGGATGCCAGAGTTCTGAGTCTGGACCAGAATTCACAGGAACAGAGGTCCCATTTCTCTCTTTCAGGGAACACTTGAGTCTATCCTACCACTATACGGGGTTGACCAGATGCCCCCAAGAAGGTCTGGAATGCAATGTACCCCCGTGCAGATTTTTCCCATGGGCCAGCATCTTACTGCTTTTGAAGACTCTCAGGAGATTAGGTATATAGAATATATACCAACAGACTAATTAAAGTGAGTGACCAAAGACTTATGTGAGTGATTCCAACTATTTATATAGATAAGAGTGCCAAAAGAAATACGTTCCCGAAGCACCACCACACAACCTAGGGAAGGCTCTGCTTGAGATAACATAGACCTAATTCCTTTTTTTATTTTTAATCTAATAAACTAAGGCTTGAGAAAATAAACATACCCCTCAAGGTCATGGAGCAAATGTAGAAATGTAGAGCCTGGGATAATACTATAGGCTCTCAAAAAACGTTGGTATTCTTCTCAGTAAACCACATTGAAGCATTGTTGTATCTCTCACTTTAATATTGTAGATATTAAAGTCATTTCTCTAAAGGATATTTCAGATGTATTATGAATCTAATTTTTATGATTAAAATAAAATTTAGGAGAATATTTGTTTGACTTTGAGATAAGGGAAACCTTCGGAAGCAAAGACAAAGAATTAAGAGGAAATAAATATGTTTAAAAATTATGCTTTTTACAATCGCATGGTGAAAGGGTTCATAAACAAAATCAAAATATACCTTGTACACTGGAAACAGTGTTTACATGACAATTATTTAACATTCTTAATTTTATATATATAGTCGCCCTGTCGCCCAGGCTGGAGTGCAATGGTGAGATCTCGGCTCACTGCAACCTCCGCCTCCTGGGTTCAAGCGACTCTCCTGCCTCAGCGTCCCGAGTAGCTGGGATTATAGGCGCACACCACCATGCTCAGCTAATTTTTTGTATCTTTAGTAGAGATGGGGTTTCACCATGTTGGCCAGGGTGATCTCAAACTCCTGACCTCTTGATCCACCTGCGTCGGCCTCCCAAAGTGCTGGGATCACAGGCGTGAACCAACGCGCCCCGCCCAAAATATGTTTTTAATAACAGAACAAAGAAACTTAACATAAATTGGGCAAAATATATAAACAGAAAAGTTATAAATAATGTAATGCAAACAACTAGTAAGGACATGAAAAAAGTGCTCAACCTCATTAATAAACAAGGAAATATAAAACTAAAACCATAAGATATTTTCATCTTCTATTATACTAACAACATTTTAAGAATCTTGATAATATTAAAGTTTTGGAGGATATGGAGAATTAGAATAGTCAGACACTGCTGATGAGTAGAGGGGGGATGAGCTTACTAAATAAATTAGTAAAGTTGCTATAAGAATAAATATGAAATCAATTCTATTTTGTCATAGGAAAGAAAACCAAGCTTCCAAAAACAAAACAGTTGTTTACTTATGCAAACATATAAATCCAAAATACTCAAAAACAGTAAAAATGTTAGCATTGAATCAAAGCACCTTCTATTAGGAATAAAATTTGCTTCCTAATCTTATTTAATTGTGACTTTTGCTAGTATGGGAAAGTTATTTTCATTTTAGTTAGGCTGCCCTGAGTTTTTTGTGCAAAATATGAATTTCAATTATTTATGCTTTTTTCTAAGTTTTTTTAATGACTTAAATGTCCCTGATGGTATGTTTAGCACCTTTTAAATTAGTCATGCTAGCTATTTTATTAAAGGCCAGGTTTTCTCTCTTCCAGATCATTAATTAGAACATTAAATATGTTCATTTCCAGAGCAATGCTCCCCGAGGCACCCATTAGCACCTTTGTTCTATTAAAGTAAAATTATAATGAATAAAATTATAAATAATATGCCCAATTTTATTTTTTATTCAGGAGAAAAATGACAAAAATTTAAAAATCTAGATAATTCTGTCTGCTCACTATATATAATTTATGTTAAACATAGTTTATATATAAATAAATTATATATAACATTGAGGGGGAAATTTGGTAGCTAAACTATCAGCACATAAAGGATTCTCAAAAAGCTTAGGCCTTATCTTTAAGAAACTACATTACAATTTGTTGGCCAGGTCAATTTTTTTAATGATATTAAAATATTTAAGTTTCTCTTCTTTGATGATCAAAAACAATATCAACTATTGTAGAAATTTGAAAAGTTACTAAATATAGAAATAGCAAATGAAAAGTGAAACTTGCAAACCTACGGAGAAAAGTATTAAGTTCCTATAAAAATGATTACTACTTGGTTGAAAAAGCATTTAGTAGAAATATTTCACCATTAATTACTTTTCAACACAATCCACATAGCATACCTGATATTCAGCTTTGGGTGGCGTAGTATTTTAAAACAACGGCATCAGAATTGACCTCATGCTAGTGCCATGATAATCCTATTATTATATATGTCAAGGGATCAGAATAAGACGGAATTGACTAGTAAAAGGTCAAGAAAGTCCAACAAATATAATAGCAGATGAAATATATAATACAATAGCAGATATGTTAAATGCATAACAATATATAATAGACTTTACTCCTAGAGGTGAGACAGAACACACAAGGAAGGCCCCTCTCCTCAGTCCTGAGATCCAGATCATGTTGGGTAAGGCAGGATCTTGACTCCCTAATGACAAAGAACACATATGATGGCACATTGTCAATATTCTGCTAGAGATTTGCAATCTGAAACTCGCTGTTTAATCTTCCCTCTAGGGAGCACTGGCAAAAGTTATTCACAAGGAGGTGTCTCATTGGAAGCACTCTGTTATAAAATAGGTTTAGAGGGGACACTGGAGGAATGCAAGGTCCTGATGACGTTCTCTTGGGCCATTTCCAAGGGTTGGGGTGCAGGGAGCAGTTTTGAGGGATGTTCAGGAACTCTGGCGGATTTCCTTTCTCAATAATATATTCCTATGCCTTCCTAGTATATTCTTGGCTGAAAACAAAAACCAAGGATTATGCCACTTCGTTGACCATTCTAATTAATCTGACTGACAGAGGCTAGGACTAAATCTTTCTCATAGCACTTAATTAAGGCTACTCTCAACTGAATTCCATGCATCATGATGAGGCCAACCTGTAGTTTTGCTTGCAATTATATACCACCCCCAAGGAAGCTAGACTTAGCCAACTGTGAATAAATTTAAGAAAGGATCAGGAGGTCTCATCTTAGAGAGCTAAGACATCATTTAAACCCAGATTATATCAGACGTGACCTGTGCAAAGAAATTTATATTAACCTGCCAAACTTTGGTGTCACTGACAACAATTAAGAGGACAATAAATGGATGACAAAGAATCCCAGTTTAAGGGAGTGATTCTGTGGCTGCCAGTTCACCCACATAGAAACACAGAACAAAAAGGAGCACAAGTAACTGGGATTTGTTGCAAAATGTGATTTGGACCACCATCACATTGGATTGGTGAAAAAAACATAGGCAGTATCAACAGGAGGTTGCAGACTTGACTGTCAGGTATTGTTTTAGGAAGAGCAGAAAAATTTAAGACCAGCTATGTTCACATGCAGTTTTCTGTTTTTGTGGCACATGGACAGGTTACAATCCCAGCAGCAAGTCAAACTGGCAGATGGAGTTGCAGTTTGATTAGGCAGTGGTGTCCATCCCAGTCCCCTTTTAACCCCTTGGATCCAACCTCAGGTTCTAAGGTTGTTGCTCTCCCTCCACCATCACAAAATTGGTGTGTTCCTTTTTAGTACCGATAATTTCACTTTTCCTCTAATTACCTCCTATTTGCACCCAGATTTTTCATCTGAAAGGGTCAGGATCAAGAAGGCCAAGAGCATTTTCAATCCATATGAATGAATTAGAACTAAATTAGAATCTTCCAGGCTCCTTTTGTTCATGCTGCCATGTGAAATTTATAAAACTAAGCTGACCTGAGGTTGACAATCCAAGAATTGTAAACACAAAATTCCAAAATTTAAAATAGGTTTATGTATCCCCCACCATAACTCTTTTGTTCTGTTTTTCAGAAAACAGCCAAGAGATGTTGACACTTTTTAGGGAGGACAGCCATATTTAGTGACCAAACTATCTTATTAAAGTATATGAACCAAGAGGAGATGAAAGAGGTAGAATTAGAAATATTTTCATCCTAATGCTCAGCAATTCCAGATGTCTATAGGTGTCATGCCCCATACACTGTGACCTCCTCTACAACGAGACAAATGGAGAAACTCTAGACAAGAGTCAAGTATAACATGTGTCTATATCAGGAGTGCAACTCCTCAGAAAATGGAATCATACCATGAGGATCTTACATTAGTTAGCTAGGAAATCTGATCAGTGGTATAATTGCTTCCACAATTTACGGTACCACAGAGGCATGTCTTTTACCTTCTAGCCTATAATCTTCCTGCTCAAAAGTCAGCAAAAATAGTATAGCCAGTCCTGTAAAGGAAAGTATTGGCTAGAGCTATGAGTGTGAAATTGAGTTCTGCCCACTGAACTGAGTGCTTAACTTAATTTTCAATTCTGCATAGCTGGCACTGAGTGTGGACAGACCAGTGGACACAATTGGGTGTTCAACTTACCCAAATTTCAGTAAACCATGTCTGTCCACATATTTAGGGGAATCTATGTGAATTGAAGGCTTAATTGAGCCAAGAGCTTCATTTCCTATGGGAGAAGGAGATAAGATTTCCACCAAGTAGGTAGTTATTTTACTCCTTTGTGTAAAACTAAGATGGCACTAGGACCTTGCAATTGGGTATTCCATTTTCATTTGACTAAGCAAGTCTGACTGGACCGTTTCTTTGCTAGTCATTGATTCTGTGTGGAGATATTAAGACAGAAAGCAACAAGGCATTTGCAAGGCAGGAAAGAAAGAAGAAAGCAAGGAAGGAAGGAAGGAAGGAAGGAAGGAAGGAAGGAAGGAAGGAAGGAAGGAAGGAAGGAAGGAAGGAGAAAGAAAGAAAGAAAGAAAGAAGAAGAAAGAAAGAAAGAAAGAAAGAAAGAAAGAAAGAAAGAGAAGAAGAAGAAAGGAGAAAGAA